>NC_139224.1:5045608-5655608 GCF_055691185.1 Crinia signifera | reverse complement strand
AGAGGGCAAAGTGGCTTCTCCACCCAATACAGAACAGATCGCCAGTACTTAGGAACTCCACATTCACCACCAAAACCAGAATTCTCCTTGAGAAGCCTCCACTCCGCCCAGCCTACGAACAGCTGTCCATCACTACATTCTACTAAGCCTTCAACAATGTCACTTCTCAAGTGAGTCCAACATAGTGTCCTCCAGCTAGTCCCAAAACATAGGAACGCATGGGATACTTCATTACCTTAAGTAAAAGAACATTTTTCTGCATTCACAGAAAGCACAGGAAAACTAAAAACACTACATATGGAATTTTATCTTTCCCACGCAGCTGTAGAGGAAGCACAAGGGACCATGGGGGAAGTCGGTATAAGATTACTGCCTAGGTAGATTTGGGCATTAAAGTTCTCAGCAATAATTAAACAAATTCCATCCATCCGGAGCTGACCTTACTGGAATAATTCCTGTTCATGAAGGATTTCATCCAACCTCAGATCCTTCAGAATCCAAGTGAATGCGAAACGCGTTGATTCTTCTCCATAAAGCACAAAGCAATATGGTCCATTGTTCTGAAGATGGCGAATAACCGGCCGCCTCGCTGGAAGTGTGCGCTGCTTCGTTCCCTTCACAATGGACATGATAAGAAAAAGTGCAAAATGGTGTTTGAGGAGCAAAAATCCTACAAATTTGTTTGACAGATTCTTTGTAAATATCCCCCTCCCCTGTTTTAATAGATTTTATTACACATTATATAAATAATATTTAATATGTTTACTGCCTAAATAGTCCCAGGCAGCGGAACTGTAGTTTTTTTTAGATTATTTTATACATTGTAGATTGGTGAACATGTGGCCTTTTAGCCTGTTATACGTAAGTTTTTCTGTACTCAAGAGGCATCAGAAATGTATATTGGACAACCTGCTTTTTTAGGATGTTCCTGGCAGTGATAAGGATAATACATTAAGGACATCACAATTGTTGCTTAATTTGTGATGGCAGGTGTTGTTTAGTGTACGAGAGCCACACAATGGTATCGGTGTTAGGGGTGACAGGTGCCGGGATAATTTCTTCAATTAATATTACAAATTATATTCCTGCAGCAATGAAGCTTGTGAAAGAAATTGTAAGTTGTGTGGAATGCTTTGCCCGAAAAAGTGACCCAATGGGTAAATTCGGGAGAGATCATCTCTGCTGGCCTGGGCATGGTAAGGTGCAGAAGACCCTGGGCCCATGTCCAATTAGTCTACCACTATTTGTGACACTAAAGTTGGGTACTCACTAGGTGGTTTGTGTCCCAGCTTGATGGTCCAACGTGATGTCCTGATACATTGCACGCTGCATGATCCGATGTACAGTGGTGCAATGCAAACGCACAGTCTAATGTACGCACTGTAATATATCGCTCTAAGCCGCGTCACAGCGAGAGGGTGATATTCCTCTCAGAAACAGAAGATGCATCCCATATATATATAGGAATGATAGGGTTGGTAAAAGGTTCTGTAACTGACAGATTCCCAAGTGGTAGCCCTCCTGGGATTTGTTAGAATAACTACATTTTATAACATAACCTTTATTATGAATCTATTGAAATAAATGATATTTACCATCAGCCCGAGTGTCCCATAATCTGCTGTTATGAATAATGAAACAATATAAATAAGATGAAGCAGGTTCCCCTATAAGTTATACAGACAGGAAACAGTTACCAGTCACTTGCATGGATACCGTTGTCCCCAAATAGTGGTGCAGTTGTACTGAGCCTTAAAAATATATAAACGTGAGGGTGAAACAGATAAACGTCCAGCCAATCAGCTCCTAACTGTCATTTTATTGACTGCGTTGGAAAAATGGGAATTAGGAGCTGATTGGCTGGTAATGACTGCACCTGTGCCCCAGCTAGGTGGTCTGGGAAACGTGACCGTTAGTAAGGACTGCACCTGTGCCCCAGCTAGGTGGTCTGTGAAACGTGACAGTACTGATTTAACTTGTGCCCCAGCTAGGTGGTCTGGACAATGGCCCTTATTCTGATCTGAGCTCAGTACAAATTTGTTCGGAAAATCAGCAAAACCATGTGCACTGCAGGTGGGGCAGATGTAACATGTGCAAAGAGAGTTTAATTTGGGTAGGGTGTGTTGAAACTGAAATCTAAATTGCAGTGTAAAAATAATGCAGCCAGTATTTACCCTGCACAGAATAACTCACACAAATCTAACTCTCTCTGCACATGTTACATCTGCCCCACCTGCAGTGCACATGGTTTTGCCCATTTTCCAACCAAATTTGTACTGAGCTCAGATCAGAATAACGCCCAATGTGTCAGGTAGTAATGACTGCTCCTGTGCTCCAGCTAGGTGGTCTGGGAAATGTGAACTGTTTGTAGATCTCGAGAAACGGTTTGGTCAGCCCTGATCTAAATCATTGAACTAAAATAAATGTGTCTCACCCCCTTCATCGTTAGCAAACAGCCTGCACCAGCTCCTACCTCTCGCACCCTGGTACAAGCTGTGAGATGTATTCAGTGCAGTGGTTTCGATGTAAATTCCCTTCATTAGCATGTATTTGCTTACTCCTGCTCCAGAACACAACACAGCTGTGCTGGCATGCACACCCAGCCACTGATAAATGAGTCAGCCATGCTGTACGTGGTTACACCCTATTGCGGGTGAGGTCTCAGCTGCTAACCGAATCCATATATCATTGGCCGATACTGCGCTCTCTGGTGACATCATCCTGTCTTACACATACATACACCTGTTTGCAATTAGGACTGACACCATGTAATGAGGAATAACAGGATGGATGTGGTACATTGCACAATCAATGTTACTTGTCACATAAACCTAGTTACTTTGTTCTCCTGGTGTATTGGGCAGAAATCTGAGCACTGTTTGTTTATAGTTCGCCTACAAATATGAAGGCGGTGAGGATAGAACAACAGAGTTCAGCGATTATCGTCTGACTGCGCATACATTACAGTTAGAGGACAGGGCTGCATATGACAGGGGCAGTGACATGATGTGAGGAGGGGAATGGGGGCAGCAGGCAGCCACAGACTGAGAGTTATATAGTGGGAGGAGCAGGGTCCCCAGCAGCACAGAGTATATCAGGAGATGAGTGATGTGTCAGTGAGGACAGGGCTGCATGTGACAGGGGCAGTGACATGATGTGAGGAGGGGAATGGGGGCAGCAGGAAGCCACAGACTGAGAGTTATATAGTGGGAGGAGCAGGGTCCCCAGCAGCACAGAGTATATCAGGAGATGAAGGATGTGTCAGTGAGGACAGGGCTGCATGTGACAGGGACGGTGACATGATGTGAGGAGGGGAATGGAGGCAGCAGGAAGCCACAGACTGAGAGTTATATAGTGGGAGGAGCAGGGTCCCCAGCAGCACAGAGTATATCAGGAGATGAGTGATGTGTCAGTGAGTACAGGGCTGCATGTGACAGAGGCAGTGACATGATGTGAGGAGGGGAATGGGGGCAGCAGGAAGCCACAGACTGAGAGTTTTATATAGTGGGAGGAGCAGGGTCCCCAGCAGCACAGAGTATATCAGGAGATTAGTGATGTGTCAGTGAGGACAGGGCTGCATGTGACAGGGGCAGTGACATGATGTGAGGAGGGGAATGGGGGCAGCAGGAAGCCACAGACAGAGTTTTATATAGTGGGAGGAGCAGGGTCCCCAGCAGCACAGAGTATATCAGGAGATGAGTGATGTGTCAGTGAGGACAGGGCTGCATGTGACAGGGGCAGTGACATGATGTGAGGAGGGGAATGGGGGCAGCAGGAAGCCACAGACTGAGAGTTATATAGTGGGAGGAGCAGGGTCCCCAGCAGCACAGAGTATATCAGGAGATGAAGGATGTGTCAGTGAGGACAGGGCTGCATGTGACAGGGGCGGTGACATGATGTGAGGAGGGGAATGGGGGCAGCAGCCACAGACTGAGAGTTATATAGTGGGAGGAGCAGGGTCCCCAGCAGCACAGAGTATATCAGGAGATGAGTGATGTGTCAGTGAGGACAGGGCTGCATGTGACAGGGGCAGTGACATGATGTGAGGAGGGGAATGGGGGCAGCAGGAAGCCACAGACTGAGAGTTATATAGTGGGAGGAGCAGGGTCCCCAGCAGCACAGAGTATATCAGGAGATGAAGGATGTGTCAGTGAGGACAGGGCTGCATGTGACAGAGGCAGTGACATGATGTGAGGAGGGGAATGGGGGCAGCAGGAAGCCACAGACTGAGAGTTTTATATAGTGGGAGGAGCAGGGTCCCCAGCAGCACAGAGTATATCAGGAGATGAGGGATGTGTCAGTGAGGACAGGGCTGCATGTGACAGGGGCAGTGACATGATGTGAGGAGGGGAATGGGGGCAGCAGGAAGCCACAGACTGACAGTTATATAGTGGGAGGCGCAGGGTCCCCAGCAGCACAGAGTATATCAGGAGATGAGTGATGTGTTAGTGTGGACAGGGCTGTATGTGACAGGGGCAGTGACATGATGTGAGGAGGGGAATGGGGGCAGCAGGAAGCCACAGCCTGAGAGTCATATAGTGGGAGGAGCAGGATCCCCAGCAGCACAGAGTATATCAGCACCTCCCATCGCTAATGCTGTGCATATAATTATGCAATCATGCCACTCCCTCCTGGGTTATACCCTGCCATGCTGATGATGATCCTGTGCCCAGCAGTAGTGCCCACTTACATATAATGTTCACTTCTTACCACATACACACCTTACGCAATGTGCCCCATAGTACACACAGACACTGTTGCAGCGCATGTGGGGCAGATGCACTGGCGTATTTATAATGGGTGCAGCATGTGCGGTGCTCACAGGCGCTGAGTCCAGAGGGGCCCGCGATGCACCCATTTATTTCATAATCACCTCTCCAAAGCCCCCGTCAGTGGCAGCAAGAGTACAAATCACCAAGCCGAGGTGTCCCATTCTCAGGGGGCAGGCAGGGGGATGGAGCAGCATAACGGACTGTTTTATGGGCGCCTCTATAAAAACGCTGGGCATTCAGACTTATCTGCGAACTTGGGGGCGGGGGGCTGGTTAGATGTAACATGTGCGCTATATAAATTAAGAAGTATAACTTGTGTGGGCTACACGCAAAAGCAGCCATCATTTACTCTGCATAGAAACAAATGTATTTGCTCATCTTGCATGACAAATTGGTTTGTTCCAGATACAAAGTTACTTGCCTTCCTTCCAAATTAGAATCAAGCCCAAACACTATGTCAATTTATTACCTAAACACTAATTAAATAGGGTGTATCTCAGGGGTGTCAAACTCAAATTCATCGGGGGCCGCATCAGCAGTTTGGTCACCCTCAAAGAGCCGGTTGTATCTGTAGGACTATGTGTCCACTCTTTATTATCATAATAGTGTCCTTCATTCAAATATGTCCCAAATAATGCCACTGTAACTCAGCAGTAGCATTTCCCTCCTGCTATTGCTGTGAACTGCAGTGCATTAGGGCACACGTTGCCTGCACAGGGGGGCAGCACTCAGTCTTAGGGCATATGTCCTGCTTATTATCATGGGACACAGCAATTAATGATGGGCTGCAATGTGCCAGTGCACACACACACACATAGGCAGAGAGTTTGACACTTACCCGCTCTGATGCGTCCACTCCAGTCTGAGCTGCTCCACCACCAAGGACACAGCTGCGCTCTCACACAGGCGCATTTCCCCCTCCCTCCTGTTAGTAGCGCTCCTCGCACTATCTATCCAGGAGTGGGGGGCAGCGTGCTCCCAGTCACTGTGCAGTGCACACTCAGCAGTAAGTGACCTGGAGCGCATAGCAGCAGCAGCACCATTCACCACGCCGCTGCTGCTCTTTCCTCTCTCTGGCTCCTATACAGCAGGTGGGAGCGGAGGAGGGGTTGACGATCGGCGGCACTGCGCTAGAGGGCAGACGTTCTCTGGCTTGTAGGCTGCTGCGCATGCGCTGAAGAGGCGGCTTTCTTGTTTTAAAAAAAAAATCGAGAATAAAAGGTGAAGGCTGCGCGGGCCACATGAAGAGGTCTGGCGGGCCGGATTTGGCCCGCGGGCCTTGTGTTTGACACCCCTGGTGTATATTGACACCTAAGCCGATGGCGCCGTATGAATCACTGCGGACTTCCATCGGATCTTCTCTCCGTTCCCCCGATGTTTCTAGAGTTTTGTCTTCTTACAAAGACACAGAATAATTATATGGATTATTCTGCTGCATATTGTATCAAACAGTTCTCAGATTTATTCTTTTAGAGGTCACTTGGGATTTCCAAAAGGAAAAGTCTCTGTTTGTTATAAATAAAGACTTTTTCAAGAATAATCCGTGACCTACATAAGTGCAGGAAGATTGTTTTCCATAAGACTCAATTATGAAGCTGTCTCCCTGTCGGGGGCTGTTCCTGCAGGTGGCGTGGATGTGATGTGTATATAAAAGGGCGTCCTGCGACAAACTGTCAGACGCGTATCGGAGGGATACAGCGCCATGGAGAGAACAGCAGATACTGACTTATACCATTCTATTTTAGGGCATGTTTAGTGGCGGTCTCACTACATACAAGTGACGCACCGCTCATTCACAAAGGTTTGTTTCTATTGGCGCACGTTACGTATGCTCCTTTATGCGCTAAATCTGGTGCAAGTATGGGATTGACACTTAGAATTTAGTTTTATGCAAAGTTGGAGCAGCAGATCTCCCAAACATGTGATGTCATGATGATATCACACCAAGGGGGCAGAGCTATCAGCTCAAGGAAGCAGAGCGCTGATTGGAGCGTCCTTAGAAACCATGTGACTTGGTGCAGCCATACAGCGAGGCTGGCCCAGTGATGTCATCTCTGGCCCAATGACAGCATTCCCAGATTGGGGACGCATATCCCCACCCGGGCACTGCATGCAAGTCTGTCAAACCTTCTGAAGAGTGGAGTTGTTCACAGCTTCTATCTAGCATTTATCCAGTAGACTCAATAAAATGGCAGGAAGTAGCTGATTGGTTGTCAGGGGCAACCACTTGTCCATTCTTTCACGGTCAGCTTTAAGTGCCACCTGCTGCTGTCTCCTGCCCACCCCAGCCTCGAAGCTAGTGGATATTGCCATTGGGCAATCAGAACTATTGTTATATCACGTGGCGGTATACATCTACCTCCCCGATTCGCACATGCCTCTCCCTATACATTTGGAATAGGTGATTGGCCAACCACATCTTGCCCAGGTTCTCTATATCTTCCCAAACCTGATTTAAATGGCTTATCTGTACCACCAAGGCCCGCAACACCACCACCACCCCCACTTCTTATATCTCTAATAGTGTAAAAGTGGGGGGAGGGGGTGTCCCCGCTATCACCCAATGAGCAGAGGTGAATATACGCTGTGTGCATGAGCACAGCATCTATTCCCGCAGCCAGAGGGGCTGAGGGCATGGCCATGCCCCCACAGTGTCAAAACAGGGCGTGGCCTGGCGACAAGGGGGCGTGGCCTGCTAATCATGTCATTTCGCCCCCAAACTGATGTCCTGCAGATGCAGTTCAGGGAGTTGGGAGGTTTGCCCAAACTGTCATATTTAGCACTGACCAGAAGTCACTGACTATAAGCTACTGGGAACATCTTCTCATAGGCCTATTACAGCCGCTTTGCATTATATGGACCTATTGCAATAAAAGCAAGGAACAAACTACAAAGCAAATAGCAAATATATTTATAGCCGCGCAGCACGGAGAAAATAACCGGGAAGCCGACGAGAATATTGGGAGCTATAAAACAGCCAAATGAAGCAATCAGGAGGAGGAAGGGAAAACCCTCAGCGACCAAAATAGCTGTGATATTATAATAGCGGAGGTGATCTACAGCCCCCTGCATCTATATAATATACCCAGAACCCCCCCCCCCGCCGCCTGTACGCGCCCAGATCCTGTATTACCCTGACCCCGCAGGATTATATCTTATATAGCCGTGCGAAGCATTCTCCCCTCTCATGTCATTTCTGTATCATTTATTAAGGCGCTGCCAACATTCCCTGAATCCATTACAACCGCTCAAGTAAAATACACTTTAGAAGTGCAGTAGATGTGAGTTCTAGGCCGCGCCGGGTGAAGATCGGGGAAGACAAAGATTTATGAATTATGAACTTGAGCAAAGATTATCTGAAGTTTTTGTCTCCAGATAAGGAGTTATTTTACTGGGAATCAGTCACGCTCAGGGGCGGATCCAGGATAAAATGACAGGGGGGCACGTGCCCGGGTGCCCCCCCCCCCCCCCTGAATCTGCCACTGGTCACGCTGCAGCGTTTTGCCTGTCTCCCGCCGACATGCAGGAGGGGGCTCATATACAAGTGAGCGCATGTCCTCTTTTTGTTGTGAAAGCAACCTGGTGAAGTGGCACAAGAGCCCACATCAGTAGCAGACAGGGCTTAAAGTGGTACTACAAAAGGCGGTGGAACTAATTTCCCCTAATACAGCCCTCCCAACCACCCATCCCAAAAAAAACCCACATACACCTCCCCCCAGGAAGATTGCCAAGTCTCCTGCATGTTCCCCAAAGTCCCCGCTTCCCCTTCCAGATGAGGTAAATGCCGGAATTTACGGGTCTTCGGCGAGGGGGCGGCGCTAAATTGAAGTGTATTGCATAATTTTAGCCCTACCTCCTCTCCAAAGACCCACAATGCTCTTCATTAGAATTATATGGTGGCGGTGTTTGGTGACATCACTGTGTCCCCACACCCCAACTGCTGCTTCTGCATCTCTTTTCCGGGCTCTCCCGGGGTGGACATCTCCTAAGGCGAGTATGATGTAGTGCCCCTGATTCATATTACACCACATTGTAGTGCCCTTATTCACTTTGGCCCTTATTCTGATCTCGGCGGTACGGCCCGCGTGCGGCCGTACCGCCGATGTTTTCACTCTGCACATGCGCAGAGGTCACTCTGCGCATGTGCAGGCGAAATCGCCGCACAAAAATTTTATACGCCGCAAAGGAGGCGTATAAGGGCCTGAGGGGCTTAATACCCTCATTTCCCTATGCATACGCCCCGCGTTTCATGGGCGTTCCCATGCAAACGCGGGGCGTATGCATGGTAATGAGGCTATGACGCCAGTGATGGGGGCGGAAAGCTGACATCGCCGGATGTCAGCTCTCCGCCCAAATACAAGCTTTCACACGGACGATTGTCCATGTGGTCTAAGCTTGCGTGAGCTGGTGGAGCGTGCGGCCCTGCCTTCGATGGTCGTCGACCATCAAATGCAGGGGGCAGCTCCCACCATGGTGGAGGCGTACGCCCCACCATTTTCATGCGGATCGCCAGCCGTCCGCGTACGGACGGCCGTGGCGATCCGTCTTGTAGGCGGGGTTTGGTTTGTGCGGCCGGAGCAACGTATGCGGCTCCGGCCGCACAGATCAGAATAAGGGCCAGTATGACAAAGTAGTGCCCCTTATTCACATTACATCACTCAGGAATTCCCCTTATTTATGTTAAACTACACAGTAGTACTCCTGTGTGCCACACAATGCTCACAGTGGGTGTGATACAGGGGTCCGGCAGTCGGGATCCCGAAAGTCATTAGCCCGACGTCGGGATCCCGACTGGCCGGACCCAGACAGCATGGTGAGCGCAACTAAGCCTCTTGCGGGCTCGCTGCGGTCGCCATGCTGCGGGCACGGTGGCTCGCTATGCGAGCCACCTATTCTATTCACCCTCAATGGGGGTCGTGGACCCCCACGAGGGAAAATAGCAGGTGGCCGTCGGGAACCGGGCTGTCTGTGTTTTGACAGTCGGGATCCCGACGTCGGGTAAATGCCTTTCGGGATCCCGACTGTCGGGACCCCGTCAGGCACCCCTCACAGTAGTGGTAGTGCCCCTTACACATAATTTTCACTGTAGCAGTGCCGTTTATACACACAATGCCCACATAGTAGTGCCCCTTATTCACATTACGTCACTCAGTAGTGCCCCTTATTTATGTTACGCTACACAGTAGTACTCCTGTGTGCCACACAATGCTCACAGTAGTGGTAGTGCCCCTTAGACATCATTTTCAGTGCAGCTTATACACATAATGCCCACAGTAGTAGTGCCGCTTGTACACATAGCAGCTCTATGAGTCCCTCCAGCATCCTGTCACCTTATCTTCTGCATGCAGAGAGCCTGCTCCTCCTCTTCACTTCAGTGGCAGTGAAGGCATGACATCACATACACCTTGCCTTCTGAACAGGCTTTTCTGTTGGAATTACTGTGCAGTGCTGTGCTGTGCAGTGCTGTGCTCCGTGGGTACTACTGCAACATGCAGAGAAGCAGTTAATGGACATATCTAACCCTTGCTTTCTGATGAGGACCATAGAGCCCGGTATTGGGGTGTTGATTAGCTCACAGACAATGTCTGTGTATTAGGTTGCCATTGACAAAATGTTGACATGTACAAGGTCGACTATGGCATGTCAACATTAACGTGAACAAAAGGTCAACATTGGAAAATGTCAACATATGAAAAGGTTAAATCAAGGTTTTCACTTTTGTTGTGTCAATGTCAACACCTGAACTTGTGGATCCCCAATTGTTGTCCTTCGAACTGTCAAAATAAAATTAAAAAAAATGGTGAAAAACTCATATGGACCTTTATTTTGTGTTGACCTCTGCCATGTCAACCTTTTGCCAATGTTAACCTAGCACATGTCCACCTTTTGTCATTGTGGACTTTTTGGTGTCGACCTATTGACTGACTACCTAGGCATTGTCTGTGAGCCGTCCTGATAGTGATGGCTGGGCTAAGTTCTGAATTTGATACGGTCACGCCAATGCCGACACAATTGAGGGGTGAACGCCGTAACACTTGAAAAAAAAATTTTTATATATATTTTCAAATAATTTGAATATCAGTCTGGAAATTAATATTTGTTTTTATTTCCGGTGTGTTTAGTTTTAGTTCCCGTGAGGAATTTTAGCCAATCACTGAAGAGTTAACCTAAGCCATCATGCCGATCATGGGGAAGATTGTGCTGCATCCCAACCAGCTCTATTGAAATTCATAAACCATTACTTTCCCGATTATGCATCTCTGTGTTTACCACTAATCATCTTTCTCTTTTTTTTCCTCCGAGCGGCGGCTGCCTCAGCTTTTTCTCGACGTTTTTCCTTCTGCAATGTGTAATAACGCTCGCTGAGCACCCCCCCCCCCCCCGCGCTCTCTCTCTCAGGAGAAGCATCACCCCCCTCCCTTCATTCAGAATTTGCAGCTGTAAGACTTGTATTCAGTCCTGAGTGCACCCAGGCGGTAGTAATTGGCTGACAAATGCGCACACACTGCTGCGTTCTGGGCCTCTGCTCTCAGAGCGGTGGGCATGTTTAATTCCTCCCTCCATTGTTAACAGAGGATTCTCACTGTGCTGGTAATAGGAGGGCTGGCATCGAGTACCAATACAAAGCTACTTCGGCCCCTCAATTGGCATGAAGCGCGTTGTACTGCATAAAACAGCCGGCGACTTTCTCTCCAGCGCGATCGTTTCCCCGGTGGGTTTGGAATTCTTCACCGGTATTAATATTACTATTAATACAATATATACAGGTCAGGGGCCTCTAACCTACACACGGAATGGACTTTACCCTTAAGTGTTGTCAAAACATAGTAAATTGGTGGTCCACGTTGAAAGTTGTTGACATGGACACCAAATCAAATGTGAAAAACTCATGTCAACCTTTGGAGTAGACTTATTGACATCTATACACTGTCTATCTAAAAATCAACACAAATCGGAGGCTGACAGCAAAAGGTCGACATTCACAAGGTTGATGTGGGAAAGGTCAACACATAAAAAGGTTTTCACATTTTCTTGTGTCAATGTCAACATCTGATTATGTGGACCCCAATTAGTGTCCTGCTTCACTCACCATGCTTTGGAACACTTAACCGTTCCCATTCATAGTCCACGTGGATGGTAAAGTATGAAAGAGTTCCGTAACTAAGGCCGTAACTAGGGTGGTGCGGAGTGCGTCACCACTTCCTGTCGCCAATACCTTTATTGTATTTCAAGATGCTGACATACCCGGGATGCTGAATCTGACCTGCATAGAAAGCTGGAGAATTCTACTTCATGACAAAATGATCAGCATTGCAGCGGAGCAGATCTATGTAGTGCACAGCTGCACAGGATTGGATGTGTGGCTACACACTGGGGGTTATTTTGGTTCACTCTCTCTCACAAATTCCTTCTTAGATGGACAAAACCATGTGCACTGCAGGTGGGGCAGATGTTACTTGTGCAGAGAGAATTAGATTTGGGTGGGGTTTTACTTCAAAGTGAGATCTATATTGCAGTGTTAAAAAAGCAGTCAGTATTTACCCTGCACACAAACAAAATACCTCACTAAAATCTAATTCTCTCTGCACATTTTACATCTGCCCCCCTGCAGTGCACATTGTTTTGTTCATCTAAGAAGGATTTTGTCAGAAAGAGTGAACTAGAATAAGGCCCACTATATAGATCTGCTCAAGTGCAATTCTGATTATTTTTTTAAAGGTACAATAATCTTCACATAGTTAGAAATCTCATAGTTTTCATGCAGGATCAAATGAATATGATGTATAACTGGAATGCAACAGGTTATGGGTTTGAATCCCGGGTAGTATATTGAAATGTGTTATTTAATTAAGGGGAAGAGCTGTATCCCGAGATCATGCCTTCCCGTCATCAGTACACTGCCGGACGCCATGCTCCCTACTCAATCAGCATCTACGCTATTTGGGAGACACACTTCTGTCGACACAGACACAGCAGTCTCCTTCCGGCAGGATGTGGAGCGCACAACGGTGTCGTGATAACGGGAGGGTACTATTTGGCAATAACCGGAAGTCGCATAGGCTATTGAAGTGCCAAGGACCAAGCCGGAGCACATCCGCGTGCACCCTGGAATATGGCGTTGAAGGACGGGACCATTCATTTATTATCACCAAGTGACTTTATAACCAGTGACATATATATTGCATTTTGGTGGTGATGCTTTGCTTCCCCTTTAAGTAAGACACTGAAGTGCTCCCTAGTGGTGCAGGGGTTAAATACAAAACACATGCAATTCCGCAGGCACCTGTAACCCCATTGTCTGGTAGATAAAGCCGATGCATCCCAGAGGAAGACAGAGAGACGCGTACCTTCTAGCTCGCTACCAGGCCGCGTCCTATATTAATGTATCACCGCTCATTCCCTGCAGACCTTTTAAACGCAAGATCAAAGTATTTCCAAAGATTCTTCAGCCAACTACTGTGCAGCGGGGAGAGAAAGAGGATACAAAGAAAGCGCCAGATGAAAGGAGACAGTCCGAGCAAGATGTAAGCCTGCGCCGTACAAAGGACGCTCCGGCAGCTTAGGTTCAAACTAAAGCAAGAGGGCTCTCAAAAGGGATACAGTCACTAGGTCTACAAGCAGAAGGGCAACAAGCATTAAGGTCGACATGACTGTAGGTCGACATGGGTTAGGTCAACACGAGCATTAGGTCGACATGGGGTTTTTCACTTTTTTTTTTGAGCTGACCAACAGGTGGTATTTCATGCCCTACCATCCACTCGGGCACGGTAGGAGAAAAAAATAGTGTGCCGGAAGCATGGCGAGCGCAGCGAGGGGACACGGTGCTACGTTTCAGTGTCCATGTCAACTATGTCAAAATTCGGGACAAAAAAAATGTAAAATATCCCATGTAGACCTTTTGACTGTGGACCTTCCCCATGTCGACCTAATGATTGTGTCGACCTAGTCATGTCGACCTTCCTGCATGTCGACCATCATGCTGTCTACCCAATGATCCATAACTTCATTTATTTAGCCACTACTCTGGCGGTTACTGTATACGTGCGTTGTGCCATTTCCCCGCCATCGGTCACCTGTGATGTCATAAATCTAGGCTGTATTGTAGGGTATTATATAAGCCTTGGACACATCAGGGCTCACGCGGTGCAAGGTGTGCGGCGGATAGGACGAGGGGGATATTATATTTTGCATTGCCCCTCACTCTGGGAACTCTGCACCCCATTATGCACTCGTCCCCTTCGCTCGGCTAACACCCGTCGCCTCTCCTGCCGACTCATTACCTCCTCCCACTCCTACCTCCAAGATTGTTCACGTGCTGCTCCCTTACTCCGGAATTCTCTACCTCTCCCCCTCAGACTCTCCACTTCCATACAGAACCTCAAACGGGCTCTTAAAGGTGCCCACACACTAGAAAGATCTGCGCATAAATTAGCCTTCTAATCTTTTGCCTGCCTGGACAATAGATTTCAGGCAAGCATCACATCTGCACCAAAGATTTTTCTTAAGATCCCGTGTGCGTTCCTATGGATCTTTTGTTAAATCTTCTGATCTTTCATGCAGCACGTAAGATTAGAAGATTCAGCTAAAGATCCACGGGAGCACGCATCGGACGATATATCAGCCGATTTATCGGAAATCAGCCAATCGGCCCAAAAATCGTTCTAGTGTGTGGGCACCACTTCTTCACCAAACCCAGCAAACTGTCCTAACCTTCTGCTCCTCGCCCTGTCTACCACCCCCCCCCCCCCCCTCTTTAGAATGTAAGATCTCACGAGCAGGGCCCTCTTACCTCATGTGCTTATCCATTCTTACTTCAGTAATCCCCGACTGCACCAAAGCACGCTGTGTGCTGCCACCTGGATACTTATGTTGCAGCAATCGGCTGATGTTCCTATAATCATTTACCCTGTATTGTCTTCAACTGTAAGTCACTGTTTTCCAGTTTGATTATGTGCACTCTGTAACTGGGCGCTGCGTAACCCTTGTGGCGCCATATAAATAAAGGATAATAATAATAATAGACCATAGCAGGAAGCTATACTGAGCATGCAATATTGATGACCTTATTTTAGGGGGAGACTAGAACATAACATCCAGGTCCCAACTCGGTAATGCTGCTTTCACATCGCAAAGTAAAGGTTCGCACCAGGACTTTGAAATGGTGCAGTCCAGTCGCGAACATACATTTTGGGATGTTTACATCCCCACAGCAAACCAGCATTATTGCCGGTGGTACTTGTATACTATCACGGCTCCCACGATGGGCATCGTATAGGAAAAAATCGCATTGCATCGCATGCCATCGCGATGCCATGCGATGCGATTTTGATCACAAATGCATCCAAATGCATTTAAATTAGTAGCAAACATGTTAAATGCGTCGGCGTGGAGTTGAGAATAGAAAGTGTGGCGAGCGCAGCGAGCCCGAAGCGTGGCGAGGGGACGCGGATACCTGTGAAGGTATCCGCTGAGCTCGCCACGCTTCGGGCTCGCCACACTTTCTATTCTCAACTCCACGCCGACATGGATAGTGGGGGTATGAAAAGGTCGTAGGACGCGTACCGCCGCCGCTCGCCACGCTTCGGGTTGGCGTTGATAGTGGGGGTGGTACAGTGTGAAAAAATCGCATGCGATTTTTCACACAAATGCATAAAAACCCCGTAAAAATCACATCGCATGCCACTACATATGGCATGCGATGGGAGCCGTGATAGTATACAAGTACCTTGCCAGTTCGCTGATGTCATCGGGGGGCACGGTGGGGAGTCAGCGCATCATCGGTGGCGGGGGAGGAGGCAGCGCTTAGAGCTGGCGCTGCTCCATGCGCTGCCTCCTCCATAGAGTGAACGGGAACCCGTTTAACCCGTTCACACCACCAAGCAACACGGCAATGAACCGGTAAGAACTCTGCTTTCTTATCGGTTCTTATTGCCGTATTGCTACCCGTTTTCCGGACATGGTTACCCCTTTCACGGCTTGTACCCGCCAATTAGTTGGTAATTATAAGTTCACTGTTCTACCCCAGGACTCATTCACACTTGCATTCAAGACTCACTCATCCATCAAACTCAGCTATCTGTCAGCACCCTCCCTCCTCATGATATATTATCATCTACTCCATACTCCTTACAACAGCACCTAATCCTTGGTTTCTGCCACCCTGATGCAGCCATTATTATATACCATGTACCTGTGACCTACATCATTGTGTACTGTAATACCCCTTTCAGAAATACGCAAAAATCCCGGGTTTTTTCACATGAACGCGCCCAAACCCGGGACTAGCGTATGTCTGAAAGGGTATACCCGTGATTTCACTCCCGGATACTGAGCACCTGCAATTGACCAGGGTTTTTCCCGGTATTTAACTCCCGGGTATAATACCCGGCTTATGTCTGAATGGGTTTACCCGGGTTTTTCAGTATTAAACATGTGATGTTGCTTTTTTTTGCTGCTGGGGCGTGTACCATTTTAATGATGAAACTGAAATGCTTGAAAAGCCTGGCTTATGTGTGAAAGGGGTATACCAGTGTTTTTCCCGGATTTGAGGTGTAGTGTGAAAGGGGGTCTGTTACTAAAATACCGGGAGTGACCTGGGTTGAAAATCCCGGGTAACCCTGGCCAAAATCCCCGGTAGTATGTCTAACAGGGGGATTAGTCGTTTTCTTGTTTGATTATGTGTTTATGTACTTTGGGCATGATTTTGACAGCAGCTTAGCATATTTGTGATTCTGTGGGTGCAGGAGGGGGCGGTGTGTGGGCAAGAGGAGGGGGGTGGTGTGCAGGCAGGGGGCAATATGCAGGCAGGGGCATTGCACCATACTGCCCCTTCCTGCACCCGCAGGACGGCTTGACAGGCCAAGAACACTCTACCTCGCGGCGCAGTGCCTACCAGGCAGCAGCAATCGCAGGACCCGTCCTGCGTCAGCACAGAACCCCTACCTTTGGGTATAATGGTAGCTAGTGGAAGTTGAACCAAGGACCTTCCTTCTAAAACCTGCCATCCTTGCATGCAAACCCATGGAACAGGCAGACTCTGGAGAATGTATGAGCAGATGACCCAGCACAACGACCCAGCGCAGCCGCACAGCCGAAGCCCAGTCCTGAAAACCATCTTCCAAGAGCAGAACATAACATGCACATAATGTAATGGCACGAAGAAAGGACGTAGTAAGACATCCAACAGACCAATAACATGAACTGATGGTAGATCTCAAGGACTGGTTTGGCAACCACTGTTTTATTGCGAGTAACCACCACAACTGGTAGACTAAAAGGAAATTGAAATAAAATTTACTGATAAGGTGTCACTTCCCCAAAAAATGTTGGAACAGCCATGGGGCTAGGCCTTGTGCCCTCACAGATGGGCACTAACAAGGATATTAAATACTATTTATTTTCCTTGTATAAATGCCAAATGCGACCTTACTCTATGTGGTGGTCTATCATACTCTCAGTGAACTATAATACTAATATAATAAGCTGTAGGAGGGAAACTGACATGGGACGCAGTTAGAATCCCGGCGGTCAAAATCCCGGCGCCGGAATCCCGACCACCGAAATCCCGACACTTTCTCCCTCTATGGGTGTCCACGACAGCCATAGAGGGAGAATAAATTAGTGTGCCGAGCGTAGCAAGGCGAGCTCACAAGGGGGGGCGATCCACATCCCCCCCCCCCCCCCTTGTCGGGATTTTGACCACCGGGACTTCGTACCAATCCCACTGACATATATGCAACTGAGGAGCAAGCGACTGGCGCCCTAAGGGGCACTATCTCTGTCCACTTTCTCTCTCTCCAACGCTTAAGCCCCTTACACACAGGGGGAGATATATTGCTCAGCAATATATTGCCCAGTGTCTCCTTTGCATCAGCGACCAGAGATGGTCGCTGATGAAAGGTAACCTCTGCTGGCGGTGCCGCAGAGGTAATTAGCTGGTCCTGCGACCAGCGATTAGAAAGGGGCTGAAAACGGGAGCGCGCACTCCCAATCACTGGCAATATGGTCGCCAGCGACCATATTTCCAGCGATTTCAGCACCTATCGCCCCGTGTGTACGCACCTTTAGTAAATAGATTCCTTAATAAAATTCGACAATACAGTAGAATCATTATTAATCTCGTTTGAAGTACCTATGGCCGTTCTGAGAACGGCACATTACGGTAAAAATGCTACATAGAAAAAAAAACAAAAAAAACAGTATTTTCCCATTACAATCACATTTCTACCAAGGCATGTAAGGATCGTAAGCGAAAGAAGAAAAAAATTCCTTTCCCAGAGATGTCAAACCGTGAAACAGGTTTTAGTTGTACACAGAAGAACGGCGGGGAACCTCAGCGAGCCTTTTAAAAATAGCCCTCCGCTCCCTGCTCGCTAATTAGCCGGCAGACCGGTTGCAGAGAGAAGGAAAAAAACTGCAGAGGTGGCGACAGATTTGTACACAGATTTTATATTTTTCTGCCTCTAAACATTTACATACTGAATTTAATGAAGATATTGCGTTAACCGCATCGCTCTTGGAAAGAAGAGACTGAGCAATACGCATCCTATGGGCAGGTTTAATAGCGGATTTGAAGGAAGAGAGGAATCTGTTACCTAGCAAGTGGTTTCCTAATGAACTAATAAGGGAGAGGTTGCGAGTGCAAGACTGGCGGGGGGGGGTCTCAGCCTAATAGATGGAGAGGACAGAACTGCCTTCCATTGCACAAATCTAGGTCCATTCACAACAGTAGTGATCTAGTGCAGAAACATAGTGTACAACCTTAGCTACAGTCACACGGAGATACCATGGTGATGTCATGGACACATACAACCATTGTGCTCATCTATGACTGGGACAAAAGCCGTCGGATCATGAATTTGGCATCACCTAGAGGCTGGGTCCATGTGTGGTCAGACAGGTCACCCAATTCCAGAGTAATCCACCAGAAACCGCCTTGGAGCGCTCTGTAGGACACCTGTAGCTCCAGTAAGGTTATTTCTGAATTATTTATATACAATGTACAACTGCTTCCATTATTAATACAAAGTCCTTGTAGAGATACATTATTTCATCAATCTATTTACCTTGTGTCCACTATGGACTGAAGTAGAAATCACAATTCCTACTAAAGAACATTGGTTGTACCACGCAATAAGGAACATGGTTCAAATAACTCAGGATCATTCAAGGACACAAATGCAGTTAAGTAGGTGTGAGGGTGTACAAGTGGGAGTAGGGGAGGTGTGAGGGTGTACAAGTGGGAGTAGGGGAGGTGTGTGAGTAGTACTGGGGGAGTAGGGGAGGTGTGAGGGTATACACCAGTGTGAGCAGCGCAGGTGGGAGTAGGGGAGGTGTGAGGGCGTACCAGTGTGAGCAGCGCAGGTGGGAGTAGGGGAGGTGTGAGGGCGTACCAGTGTGAGCAGCGCAGGTGGGAGTAGGGGAGGTGTGAGGGCGTACCAGTGTGAGCAGCGCAGGTGGGAGTAGGGGAGGTGTGAGGGCGTACCAGTGTGAGCAGCGCAGGTGGGAGTAGGGGAGGTGTGAGGGCGTACCAGTGTGAGCAGCGCAGGTGGGAGTAGGGGAGGTGTGAGGGCGTACCAGTGTGAGCAGCGCAGGTGGGAGTAGGGGAGGTGTGAGGGCGTACCAGTGTGAGCAGCGCAGGTGGGAGTAGGGGAGGTGTGAGGGCGTACCAGTGTGAGCAGCGCAGGTGGGAGTAGGGGAGGTGTGAGGGCGTACCAGTGTGAGCAGCGCAGGTGGGAGTAGGGGAGGTGTGAGGGCGTACCAGTGTGAGCAGCGCAGGTGGGAGTAGGGGAGGTGTGAGGGCGTACCAGTGTGAGCAGCGCAGGTGGGAGTAGGGGAGGTGTGAGGGCGTACCAGTGTGAGCAGCGCAGGTGGGAGTAGGGGAGGTGTGAGGGCGTACCAGTGTGAGCAGCGCAGGTGGGAGTAGGGGAGGTGTGAGGGCGTACCAGTGTGAGCAGCGCAGGTGGGAGTAGGGGAGGTGTGAGGGCGTACCAGTGTGAGCAGCGCAGGTGGGAGTAGGGGAGGTGTGAGGGCGTACCAGTGTGAGCAGCGCAGGTGGGAGTAGGGGAGGTGTGAGGGCGTACCAGTGTGAGCAGCGCAGGTGGGAGTAGGGGAGGTGTGAGGGCGTACCAGTGTGAGCAGCGCAGGTGGGAGTAAGGGAGGTGTGAGGGCGTACCAGTGTGAGCAGCGCAGGTGGGAGTAGGGGAGGTGTGAGGGCGTACCAGTGTGAGCAGCGCAGGTGGGAGTAGGGGAGGTGTGAGGGCGTACCAGTGTGAGCAGCGCAGGTGGGAGTAGGGGAGGTGTGAGGGCGTACCAGTGTGAGCAGCGCAGGTGGGAGTAGGGGAGGTGTGAGGGCGTACCAGTGTGAGCAGCGCAGGTGGGAGTAGGGGAGGTGTGAGGGCGTACCAGTGTGAGCAGCGCAGGTGGGAGTAGGGGAGGTGTGAGGGCGTACCAGTGTGAGCAGCGCAGGTGGGAGTAAGGGAGGTGTGAGGGCGTACCAGTGTGAGCAGCGCAGGTGGGAGTAGGGGAGGTGTGAGGGCGTACCAGTGTGAGCAGCGCAGGTGGGAGTAGGGGAGGTGTGAGGGCGTACCAGTGTGAGCAGCGCAGGTGGGAGTAGGGGAGGTGTGAGGGCGTACCAGTGTGAGCAGCGCAGGTGGGAGTAGGGGAGGTGTGAGGGCGTACCAGTGTGAGCAGCACAGGTGGGAGTAGGGGAGGTGTGAGGGCGTACCAGTGTGAGCAGCACAGGTGGGAGTAGGGGAGGTGTGAGGGCGTACCAGTGTGAGCAGCACAGGTGGGAGTAGGGGAGGTGTGAGGGTGTACCAGTGTGAGTAGCACAGGTGGGAGTAGGGGAGGTGTGAGGGCGTACCAGTGTGAGTAGTACAGGTGGGAGTAGGGGAGGTGTGAGGATGTACCAGTGTGAGTAGTACAGGTGGGAGTAGGGGAGGTGTGAGGGCGTACCAGTGTGAGTAGTACAGGTGGGAGTAGGGGAGGTGTGAGGGTGTACCAGTGTGAGTAGTACAGGTGGGAGTAGGGGAGGTGTGAGGGCGTACCAGTGTGAGTAGTACAGGTGGGAGTAGGGGAGGTGTGAGGATGTACCAGTGTGAGTAGTACAGGTGGGAGTAGGGGAGGTGTGAGGGCGTACCAGTGTGAGTAGTACAGGTGGGAGTAGGGGAGGTGTGAGGGCGTACCAGTGTGAGTAGTACAGGTGGGAGTAGGGGAGGTGTGAGGATGTACCAGTGTGAGTAGTACAGGTGGGAGTAGGGGAGGTGTGAGGGCGTACCAGTGTGAGTAGTACAGGTGGGAGTAGGGGAGGTGTGAGGGTGTACCAGTGTGAGCAGTACAGGTGGGAGCACCCAACCGCTACATCAGTACCACAATGCACCTGGGTTGTCAAGCTATTTTGCAGGGCCCTCTGCGCTTCACCACACACACACAAACACACACACGTGCACACACACACACACGCGCACACACACACACACACGCACGCGATCTCTGAAGCTGTATGAAAGCCATTATGGGATGTGGTCGGTGCCCCCAGAGCTTGTACTTTGATCCACCAGCAATGAACACACTGCAATTATGGAGAGCAGATGCTTTAATACAGGAAATGACACAAGACCACTGAGCTCTGTAACTAACATCTATTGGAAGTAAGAGTCACACTTGGTACAAATGAACAGATTCGGGAGGATGCCGTAGAAAGCAGATAAGTCCCAGCTTCCCCCTGTCCATTACCGTCATGTACACAACATAATGGGGAGATAAAGTAGCAGCCAATCCACTCCTCCCTGCCATGTTACAGACAATGACAGGACAATGCCAGGAGCAGATTGGTTGTACTTTATCTCTCTCTGAGCTTTGATACACCTTCCCTTCTATGCGTGTACCGCTCAGCATTCCAGCCCCAGGCTGCTCAGTAGCTTCTCTAGTGCCTCCAGCCGCTGGTTGGCCTCCTCAATGGCGCTGTAGGTCTGCACGTTGCTGGTGATATGGAAGCGAATTTCATCAATCAGTGGAATGGAGTCAGTCTCCTGGCGTTCCTCCACCGCTGCCGCGTCATCCTGTATGGCGGCAGCAAACTCCTCCGAATCCACCAGCTGTGGAGAGAAGGTTCTGAGGTTACCACACGTTTCCAGACGGCCTCCCTCTGGGTATGGGAGCAACATGCAATCAGATAACAAGCCTCTGACACCGTCGTCCTATTACTGCGCATGCAAGAGCTTGTCTAGCGGGTCCCGGTGACGTCACTGAAGGATATTGGCAGCCGATATGGTTTCCCGTGTACACACAGTATCAGGTGCGGCCAGGTCGGCTGCGGGTCCGCTAGGGTGTATGGGGCTTAAGATTAGGCGGTATCAATCATAGGAAGTGATATCATCAGATTATGCAGGCAGAACCACCTGACAATACTGCAATACCCAGCATGCACTGCACATACTGAGCGGGTCTGTGGGTAGCTGGAAACATGGTTTGTGAGGTGGAGTGGTTATGCCGAAACCAAAAATGGAAAGAGCATGTATCACGTCAGAAGAGCAGAACAGAGGAGCACATTGGCAATGGGACGAAACAGTCATCTAACATTGTTGTCTATTTACTAAGCTTAAATGCAGGAAAAATAAAAGTAGCGCTACTACACCAATGAACATGTAAAATATACCATTTAATAACATATAAAACAAATTTAAAACACTTCAATTAAAGTGAGGAGGATACGTTCCTATGTACACCGCCAATGATGTCCACATAAACTCCAATGTTCCAAATCAAACTCTGGATAGAGTGCACCTGACATAGCGGTCACGTGACGCCGTATCACAACATCACATGATCTATTTCCCTATGAATGATTGGTTGCACTACAACCGTTTTATTGGTTTCTAGAACGACCAACCAGGAAGTGTTACTAAACACTATCTTATTTTAGGAATATTAAACCTGAATTATCCTCAAAATTGTTTATGTATTTTTGTATTACTGCCTTCTAGTTCTACTTTCTCCTCCTTTTTTTGATTTTGAATATATTTAAAATACACCAATGAACATAGCAATGTAATGATCACACATGTGCTGATTTACCTAATCAATGACAGGTATATAAAGCAGCTCCAGAGTCCTATGGTCATTCCTTTGACAAAGCTGCACTTAGATGCAGGGAAACGCGTCAGCAGCAAACCCTGGACACTTCACCCAGCACTTTTATCATACCATCTTTTGGATCCGGACCAGCCGCCCTCAGCGATTTTCTTGCCACCCTTCCACCCTCCTCACCATCTCTGGACCACATCACCCATGTTTGGAGAATCTCATGCTGCAATGCAATCCAATTAGGAACATAGTCTCCAGGTGACAATCACTGTGGTAACTATAAGATTCTACCCCCCTCATATGGGGACTGTGTTACTTCATCTATCCAGAGTTTGATTTGGAACATTGGAGTTTATGTTGACATCATTGGCGGTGTACATAGGAACGGATCCTCCTGACTTTAATTCAAGGGTTTTAAATTGTTTTATATGTTATTAAATGGTATATGTTACATGTTCATTGGTGTAGTAGCGCTACTTTTATTTTTCCTTTTCCTGTTGAGGGGTCACTCACCCCTCTTAAGTAGCTGCTTCGCAACACACCCCTAGCTAGCGCCCGTTTTTTTTGTTGCTCTGCAACTTATCCCCTAAGCTTAAATGCAGCCTGAAACATGGCAGTTAGGAGCAGGTTGACCGATATTAATCGCTCTCCACGGCTCAGTACATAGGGCCTGACGCAGCAGAAGTTGCAGTTTTGCCAAGGTAACGGTTGCTCGCATGCTGGGGGCAGTACAATGCAGGACAAGTCCGCCCAGCAATGTGAGCGCAATTCAATTGCGATCACATTGCAGAACCAGGCATTAAGGGTAACCCCAAGGACTTTGCAGCGGCTGTGTGTGCGACATCACACGGCCGTAAAAAATATGTGTCCAGACCGCAACCCCTTAACACAGAGTCACCCCTCAAACTGTAATCGCATTCTTCCAGGATGAAAAAAAAAAAAAAAAAATATCGCAGGTTTGCTATTTTTGCAGTCGACCCAGAGACCGCATTATTTGTAACAGCTTCCAGACTCCCTCCAGGAACTTCCTACTAGGCCCTGGCAAACAGCAGCTCCGCTCTCCTCTCCACAGGGTAATAGAAAAACATCATTCATAAGAGTTGCTCATAGGGAACTTACAAATTACAGAGACCTGCTAGTGGAACACCCCAATAATAGGTCTGGTTTGTCCTGCAGGCCGCGGCCGCGTACCTTCTCGATGATCCTAGCCATGTACTCCGTGCACTGGTCCTCTAGACGCGTCAGCTGAAAAAGCTTTGCTATGTTCCAGATCCCGATCACGCTGTCCTCATCCAGCATCTGCGCCAGGATCTTCCCACACAGGCGCTTCAGCCCCAGCAGCAGGTACATGTCCGCCACGCAGAGCACCTCGTAGGCATTCTCCGGAGACAGCTGGAAATCACAGACACAGGGTTAGTGGGCTCTGACAACAGGACGGACAGCACGGAAAAAGGAGATTAATAAGGGTCTCCCATGACAATGTCTATCAGCCGCCTCCAACCTCTCAGGACAACTGTGCCGTGTGCTAATGTTCGAAGACTTCAAGGGGTATTATTTACTAAAGTGCGGGTTTATAGAAGTGGGGATGTTGGCTAGATCTAAAGATACAAAGTGGGCATCCCAGATATTGCACAGTCTGGCATACACTTGCAGATATTAGAGATGACCATCGATGGTTAGAAACTATGCTAGCACATATCATCAATGGTTCCCACCACTGAATGCATAGAATAGGCTTTATCAGAGAAAGAGACAGAGGGCAGAAGTTTCCTGCGGCATAGCTCCCCCTGGTGGATGGATGTTGCTGTGCACGGCTAAGGAGGATGGGACAGGTATTGGTTCACCAGCAGCAGAGGGTTTGGGCTTTCTTTGGTTGCTCCGTCCAAGGAGACTGACAAATTCCAGCTGCAGCAATAGTGAGTGCTGTGGGTAGGCCCACTGGCCATCTACACCCTATGTCCGACAATAAAAATCCATTGACATTAGCCCCACTCCCAGCATCGATGGTGGTTTTACATCAGACGTTAATAGTTGATCATTTTGAAACATCGATGGTCAATGGCCATCCCTACCCTGGATAAAACTACAAGAAAAGATGAGAATAGAGAAGACTCAGGCCCTTATTCAGTTCTGATGGTAGTACAAATTTGTTCTCAAAATGGACAAAACTATGTGCACTGCAGGTGGGGCAGACGTAACAGGTGCAAACTGAAATCTAAATTGCAGTGTAAAAATAATTCAGCCAGTATTTACCCTGCACAGAAAAAATAACTCCCCCAAATCTAACTCTCTCTATACATGTTACATCTGCCCCACCTGCAGTGCACATGGTTTTGCCCATTTTGAGAACAAATTTGTACTGCGATCAGTAACTAAATTTACAAGCTCATGAAACCTTTGACATTTGGAACACTAATCGCTGAACGCAATTATTTGCACCAAGAAGGAAAGCCAGTATAGCAAAAAAAAGACAATGATCAATAGCACAATTCCAGCAATAAGATAACATCCTGCTCTCACAATGCCTTTTTTTTCTCATCTTCTAAATAAGGACTCCCTAATTGCCTATATAGTAACGATATTCACTGATATAGCAACATTATTATTTACCAACACGCTAAGCTCACACTGAGCCCATAAGGCTGATGTACAATACAACACTTTCTATCTGCCCATTACCCTATAGCACATGTACAAGTAATGTACATAGCAGTCAGAATTACTCTGCTACCCCCTGCAGGAATGTTTTATTGGTGCAGTTTTTGGGGCTTCGTTTTATTTTTAAATAAAATATAAAAAAAAAAAAAAACCTCTTGCCATAAAAGAAATGGAAATAAAAACAAATATCAACTTTAAATAACTACTTTGTTATATCTGCAAATCAGCATGAGAGCAGCACGCAGTAGTAATGGTTTCGGTATTTGGGAATTGTATTTATAGTGTAAACATTAACCCCTTACACTATCCCCATTGACAGAATACAGATCATTGGAGAGAACGGATACAGATGGAACATCAGCAGTGGAATATAAATAATCTGGTAGCAGTATACTGAAACCTATAGTCACCAACCAGTATCTATACTGTGACCTGCCGAGTAGGAGGGGTCACCAGTCCAGCAAACAGTGACCCGAAAATAATTCTGTCCCCCCCCAGTCTGAATTATATGTAAAATATAGGGAATAGGGGATAGGGGATAGGGGATAAAACAGTCCAAGCCAAAGCTGGAAAAAAAGGTCCTCGAGATCTACCAGCAGTCCATGTTTTCCAGGTCACCTGTGGGTCTGTAGAAGGTGTCGGTTAGGAATGAATGCAGCACTTGTTTGAAAATGTGACAGTTAGTAATGACTACACCTGTTCACCAGCTAGGTGGTCTGGGAAATGCATCCATTAGTAATGACTACACCTGTGTACCAGCTAGGTGGTCTGGAAAATGTGACATTAAAGGTGCCCATACACACTGCGATTATCGCATGCGTTTTGTACTTTTAAAGTACAAAACGCATCGCATGTGCTATAATCGCACCGTGTACCTGCAAGGATGTGATGCGCGTCCTCGCAGGTACAATATTGTGAAGCACAAAAAGTACCTGCAGGCAGTACTTTTTGTGCTTCATTGCATCGCATCAGTACAGGACTATATGCGATGCGATGTCCATTAGAACCTATTAACTTAAAAAAAAAAGTGGCTAAAATCGCATCTCACACACCCGCAAAGTACAGTACATCGCATCGCATCCCCCTACAAGTGCCAAAATCGCACGGCACAAATAAAGTACAAAACGCACAGCACACATATCAGTGCGTGTATGGGCAACTTAAGTATTGACTGCACCTGCTAGGTGGTCTTGGAAAGGTGTCCGTTAGTAATGACTACACCTGTTCCCCAGCTAGGTGGTCTGGTTAAGGAGACAGTGCGTAATGACTACACCTGTGCCCCAGCTAGGTGGTCTGGGAAATGTTACAGTTAGTAATGACTGCACCTGTGCCCCAGCTAGGTGGTCTGGTTGAGGAGACAGTGAGTAATGACTACACCTGTGCCCCAGCTAGGTGGTCTGGTTACAGAGACAGTGATTAATGACTACACCTGTGCCCCAGATAGGTGGTCTGGTTATTGAGAGAGTGAGTAATGACTACACCTGTGCCCCAGCTAGGTGGTCTGGGAAATGTTACAGTTAGTAATGTCTACACCTGTGCCCCAGCTAGGTGGTCTGGTTGAGGAGACAGTGAGTAATGACTACACCTGTGCCCCAGCTAAGTGGTCTGGTTAAAGAGACAGTGAGTAATGACTACACCTGTGCCCCAGCTAGGTGGTCTGGGAAATGTTACAGTTAGTAATGACTGCACCTGTGCCCCAGCTAGGTGGTCGGGGAAATGTTACAGTTAGTAATGACTACACCTGTGCCCCAGCTAGGTGGTCTGGTTGAGGAGACAGTGATTAATGACTACACCTGTGCCCCAGCTAGGTGGTCTGGTTAAAGAGACAGTGAGTAATTACTACACCTGTGCCCCAGCTAGGTGGTCGGGGAAATGTTAGTAATGACTACACCTGTGCCCCAGCTAGGTGGTCTGGTTAAAGAGACAGTGAGTAATGACTACACCTGTGCCCCAGCTAGGTGGTCTGGGAAATGTTACAGTTAGTAATGACTACACCTGTGCCCCAGCTAGGTGGTCTGGTTGAGGAGACAGTGATTAATGACTACATCTGTGCCCCAGCTAGGTGGTCTGGTTAAAGAGACAGTGAGTAATGACTACACCTGTGCCCCAGCTAGGTGGTCTGGGAAATGTTACAGTGAGTAATGACTACACCTGTGCCCCAGCTAGGTGGTCTGGGAAATGTGGACTGTTGCTAGATCTCTATGACCGATTTGGCCCCCACTGGTCTAAGCCAATAAACGCAATGTGAGCACTGTTGGGCAGATCTCTCACCTCGGTGTCGTCACTGTATATGTAGTACAGGACGCATGTGAAGGTCTCGGCGGTGATGTTGTGCAGGGTGATCACCGGGATGCTGGGCTGCGTCTGCAGCTCCTGGCTCTCGCAGAAGTGATCCTGCAGCAGGGCTTTAAAGTAGTCACTCCGACCACAGAAGAAAGACTGGAAATATATATACAACGGTGGTTAGACATCTGTGTGACGCCAGGCGCAAAAGTGACCGCACCGCCCACATCAGCAGCTCCACACAGGAAGGCATAGATCTCTGCTCATTACACGCGGTTAGCAATGTTCTTGCTAACACACACACACACACACACCACCTATGCATTAATGCAGGGAATGGTCACCGCAAGGTTCCATGGGACGTAATGGCGGTCATCTCCCCACCCCGATACAGTGAATAGACTAGAACAGGATAGTGCATTATGTGCCCGTGCGGTGCGGCATGGCACTAGGTGACTGCCAGGATCCTGGCTGTCCGGGGAGCAGAGGGGACATTTTAAAATTGTAAAAAAAAGATAAAGATAAATGCTATAAATAAAAAGACCCATAATCTGTTATATCGTTACCTTGTGACACAGAAAGTTGTAACCCGTTATCCGGAAACAAACGTCGGGGTAACTGCAGAAGTTATCAGTGCTGTCAAAGGGCAGCTCCCCGAACCCCACCTGGAGGATAGAAGGTCAGAGGTGAGATATTACGGGCGGGACAGAGCACACAGATATCATCTATTCTCACCTACATACTCAGTCGCCATATTCCCGCTATAGTCACCATGGTGATGTCTGCTCGGAATGCTGTGATATTAGACATACAGCCAGCTGAGAACCCCTAATAACGACCACCACGTTCTCTGCACGTCCATCGTACCCAGGCTGGTGTGGAAGTCACCAACTGCCCGCGGGCTGAGAAATCGGTTCTACAGTAACGACCCCTAAGCAGGCCCATCACACCAGTTACAGTCCTTGTGGTCTTCGATTTCTAAGGTGGAACAATCCATACAAAAATAACCAGGGGGCAACTTGAAACTCATGGGAGTTTTTTTTCCCCACCCAAAAAAAAAAATGCAACTAGTTAGCAAAAACCTTACGTACTCATTGTCCAAGTAAAGACGAGAAGACTAGATGGGCCAAGAGGTTCTTATCTGCAGCAAGTCGATACCTATACACATGGAGATGGTCAAGGGGTTCAGTTGTTGTTCAAGTACAGAACGGTTATGAGGGAGACCTTATTTAAGTTACTTCAACTCTGGAATAATGGTTGGTGCAACGTCATGTTAAATGAGAGAGGACAGAGGAGAATGGTCAGATGGTCAGAACCGCAATGGTCTTACAGCTGCCATCTCCCAATGCAATAGAGAAAACAAGTTGTTTAGGTGATCGTGACGCGGGAAAAAAATAAAAATAAACGATTCTTCCAGAAACCTATACATCACAAACCATACAGTAAACTGCATTTAAAGCGAAAAGAAAATTGATGCGTTCCGTACAAAGTGCATTTATGAATGAGTAACGCAGTAATTACACACAAAGCTGCTAACAACGAGGACAGTTCCTTTGTGAGACATCTGTGAAGCGTGACCACATTATACGCACACAGCCGAAATCACGCCGGATGTGCACGGAGCCCGATTCAGATTTCCATGATAAAACCTGAAGTGGCTCACGACGGAGCGGATTTAGATGTTGGCATAAGACAGTCTGCTCCGCGAAAACAAGACGTGATCGTGTGTAGCTGGTCACACTGCGTGTGTAAAAGGGGCTTCACAGGGACGTTCTGTACAGCAGCCATACAAATTCCACCACTACCCCTTAATTATTACTTTCAAGAATCTTCCACCCTTCCTAGGTGCACTTTCAGATTGGATAACGGGTGCATGATCTTTCTGCCCAATCTTGTAAAAACTTAAAGCAAACTTCACAGTTTTTTGAAACCATAGAAATGAATGTAATATATACCCAGATACAGAACATATGGATCTAATCCGAATGCCCTCACAATTTGACTCATAGAAAGGTGGCATTTTGGGGTGGGAAATGCCCTTTTCCTGGGAGTGTTAGAGGCATTCCCAGGTGGTTTCAATGTAGGGTCTGAGGCATCAGTGCCGGCCCCGATCAGCCTGCATCTGTCGTAAAGTTGTGGAGGAGTCTGAGTTACGCACAGTCGCACAGACTGGAACAATCAGCAGATGTTTCAGGAATTGCAGGTGACTAGCGATCCATTCGCGCATCATGTGCAGACTTGCATGGGGTGGGATTTCTGTCTGGGTGGTGGCCATCTACTCACGGCGGTCAGATCAGCCATACAAGCTATGCTACACAACCTGGCACACTGCTCGCTAGGGCAGACAACCAACAAAGTTCCATGTACCTGCCAACAATTTTGAAGACGCCTGATCTGTAGGACAAAGCTTTAGTTCCACAAACTTGGGAGACACCTGGAAGGTGGCACTTTGGGGTAGTTGTGCAACCCTATGTAAGAGGTAACCCTTCATTAGCAGCTGTCGGATTGGCCACTGTCCGCTTTAATAATGGCAGCCACGGCGAAGTGTACCAGTATTCTATATCCACTGACCTTACGTGGACCTGTCCAGCACATTTATAGAGCACAGTCCTCAGAATCTCCTCAAGCCAACCCAACCGGGAATAAAAAAACATTCTGTTCCCGAAACACGAGCCAAGTTATATTTAGAAGCCAGAGGTCGGCCGGCGTGCACAAAACCATTAATAGCTCCCGTACACCGGACAACCAAGAAGTAAAAACGCTTCTTACTTTGTAATTTCAGAAATCCTAAAAGGGCCACAAACCATGTTTTTGTTTCTCACTGAGCCAACAAATGGGATTAAAGGCCATTCTCATGGCTTGCAGCAAGAAGTACCGGCCTAGAACCGACTCTAGCTGTGCCCACCTCACACACACACACACACACACACACACACACACACACACACACACACACACAGGCCCTGGCCCGTGTACCACAATTGCCGTTACATGTTTCTTAATAACTTCACATACTTGGTGCAGAGATCCAAGAAAGACCAGATCACAGTGCAGCAGTGTGAGGTCCAGCATGTCCAAACTGTAGCTCTCCAGGTCTTGTGAAACTACAAGACCCAGCATGCCTTGCCACAGTTTTGGTATTAGGGAATGTGAAATAGGGGATAAGTGCCCGATGGAAAGTGCCCGATGGAGGTAAGTGCGATGTTTATGGCAAGCCACAGAGCACCGGTTATACCATGACGGTGGCAGCTACTGATCTTTGGGCGTCTTACGCAGACCACGATGATACCCTCACTAAGAGTAGCACTGGATGCCAAGTCGCTGCCCAACAGACTGGACTGGAAGTTCATGGGGGAAAATCATTAACCCCCACTGGATTCAAAAAGTTCTGTTTGGAAACCACAACTGTAAGGGCTGTCCTCCTGTGGTATAACCCAGATCCATCCTCATGGGTCCTAGGTGCACAACCAGTACATTCCTAAGGGTGGACTAACATTATCCGGCATATGGCTGCACCAGGCTTCCCCTGAGGTCCTCTCGTACTGCTTACAGTCAGACAATTTGCCCATCCTTACATGGCCTCTCTCCTCTCCAGCTGCCCAAGGCCTGGTCTCTCTTCCGTCACAATGCCACCATGAAGAACGGCTTACCAGCTGCTTCAGTGCAGACAACGGAATGGCACATGGTCCACTGGGTACAAGAGAGGAGGATGGACCTAAATTACGAGCACCTGACCAGGATACGCCACAACCAAACAAAGCCTGAGATCACACGCAAATTCTACGTTGTCCCTCCTCCAGGTCATCTCCTTATGCTCGAACGCATCCAATCCAAGACACCGTGGCCAGGTATGCACATTAGCGTAAAGCCATGAGACTGCCCTATAACACCCGCAACCCCACCCAGTGCTCCTAGACACCCCAATAAATGAATTGAGCATATCTGCAATGCCACCTCAGTAACCAATCGCAGAAAGAATCTGCCCCTCAGACATTGCCAATGGTAACACACAGAGCGCAGAAAACAAACGCGATGTGTACGGATGTCCTAAATCCTTCGTAACGCGCTCTATGTAAAAATCATTTGACCGTGAGCCTAATTCATCGCAGGCGCCATGTAGCCCTGGACTTACTCAGCTCTGCAATGAAAAACCAGGCACATCCGGGCTGAAGCGGACGTCACAACCCCTCCCTAGGCCGGCTTAGCACGCTTGCGTTTCCCCCCCGACAAACCCAGTGTTTTTACTTAGAACTCCCAAAATAATGGTTGGTTTCCACCCCACACTCCCTGTCAATCACCGTGTGAACGGTCAGCGGACAGAACTGGTTCACCGCAAGACTCGGGCATGCGTACTGTGAACCGCACGCATTCACAGTGTATCGATAATCGCCCACTCTGCGATCACGTCTGAATCAGGCCCATATGAAAAATAATCCACGACTGAAAAAAATATTTATTTCAATGTGGGATTTCTGGCTCTTTTACTCATACACAAACCCTCGTACCCACCTGGTTACTGGGCAGATCTAGACCCTGATTTATATCTACCTGGCACTGCACTCTATACCGGGCTTCTGGCCTCGCCCAAGCACCGTACCCTCATCACCCTCCGCTCAGCCGCTCTCCAGTTCTAATGCATTGTGACATTGCTGGATAACGCTGTGCGGATCTGTATACAACCCATACGGATGGAGCCGCTCTCTCAATAGATGGCACAAAACAGAGCAATTCAAGTGTTTTGTTATGTTGTTCCCTCATTTTGATGGGCTGGTCACTAGCAAAATACATCAGCACAGTCTACAAGATGTTTCCTGCGCGGTCAGTCAGTGTGACCCATAATGCACCTGCACTACAGGAAGCAGTGACCAGTAATCCTGACACCGAGGAGGCGGAGAACTCACCCTCAGCTCAGGCGGCAGAGCGCAGTCAGCTAAAATGGCCAGGTCTTCCCGCAGGCATCCGTTCCCAGAGGGCTCCACGGTCAGAACCTTCACACATGTCCCAGGCTTGGAAGAAACTGGAGGAAGAAAGGATTCATTTAAACTTTGACATGGGTCCCTTAACACACCCCACCCCAAATGTCAGATTCATCATGGAAACCAGAGGTTCCCAAACACAGATCTTAGGGCACCCTAGCAGGCCAGGTTATAAGGATATCTATGGATATCCAATTGATTGAGATGCTAAGTCACTTGTGCCCAAGACTATGGTTGGGAACCTGTCAATCATTTTCAGGTAAGTATGGGAAGTCATACAGGTACATCTCCGAAACCTGACTTCTGCCCCCACAGCACAGACATGTTACTCCTAGATTCAGCCTTGACCAATCGGATGCTAGGACTTCCGACAGTCTGGGACACACTTACCAAACTCATAGACCTTTTTACACTTCTCCTCCAGCTCATCGATGAGATCCTGAAGGCGGCACTGCTTGGCCAATCGCTTACAGTCCTCCACATGCTCAACACTGATGTCCAGGTGACCTGCAGCAGAAGTATCGGCTATGTCACCACAAACACTGAGGTATCGCAGGGTCAGATAACAGGTGCAATTCAATATGGCGGCTTACGGAACAGCACCTCTGAGACATTCTTATAAAGCCATCACCACAGAACTACATATAACTAGGAGGACCAAAAGGAAGGTCCCCCAGACATAATGGCCCTTATTCAGATCTGATCGCAATACAAATGTGTTCTCAAAATGGGTAAAACCATGCTGCACTGCAGTTGGGGCAGATGTAGCAGGTGCAGAGAGACTTAGATTTGAGTGGGGTGTAAAGAAACTGAAATCTACATTGCAGTGTAAAAATAATGCAGCCAGTATTTACCCTGCACAGAAACAAAATAACTCACCCAAATGTAACTCTCTCTATACATGTTACATCTGCCCCATCTGCAGTGCACACGGCTTTGCCCATTTTGAGAACATATTTGTACTGCGATCAGATCTGAATAAGGGCCAATATCCAGAGGAGAGGTCTTCTTCTTCTTAAGCAGCGGTGCTAAGGCCCGTCACCCAACCAACACTCCTGCAGCCAATAGTCATACTTCATAGGCATCATCCAGATCACCCACACACGGGTACCACAAACAAGGAGAGGACAGTGGCACGGTGAGCCACTTACCTGTGTAAAGGTACTGGAGAATGGAGCTGAAGGCAGCCGGGTTTATCTGTAGAGAGATGATGGCCATTGGCCGATCAGTAATACACAATATATAGCATAGACTTGTTCCGCAATTCAGGGACTTGTTCCAAGCTCCGTCAGAAGCTGCAAAGTTATAATCAACTACTGGGATTAGACTTGGGAAGCGCCAGCTGTTTACTGGGATAATAAATGGCACATGGCAGAATTAGAGAACCTTTATGAACGAATAAGATTATAATCCTATTACACTGATCAATACTCATTTTATTGCTGATCATATGAGAGCGATTTTGGGCTTAATGCAAGTATGACGGTTTTGCCCGGCTGAAATCTTCTAGACAATTGTGGACGGGATGCACTATCATCCGCAGGCTCCCTCCGACGCACATCGGGGCTACCGCATAGATAATTATCGCATATGCACAAACATCAGGTCTTGTGTTAAGAGCTGCCCTTTGCGATGCGCCCGTCGATGTGTAGCGGGACCCCCCTCATCCCTTACCCGGGGCTGCTGCTGCTCAGCCAGAGACTCCGCCAACACCTCCCTGCACTCGAAGGGGATGTGCAGTGCAGGGAGGAGGAGGTCACTGGTCCAGGCAGCCCAGCACTGTGCTGCCCAGACTCAGGTGAGAGGGAGAGGCAGGGGGTGGCGTGCTTCGGTGCGGGCGGCAGGGGCCGCTGTAAGAAGCCCATATAGGCTTCTATGGGGTATTGCCAGCACGCAGCAAAAACCCGGTGTGCGGGTTTTCCTGCATATCAAACTGCGGTATAAACCCCAATAACGGGGGTTTTAGCACATTTTTGTGTTAAGAGCATCCGGCCCTGTGTGAGAAACAAGTGGCAGTGGGCAATCACTTACATACATTCTACAACACAGGTTCTCCCCCATGCCACCTTCGGATCTTTATAATGTGACAGTTGGTGACACAATGCTCCTGCTGGGTCACCTGGAAAACATGAACTGTGCGGAGTACCGAGGACAGAGTAGGGGAACCACTGTTCTAGAAGGATATGGCGTGACTACATAATAGACTATTCACCTGTGTCACCCTCTAGACTGTTTCCATTTAGCACCCCCAAAAGAAACTAAATACATTGAAATATCCTTGACATTTTTTTTTTTTAGCCGCACGCAAACGCCGAAAGGAAAAATTCCATATTCAGTTACCATTCAACGATTTTTCCTCTAGTCCCGGCTGCGAGCAAAACAGCCGCGTCCGGTCAGTAAACTACGTTTACTGCCCCATAGCCCCACACCTGTGTTTTCCCAGCCCCTCCCAACATTTCGTTGGCCCTTTGTTTTTGGGGGGACGCCCATGAAACACCTAGGATCCACCCCCACTCCATGTCAGTCAGTCTGCGAGCAGCTTGCAAACAAAAAGATTTGACAAAGCTGATCGCAGTAGAGAAAACATCGTCCAGCACCGAATTCGGACCTGGCGAATTAATCTGAATCGGGCCCCATATTCCATGGTGCATGACCTGCAGTATTGTGGAGATGACATTAGATATAGACTTTATATACAGCGCCCAAATGATTGCCTCTAGAACATTGAAACCTTTGATCAAAAGCAACTCTATTGATAGTAACCGATGTGACATCGATATTCCACAACGGTAAAGCTGTAATAATGAGACTGTGGATTATAAGAGTGCAGAGTGCAATTTATCATCCACTCATTGGTCATCTCACGGCTTGACTACTGTAATTCTCTCCTCACCGGCCTCGCTCGATCCCAACTGTCTCCTCTCCAATCTGTCCTCAACTCGGCAGCCAGGCTTATCTTCCTCTCCCGCCGCTCTAACTCTGCTACTCCCCTTCAACAAAATCTGCACTGGCTCCCATTCCCCTACAGAATCCTCTTCAAACACCTCACACTCACATACAGGGCCACCTCTAATTCCATTGCTCCATATATCTCTAATCTCATCTCCATTCATACACCCTCCCGCCCTCTACGGTCAGCTGACGACTGTCGTCTCTCCTCCACCCTGATCACTACTTCCCATGCTAGAGTACAGGACTTTGCCCGTGCTGCACCCCTTCAGTGGAACGCACTCCCTCGCTCCATTAGACTCTCCCTGACCTTGCAAAGCTTCAAACGGGCACTGAAAACTCACCTATTCATCAAAGCGTACCCTTCCACTGCATAAACCAGCTGGTTCTCCGACCCCTTGCCTGTTTACATCCTGCTATCTAACCACCTCCCCCTCGCTTGCACCTCTTGTAATCTGTCTGTCTCCCCTTCCTACTAGATTGTAAGCTCCTCCGAGCAGGGCCCTCTTCCCTCCTGTTGTCAAAGCCCACTTCTCGTCACATGTCACTCACAGCTCTCCTTTACTCCAACACTCAGTGACCATCTTCGTCTGCATACTCATCTCCATCATTGGCATCTAGCCTCTAGTTGTATGTTGATTGAGTCCTCACTACTTATATCCAAGCTGTAATGTGTATTGAACTGTGGCGCTCTTTATTTGTACTGTATTTTTGTTATTTATTCAATGTTATGCCAAGCTTTGTCTCCCTGTATTGTTCCTTTGTACGGCGCTGCGAAACACTTGTGGCGCCTTATAAATAAAATTATAATAATTATAAATGTATTTCTGCTGCTGCCGGTCCCGTGGAGGCCTTCATTTTTGTACATACATGGGGTTATTCTAATTCATTTGCATCCCCCGTGCATTTGTTGTGTGTATGCACATTTGCCGGGTGCGTGCGGCTACGGTGAACAGACGCACGCACCAAAGACTGCGGGCAAGAGGCGGATGTCGCACCCATGGGAATGGGCAGGGGTGGGCAGCTGACATCACCAGTGCAAACAAGGTTGCGAATTCGCAGCCTTGCTAGTCAACCAGAATAAGGGACATAGGGCCAGATTCTCTAAGCTTCAAAAGTGATAAAATGGAGAGTGATAAACAGCCAGCCAATCAGCTCCTACCTGACATTCTTCATATACAGTCTGTGACATGGCAGGTAGGAGCTGATTGGCTGGCTATCACTCTCCATTTTATCACTTTTGAAGCTTAGTGCATCTGGCCCAGAGTCTCATCAGTCACACAAACAAACCCTATTTGAACATGAAAACACAAACAAAATATTTGATATTCCCACAGTGCGTGTAACACACTCACTGCACGGTAGTTTCATAGAGTAGATTTATAATAAAATAAAAATATTCCCCATTGTGCCATTATTGGGGTACCCAGAACATCAATTTAATTAGTGCGTGTGTGTGGCCTCTGCAAGGGGAAGTGCAGATTGTGAGCGATATTGGGCTAAGGACCGATGAATATATTATTTAACCGTTTTCAGTACATTCCGTCTTACCAGCGGGTGCTTCAGGGCAATCTTTTTCTTCCCCTTCCACTTGGTCTCAAACATTTCTGCAAAGTAGGGGCTGCGAGCGCTGAGGACACAGCGGTGGGCGCAGAAGGACTCCCCGTGGACAAGGAACGTGGTATCACTGTAGGAGCCCTGCTCCAGGAGCCTGCGGAGACACAGAAGATGCTATAGTACCAAAATGCCTGTTTCTCCCCCTTCACACAGGGGTGCCGCTTCAACTGTGCCAGGTAGGGGTTTCAAATTTAGAGTGGGTCAGAAGCAGGGACAGAGGGGGTTATTTCGGTTCACTCCTTCTGGCAAATTCCTTCTTAGATGGACAAAACCATGTGCACTGCAGGTGGGGCAGATGTGACATGTGCAGAGAGAATTAGATTTGGGTGAGTTATTTTGTTTCTGTGCAGGGTAAATACTGTCTGCTTTATTTTGACACTGCAATACAGATCTCACTTTGAAGTAAAACCCCACCCAAATCTATCTCTCTCTGCACAAGTCACATCTGCCCCACCTGCAGTGCACATGGTTTTGTCCATCTAAGAAGGAATTTGTCAGAAGGAGTGAACCAGAATAACCCCCAGAGTCCCTAAACACAGGTATGTTTTTTTTTCGGGTGGCCTAGTGTGACATAACGAAGAAAGTTGGTGCGACGCCGAGAACGCGAACAACTGCAGTTGCAGTTTTGCTATTTTAGCCGGGAGCAGTTACATGCAGATAAAATATACGTCTACTGCTCAGTCTAAGAGTTCAGAGGCCATGACACTTGTGCCGGCCTGTGGTAACATGCTCAACGTGTACAAAGGGAATACAGGACAATAATGAGAGGTGGACTCCAAATACCTCTGTAGGAAGTCGTCATAGTAATCCCTCTGCATACACTTAGCCGTGATCTGCTTGTACTCCTTCAGCACTCTGCGAATAGTGTCACTCAGTGCGCCATACAGACAGCGTTCGCCATCAAACGTGTTCACTTCACACCTAGCACCTAAGCGGGAGGAGACAAGGTGTGTGTTAGAGCATCCTGTCCGCTGCACACCGCGGCCAGTCAGCGTGCTACCGCCACAGGCTTCTAGTAACTCATGGACGCTGGGCCTCAGGTGGGAGTTCTCGGTGCAGATAAAATATACCGGCACAATTCACAGCACACAACGTTCACCTCAGCGGTACATCAAGGCGACAGGTTCCGTCTGCTTACCATTAGATAAAAGGTAGCGCACAAGCTCCTCGTGTCCACACAGACAGGCATAATACCTTGGAGAAAAGAAAGCAGATCTATGAAAGGGGACATTGCAGTCAGCGAAACCGTAACCATGGTTATTTTATAAATGCAACAAATATCTCTGGACACCAAAAAAAATCTATAAGGATCAATTTGTTCCTGACACGCCCACTAATACTCTGGGCCTAGACTGGCACTGGGGACCAACCGCGCCAATGATCTCTGGTGCAAAGGTCAGCTTACTCACAAGCAGAGGTCTACCGGTCTTACTGCAGCTAGGGTCACCGGCACAGACGGGACACCCCAGACTGAGCGGCAGCAGCACATCGAGATGGGGTGTTGACAGTAATATTGGCACTCAGAATAACCCATGTGTGGCTCGGACCACCATTTTTACTACCAGCTCAGGCTTAACGGTGCCCTTAACCCTTCCCCATACCACCTTGTATAGCTTTCCAGAGCTGGGCACACCGGTGTTTGTCCCAGACACTCCCAGAAAATGTCCGGTTTCCGCCCCCAAATGCCATCTTCCTGTCAATCAACTTGCGAACGGCCAGCGATCAAAGTAGCAAGATTTTATTACAGGATGGCCTCACGCATGCACGCTACGATCGGTGCGCATGCGCAGTCTATTGATAATCGCCCAGCCTGTGATCGAACGGCCTGCAGCCGTGCGATCAGGTCTGAATAACCCCCAGAGTCATAAGCAAATGCAAAAGCCTGCCCAGCTTTACGACCGGGTCCACAACCTCCAGCAGCTGTGATATAGCTCGCAGACAAGACAAGGTCAACATGAGCTGTTCTTGTTTCCTTGTGTCACCCGAGTGTGTGGGGAAACTTACAAGGGCGTACTGTCCCACTTGTCACGCACATTCAGTTCCACGTCTCTCTGCTCCACAAGATACCTGAGGAGAAAGAAAAGATATTGCATAATATGGCCGTCATTTGTACAGTAGGAACCAGGGGCATACCTAGAGATTCTTAGGCCCCATAGCAAAAGTTTGTTAGGGCCCCCTAATTAGCAACTGATGGTGATAAATATATGTAAAACATATTAATTACACAGCAAAGATGGGGCCCCTTCAGCGCTGGGCCCCATAGCAGCTGCACCCCTTGCACCTATGGTAGTTATGCCCTCGGTAGGAACTGAATCCTGGATCATTACCAGTCCCTAGGCACCATCGGCCTTTGGGTGCCAGTCCCCCCTGGAGGTGCAGCCCGCCCGCTGCATTGGGGTGCCAGTCCCCTCTGGAGGTGCAGCCCACCCGCTGCATTGGGGTGTCAGTCCCCCCTGGAGATGCAGCCCCTCCCCCGCTCCGCATTGGGGTGCCAGTCCCCCCTGGAGGTGCAGCCCACCCGCTGCATTGGGGTGCCAGTCCCCCCTGGAGGTGCAGCCTGCCCGCTGCATTGGGGTGCCAGATACCCCTGAAGGTGCAGACCCCCTGCATTGGGGTGCCAGATCCCCCTGAAGGTGCAGCCCCCCTGCATTGGGGTGCCAGATCCCCCTGAAGGTGCAGACCCCCTGCATTGGGGTGCCAGTCCCCCCTGAAGGTGCAGCCCCCCTGCATTGGGGAGCCAGTCCCCCCTGAAGGTGCAGCCCCCCGCTCACCGCACTCGGAAGACGTCGCCCTTTCTGCAGCTGCTGAACAAGTCGCTAGTGTCCATCGGCCCGGGCCCGGCGCTGGGCGGAGCGAGCGGCTCATTGACCCGGCGGGTTCGAAGCGCAGCGAGCGGAAGCACCGGGAGAGGGCAGCGGTCGGACACAGATCGGAGGCCCAGGAAGACGGAGCTCGGAGCGGATACAGAGAACAGCTGAGCGCCGGCCTGACACAGCCAGTTATGTCCCCGCCCACGTCCGCCGGACAGCCAATCACCGCCGCTTCTCATGCGCCGCTACGGCGCAGAACTCGCCCATCTCGGCGATAGGTCCAATCATTGCAGCTGCTGGCACACTCAGGGCTCCGCCCACATACGACTGGTAACGCCCCGATCCTCCTCTTTACTAGGAATTCACGAGCCGGCCCCGCCCACCGCTGCTGGAACTGTACAGTGTAAACATGTCACGTTACGTCACGTGGGTCACCCCCTAGCATGACACGTCACGTGGGTCACCTCCTAGCATGACACGTCACGTGGGTCACCTCCTAACATGGAACGTCACGTGGGTTACCTCCTAGCGTGTCACGTCACGTCATAACATGTCACACGTACATCTCACCCATAATTGCCTACTTTTGAAAAATAGTTTCAGGGAGATTATAGTTGGTAGCAGAATTTTGCACAGCACCCCTTTGAAGGGGTGTGTCATGCTCCACCCAAAGGGTATGTCTAGTACCATACCTCCCAACATGGAGGTATGGTACTAGCACACCTGGGATGAATACTGCCGACAGGGCCTGGAGATGTTGTTCCGCCCACGAGAGTATCCTGGACACTTCCTGAAGAGCAGCTTTGCTGCGGGTGCCCTCTTGGCGGTTGATATATGCCACCGCCGTGGCGTTGTCTGATCGGATCTGAACTGGTTTTCCCTGAATCAGGTCCAAGGACTGAATTAGGGCATTGTGGACTGCCCGTAGTTCCAAAATGTTGATGGGAAGGCGAGACTCTGGGAGAGACCAAACGCCTTGCAAGGATCGGGATTCTACTACCGCCCCCCCCCCCCAGCCTCGAAGACTGGCATCGGTAGTTAGGATTATCCATTCTGTGAACCAAAATGGACGCCCCTGGGACAGGTGATCCAATTGGAGCCACCACCGCAGGGACTCCGATACCTGGGGAGTCAATGAGAGAAAGGTGGATCTGATGTGGTGGGGAAGGCCGTCCCACCTTTTCAGGATGAGTTGTTGGAGGGGACGGGAATGGTACTGAGCCCACTCCACCATATTGAAAGTGGAGACCATGAGTCCCAAAATTCTCATTGCTTCGTGAACTGAGACTTGTGGGGCTTGGAGAAAGGTCTGGATTTTGTGTTGCAGGGATCTGCATTTTTCTGTGGGAAGCGACATCCGCAGTAAGCGAGTGTCCAGGAAAGCCCCCAGATGTAGCATCTGCTGCGAAGGGTTTAGGGAGGATTTCTCCCAGTTCAGGAGCCATCCGTGTGCTTGGAGAGTCGAAATTGTTGTCTGCAGGTGTGACAACAGGACTTCCGGGGACTTTGCACCACTAAGAGGTCGTCCTGGTAAGGGAAGACCCGAATGCCCTTCTTGTGGAGAAGTTCCGCCATTACCGCCATGATTTTTGTAAAAACCCTGGGGGCTGTGGCCAGTCCGAAGGGCAGGGCCCGGAATTGGAAGTGGCGGTCCTGAATGGCAAACCTGAGGTATTTCTGGTGTGCCGGCGCAATGGGGACATGCAGGTATGCGTCCCTGACATCTAGAGAGACCATGTAATCTCCTGACGTCCAGAGAGACCATGTAATCTCCTGCGTCCATCCGGAACTTTGACACCTTGACCACTTTGTTTAGTGTTTTCAGGTTTAGAATAGGTCTGTACGTTCCATTTGGTTTGGGAACCAGGAACAGCGTGGAGTAGTAGCCCCGCCCCCTTTCGGGCGGCGGAACTAGGACGATGACCTGAGACTGTAACAAGGCCCGTAGGATTTTTAACAAATGTTGCGCCTTGTGTGGGTCGTGAGGAAGCCCCGTGCAAAAGAATTTTCGAGGAGGAGGCTTCAGGAAGGATATGGAGTATCCCCGAGATACAACTTCCCTCACCCAGGCGTCCGATGTTGTGGACAACCATTGGGGGGCAAAGTGAAGGAGCCTGCTTCCCACCTGGGGATCCCCCTGCGGGAGGCGTGGCCCGTCATGCCGCAGGCTTGTCGGGTTTGGCAGGGGCCTGTCTGGTGGCCCAGGCCTGTTTAGGCTTGGATTTACCTGTCTTGTTAGGTGGAGTGTTCCTATTGTAGGATTGTCCCCTGGCTTTACCCTGGGGCCGAAAGGAAGGAGTTCTCGCTTTTTGTGGCAAAGCTGTAGGGAGGCAAGCTGTTTTAGCAGCTGCAAGGGACGCAACAATTTTATTAAGCTCCTCCCCAAACAGGTTATCACCCTTAAAGGGGAGTAATTCCAATGTTTTCTTGGATTCTATATCAGCTTTCTATGGACGCAGCCAGATAATGCGGCGGGCCTGGATAGAACTGGCAGATGCCCTGGCTGCTAATGAACCTGCGTCTGACATGGCCTCCATGATATACAGAGCCGCTTGCCTGATGCATACTTGCCTACTTTTGAAAAGCAAAATGAGGGAGATTTTAGATGCTAGCAAAATGCACCGAGCATACCTCCCAACTTTTGACCTGAAGAAATAGGGACACTCGCGCGAAAAGGGGGTGGGGCGTATGCAAATGAGGGCATGGCTTATGCTAATTAGCCGCGACCTCATTTTCATACGAGAATAGACGCTGTGCGCATGCGCACAGCGTCTATTCTACTAGATTGGGGGGTCTCCCAACTGCCACCCCCCGCAGCGGGACAATGCCTGCCGCGGGTGGGACAGGACCCGAAAATCGAGACTGTCCCTCTAAAATCGTGACAGTTGGGAGGTATGACCGAGTGCAGTGTTGCGCACCATTGAAGGGGTGTGTCATATTTCAGGGCGTGTCTAGTGACACATATGGGCGTATCTATTTCCACCCAGGGGTGTGTCCTGCAGTGGCTGGTGGAAAAAAAATATGAAGAGCCGCATACCACCAGAGCAAGTTTGTATATGGGCAACCTACGAGCAGAAGCTGTACAATTGAAACCAGCGATCATGTGTGGTTGCAATGTGTTCAATGGTCATGAAATATTTTCATATAAATAAGTTCATGTTTTCAGTCAGGCTGAAAAATTATAATAGAAAATCATATGGGCACAGAAAGACATAGCAGCATACCTCCCTAGTTTGACATTATAGAAGTTGCAATCTGCTGCGCCGAAGGCGCGGCCAACTTGAAAATGGGTGTGGCTCAGATGAAAGGGGCGTGGTCTAAGGTCTGGTCCAGGGCCTAGCACCACAACCCTGTTTTTGTCACTTTAGGAGCTTGCCCAGCGCTCCCTAAGCAGCCCCTGGCTTTCTCCCTGCACTGGAGATGCCGTGAACATGTGAATGGCATCTCTTCAGCGATCACCGGCTGCTCGGTAGGGTAGCTGAGATCTCCAGCTTCCCCAACTGCCCCCAGCCCGCAGGACACTGCCACCCACAGGAGGAACAGCAGGACAGTCTCCAATTAGTGGGACTGCACTGCACTGCAGTAATTAGGACAGTTGGGAGGTATGTAGCATTATTACTACCTATTTATTAGCCCAGGACACAGAGGGGGTGAAGCTCTTGACACAACCTGACCCACCATACACAGAGAAGTTGTGTAAATATGGCCACCAGGGCTTAGAAGGGAGGGACTGTCAGCGCAGCTAGGGAGACTGCAGGCAGGGCTGCCATCAGAAATTGTGGGGCCCGGGACAGACACAATAGGCAGGGCCCCCGGCTCCCCACTATAATACTCATTACATATTATACCACATGCTTTAATGCCTATGACACAGTATGCTACATGCCATAAATGCCAATTACACATTATGCCGCACACTGTAATGCCCACAACACATTATGCCACACACCGTAATGCACATTACATATTATACCTCGCACTGTAATGCCTATTACACATTGTCACATGCTGTAAAGCCCATTACACATTAAGCCCCACACTGTACACCTCCGCAACCTACGGAATATCATCCTGCGTGTTGGACATACACATTTACTGTTTTCTATTTATTTATATACAGTAGAGAATAGGTGTCACTCCCCAGACTTCAAAAATGACACCTGGAGACAGGGTACAGGGGATGTGATGAAGGGGCGAGAGATGTTTAGGTTATGGGGTGAAGTGATGGGTGGCGTGACAAGCTGAGGTAATGGGGCGAGGGGTTAAGGTGACATGGGGGAGGAGGTATGGAGACAAATCAGCAGAAAGCGAGACCCCAGATTTTTCTTTTTAAGTGTGCATTTAAAAAAATAAAATAAAAAAACAGCAGGATCACGGCATATATCCATAATTAACTGGAATTCAGTTGTACACAGTGTTCTGTTGCAAAACACCATATTAATGCCAGGATTGTAGCATTGTTTAAAATATCGCCCAGCATGTACACTACAAACTATACACGCTCCCGCTGGTTTTACCGACCACCTATTGTCATCTGTACAGCTCAATTGACAAGTCATCAATGACTACATGCACATACAGTAGCGGAGACCCGATGACATTTGTCAATTATATAGTTCAGTGCATATGCACTACATGGTTGGCCCAGCAGATTAGAGGCAAAAGATGATATCGCACAGGAGCGAATCGTAAAGTGTATGCACCTTTATAGGTCATCTGCACTACTATAACCAACCAGTCTGTGCACAGAAAGATGTGTACACTACACAGAGCACTGACTTATATATATTACATATACTATATATTATTGCTAACAAACATGTGAATGGTGCAGGGGGTAGCTTGCTGGGCCTGCGGGCCCCCCCAGCAGCCGGGCACCTGGGCAGCGGGGTCCGGGCAGGGCGAGTGGGCAGTGGGGTCCAGGCAGCGCATGGGCAATCAGTGGCGGATGGGAACTAGTTCCCAATCACCGCAGGGACCCTGCCGCTGACTGCCCATACGCCTCAGGGACCTATGCCCACCCGCAATGCCCGGACCCACTGCCCAGGTACCACGTTCCTCCCAGGGCCCCCACAGACCTTAATTTGTCAGAGTCTGCTATTTACTGTGCAGGGCAGCAAAAGACGGGCAGGGCGGAATTTGTCGGCTTTTAAAGGGGCAGGGCGCAGCGCCCTGTGAAATAAGCCTAGCGGGAACACTACATATATATATATATATATATACACACACAGTCCATAGTACTGGCACTCACATCTGTATTAAATATTTTGCTGGGGTGACATTCCGGGTATAGGGAGCTTGCTAGAAGATCACTACTTGTATAGTGTCAATAAGTGGAGTCACTCACCAGTCTTCAAGTGATATGAAGGGGTTTTAATCAGGCAGCATGGCAATACAAGGTGGGCATCGCAGATGCCCGCCTTGTATTGCCATGCTGCCTGATTTAAACCCCTTCATATCACTTGAAGGGATGCAGTGTAAATCCCGGCGGTCGGGATCCTGACTGCTGAAATCCCGACACTTTCTCCCTCCGGGGGTGTCCACGACACCGCCCGGAGGGAGAATAAATTAGTGTGCCGAGCGTAGTAAAGCACCGGGCCCGCAAGGGGGGGAGATCCACGTCACCCCCTTTTCTGCGGTCAGGATTCCAGCGTCGGGATTCTGAACGCCGGGATACCGACCTCCGGGATTTAATACTGAATCCCACTTGAAGACTGGTGAGTGACTCCACTTATTGACACACTAATATATATATATATATATATATATATATATATATATATATATATACACACACACACACACACACACATATATTCACTCCAGGACTTAAATAATAAAGAAGTCACTCTTTATTCTAATATTTCTATGTTGCGGTTTGAGTGCAAATACAGGAATACAAAATTGTGAAACAGTGCTTGCAGACATAGTTTATACACGGCTGTAATGCACTAAAACCAAAATGGCCGATTAACCCTTGTTATGCTGCACAGAAAAACTTTTTTTGGAAAGCAGGAATTTTATTATACAGACCTGGTCTATCCATGACCATTCTATACTTAATTGGTGTACTAATTAAAGATGGCCGATTAACCCTTGTGCTGTAAAGAATTTTACTGTGTAACGGCAGATATTAAATGAAACATCAAAAGGAAGGAGGAGTTCAAGCTTAATAAATGACAATATTTATAGAATTAATTAGGTACAGCTCCTGGTGGCTGGAGTAGTCATTTTCATCTAGATTATACAGGACAATCGGGGTTTTATTTATTTAAGAAGAGAAACCATAATGACCTGATTATGCTGTGACCTTACTACACATAACAAAAAGTGTAGTGCTTAGGATGGACATATCAATTTTACTTTTGTGGCTAGAACAATTATTTATTTTAAATAGAAACTAGAGAAAGATAAATATATATATATATGCTTTTCTCTATTTATAGAGGTGCAGTGTACTCGTGCTGGGTATCAGCACAATGACATAGGAAGCAGCTCAGTGAGTGTACGTATGTGTGAGACAGTAGAGTGAGACACAGCAAGAGGAGAAGGAGGAGGGACGGAGAGAACAGCCCAGCAGCTTGCGGAGCTTGGCAGCAATGAGGCTCAGGAGCCAGAGAGGAGATGCTGGCACCGGTCTGATCACTCTCATACGTTGTGAGAACCGGTGAGTGAGGCTGCTGTATAACAGAGTTATACTTACTGCAGCTGCCGCTCCTGACACTCGTGCTCCCGGCTCACATTTCATCCACAGTCCTCTGCCGCTTCCAAGCCCCCTCCCAAGCTCTTGCTGCTGTACCACGCCTCCCTCGGCCAGCGCTACACAGTCCCACACAGCCCGCGGTGGCCGTCATAATAATGTCACAACGTCGTGCGTTCAGGCCCCGCCCCCGCAACATCGCGTTCGCGCATGCGCACTCAGGTTTTTTTTTTTGTTTTTTTTTTTTGCAAAGGGGACAAAAAGCGGGAGGAACCAAGGGATTTGCGGGGGGCGGGAGAAGGATTGAAAAACCGGGAGACTCCCGCTAAATGCGGGAGGGTAGGCAAGTATGCCCTGATGTGATGGACACACATTTTCGCTTCCTCAGAAGCATCTAAAGGAAGTTCATCCTCCACTGTTTGGAGCCAGGGTAAAATGGCCTTGGCTGCCCAGGTGGCTGCAATAGTGGGTCTTTGGACTGCGCCAGAAAAAGAAAAGATGGCCCTAAGAGACTGTTCTAAACGTCTATCTGTGGGATCCTTAAGGACTGACCCAGAAGTGACTGGCAGGACAGAAGCCTTTATTAACCTTGTCACATGGGAATCAACCGGCGGTGGAATCTCCCATGGTTTACAATCCTCAGGAGGAAGAGGATATCTGGACAGTAATTTTCTAGGGATGTTTGACTTTTTCCCTAAGGCTCCCATTGATCAGTCCTGATCTCTGTTAAGTGGTCAGAGTGAGGGAATTGTGTCTTAATGACTTTCTGCTTCTTACAGACATCTCTGGTCTTAGCAGTAGGTTCAGGCTCATCAGAGTCTGTTAAAAGTACATCACGGATGGCGTGAATGAGAGCTGCCACATCAGGTGTCTCTGCTTGGGAAGCAGGGGTATCAGTGGGCATAGGATCATCATCCTGGTCATCATCTAGAGGAGGATCATCATCAGCGTTATCAGTATTATAATTATTAGCCTCATCATCAGTATCATCCTGGCCCGTCGACAGAAACGGTGTCAACACAGTTCTGGTTGATTGAACAGCATTGGACAGCAGCTTCTGCATAGCCACCGAAGTCTGTTGCAAGGTCTGCACCGTGTTTGACAGGGCATCCACTTGAGGTGGGGGGGGGGGGGCTGAACTACAGGGGGTGCAATGGATGGCAGGAGGCGATCCACTAAAGTACTTAATAAGAGGTGGAAGGCTGCCCAGGGAGGTTGAGGGGAAACCCCCGAGGCAGATGGCTGACCAGGGGGGATAAAGCAGTTGACACATAACCCGTCCTGGATAACATCCTGCTCCATACCTCCCAACACTCACGATTTCAGCGGGGCAGTCCCGATTACCGGGTCCTGTCCCACTGTCCCACCCGCGGCTGGTGGTGTCCCGCTGCGGGGGGGGGGGCAGTTGGGAGCCCCCCCCCCCAATTTAACAGAATAGACGCTGTGCGCATGCGCATAGCGTCTATTCCCATCCGAAAACGGGGACGCGGCTCATTTGCATAAGCTGTGCCCCTCATTTACATAAGCCACGCCCCCTTTTTGGACGAGTGTCCCTATTTCTGCAGCTACAAAGTTGGGAGGTATGCTGCTCAGATAAGCCTGCTGCAGAGCCTCTGCAGGACAGAAGCTGAGGAGACTCTGACTGAGCGTGTCCCCGTTTGGACATGATCCCAAGTAAAGGGGGATAATAGTACACAATAGGAGGATTCACCAAAGAAGCCCTAGAGTGATACCACTGTGTGACTTATTAGGCAGAGCCCAAGATAGATTTATAGAGACAGAGTTTACACAATGAAATATAGATCTAGCACACGTCACACACACAGTAGCCTAAATGAGCTATCACACCCCACTATCAACCGCTGAAGCTCTATGGAGCCAGTGGGATTTAGGGTGGCTGTGAAAGTTATCTACTTAGCCTGTAGATGGTTTCACAGGGGAGAGCTGTCGCCCAGACTCCGAAGACTGGTCTGAGAGAAAGGGGATGGGCACAATAGCTGGGGGAGGTGCTGCAGGCCAAGCGCCACCTCCCCGTGCTGGACTTCCCCCACCGTGATCCAATTAGAGCCTTATTTAAATGGGTTCCTTGCCCGGGCCTGTGCTCTGCTCCCGGTGGTCTAGTGGAGTCCCTGACCCGGGAGCCAGTGTCCACGCCAGCTGCTTTGGCTGTCTCCCTCAGCGCACAGCGCAGCAGTGATTCACGCTCTCTGAGAGAGCCTTACCTGCTCCCTGACACCGGCTACGCTGCCTGGAGGAGATTTCGGCGGTGCTAGGCGCTGTCCGTCTCCTCCGCCGGGCTAACCCGCTTGACCGAGGTCGTGGGGGAATGTCGGCGCCGGCGGGAGTGATGCGGCAGCCTGCGCCGCCGTCAGATGATTGACGGCGGGAGCTGCCTCAGCCGCCGAAGCGCCAAGTTTAAAAAGTAAAAAAATTAAAAATAAAAAAGCTTCTTTCTTGGGGTTACCTCAGGGAGGTAATCCCTGCTGAATAAAAAGGTGCGTCTGCTTCCTGCAGGCACCAACAAAAAACTGGGCCTGGAGGCGGGGTTGTGGGGGAGAGGGCCCTGGGCATCCTGGGAATTATTGAAAGCTTCGCTGATTGGTGCCTCGGACCCCCTGGATCCGCCTACAACCCCGATGTCCACTGTGGGACCCATGGACCCTGACAAGGAAAGGTTACATTTTAGGGTACTTGTTTTTCATCGTAGTCCATCTTATACAATCGCATTGCATCGCATGCAATATAGCGGCATGCAATGTGATTTTTAATTGTACAAGCACCCAGATGGGTGCTTACAATGTTAAATGCACCTCCATTGTCAATGCGACCCCCACTATCAACGGCAACCCGAAGCGTGCCGTGCGCAGCCACGCTTCGGGCTGCGAATACTTTACATGTATTCCGCGTCTGCTCGCCACGCTTCCGGCTCGGTGGCTCGTCACACTATCTAAGATCAAGTCCACGACGACGTGAATAGTGGGGGTATGAAAAGGTCGGAGGACACGTACCGCCGCCCCTCGTGGGCTCGCTGCGCTCGCCATGCTTCGGGTTGGCGTTGATAGTGGGGGTGGCATTGACAATGGGGGTGCATTTAACATTGTAAGCACCCATCAGGGTACTTGTACAATTAAAAATCGCATTGCATGCCATTTGCTGGCATGCGATGCTATGCGATATTTAATTGTACATTCATGTTCATTTAAGCGAATATCGCATCGCATCGCATACCATCGCATACCACTATATAGGGTATGCGATGGGTGCCATGCTAGGAAACAAGTACCCATTTTAGTGTGATTTATTTCTCCTTGGTGCACCACGAAGTGACACACTTTTTGTGTCCTTGCAATTATTCTTGGGCATGAAATATGCTGGCAAAATGGGCCCTATATTATGATTATGACTATTTTGAATAAGTAGCTGTAGTTTTGCCAGCATACTTCATGCCCAAAATAGTGTTGGCAAAATATATATATTTTTTTGTGTGTTTTTTTTTTTTAAATCAAAGAAACACCAATGTATTCCTACAATATGCACAGAATAAACAAAGATATGTTGACATGTATATCTATAGTCAGATATAGGTTGTATTTAAAACATAAATAAAAATTCAAATACTGCAATGTGTCATTTTTGTATACATCCTTAATGTTATGTTTCTGAGCGGTGAGAGAGAGAGAGAGCGAGAGAGCGTATGTGATCCCCAAATACCATCTGTGTCCCGTACTATCCTTCAATGTCGATCAAGGGCTCCCCTACGGTCATCCGAAGGGCATACCATTGAGTGTCTTAGATCTACATGTAAGAAAGCAATGTAGCTTTCCCAGGTGCCAGTAAAATCTTTTTACTCGTCTGTCCTTATCCAAGATCGTCTCAATCCTGTCACATCAACCATTGCGTTTACCCAAAACCCCTGTGCTGTACTCAGCCCTAGGCGCTCTAGCTGCACTTATAGAACTATGGTGCTCACCTCTGCTTGTGTCCCTGGCTCCGGTGGGGTACATGTGGCCGCATTGTCATCGCGTGGTGACACTGGTGCTATGTACTCCGCTCCTATGCAGGATATGAGTGGTGTGCCGCCATGTGTGTTTGTGCCTGGTTAGCTCTCTGACTGAATGTCGGTGTTTGTGCAGCTGCGTACAATCCAGGCCGGCTGAAATCTGTCGCACTCACTGGCGGGCGCCATCTTGTTGGTTACCTCAGCCTCTCCTGAGCGGCTCCACCTCCCCTGTCAGATTGCCTGACCTATCGCTGCACAGTTCACCTGTTAAGTACTGACTTAGTACTGGGTTAGACCTGCAGTCAGTACAATGATGTCGATCACTCAGCATAATTGCTCCAGCCTGGCTCTGTAGCTATCCGCTGCAATCCTGAGCGTTCTCACTGAAGATTTCCTGCTGGTCGTCTACTGCTCCAAGTACCAAGGACTCCCTACCGCCAAAGAAGATCCAGCAAGGTCAGCCCTTCCAAGGGGTCTCACCTTGCTTTCATTCCCGACGTTACTTCCACGGTCACCTCTGTCTGCAGCTACGACCATACTCAGCAAGGACAAGTCTTCTTCATTTATTTCTTTATCCATTTACCTCCAATCTTCATTCGCTCATCTAACCTCCAACCCAATCATCCAATCCTCAATCCAATCATCCAATCCTCAATCCAATCATCCAATCTTCAACCCAATCATCCAATCTTCAACCCAATCATCCAATCCTCAATCCAATCATCCAATCCTCAATCCAATCATCCAATCCTCAATCCAATCATCCAATCTTCAACCCAATCATCCAATCCTCAATCCAATCATCCAATCCTCAATCCAATCTTCAACCCAATCATCCAATCCTCAATCCAATCATCCAACCCTCAAACCAATCATCCAATTCTCAATCCAATCTTCAACCCAACCATCCAATCGTCAATCCAAGCATTTAATCCTAATCAAATCTTCCACTCTTCAAGCAATATTACAATATTCTTTCAAGTACCAAGCATCATCACCTTCTGCAATAACATATTGGACTATTGACTTTATATTTGCATATCTGCCATATATCTTTTATGCCATCAGTATCATTGTCTTGCAATATCTTTATTAAATCAAACTTCATTTTATCTCATTTGTTTCACTCCATTCTGTCGTGGATGCAACCCCTATACGTTAAAGCACCCAGCCTACGTTACTCTGCAGCTGGTGCTTCTAAGAGCGTGACAAATCCATTCCATGTTGAAAACATGGAAGAGCTTTTCTCTAAACATTATTAGTGTTGGCGGATCAGTAGTGATCCGTGCTTGTAATATGGTTTTGCGAGCCACTGCACTTATGATCAATAGCAATTTAGCGCAACCTCGTGCCACGCTCTGCCCCTCCGGAACAATGCCAAATATCGCACATTGATCATTCAGTGGGATCTAGTTCACTAGGTTCTCCAGTGCAAATTTACATATTAGTAGTCAGAACCTTCTTATGAAGGGACAGCTCCAGAAATAGTGATAGGAACCAGCCACCGCAGAGTGACAGCGAGGGCAAGAGGCCGAGGGTATCATGCCCGCTAGGTATTGTCCGTGGGGAGAGAAATAAGCTCTGTGGAATATATTGAGGAACATTTCCTGGTATTGCACCGCCGGAAGTATAGATCTCCATCGATTAAGTGCTTTAGATAGGTCTTCACGTGGTTGGAATATCGCGGGTCCAACCAATCATACCCGAGCGCACCTCCTCATGTTTCAATTGAGGCCTTAAAAAGAGTAATGAATAGAAATTGCTCATTTCGCTAGTGGTTCAGAACCTAACTGCGGGTCCAAAGTGTTATTCTTATCCCTCTCCGAGAGGTCTCTAATGACATCACTTACGTAATATATAAGCAAGTCGTATTTCCTGAACGCTGGAAACTTCCCACAAGCTTTGTCTCTACTGGAGCGGGGATCTAGATCCTCATCCAATAAAGATTTTATATTTAGCATCCCTTCTCTTTTTAACATTACAAAGGGTTGTGCGGCATGTCCCTGTTGAAATTCTGTGTTTGTTTGTTTTTTAAAGGGTAGAAATAGTGTTTTATGGGAATTAAGATTTCATTTTTGTCGTATGATATGCCATCATTTTCTTGTGGACCATAGATTTGGTTTTTATGCAGTTGACACCCCTCTGTTGAGTTCAGGTGTGAAATGTGTTGCCCAAGACTCGTTAACCCTTGCAGAACTGCAGCTACTTATTCAAAATAGTAAATCGTAATATGGTGCATGTGCCCATTTTGCCAGCATATTTCATATCCAAACCAGTGTTGGGCAAGGCAAAGTACATGTGGATCATATGCAATTAACCCCCCTCTGTTGATTTCAGGTGTCAAAATTGTTGCCCAAGACGCTGCACCCCCTGGCTCCCTCAGTAGTTACGCCACTGTTTCCAGGTAGCTGTGTACATGGTACGCACCCATGACAAACACTAGGGGTCCAGTAGAACTTATAACATCTGTCTTCTCATGGCATTTTTGGAGGGCCATTTTCGCAGATTCTATGTGGACTTCCAGACCGCCTGTTATCAGCATTCTGCAGAGACCCTGCACCCCGGTGGCACTGGCTCCCCCACACCAGCGCTAGGGCTGTGGTGGCCTTGTTATGACACTGGATGTGATCCCACTCGCACTGAGGATTTTGTTGCAGAGTGATTGACAGGGAGTGGCCATTGACGAAAGTTTATGGGGAATGGAAGGGAAACGCACGGGTAATGGCCGTGTTCGTGTCATGTATCTTCTGATGGCTGCGTGATCATACTTGCAAACACGTGTAGCCATTAACCAACAATTAGCTCCGATGTTCTACAGAATTGCATATGGGGCCCGATTCAGGACTGGTCGCTGCTGCGTGAATTTGCACAGCTGCTGATTATCGATACTTTGCGCATATGGATGGATCACAATGTGCGCCTTCCATCGATGAAATCCTGCTACTTTTTTCCTTTGCTGGATGCTTGCAACGTGATTGACAGGAAGCGACATCTGGGGGTGGTAACCACCTGCTTAATGGGAGTGCCAAGAAAAATGTAGGCGTGCCTGTGTGTTTTAGGGGAGGGAGTGTGACATCAGCTCCGGCCGCAATTAGGCTGATTTCATGGCAGCTGCTGAGTAAGTCCTGGGCTACGCGCTGCTGGCGATGAGCGGAGACTAGTGGAAGAATCACGGCTTTGGACATCGCTGGTCATACACATCTATTGGCACAGCATGCATATTCATTAGCATGGCGGGATTTCCCTAGAGCAGGATGGCAGTAAGCTTTAAGGGCCTGGTTTTGATTGGGCGCAGCAGCGGTGCCGGGCACTGTTTAGCGGGTTTTCAGCTGCGCAATGTTTACAATTGCAGCATCATAAGAGGCCTGCAGCATAACTGTTCTGCTGCGCTAGACCCCACACAGAGGGCCTGATGTACTAAGCTTGAAAAGTGATAAAATGGAGAGTGATAAACCACCAGCCAATCAGCTCCTACCTGCCATGTCACTGGCTGTGTTTGAAAAATGTCAGGTAGGAGCTGATTAGTTGGTGGTTTATCACTCTCCATGTTATCACTTTTCAAGCTTAGTACATCTGGCCCAGACACACTAGCCCCTCCCCCTCTGGCACAGAAAAGGTAACGGGAGTGAATGCTTACGCCCCCTTTGCTTTGCAAGAGAACCGTTGCCCCATTAGCGCGATCGATAGGTAATGACGACTGGTACCGCAAATAACCACAGAGATGCAGATCATTTTTTTATTTGAATTCTTTTAGCACCCATGGCAAGTGATAATGGTGTCTGCCTAAGAAATGGATAATGCCATCTTTATAATGCAGGAGGGCATATTCCAAAAAAGCTGTACACAAGGAACGCCATCGGTTCTGTGGGGTGATCGCGTGGCCGGACTTACATAAAAGAGGAAGCTGAAAAAATAACACTATGAGCTATACAATATACCCTCTGATATACACAGATGCCAATGCACAAATATAAATCTGTAATCTCATATACTCTGCAAGTTCCTAAGCCCTACACCGGACATCAACAATCCATGGCTTTCAGTAGTCACAGAACTACAATTCCCAGCATGCCAGGCCAGACGCTGGAACTTGAAGTCCAACAACCGCTAAAGAGCTACAGGTTACCGTAACCTGTCCTAGATAAGCGTGTTATACTATCAGTGTAGTTCCTGCTTTATAATTACAGTCAGCAACAATATGTGGCTTCTGAGCTGCTGCTGGGGCACGCTGGGAGTTGTAGTGCAACATCGGCACAGACACCGCTTAACTGCTTTGTAGTGTTGTTAAATTATAAAAGTAACACTGTGTGACCTGTCATTGAGGATGGTGTAGTGTTACACTGTGTGACCTGTCATTGAGGATGGTGTAGTGTTACACTGTGTGACCTGTCATTGAGGATGGTGTAGTGTTACACTGTGTGACCTGTCATTGAGGATGGTGTAGTGTTACACTATGTGACCTGTCACCGAGGATGGCGTAGTGTTTCACTGTGTGACCTGTCACCGAGGATGGCGTAGTGTTTCACTGTGTGACCTGTCACCGAGGATGGCGTAGTGTTACACTGTGTGACCTGTCACTGAGGATGGTGTAGTGTTACACTGTGCGACCTGTCACCGAGGATGGCGTAGTGTTACACTGTGTGACCTGTCGTCCAGGATGGTGTAGTGTTACACTGTGTGACCTGTCGCCCAGGATGGCGTAGTGTTACACTGTGTGAACTGTCATTGAGGATGGTGTAGTGTTACACTGTGTGACCTGTCACTGAGGATGGCGTAGTGTTACACTGTGTGACCTGTCACCGAGGATGGCGTAGTGTTACACTGTGTGACCTGTCGCCCAGGATGGTGTAGTGCTACACTGTGTGACCTGTCGCCCAGGATGGCGTAGTGTTACACTGTGTGACCTGTCACTGAGGATGGTGTTGTGTTACCCTGTGTGACCTGTCACCGAGGATGGTGTAGTGTTACACTGTGTGACCTGTCACCGAGGATGGTGTAGTGTTACACTGTGTGACCTGTCACCGAGGATGGTGTAGTGTTACACTGTGTGACCTATCACTGAGGATGGTGTAGTGTTACACTGTGTGACCTGTCACCAAGGATGGCGTAGTGTTACACTGTGTGACCTGTCACTGAGGATGGTGTAGTGTAACACTGTGTGACCTGTCACCCAGGATGGCGTAGTGTTACACTGTGTGACCTGTCACTGAGGATGGTGTAGTGTTACACTGTGTGACCTGTCACTGAGGATGGTGTAGTGTAACACTGTGTGACCTGTCACCCAGGATGGTGTAGTGTTACACTGTGTGACCTGTCACCGAGGATGGTGTAGTGTTACACTGTGTGACCTGTCACCGAGGATGGTGTAGTGTTACACTGTGTGACCTGTCACCGAGGATGGTGTAGTGTTACACTGTGTGACCTGTCACTGAGGATGGTGTAGTGTTACAGTGTGACCTGTCACCCAGGATGCTGTAGTGTTATAATGTGTGACCTGTCACCGAGGATGGTGTAGTGTTACACTGTGTGACCTGTCACCGAGGATGGTGTAGTGTTACACTGTGTGACCTGTCGCCCAGGATGGTGTAGTGTTACACTGTGTGACCTGTCACCGAGGATGGTGTAGTGTTACACTGTGTGACCTGTCACCGAGAATGGTGTAGTGTTACACTGTGTGACCTGTCACCGAGGATGGTGTAGTGTTACACTGTGTGACCTGTCACCGAGGATGGTGTAGTGTTACACTGTGTGACCTGTCACCGAGGATGGTGTAGTGTTACACTGTGTGACCTGTCACCGAGAATGGTGTAGTGTTACACTGTGTGACCTGTCACCGAGGATGGTGTAGTGTTACAGTGTGACCTGTCACCCAGGATGGTGTAGTGTTACACTGTGTGACCTGTCACCCAGAATGGTGTAGTGTTACACAGTGTGACCTGTCACCCAGGATGGTGTAGTGTTACACTGTGTGACCTATCACTGAGGATGCTGTAGTGTTACAATGTGACCTGTCGCCCAGGACAGTGTAGTGTTACACTGTATGAACTGACGCCCAGGACACTGGCACAGGCATAAATGCAATATTGTCACACTACAAAACGGTTATGGGGTATATTTACTATGCCGTGACTTTCCAAAGCTATTTACTCTACCAAAGCTATCGGTCAAAGCCACAGAGGATCACCGGCTGTGACAAACAACGGCATACTACACTATATATACTCTTATATGTGGATTCACCTATCTCTTACTAAGAATCTAGTGCCACCGCTGTCCGTGCTTATAATTACTGTACGCCTATCACCACTAATATACTAATGGAACATATACCTGCTTCCCCCCGGATCAGCTAGTACGCTGACATACTCTGTGCTACTGTGAACACCAATGGATCTGATTATCTAATAAACAGGGTATATACATGGATGAACAGGAGACGGAAGGTGGGAAACCCCTTTAACCCTTTGAGTGCCGAGTGAATTTGTCAGAATAAGTGTGAAAATTGCCAAGCCAACATTTTTATTCATCATAATGACCTGTAATCTTTCCCTTTATATTGGAAATATAATCTTTTTTTTACCCAACATTTTTCATTTGAATTTATTTAACAAATGTGAGTGACGCTGGCATTTTTAGCGGATATATTTGGAACATCTCTCATAGAGATGTTGGCACTCAAAGGTTTAAGTACTATTCTGATTTTAACAGGCCAGGACAGTTACATTATCACTGTGGTTCATTCAGTGTTCATTTAAGACAAAATTGGTCATTCCATTATGGAAACTAGATGAATGTAGTGTTTAAGCCAGTGGTTCCCAAACTTTTTTGAATAACGGCGCCCTAGAGCATCAAAAAATGTTCACGGCACCCCTAGGCAAATGTTTTGTTATTGAGAAATTCAAAAAACAATATTAAATTAAGTAAATAGTTTTTATATATCACCCTCAGGGTCATTTATGCTGTGAGGGACAGGACTTGCTACTTTTTGTCCACATTTCTTATGTTTGGCAGCCACAAGCACTGGGATTGCCTGTTAAATTGATCAGAAATAATTTTAATTTGTCCTGGACCACCAACCCAGGGCACCCCTGCAAGTCTCCTGAGGCACCCCAGGGAGCCACGGCACACAGTTTGGGAACCACTGGTTTAAGCGAAGTTATTATTAACCATGAGGCCTCACTTCATAGCATTGTCAGGCATAATTCCTAATGAGCGAGTCAGTGCCGGATGGTCTGTACATCCTCTCTCTGCTGTCAGAAGTTATCGCTAAGAAAAAAATAGTTTCTTTGTTTTCCTGCATCTGGATTCTTAACTGAAATCTCCCCTCTGTCTGCTCCTATCACAAATACCCTGTTTTTCATTTGTTTGCTTTTAGGAATCGGTGCATCCAGCTGTGTGAGTACTTGTGACATTGCATGCAGGTGGGATCGGAAGGAGGAGGGGCAGATGATTTGGAAGGTGTAGCCAGGAGAGAAAAACTCCCAACACAGATCACAAAACGCAAGGAAGGGATGCGGCGCCAATTCTGGGACAATGCTGTGCTCAGCAGAGGCTGCTGGTACATTGACTCAGGAGAACTGGCCGTAATATGATCTTTGGACTAATAAAGTGCAACGATACTGAATAATGTCATAAATTGGGGAGCAGTCGAAGGGAAAGGAGGTTTGAGCGGATGGGTACTCACTGATACGGTGTGCTATTAAACGTCTGTGCTGCCATACGCTGGCAATCCACTGTGCTGTAACTCCACTCTCGTTACATTAAGGAATTGTGGAACATCTATAATCCGAGCAAACAATCAATAAATAAGTGTTCAGTGCTGTCCCTGGATTTTGTCCACCGATCGCTACAGGTGGGTGTCCTCCTCAACAGCGTCGTCCTCCTTGTCCGTCTTGTTGATAAGCGTTTCCCAGCCATCCGCCCGGTGAGAGGTGTCGCCGTTAAGGCTAGGTTTCTTCTCTTGCATCTCAGATTGGCCATCCATGGCCACGTCCAGGGTGGGGTTATCGTGGCAGCCGTTCTCCACGAAGTGCAGCTCCTTGCCGAGACATTGAGGATAGAGAAAAAGCAAAAAGAAAGTAGTTTACTGATCATAACAACAACATCAGTAATGCAGGTTCCAAAGAGAACAAAAACACAGTTTGTGCATTAATGTCCTTTCATCAATTCTACTGTGCAAATATTCTGAAGCAGGGCCCAGTGTTCACAGCTAGTATTTACTGCATCTGGTTCAGATTCTTAGATTATCCTTGCTCCTGGGACAAACAGGAGAATTCTAGTCCCTGCCCAGGTGTAGAGTATGCAGTTCTGTAGAGGTTGCCATAGCACCCACAGACAGGGCACATACTGTATAATATGCTGGACTACTAGTGCTGTAAAATAAAGTATTGCTTTTATTCTGCATATTATGTACTGTCTGGTTGGAATTAAATTGGAAAAATATCATATTGATATTGGTCTACTATCCACAGCGCGACATTTTACTTCATGTGCTGCTAACTGGGGATAATTCAGAACGGATTGCATGGCCGCGATTGATAATCAGTGGCTGATTATCGATGAACCACGTATGCATATGGGTCGCAATGTGCAACGCCCGGAAGCGCGGAAATAATGCTTCTTCTTTTTTTTTTATGCAATCAATTTTTATTAGAAATGGTTACAGAACATCTTCAAGATGTAGTAATGTAATGCAATTTCAAAAAGAGAATAAAAGACAATTACAAAAAATTGTGTGCATTTCTTCGAAAATGAGAATATGATGCACTTATAGTTATCAGATAGAACGTTGGCATGCTACATTTATCTCTCATATATTACAAGAAAAGATGTACATTATTTGAGAAGAGGGAGAGTGGTATAGTAGAAGTATATTAAAGAAGAAAGAGGAGAAGAAGAAAAGACAGGTAGGGGGATGAAGAGGGGAGGGAGAGGGTTGTGCCCAGAGACTGTTACATCTCGGAAACCTGCCCTGGTGAGATATACTGGGAGTAATCTGAGGATTCTTTAAAAGTGAGCCAGCTGAACCATATAGCAGTAAAGATCTGAGTGGAGTCTTTAAAAAAAGATGTCAGGTCCTCCATTGCCATGTACAGGTCTACTCTACGAAACCAGTGTAATATGGGGGGAGGTGCCGTGGATCTCCAATGGCAGGGTATAACCGCCCTGGATGCGTTCATTAGATGCCTAAGTAGGGATTTCTTAAATCGAGAGATAGGCATATCCATAAGATTAAGCAGCCAAAATTCCGGGCTGAAGGGTAAAGAGGAATTAGTGTTTTTTTCTGAAATGTTTTGAACCTGACGCTAGTACCCTTGGATATCTGGGCAAGACCACCAAATGTGAAGGGGGGTACCCGAAGGTTGACCACATCTCCAACAGAGATCGGGCAGGGTGTTATTCATTTTATGTAGTATGGATGGGCATCTATACCAGCGGGACAGAATCTTGTACTGGGTCTCCAGTGTTTGAACTGACGAGGAGGAAGCAAAGATAAATTTGAATATTTGAGTCCATTGTTCCTCCAACAGGTCTCGACCCAACTCCCTATGCCAAGCCACAGTGTAACCGGGCCAGCGGCGTAACTATAGCACCGCAGCGGGGGGGGTGCTGTGCATGTGGGGGCGCCGGGGGCTGCGGTGCTATAGTTACACCCCCCCCCCCCCCCCCAATCCCCCGCAGATTTACCTATCTCGCTGGTCCCGGCGGCTCCATTGTTCTGCTGAGGACCACCACAAAATGGCCACCCCCATATAGCACTCAGTTTTCTGAAACTGTCTGCTGTATGGGGGGGCGCCCAAAACTTAGCTACGCCACTGAACCGGGCATCAGGTCTGGGAGGTTACTCAGGCATATTTGATCAAATTTAGAAATCAAATGTTTTGGGAACTCTTGGAGAGAAAGAGTGACTCGAAAGGAGTTGCTCCCAACTTTGATTCCGCTTGGGAAGTGAGGCGATGTAGTGTCTAATTTGAAGATAGAACCAGAAAAGACTTCCTGGAGACCAATATCTTTATGTAGGTCCTCAAAGGAGCGTAAGCCGGATTTATGTACCAGTTGACCCAGATAAGACACGTCTACTGAGAAGCGACTAGGGAGATTCCATAAATTAAATCCTGGGGGAAATTCAGGATTATTGATTAACGGAGTTAGGAGCGTCGTGCCTGGATCAAAGTAATGAAGATGTCTGTGCCTGCTCCAACACAAGAGTGTTGGGGTCAAGGTTGGGTGTCGCACCGGTGGGATCTTCCGGAGCCAAGGGATGACCCGGGGAGATATGCCCGCCGAGTGACCTTCAATGGCCGGCCACTGTTGCTTTTTTTTTTTATCGCTGGTCGTTCACAAGGTGATTGACAGGAAGTAGGCGTCTGGGGTGGTAACTGGTAGTTTAACGGGAGTGCTAAGAAAACGCAGATGTACCAGAAAAAACAAACCACTAGGCGTACCTAGGATGCTGGGAGCGTGTCTGAGCGTTTTAGGGCAGGGTGTGTGACGTCAGGCTGGATATGCCTTTTGCTTTGGCAGGCGCTGCGAGACAGAAAATGTAGGCCCTGCGCCTGCTACTGAATCAGGCCCATTGTACACACTCATATAAATCCTATATAACAAAAGTCTGAATTCCGATCCATTTCTGATAAATGCCTCGTAAGTAACATCGTACGTTAAACTTGTCTATAAATTCTACCTAATCTTTCCCCAATGTATAACACAGGCATCATTATATTATTATACTTACCATGTTCTTCAATTTGGGCAAACGCCTCTGCCAGCATATGTAAATGAGTCCTGCAATGATGATCATAACACAGATGGCGCCAATAATGACCAAGACGATGAAGAGTTTGCCGTAATCGCTGCGCGGTGGGCTGGGGCGGGACTGGCAGCTGACCATGCTGGAGTAGCTCTCAATCCCAATCTGCAGAGACAGCGTGTAAACATATCATTATATTCCTGCTGTTAATGAGTGCTGCTTCGTTTGTGTTCATTTGTATATACTCATTATAAGGCTCTATCGTCTCTATTTAATCAACTTAAATTATCTTAAGTGACCTTAATCAGTGTTGTGTTGTGTTGTGTTGTGGGATTCAAAATCTTTGATTATTAACGTTTAAAAATCAATGTCAGAATCCATTTGTTATTATAGCCCCGAAACTCAAGACTGATTTATAGTGATTTTTTTTTATCGATATCAAATCGATTTAAATCATCATACTTACCTACTCTCCCGAAAGGTGCAGGAGACTAAAGATTTTTCCTGTTTGTGTGGGGGGATTTTATCTCCGCCCCTTTACCCTAACAGGGGCAGTTCCTAATAATGTGGCAGCCTGGCCCCACCCCCGAAGTACCCGGCTGCTCTTCCCGGAGTGAAGTATTACACAGTACTCAGTATGAGATGCACCCCTATGAGCTATAGGAATATACAAACCTGTTTGTGCTGTTACTAATGAAACCCAGAATCAGATTCATTCCATGCATGAAGTTTTAGGTTTAATGCAATAAACATATAAACAACATGAAATACCTCACAGTGATAATATAAGCAAAGAATAAAACAACAGGGTCAAAAGGTCAAAATACAATAGGTTGACAGGGTCAAAAAGTCAACATTTTGGGGTCGACCTACTGAATGTCTGGCTGGACACTGTTTATTTAATATCCCACACCCTTACCTAATAATCCACACCCTTACCTAATAATCCAAATTCTAACCTAATAACCCACACCCTTACCTAATAATCCAAACTCTAACCTAATAACCCACACCCTTACCTAATAATCCACACCCTTACCTAATAATCCACACCTTTACCTAATAATCCACACCCGTACCTAATAATCCAAACTCTAACCTAATAACCCACACCCTTACCTAATAATCCACACCCTTACCTAATAATCCACACCCTTACCTAATAACCCACACCCTTAACTAATAATCCACACTCTTACCTAATAATCCACACCCTTACCTAATAATCCACACCCTTACCTAATAATCCAAACTCTAACCTAATAACCCACACCCTTACCTAATAATCCACACCCTTACCTAATAATCCAAATTATAACCTAATAATCCACACCCTTACCTAATAATCCAAACTCTAACCTAATAACCCACACCCTTACCTAATAATCCACACCCTTACCTAATAATCCACACCCTTACCTAATAATCCACACCCTTACCTAATAATCCACACTTTTACCTAATAATCCACACCCTTACCTAATAATCCAAACTGTAACCTAATAACCCACACCCTTACCTAATAATCCACACCCTTACCTAATAATCCAAACTCTAACCTAATAATCCACACCCTTACCTAATAACCCACACCCTTACCTAATAATCCACACCCTTACCTAATAATCCAAACTCTAACCTAATAATCCACACCCTTACCTAATAACCCACACCCTTACCTAATAACCCACACCCTTACCTAATAATCCAAACTCTAACCTAATAATCCACACCCTTACCTAATAATCCACACCCTTACCTAATAATCCAAACTCTAACCTAATAACCCACACCCTTACCTAATAATCCACACCCTTACCTAATAATCCACACCCTTACCTAATAATCCAAACTCTAACCTAATAATCCACACCCTTACCTAATAATCCACACCCTTACCTAATAATCCACACCCTTACCTAATAATCCACAAGCCCATTTGACCCGGTACAAGCCGGTTTGACCCGTTAATTAGTGCAATGTGTGAAAGGAGTTACCGTGTCCCGAAAACGGGTAGCGTTCGTTGCCGTGTTGCTTGGCGGTGTGAACGGGTTAAGCACTATGGAGGAGGCAGCACTGGGAGCAGCGCCAGCGCTAAGCACTGCCTCCTCCCCCGCCCCTGATGACGCGCCGACTCCCTGACGCGCCCCCGGATGATGTCAGCGAAATGCCGGTTTGCTGTGGGGATGTGAACATCCCAAAATGAAGGTTTGCCACGGGACTGACCCGTTTCAAGTCCTTTATTTTGCGATGTGAAAGCAGCATTACCTAATAATCCATACCCTTAATTGGTTCCTTACAGTGAGCTCTGTTGTGGGAACCACTGCCCCCTGCTGGATATTCCTTCAAATGAGCTGCTATGGTTTTCGGCTGATGTCCTGTTCCTACTCTATGGATGATAGCTACTCCTTTCCCGGCCATCAGGGCCATGTTTCATTAAACTGTTCTGGAGTGGACTAGAATGCACTTCATGCAGGGTTTCTATTACACATATGCAGGGTACAGAGCACAGATGTCTGGGGAACAAGGCAGGCACACCCATATCATCCCTGATAAATGCTTCTCCACAGTATGAGCTATAACGGCACAATATGTACCACTATCACTGGCGTATTTATAATGGGTGCAATGTGCGCGGTACACAGAGAGTCCAGGGAATACCACACACGGGACACCCTGAACATATACACTGCATCACCAGTGCAGCAAAAATCAACAGGAATATGGCGGGGTGGCCATTTTCCTGGAGACACATGCCCAGTAGACTGTAGGACAGCGCTAGGGACCCTAGTTCTCGGAGTCTAACAGCGCTGCCGGCTAAAGAGGAGGTGGTGAGATGGAATCTGCACATGGGTTGCCTCCTCCTCTAGAAGCGCCTCTGACCACTATAATACATTCACCTCCATATTAGATAAATGACAGTAGATCTAGGTTATATCCAGCACTAACCTCCGCCAGACTCCGCTTTATGTCGGCAAGTGCAGTGAACACGTCTTTAACAGGAAGCACGCCTGTAATAGGAGAAAGCAGAATGTGTCATCAGCCCACGTAACAGGACCTGCAGGAAATACATTGGGCCTAATGCAGAACCAATTGCTGCTGCTCGGCGCACATTGAACTAATGGAGGAGATGTATCCAACCTTCTGAAGAGAGAAGAAGGGAAGATGCCAAAAAAATCTATCTACCATTTTATAGAATGTCATTGATAAGAGCTGATTGGTTGCTATGGGCAAAGTGTCTACCCTTCAGAAGGTCAGATACATTTTGCGCTAATTGCTGAAATATTCAAATTTTTATTTATTACCAGTTATTTGTATAGCGCACAGATACTCCACAGCGCTGTACAGAGATTATTATTACCAGTTATTATATAGCGCACACATATTCCGCAGCGCTGTACAGAGAATATTATTACCAGTTATTATATAGTGCACACACATTCCGCAGCGCTGTACAGAGAATATTATTACCAGTTATTATATAGCGCACACATATTCCGCAGCGCTGTACAGAGAATATTATTACCAGTTATTATATAGTGCACACACATTCCGCAGCGCTGTACAGAGAATATTATTACCAGTTATTATATAGCGCACACATATTCCGCAGCGCTGTACAGAGAATATTATTACCAGTTATTATATAGCGCACACATATTCCGCAGCGCTGTACAGAGAATATTATCACCAGTTATTTATATAGCGCACACATATTCCGCAGCGCTGTACAGAGAATATTATTACCAGTTATTATATAGCGCACACATATTCCGCAGCGCTGTACAGAGAATATTATTACCAGTTATTTATATAGCGCACACACATTCCGCAGCGCTGTACAGAGAATATTATTACCAGTTATTATATAGCACACACATATTCCGCAGCGCTGTACAGAGTCTATTATTACCAGATATTATATAGCGCACACATATTCCGCAGCGATGTACAGAGATTATTACCAGTTATTATATAGCGCACACATATTCCGCAGTGCTGTACAGAGAATATTATTACCAGTTATTTATATAGCGCACACATATTCCACAGCGCTGTACAGAGACTATTATTACCAGATATTATATAGCGTACACATATTCCGCAGCGCTGTACAGAGAATATTATTACTAGTTATTATATAGCGCACACATATTCCGCAGCGCTGTACAGAGAATATTATTACCAGTTATTTGTATAGCGCACACATATTCCGCAGCACTGTACAGAGAATATTATTACCAGTTATTTATATAGCGCACACATATTCCGCAGCGCTGTACAGAGAATATTATTACCAGTTATTTGTATAGCGCACACATATTCCGCAGCGCTGTACAGAGACTATTATTACCAGTTATTATATAGCACACACATATTCCTCAGCGCTGTACAGAGATTATTATTACCAGTTATTATATAGCGCATACATATTCCGCAGCGCTGTACAGAGAATATTATTACCAGTTATTATATAGCGCACACATATTCCACAGCGCTGTACAGAGACTATTATTACCAGTTATTATATAGCGCACACATATTCCGCAGTGCTGTACAGAGACCATTATTACCAGTTATTATATAGCGCACACATATTCTGCAGCGCTGTACAGAGACTATTATTACCAGTTATTATATAGCCCACACATATTCCGCAGCGCTGTACAGAGATTATTACCAGTTATTATATAGCGCACACATATTCCGCAGCGCTGTACAGAGACTATTATTACCAGTTATTATATAGTGCACACATATTCCGCAGCGCTGTACAGAGACTATTATTACCAGTTATTATATAGCGCACATATATTCTGCAGCGCTGTACAGAGACTATTATTACCAGTTATTATATAGCGCACACATATTCCGCAGCACTGTACAGAGAATATTATTACCAGTTATTATATAGCGCACACATATTCCGCAACGCTGTACAGAGATTATTATTACCAGTTATTTGTATAGCGCACACATATTCCGCAACGCTATACAGAGATTATTATTACCAGTTATTTGTATAGCGCACACATATTCCGCAGCGCTGTACAGAGACTATTATTACCAGTTATTTATATAGTGCACACATATTCCACAGCGCTGTACAGAGACTATTATTACCAGTTATTATATAGCACACATATTCCACAGCGCTGTACAGAGACTATTATTACCAGGTATTATATAGTGCACACATATTCCGCAGTGCTGTACAGAGGATATTATTACCAGTTATTATATAGCGCACACATATTCCGCAGCGCTGTACAGAGAATATTATTACCAGTTATTATATAGCGCACACATATTCCGCAGCGCTGTACAGAGAATATTATTACCAGTTATTATATAGCGCACACATATTCCGCAGCGCTGTACAGAGACTATTATTACCAGTTATTATATAGCGCACACATATTCTGCAGCGCTGTACAGACTATTATTACCAGTTATTATATAGCGCACACATATTCTGCAGCGCTGTACAGAGACTATTATTACCAGTTATTTATATAGCGCACACATATTCCGCAGCGCTGTACAGAGATTATTATTACCAGTTATTATATAGCGCACACATATTCCGCAGCGCTGTACAGAGATTATTATTACCAGTTATTATATAGCGCACACATATTCCGCAGCACTGTACAGAGACTATTATTACCAGTTATTTGTATAGCGCACACATATTCTGCAGCACTGTACAGAGACTATTATTACCAGTTATTTGTATAGCGCACACATATTCCGCAGCGCTGTACAGAGACTATTATTACCAGTTATTTGTATAGCGCACACATATTCCGCTAGTTCGGGCAACAAACAAGAGTGGCGAGTTAGACTCACGTTCCTTCTCTGTGATGGTCATTAGTAGGTGCTTATCATTCTCGTTGGGTTTACTCAGGAAAACCATCCAGTCCCTCTGGGGTGGCTCCGATTTCCAGGACAGAGCCCCCTCTAACAGCGTCAGCAGCTGCTGCCCATTCTGCCATCGGAATTCTTCCTACAAAGATATAAAAATAATGAGCTTTGTATGTGTGTAGGGGTGTGTGTGTGTGTGTGTAGGGGGGTGTGTGTAGGGGGGTGTGTGTGTGTGTACGGGTGTGTGTGTGGGGTGCTGGACAGTTCCCCGACAGTCGGGATCCTGACAGTCATTACCCAAACGTCGGGATCCCGACAGTCAAAACCCCGACAATTGGGGTCCCGACGGCCATCGGCTATTCTCCCTCGTGGAGGGCCTGCAGTTTAGAGACACCATATAGGTGTCTATGACCTGGAGTCGCCGACAAATCAAATGATTTCGTATGATTTTGATCGCTTGCGAATGGATGATTATGTAAATAATCCATTTGCAGCCGTGCGGGGTCGTGCGTACGAGGGGGCGGCCGGCACTGCAGGCGGCGTTTGATGGACTCACAAGGCTGCGAATTTCGCAGCCTTGCAAATCATTCAGAATAAGGTCCTTAAATCCCAGAATATTTCCCAGTGGAGGATCCTACATACAGAAGCGGTATGCAGGTGGTCAGGTAGTAGCTGATGGTAAATGGATGCTTGGCGGTTGTGCTGGTAGCCGAGTTTGTGGTAACCCTCTTTAGATGATGTAATAAATTGTATATATTTTATTGGATATATTATGGTATTTCTTTATAGAGAAAAAACCCCGGCGCTGTAAATATCCTTATTCTTTTGTAAATTTACTAAGATATTGGGCGTATGTACTAAAGAATGAACTAAAGCCCCTCCCGACGGGGCTCCGCTGCAGGGGGGGGGGGGGGGTGGGGGGGTGGCTTAACCCCATAGAAGACTATGGCCTTCTGTCCACAGCGCTGCTGTGTGCGGGATCCGATACAGATTCCTCCCAGCGGTTTATTACCCGCTATCTCTCATCTAAAGTGACGGAGGGCACGAGCGGGATATTCAATTGATGTTTTTGATTGAGCAAATCTTTAAATTGCACATAGCGACTAAACCCATCCAAGAACGGGCCCAAAAAGTCCCATTTGAGGGTCACTTTCCCCCCTTTTTTTGCAGGCCAGCCCTGGTTGGTGCTAGTTGAAACGCAGGTGCCGGAAGCCAGACACACGCGGAGGGAGCTACCATTGAATAGCACTATTGGGGCGCCATCTGCTGGCTGTCGGACTGCTTACATTTTAACACCCCCAACCCCTAAAGAATTATCGTTCAGTAGCCACTAATTTAATGAAGCCTTAACAGTGGGTAATAACATGGAATAAAACAATATTACTTGGCAGAATATTTAGGGCGAGGAACTTTAGGATCTTTGCATGGAACCTTCCAGAGCGTTTGATGGTAAGAAGGCGCCGCAGGTTACAGTATCTCTGGTGTCACACAATGGCATGCAGAAATGAAAGGGTCATTCCAAAAAGGTCACTGAGCACTTCCAAATATCCCCCTCCCGATACCACTGTCTAATCCAGTCTGCGTTTCCACAGCAACCTGGAGACCCTGGAGATGGTTAATAAAGACAGTCAACTGTTGTCATGGAAACTGGTAAATCTCAGGGCAGGCTCCGGCCTGCACATTCATCAATGTCATTTGCTGAGAGTGTAGGGAAAATCATGTTCCATGTCAGCTATGGACTCAGCAATCACTAGCAGGCATTGTTCTCTGTACAGCGCTGCGGAATATGTAGGCGCTATATAAGAAACTGATAATAAATAAAAAATAAATTGTCTTTCCTATTTTGTTTTCCAGATATATTTATAGATGTCCCAACTGCCCAAATGTAGGTAATTAAGGGATCTCTCTGTATTAAACCTCGGAGAGAGAGATAGCGGTTTATGTAATAAGCCTTGGGGAGAGATAAAGTACCAAAACTGATACTTTTTAAACATAGTCTACATACCCTCCAACATGACCCATCCCATTAGGTACAAAATGCTCTGTTCCTGGACTTCCCTGCCAGTGACAGTTACAGATGTGAGCCTACAGCACAGTCCAATATTCAAAGAGGGGGGGGGGGGGTCACATCAACTCTCAGTGATGTTTGGGATGGCAGCTGGTGTGGCTCCCCTTTTTGAATATTGGACTGTGCTGCAGGCTCACATCTGTAACTGCCACTGGCAGGGAAGTCCAGGAACAGAGCATTTTGTACCTAATGGAATGGGTCATGTTGGAGGGTATGAGTCTATAACATGACAGTTAATCGCCGTTTGGCTGGTACTTTATCTCTGTCCACTTCATCTCTCTCTGAAGTGTAATACATAGACCCCAAAGTACCAACAAAACAGCTCCTAACTGTAATTTTTCAAACACAGCACGTACCATAGCAGTTATGAGCTGATTGGCTGGTACTTTGGGGCAGATGTTTTAAGCCTGGTGAACTGATAAAGTGGATAGTACTTTATCATCAGCTCATAACTGTCTTTTTCACACCCAGCCTGTAACTTGACAGTTAGGAACCGATTGGCCACTTTATCACTTCACCAATATATCTCTACAAAGCTTAATACATAGGGAATGATTCAATGAGCTGCGGATTTGCCATCCACGTGGTTATCAAACTACTGCGCCTGCGCACATGTTATTGTGCGCATGCGAGAGGGTAATCCCTGCGAACAAAGCCAGCGTTGGTTTTTCACTGCCCATACACAGGGTGATTGACAGGCGTCCAGCGTTTACGGGTGGCACCTGCCCATTTTCAAGGAGTGACTGGAAAAAACACAGTCAGGCGTTTGAAAGAAAGACCTCTGCCGCCAACCCTGGGGCTAGATTCTCTAAGCTTCAAAAGTGATAAAATGGAGAGTGATAAACAGCCAGCCAATCAGCTCCTAAGGGACATGTCACAGACTGTGGGGGAGATTCTCTAAGAATCTCTGCCCCCCTTCGCCGCCCATCGCATATTTAATTATCGCATATGCTGTAACATATGCGATAATTAAGGCAAAGGACAGCTCTTGCGTTAAGAGCTGTCCTTTGCGGTGAGAGTCGCCGGGTCCCAGCAGGTCCCGGCAGCTCTCCCCTCCCTCCCACACCCGGCGCTGCTGCTGCTGCTGCGCCGGGCTCTCCTCCTCCCTGCACCCGGAAGAGGATCAGTGCAGGGAGGAGGTCACAGTTCCGGGCAGCACTGCGCTGTGCTGCCCGGACACAGGTGAGGGGGGAGGGGGCGATGCGGGGCGGCGGGGGGTCGGCGTGGGGTGGCGGAGGGTTGCGATAGAAGCCCATTGGCTTCTATGGGGCATCGCCAGATTTTTCTGGCGATGCCCCCCGCCGCGATAACCCGGCGGGGGATGCCTACAGCATCCCAAAATGCAGTAAAAACCCCGATAACGGGGTTTTTACCGCATTTTTAGCTTAGAGAATCTCCCCCATAGTCTGAAAAATGTCAGATAGGAGCTGATTGGCTGGTTGTTTATCACTCTCCATTTTATCACTTTTGAAGCTTAGAGAATCTGGCCCCTGATCTGCCATGGTTCATGCAGTGGTGAGTAAGTCTGCACATGGTGGGGATACATTAGATGGTAAGTGGATGTGAATGGATTTAAAGAAACTGTTCCGTCATCCTTCCACTCTATAACTTTGTCTCAGCTAGCAGGAATTTGTAAGGTTTGTTCTTGATCGCCTTGGTGAGCAGGTGCCATGTACAGCGGCCACCGGTGTAAGTGGAAATCTAAAGGTCCTTTTAGGGGCGGAACAGTGTTGGAGGTAACTGTACATAGCTACGATCCCATAACCCTCCACTGTGGTTCAGTGGTATCAGGTTAAGTGAACAATTGGAAATCCATTGCTCAGTGTATCTAACATAAACTCTTGCCACTGATTTGCCTGCTGACCTCCTAACTTATCATGGTGGCCGTGTCTCAGCGGTACAGTGCATGTCAGGGACCTCTCCTTCATCTCCTGGCTACTGCCGATCTGTGCCGTAGCCATTACCACCAGATTTCCCTTTAGATCTGCTAGAGGGGTCTATTTATCAAGCAGTGATAACCACTTTCTGTGGATAAATGGGCTGCCACTGCTTCATCCTATTGGGATCGGGAAATCTAAACATTCAGAATTTAAAAGTGTAAGCATGGTGATGCATTCTCTATAATACATACGGTAATTAATTATGGCTAATGAAGGGCCACTTCGTCAGCACTTACACAGTCAATGTCATCGGACATATTCAGGATCACATAGTTCTTGCCAGCCAAATGAATCCAATCTTTGCAGATCACCTGCAAATAAATATATATATATATACATACATACACAGACACAACATACATTAATAGATCTACGAACCCATATATAATTCTAATATCCTAACGCGGCTGCACACCTCTATGGGGGAATTCAGTGTTACACACACCAGTGGCCACTAGATGGTGCAATTCAAGTGTTGCTCTGTTCGTACATGCACACACATGGCTGTTATGCTGTTCCGTCATTTTGAACCAACCTGGTTTCACCTTGTAAATGATTGCTGCTTTTAAGCCTTATTATCTTGTCACAATGGAGAATGGGCATCACAATGGTGTGGACTATGAGCCAGATGTATCAAGCTTCAAATAGTGATAAAATGGAGAGTGATAAACAGCCAGCCAATCATCTACCACCTGACATTTTTAAAACCCAGCATGTAATATGGCACATAGGAGCTGATTGGCTGGCTTCATTGTATCACTTTTCTAAGCTTGATACATCTGGCCCTCTATCTACGGACTTTGGCAAGGCTCAGTGGGGGAGAGCTTTGTGAGGACGGTGCTCTGAGTGGTGTCCTCAGCACGGAGGATGTAAGTCTCGGGGGAAAGGTGCTTATTATACAGGTAGGAGAGTGGGCAAAATAGGACATTCCTAAAAAACGTCCTTAACCATAAATATCCTGTGACAGGTCTGTTCGCCGGGATTTCCAGTTGCCTGAAGTGTGCAGAATTCCAACCTCCATACGTGCAGTTTAGAATCAGGCCCCCGGAATTCATCATTTGCTCTTCACAAACGATGTGAAATGAATAAAATTTATATTGTATAAATACCTGCTCAGAGCCCAGCGATAGCTCCGTGGGCACTACCGCCTTCGTTGGGTTCTCATTTCGCCGGGTGGAGAACAGCTGTGGAACTTGCATCTTATCCCTGTCTTTGGCAATAAACAACGACTGGGTTGAGGAGCTTTCGTCTTCATTGTTCTTGTAACCCCCAGGGGAATTATTGGCTGCAGGAAGTCCCCTGGAATCTGCAGGCGGTCCGGGCCAGTGTTCCGTCCCCTGTTCATGATTGACATGGTGGTTCCTGGGCACTGAGTGCTTTCTGTTCTTCCTGGGTGCCCTGGTGGTTGGATGGGTGGTGGAAGCAGAGATCTTGGAAACCGTCCTTTCCTCTGGAGATTTTGTCCTTTCGTTCTGTAGTGTTGGCGGCACCGCAGCTTCCTCCACAAGGACATTAATGGCTGGAGAGATCTGTCTGGGGGGCTTGTCAGCATCTGTTGGCCACCACGCTGTAGATGTTTCTGGAATTCCATTGGGCATGCTACTGATGTTTGTCACCTCCTCTATGGTGGCTCCGAAGGTGTTTGTGGTCTCTGGGCCATCTGTAGCAGAGATGGAAATAATGAGGTCGCCTGCAGGCCATAACCAAAACTGTTATTGCCTTTAAGAAACTGTCCCAAATAAAACTTTTTTTTAAATAACCCAATTATTGTGCCAAAACTTTTTGGGGAAATACTTGAAGAAACCCAAAAACTATGGAACTATGGAAATCAGCATAAATGTGCATCTACCCTACACAAAGTGCAAATGATACACCTCCAACAGTATTCATAAGTCACACGTCCAGGAACGGATAAAGGGCCACATTGGCCTGGGACTAAAAATGATCAAGGGCCCATTGTGGGAAGTGAAGGAAGTGTGTCCAGTGTTGGGTGCGTGTGGTCAGTTCTTTGGGGGTGTGGTCAGCTCTGAGTGGGTGTGGCCAGTGCCATGTAGGCCTATACAACCCCTACACTATCAGCTTCAATGTCTCCCTAGAACTGGGTGCACACTTAGCGATATTTTAAACAATATCGCTCATGTTGTCCCTTCTAAGCGATATCGCTTGTAATATCATCCTGTGATTGCTTAATATCTTTAACGTTACGCGCTCCCCTTAATGACCCCTTCTGTTGTCTGTACATGCAGCTCAATTTTTACTAGATCGTCAAAAACTACAAGCTCCTGGATGTGGGCGCTGAACGATATCAGGAACGATATTTGTTCAGTGTGTATACATTATATCGTTTGTCCAGGCAGTTTAAGGGAAAATCGTTAACGATATGGTTTATGGATGACATGGTCTAGTGTGTACCTAGCTCATGTGCAAGATGTAGGACACCTTGGAGAGAGATAAAGTACAGACAGTCATCTCCAGTCATTTACAGGCTGTTAGGAGATAGTAGTGTTCATTCTAGCACCCGCCATATTCGAAAACCCATGCAGTTCCTCTTCCCTGCCTGGGGTGTCGCTGTCTGCTGTGGTGTTTCTAGCACAGGTCTTGTTTGCATATCAGTGCTGATATACAGACCACACTGTGCTAGAAGCACTACAGCAGACAGCGACACCCCAGGCAGGGAAGAGGAACTGCATGGGTTTTCGAATATGGCGGGTGTTAGAATGATCACTCAGCTAGTGTTGGTTGTTTATCTCGCTCTACTCTATCACTTTTCAAGGCTTAGTACATCTGCCCCTTTGTTTGAAAAATGACAGACAAAAATGAGCTGATTGGGTGGTACTTTACCTCTCTACACATTATCTATCTTCAAGGTTTGATACATTTCCGTGTAAATAGGATTTATAGCACTTAAAGGGCCATTGAATGTTAGCAATCCCACCATAAATACTACAGCCAGCGACCTCTGTTACTGCAAACAGCAGAAATCAGACTTTTATTTTATTATAGCAAAAATAAAGCATGACAACACTCTGCCAACGGTGCCCCCTGGTGCTGGTTGGTATCCCTGGGACAGGTGAGCGATCCCCACAGCACACCGGTATCCCCGGGACAGGTGAGCGATCCCCACTGCACACCAGTATCCCCGGGACAGGTGAGCGATCGCCACAGCACACCGGTATCCCTGAGACAGGTGAGCGATCCCCACAGCACACCGGTATCCCCTGACAGGTGAGGGAATCCTACTGCACACTTGTATCCCCGGGACAGGTGAGCGATCCCCACTGCACACTTGTATCCCTGAGACAGGTGAGCGATCCTCACAGCACACCGGTATCCCCGGGACAGGTGAGCGATCCCCACAGCACACCGGTACCCCCGGGACAGGTGAGTGATCCCCACAGCACACCGGTATCCCCGGGACAGGTGAGGGATCCCCACTACAAAACCGGTATCCACGGGACAGATGGGGAACCCCCATTGCATACCGGTATAGGTGGGGGACCCCCAAAGCACACTGGTATACCCAGGACTGGGTGAGGCCCCCCACTGCACACCAGTATCCCCGGAACAGTTGATGGACCCCCACTGCACACCGGCATCCCCGGGACAGGTGCGGGACCCCCAGTGCATACCGGTATCCCCGGGACAGGTGAGGGACCCCCAGTGCACACCGGCATCCCAGGGACAAGTGCAGGACCCCCAGTGCACACCAGTATCCCCGGGACAGGTGAGGGACCCCCAGTGCACACCGGCATCCCCGGGACAGGTGAGGGACCCCCAAAGCACACCGGTATCCCCGGGACAGGTGAGGGACCCCCAGTGCACACCGGTATCCCCGGGACAGTTGAGGGACCCCCAGTGCACACCGGCATCCCAGGGACAAGTGCAGGACCCCCAGTGCACACCAGTATCCCCGGGACAGGTGAGGGACCCCCAGTGCACACCAGTATCCCCGGGACAGGTGAGGGACCCCCAGTGCACACCGGCATCCCCGGGACAGGTGAGGGACCCCCAAAGCACACCGGTATCCCCGGGACAGGTGAGGGACCCCCAGTGCACACCGGTATCCCCGGGACAGTTGAGGGACCCCCAGTGCACACCGGCATCCCCGGGACAGGTGCAGGACCCCCAGTGCATACCGGTATCACCGGGACAGGTGAGGGACCCCCAGTGCACACCGGCATCCCCGGGACAGGTGAGGGACCCCCAGTGCACACCAGTATCCCCGGGACAGGTGAGGGACCCCCAGTGCACACCAGTATCCCCGGGACAGGTGCGGGACCACCAGTGCACACCAGTATCCCCGGGACAGGTGAGGGACCCCCAGTGCATACCGGTATCCCCGGGACAGGTGAGGGACCCCCAGTGCACACCGGCATCCCCGGGACAGGTGAGGGACCCCCAGTGCACACCGGCATCCCCGGGACAGGTGAGGGACCCCCAGTGCACACCGATATCCCCGGGACAGGTGCGGGACCCCCAGTGCATACCGATATCCCCGGGACAGGTGCGGGACCCCCAGTGCACACCAGTATCCCCGGGACAGGTGCGGGACCACCAGTGCATACCAGTATCCCCGGGACAGGTGAGGGACCCCCAGTGCACACCGGCATCCCCGGGACAGGTGAGGGACCCCCAGTGCACACCGATATCCCCGGGACAGGTGAGGGACCCCCAGTGCACACCAGTATCCCCGGGACAGGTGCGGGACCCCCAGTGCACACCAGTATCCCCGGGACAGGTGAGGGACCCCCACAGCACACCAGTATCCCCGGGACAGGTGAGGGACCCCCAGTGCACACCAGTATCCCCGGGACAGGTGAGGGACCCCCAGTGCACACCAGTATCCCCGGGACAGGTGAGGGACCCCCAGTGCACACCGGCATCCCAGGGACAGGTGCGGGACCCCCAGTGCACACCAGTATCCCCGGGACAGGTGAGGGACCCCCAGTGCACACCGGCATCCCCGGGACAGGTGAGGGACCCCCAGTGCACACCAGTATCCCCGGGACAGGTGAGGGACCCCCAGTGCACACCGGCATCCCCGGGACAGGTGAGGGACCCCCAGTGCACACCAGTATCCCCGGGACAGGTGAGGGACCCCCAGTGCACACCAGTATCCCCGGGACAGGTGAGGGACCCCCAGTGCACACCGGCATCCCCGGGACAGATGAGGGACCCCCAGTGCACACCGGCATCCCCGGGACAGGTGAGGGACCCCCAGTGCACACCAGTATCCCCGGGACAGGTGAGGGACCCCCAGTGCACACCGGCATCCCCGGGACAGGTGAGGGACCCCCAGTGCACACCAGTATCCCCGGGACAGGTGAGGGACCCCCAGTGCACACCAGTATCCCCGGGACAGGTGAGGGACCCCCAGTGCACACCGGCATCCCCGGGACAGGTGCGGGACCCCCAGTGCACACCAGTAGATGTAGACAAACACATCACGACACGCCCGCATTTTTGCCATCATTCCCGGGTACATCCCACGGAACAGCCCTAGTCTGTCACTTGCTAATAGTATAGTCATATTCTTTCCCACGGCTCGTGTGCTTAGCGGCCGAGATTCCTGCGCAGTCCCCTTATAAACTGCGTAAATATCGAAATGGGGACCACATTGGATTCAGGCCATGTGTGGGCATCCTATTTACCCGCAGTCTGCGCCATCCCTAGCGTGGCACCATTTCTTCTGCCGCTGTGCTAGTAACTCGCCCGTGAAAGACTATTTAACGTTCCCCTGTGGAAAACAAATGACTAATTTCTGTTTAATTACAATATAACGGTCCCTGCGGGACATTACTGCTAATTATTTATTACTGAAGCAGATAACACTTGTTGGAACGCATAAAATGTTTTCCTGTGGTAGATCCCATATACGCTGATGACAGTGATGATAAATGTTTATATTTAGATTTTAATCTGCAAATTTATGAGACTTAGGGGGTGATTCAGGTTGGTTTGCAAAAGCAAACTCCTTCTTTAATGGATAAAACTATGCTGCACTGCAGGTGGGGCAGATGTAACAGGTGCAGAGATAGTTAGATTTGGGTGGGGTGTGTTCAAACTGAAATCTAAATTGCAGTGTAAACATAAAGCAGCCAGTATTTACTCTGCGCAGAAACAAAATACCCAAATGTAACTCTCTCTGCACATGTTACATCTGCCCCACCTGCTGTGCAGCATGGTTTTGTCCATTAAAGAAGAAGTTTGCTTTTGCAAATCGGCCTGAATCACCCCCCTATTTCCATAGTGGTCCTTGTATAAGGAACAGGTTGTAAGCGATGGAAGCCTACTACTTTTTTTAATCACTGGCCGTTCACAAGTTGATTGACAGGAAGCCAGAATTTGTGGGTTGTAACCAGACATTTTCTGGGCGTGTCAGGGACAATGCAGGCGTGGCCAGGTGTTTGATGGGACGTCATGTGACGGCAGCTCTGGCCCCGATCAGCCTGATTCTATCCCATCCCTGCAATTAGCAGCCAATCCATACACAACCAGCTCACCACTGTGTTCAGTCTGTGCGTAACGCAGGATTTACTCGGCCAGAGCGACAGAAACAGGCTAATCGGGGCCGGAGCTAGCGTCACGGACCCTCCTGAAAACACCTGGGAATTCCTGCGTTTTACTTGACACTTCCAGAAAACGGACAGTTACCACCCACATGGGACGGATTTCTGTCAATCAACTTCTGTTGTTTCAAGTCTGAATTGTAGTATGTGATCTGTGATCTCGTTTCTTATGGAATTTCACTTGTGCGTTTCTTTTACTGTAATAGTGACAATAACAAATGATTTGATTTGATCTTGTGAACGGCTAGCAATCGATGCTGGATTTTATCGCAGGATGGCCTCGTGCAGTGGAACGATAATCGCCAGGGCTGAATAACCTCTAATGTTTTAACTGATGCCAATAAAGAACTGTTAGGTGGTGTTTTAGAGCTTTTTACAAGCGTTCCCCTCTGGTACTGACACAGTTCACCTGATACCTGCTGCATGCCGCACTGCTACATGTCCTTGTTCCCAGCTCTATAAATAATTCAGGCCCAGGTCTAATGACAGTGAGGAGAGCTGGGTATGAACTGATGTGAAGACAGTCAGGAGAGCTGAGTAGATCCTGGTGTAACAAAAGACAGGAGAGCTGGGTACACCCTGGTGTAATTACAGTCAGGAGAGCTGGGTAGGCCCTGGTGTAATGATAGTCATTAGAGCTGGGTAGGCCCTGGAGTAATGACAGTTAGGAGAGCTGGGTAGGCCCTGGTGTAATGACAGTCAGGAGAGCTGGGTAGGCCCTGGTGTAATGACAGTCAGGAAAGGTGGGTAGGTCCCGTTGTAATGCACAGAGAGCTGGGTAGGTCCTGGTGTAATGTCAGGAGAGCTGGGTAAGCCTGGTGTAATGACAGTCAGGAGAGCTGTGTAGGCCATGGTGTAATCACAGTCAGGAGAGCTGGGTTGGCCCTGGTGTAATCACAGTCAGGAGAGCTGGGTAGTTCCTCATGTAATAACAGTCAGAAAAGGTGGGTAGGTCCTTATTTTAATGCACAGAGAGCTGGGTAGGTCCTGATGTAATGTCAGGAGAGCTGGGTAGGTCCTGGTGTAATGCCAGGAAAGCTGGGTAGGTCCTGGTGTAATGACAGTCAGGATAGCTGGATAGGCCCTGGTGTAATGACTGTCAAGAGAGCTTGGTAGTTCCTTATGGAATGACAGTCAGGAGAGCTTGGTAGTTCCTTATGTAATGACAGTCAGGAGAGCTGGGTACGCCCTGGTGTAATGCCAGGAGAGCTGGGTACGCCCTGGTGTAATGCCAGGAGAGCTGGGTAGGTCCTGGTGTAATGACAGTCAGGAAAGCTGGATAGGCCCTGGTGTAATGACTGTCAGGAGAGCTTGGTAGTTCCTTATGTAATGACAGTCAGGAGAGCTGGTTATGCACTGAGGTAAAGACAGTGAGGAGAGCTGTGTAGATCCTGATGTAACAAAAGACAGGAAAGCTGGGTATGCCCTGGTGTCATGACATGTAATGACAGTCAGGAGAGCTGGGTTGGTCCTGGTGTAATGACACTCAGGAGAGCTGGATAGGCCCTGGTGTAATGACAGTCAGGAGAGCTGGGTACGCCCTGGTATAATGAGAGCCAGGAGAGCTGGGTTGGCCCTGGTGTAATGACAAACAGGAGAGCTGGGCAGGCCCTGGTGTAATGACAGTCAGAAAAACTGGATAGTGTAATGACAGTCAGGAAAGCTGGATAGGCCCTGGTGTAATGACAGTCAGGAAAGCTGGGTAGGCCCTGGTGTAATAACAGTCAGGAGAGCTTGGTAGTTCCTTATGTAATGACAGTCAGGCGAGCTCGGTAGGTCCTGGTGTAAAGCCAGAAGAGCTGGGTAGGTCCTGGTGTAATGACTGTCAGGAGAGCTTGGTAGTTCCTTATGCAATGACAGTCAGGAGAGCTGGGCAGGCCCTGGTGTAATGACAGTCAGGAAAGCTGGATATGCCTTGGTGTAATGACAGTAAGGAGCTGGGTAGGTCCTGGTGTAATTACTGTCAGGAGAGCTGGGTATGCCCTGGTGTAATGACATGTAATGACAGTCAGGACAGCTTGGGTTGGCTCTGGTCTGACAGTCAGGAGAGCTGGATAGGCCCTGGTGTAATTATAATCAGGAGAGCTGGGTAGGCCCTGGTGTAATGACAGTCAGGAGAGCTGTGTAGGCCCTGGTGTATTGACAGTCAGGAGAGCTGTGTAGGCCCTGGTGTAATTACAGTCAGGAGAACTGGGTAGGCCCTGGTGTAATGACTGTCAGGAGAGCTTGGTAGTTCCTTATGCAATGACAGTCAGGAGAGCTGGGTTGGTCCTGGTGTAATGACAGTCAGGAGAGCTGGGTACGCCCTAGTATAATGACAGTCAGGAGAACTGGGCAGGCCCTGGTGTAATGACAGTCAGGAGAGCTGGGTACGCCCTAGTATAATGACAGTCAGGAGAACTGGGCAGGCCCTGGTGTAATGACAGTCAGGAGAGCTGGATAGGCCCTGGTGTAATGACAGTCAGGAGAGCTGGGTAGGTCCCAGGTTAATGACTGTCAGGAGAGCTGGGTAGGTCCCAGGTTAATGACTGTCAGGAGAGCTGGGTAGGTCCCAGGTTAATGAAGGCCAGGAGAGCTGGTTACTAACACAACACATCACTTATTGCTAAGTGACCAAATGTGACTTTTATCCATTGGTTCTAGAAGACTTGGAGAAATATATGAGGTAGATGATATTACAGGTAATTAATAGAACAAAGTCACACTAAATTCAAACACATCTGACGCGTCATCTCGTAGCAATCATGGTTATATTATTAGTCCGGGCTCACGGCCACAGGAAACAGACAGCACCTGTTTCCTGCTCCAGGGTACAGGTTATGTGACGGCCCATATAAAAAGATGGCCGTTGTTTTATGATCCTTTGCTATTGTCATTATATTATTCTGAGTTAGACAAACAAAGCTCTACTTCCGTGTACTCATTATTTACTAAAATGTTCACCCCAGGTTATGACGGCGTTCCGATACTGCCTCGGAATCAGGCCCACGTGCCCTTTCCAGCTGCACCAAGCAAAGCGATGTTCAACCATAAACCTAAATAATACACAGATATATGGAACAAGAACACCCTCAGGACCCGAAGACATAACCCACCTGTCCGTGTCCCGCTTTGGTCCTCGTTGCTCCGGTTCACCGTCTTTGCTTCGTCTTCCCAAAAATATTTTGGGGACTGAAAGATGGAGATTTCTTCGGTCTCCTGGCTGGAAAAGCCAGAGCCCTGAGGTGTGTTGAGCAGGCCGTGCCGGAATTCGGGGTCTGGGAACCCGTCGCTGGTGTGTTCTGAGGAATCCAAACTCTCCAGGTGCGACAATGATGAGGGTAGGTCCAGCAGGGAGGTGGATGAGAGTCCTTCTGACTGTGGGTCCTCACCGGTAACTAACTGGAAGCAGATGAGTCCTAGGGTACAAAACCAAGGTGTTACCGCTCGCCCTGCAGGATACATACTCCATAAAAGATAAAAATCCGTATTTACAAAGGTAGCAGCGACATCTAGGGCGACGGCAATGCTGGCCGCGACGGCTGGGGAGGGGGAACCAGGGCCATGCTAGTAATATCCTCTGTCGTCCTGAATGTACAGACGACATTGCTAATGATCCGCACAAGCGCACATCATTACCGATATAGGGACGGATTCTGGTTGATCCGGTAAGCTGCAAAGATCGCAGCTCAGGGAGTCCCAGAGTACCCACCCCGCCGAAACAACCCCCACCCGCCGTGGCCGTATACCCTCCCTACCATGCTCGGGATGTGTTATGAAAATACATCCCTCATATGTGCCCGCCGCAGGAGAAATCATCCGATGATCGGCAACCAGTGGACTCTGGGACGAAGACAAGGCTGACGTCATGTGATGTCAGCTGTCCGTCCCCACCACACTGCGTCATGGCTGCATTCACATGGGAATGCCCGATGTTTGCATGGGGACGGCCATGAAATGCTTGGCGTTCGCATGTCGAGCGCCGCCACCGCCCCCGTCCTGCCGCACACCCACCCCCCTCCTGTGTAAGCGCCACGCCGACAGTGCAGGTCAGGGACAGCGCCCACACAGAATCCCTGCACATGCGCGTATGAGAATATGCAAATGCACAGGGCAGAAACATCGGTCCCCGATGCGAACACGCTGGGGACCAGAATCAGTACACACTGGATAATATACACAAAATGACTGTTACTAATGGTGGTTATCGTACATTTCATTTCAAATGACGTCCAGAATTTACCCACAATTAGTTTATCATCATACTTTGTAAATATGGTTAAGTGGGGCCGATGTGTTCTAATATAATTTTATATTTTATTTTTAAATATCCGATCAAATCGAACCTCCCTGCATATATATATATATATATATATATATATATATATATATATATAGAGAAAGAAGGAGTATTCAGGGTGCGCTATATAAACCTTATACAATTTAGGCTGTACAATTCAAACGTTTTAAAAAACAATTTATTAAAAAAAGATGCTCACAGGAGCATAGCAGTTTAAACACAAGGTTCAATTTCAGATACTGTGAGCTGAAGATATGATGATCTGTATGTACACAGGGTAGATGAATGTTCATAAACGACAAATGAGCCCAACGCGTTTCGTCGTTCACACGACTTCCTCAGGGGCATGGCATAATGTGATAGACACACGAAATTGTGGTAGAAATCTAGGAAACTCCTAAGTAACGCAATATTTATTTGGCTGTAGAGGCTTGTTGAACCTATAATTATAGGCGTAGTATCCACTAGTCGTAGTGTATACGGATATAGAAACAAATATTCTTGATGAGAAAACAAATGATATTTATTCTGTCAGTCAGAGTAGTGAACTGCTAGGCTCCACCAAAGTGAAAGCCTAGCAGTTCACTACTCTGACTGACAGAATAAATATCATTTGTTTTCTCATCAAGAATATTTGTTTCTATATCCGTATACACTACGACTAGTGGATACTACGCCTATAATTATAGGTTCAACAAGCCTCTACAGCCAAATAAATATTGCGTTACTTAGGAGTTTCCTAGATTTCTACCACAATTTCGTGTGTCTATCACATTATGCCATGCCCCTGAGGAAGTCGTGTGAACGACGAAACGCGTTGGGCTCATTTGTCGTTTATGAACATTCATCTACCCTGTGTACATACAGATCATCATATCTTCAGCTCACAGTATCTGAAATTGAACCTTGTGTTTAAACTGCTATGCTCCTGTGAGCATCTTTTTTTAATAAATTGTTTTTTAAAACGTTTGAATTGTACAGCCTAAATTGTATAGGTTTATATAGCGCACCCTGAATACTCCTTCTTTCTCCATTTCTTTACCCGGATCCCATCTAACAGGGGATCCTTTCAGGGTTGCAGCTCCATCCATCACTCACATTGAGCGCACTGTGTGGCCCCCCCCTTCTTTTCCATATATATATATATATATATATATATATATATATATATATATATATATATATATACATATAGTAGTTCTCAGCCAGGCTCAGCAGATTTTGGGGCTAATTCAGGTTGGATGGCAAAATCTCCTATACTGGCAGTCACACGTCCAAGAGGATCACACTAGAGATTTACAAACACACCTGGAATGGCCCCAAAAAATAATGATCCCCTTTTGACAACTTTTAGATTTTATGTTCTAACATTACAGGAAAGAGAAGGATCCTGGGAATTCTCACCACACATCAACGCAAAATACTCCGGTACTTTACAAGGGCTTTTAGAAGGGAGAGATGTTACCCATAGCAACCAATCAAATCCTACTTATCATTTACCCACCACCTTCTAGAGGAGTTTGAATATTCTTCCTGTGCTTGCGTGGGTTTCCTCTGGGTACTCCGGTTTCCTCCCACACTACAAAAATATACATTTACATGTGGTAGGGAATATAGATTGTAAGCTCCACTGGGGCAGAGACTGTTCAACTATTCTCTGTACAGCGCTGCAGAATATGTGTGCGCTATATAAATAACGTAATAAATAAATAACAGTTGGAATCGGATTGGTTGCTATGGACAACATCTTTCACTTCTAAAACTCACACTTTGCCCATAAATTTGAGATGATCTTTCTCTCTGCATCGCGAATACAAGACTCACAAACTATCGTACAAACATGAATTGATGAACTGGGCTCCTCTGTACCACAGAACCATTGTAAAACATTTCCAGGGCTGGAGAAAGGCCTATGGCTTCAGGTAAGTAATAATTTATCCTATATAATTACAGACTAATGCCGCTTCTTAACTCTACGGGGGGAATTCAGGTGTTTTTCTTGCGGAGGCCACTAGATGGCTGAAATTTGAGACAGACCTGTAAATCTGTCCAATAAATGATGGTCTCCTTTTGGATCGAAAAGAATAAACCGATATTGGGCCAATCATTGGTAGACAGGCGGTATTCAATGCCGCCGGCAAGGGGGTTTCTGCGGTGAGGGTGGCTTGCTATCGGGGGTACCGCCAAAAAAAGGCCATCTCACAATCTAACTCCCTCGTTGGCTGCTCAGCCTATTCTATGTTCCGGGGGATTCGCCGGATTCCCCCGAGCGGCAAGGTTTGTCGCTAATGCGGCAAGCCAGCTGCTAATATAGCGCTGACCCTCGCCATTTTAACGGCCGCACTTGCCGTTTCCACCTCGCTGGAAAAACCAGCGAGGAGGAAACGGCGAGTACAGGGGGGGTCAGTTGTATACAGTCCCGCAAGCTGTGACAGCAAGATATCGGCACAGCTCGCCAGCACAGCTCGTCATAGGGCATTGAATACATCCCAATGAGCGCAAGCAGGGTACCTTGTGTGTTTTCAGGGAAACTGTAGATTGTCAGCTCTTTGTAACTTTAAAATGACATCATATATAAGATGTTCAGTATTTGTGGCCCAATCATTTCAAAGATGGGAGGTCAGAGGGGATCGAGAGTCACTGTAGAGTCAAATGAGCAAACTGAGGGGCATCCTGGCACTTATAGTCCCACAGAAGCCAGCAAGCTACAGGTTGCCTGAGTCACCCATGGAGGAGGGAGGAGGGGGGGATGAGTAAACCGCTTCTTCTCAATTACAGGCGTACAGTTACACCCCCCGACGGTAGACAGCATGCAAGTGTCACACAGAAACAATTCTAAATTAATTATGTGATCCTCAAGGGCCTGTTTAGCATGACGAACGCCGTCAGATTCCTAATCTCATTACAGCGCTGTTCCGAGTGTCCAAAAACAAAGGGACATGTGCCAAGTATCTTATTAACCGAGTCCGCACAGCACTAATTTATATCTGCAGGCTCAGCGCTCGTCTGTTCCTGAGAGCTAGCAATCTAATTTAACCGCACGATATCTTATGCTGTTTTTATAAATTGTAGACGGAGCTTCAGCAATGGCTCAAACAACATTCGGATTTTATGCCCAAGTTTCCAGACAGTGCTACATAATTCATGGGTATATAATGCTGCTGGTCTGGCAGACGGGCCTGTGCTGGGCAGTGCCCAAGGTGCCATTGGAAGGGAAGGCACGTGCCCTCCCTCTTTTGCTGCATGCATTTTTAAAATAGTATGCATGGCATTACACACATTGCACTGCGACACAATAGGCTGGTGCCATGCAAATAAGATGGGCAGAGGAATCAGACAGACAGATCAGCAGACCTTACCCATACAGAGATGCCAGGCTCGCAGCATGTCCATGTCAGCGCGGGTACACCCTTAGGGCATCTCTCTTTCCCGGGAACAGATGATGGGCACCGAGGTGCCAGCCTGCTTCTTGTGCCCCTTCTTTAAGTCTTCCTGCAGGGTGCAAAAGGGGCGAGAGATCAGCAACGTCTTGGAAGAGCCACAGGTGTGGGCGACAGACTGTAACCCTACAATGGTCACTCTGCAAGCCCTGCAAATGGGCAGCAGCGTATCTGTGAGGCCATGGCACTTTCTCTGCCAGGCAGGTACCCGGGCAGTGCTGGGATGCGGTGCAGATCTGGGGCTTTTAGTTTAGGAATCAGCGTGTCCAGCGTATATGATCTATGAGGATACAGCTTTCCTCTGTGTTGCTGGGAGCAATGTGGTAAGACCAGGTGCCCTGTGCTAGGATGCCATAACCCGACCCGGGGATCTATACCCCTCTACAGTCACCGCTGTCTGGGTTGTAAACCCCCTGGCTGTGCTCTCAGTCTCTGCCACACAGTGTTCTCCCCTCTCTCTGTGCATAAGATGCTCACTCACCTCCTCCCTGCAGGGCTGGTGCAGTGTCTGTCTGCAGATCTCCTGGCTCCTTCATGGTCCTAGCGCCTGCACCCTGCTCACAACTCCTCCTACATCTCCCCACACCGAAGACAGGAGAAAATCTTTCCCAGAGAACTGAAAGGCTGAAGAGACAAGAAAAACTGCTGGTACTTAATATTGCTCACCGAAAAATGAAAATGACCCATGCCTGGCTTATATCTGGCCATGGTGCAAAGAGTACGCCATCTGCGCCACCTGCGCCACCTGCGCCCCAAGAGCTGCCAGGGGAGATCAGAGCGACGACACCGGCTGCGTACAGGCCCTACTAATAATAAGTCTTTATGGCTAAGGACAGGATGCTAGTAGACTAAACTGGGCAAGGAAACATACCCTCAGCCCTGTACTGAAGAGCTTACTATCTATTAATGAGCAAGGCAGACAATAGTATGGTGCTTCGATCCCTAAAGGTCCCCATACACAATGTGACTTCTCCGGTCCGACACACTCAGCCCGATGCACGCCCTCATTCACAATGTGACTTCTCCGGTCCGACACACTTGGCCCGATGCACGCCCTCATACACATGCGTATTTGGGCTGATTTCACCCATTTTCTCAGCACGATCCGCCGAAATCAGGCTAAAGTCGCATAGAAAGGGCTTACGTCGACAAATGACATGTCGACAGGGTCAGAAGGTTGACATTCAAAAGGTTGACCAAGGTGTTTTGGTGTTTATGGCGACATAGGTCGGCATGGGCACCGTCTAAGTGTCGCTGTGCTCTTGCTCGCCATGCTATTATAATCTCTCTCCACGCTGTAGTGCGTGGTAGGGTATACAATACCGCCTGTCGGCACATGTCGACTCAAGATTTTGAAAAAAAACCTCATGTCGGCCTGTTGACTGTCATTCTTTTGACCTTGTTGAGCGTTTGACTGTCGACCCCCCCACCCCTCCCCCAATTCTCCTCAGTACCATGCGGGGGGGTATGCGTACGGTAACACACCCTTGCTTCCGAAAGGAGGTGAAATCCTTTCATGATCGCTCACCATCAAATGCATTTCCAGCTTTCGGTCGGAGAAGTCCATACAAGATAAGTCTGGGCTGAATTCTGAATTGGCCCCATTATTCCCTTTTCACGTCATATTTTTTAATTAGCGGGACGTTTGGCTACAGGCAGCTCGCAGCAGTTCTCATGTGTCTGTAGGAACAGATCGATGTTTCAATTTCACTCATTTTAATGTTGAAAATAATGACTCACAAAGGTAGGTAGACAGCCCCCGCACCGCTATGCAGCCCCCGCACCTGCTCTCATGTACAGCCCCCGCACCTGCTCTCATGTACAGCCCCCGCACCGCTATGCAGCCCCCACCCTCGCTCTCATGTACAGCCCCCGCACCGCTATGCAGCCCCCACCCCCGCTCTCATGTACAGCCCCCGCACCGCTATGCAGCCCCCACCCCCGCTCTCATGTACAGCCCCCGCACCTCTATGCAGCCCCCACCCCCGCTCTCATGTAAAGCCCCCGCACCTGCTCTCATGTACAGCCCCCACACCAGCTCTCATGTACAGCCCCCACCCCCGCTCTCATGTACAGCCCCCGCACCTCTATGCAGACCCCACCCTCGCTCTCATGTACAGCCCCCGCACCAGCTCTCATGTACAGCCCCCGCACCTCTATGCAGCCCCCGCTCTTATGTACAGCCCCCGCACCTCTACGCAGCCCCCACCCCCGCTCTCATGTACAGCCCCCGCACCCGCTCTCATGTACAGCCCCGCACCTCTATGCAGCCCCCACGCCCGCTCTCATGTACAGCCCCCGCACCCAGCCTCTCAGCCCCTTGCGGTCTCTGTTCCCTCTTCCTGATGTTGGGTAGAGCATGCTCTTCCCAGGACGTGATGTGCCGTGGGTGTCGAAGCCGAGACATAGCGGAGTAGCGCATTGTCAGAGGAGGCGAGCAGCAGTGCCGTGGGTGTGGGAGCCGAGACACAGCGGAGCAGTGCATGGTCAGAGGAGGCGAGCAGCAGTGCTGTGGGTGTGGGAGCCGAGACACAGCGGAGCAGTGCATGGCCAGAGGAGGCGAGCAGTGCATGGTCAGAGGAGGCAAGCAGCAGTGCCGTGGGTGTGGGAGATGGCACACAGGGGAGTAGCACAGTCAGAGGAGGCAAGCAGCAGTGGCATGAGCGTGGGAGCTGGCACACAATGGAGTAGTGCACAGTCAGAGGAAGCAAGCAGCAGTGCCGCGGGTGTAGGAGCGGGCACACAGGGAAGTAGAGCACAGCCAGAGGAGGTAAGCAGCAGTGTCGCAGGTGTGGGAGCCAGCACACAGTGGAGTAGCGCAGTCAGAGGAGGCAAGCAGCAGTGCCGCAGGTGTGGAAGCCGGCACACAGGGTAGTAGAGCACAGCCAGAGGAGCCAAGCAGCAGTGCCGCAGGTGTGGGAGCCAGCACACAGTGGAGTAGCGCAGTCAGAGGAGGCATGCAGCAGTGACGCAGGTGTGGGAGCTGGCACACAGGAAAGTAGAGCACAGTCAGAGGAGGCACGCAGCAGTGCCGCAGGTGTGAGAGCCAGCACACAGTGGAGTAGTGCAGTCAGAGGAGGCAAGCAGCAGTGCCGCAGGTGTGGGAGCAGTTACACAGGGGAGTAGCGCACAGTCAGAGGAGGCAAGCAGCAGTGCCGCGGGTGTGGGAGCCAGCACACAGGGAAGAAGCGCACAGCCAGAGAAGGCAAGCAGCAGTGCCACGGGTGTGGAAGCAGTGCCACGGGTGTGGGAGCAGTTACACAGGGGAGTAGCGCTCAGTCAGAGGAGGCAAGCAGCAGTGCCGCGGGTGTGGGAGCAGTTACACAGGGGAGTAGCGCACAGTCAGAGGAGGCAAGCAGCAGTGCCGCGGGTGTGGGAACCAGCACACAGGGAAGAAGCGCACAGCCAGAGGAGGCAAGCAGCAGTGCCGCAGGTGTGGGAGCCAGCAAACAGTGGAGTAGTGCAGTCAGAGGAGGTAAGCAGCAGTGCCGCGGTGTGGGAGCCAGCACACAGTGGAGTAGTGCACAGCCAGAGGAGGCACGCAGCAGTGCCGCAGGTGTGGGAGCCAGCACACAGTGGAGTAGTGCACAGCCAGAGGAGGCACGCAGCAGTGCCGCAGGTGTGTGAGCCAGCACACAGTGGAGTAGTGATTTATGTAATCCTCACACTAGAAGTTAATATCCCATTGCGTGTAACACGTTTCATGAAGGCAGCAATATCCCATGTCGGAGATCTGTCCTGTAAGTTCTGCTCCCAGGCTGAGGTTAGTCTCAGCCGACCTGCATCTGAGACTCAGCGTTTTACATTCGAGCAGAAGACCCTATAATCCAGACAGACTGCAAGCAAGCAATCAACCCACAACAGACGCCAGATTGACCTGATTTAGCAAATCTCTGTTGTAGTTCACCTCTAATTACCCATCTGTTATTTAGTATCTTCACAGAGCTTAACCCACACATCAATCTGCCAGCCATGAATTACACTGTCATTCCATTACACGCCCAATATGGCTTTCTCCAGTCAACTAGAATTAGATCCCTGTGGACGGGGGCAAGGAAGGTGAAAGGCCGAGAATCAGGACACCTACACATATAGCCTGTCCATCTCCAAAATCACCACCTATAGCGGCGTTTCCCAACCTCAGTCCCCAAGACTCCCTAAAGGTCCATACATACCGGCCAACAGGGCTATTTTTGTGCAGGCTCCAGCAGGAACTGAGGCCCTTATTCGAGTTCACTCTTTCAGACAAAATATTTCTTAGATGGACAAAACCATGTGCACTGCAGGTGAGGAAGGTGTTACTTGTGCAGAGATAATTAGATTTGGGTGGGGTTTTACACCTGCCTTACCTGCAGTGCACATGGTTTTGTCCATCTAAGAAATATTTTGTCAGAAAGAGTGAACTAGAATAAGGGCCTCAGTTCCTGATGAAGCCTGCACAAAAATAGCCCTGCCGGCCAATATACAATGCATCCAGAAAGTTTTCACAGCGCTTCACTTTTTCCACATTTTGCTATGTCACAGCGCTATTCCAAAATAATAAATTCATTTTTCCCTTAAAAGTCTACACATAATGATGTGGAAAACGTTTTTGGGAGATTTTCATAAATGTATTGAGGTGGAGGGAGGGTGTAGCAGCAACCCTTGTTGTGTTCCGTTACGAAATGCAAGGATTGCTGCTACACCCACCCTCCACCTCACCTGTTGGAATACAGTCTGAACCAACCCTACAGGATCCTGAAGGATTTGCAGTTTGAGCAATTACAGATACCATCTGATACCGCGGAAAGGCTATCCGTTCCAGAGTAAGGGACACCGGTCCATATTTCCTTTCATCATAAATCCCAGTGGACATCGGTTATATTTCCAGCACGGGCCGACCTCGTGGGCACTGAATGGACACCTGCATTTTGCCGTGAATACATAGGGGCGGTAACTATTCATCCTTACATTGCTTTCCCTCAATTGGGTATTAATAGGAATGGACTATAACAGTATCTTTCCATCATTGTGAGTGTGGGTGGACGTTTGGTTTACTATTGCCCGTTACCATGGTTTTATATATGCTTTATTGTATTACATTTTGCTCATATTTGTTACACTTACATATATACAGCGCTGCTTATTCCTTTAGGACTATCCTGTTCCCTAGCAGCAGTAGATACAGCCCAGAGAAGACCCCCAGTTCCAACCTTCGTTTTAGGTTGGTCCCGTGCTTTTTCCTGTTTTTGAGAACCACTGATCTATGGATATGAGATGACCAGGCTAACAGGTCCTGCTCATTACGTGGTCCTCACACCAGACTGCATGGACTGGGGGGGGTCTTTGAAGCCTCGGCAACTGACCTGACTGCACCGTGACATCCTACATAAGCAACTTTGAGGACATGTGTACACCCACCAAGACCTACCGCATCTTCAACAACAACAAGCCGTGGTTCAACGCCCAGCTCAGACAACTCCGCCGAGCCAAAGAGGAGGCCTACAGCAGCGGTGACAGAGCACAATACAACCGAGCCAGGAACTCCCTAACAAAATAAATCAGGCTAGCAAAAAAGTGGTTCTCTGACAAGCTGACAAATGACCTGTCCACTAATGACCCTGTATCTGTGTGGAAGGAATGCAATCTATAACTAGCTACAAGAAAACACCCAAACCCACCGCCATGTACCAAGAACCTAGCTGATGAGCTGAACAACTTCTAGTGCAGGTTTGAAAAAGTAGTCTACTGTGAACCAAACCATACCCTCTGTGCTGCCCCAAATGTCGACAGCCAACTCCAGTCACTCCGGGGCACCCAAGTAGAGGTGGAGGAGATGTTCAAGAGTGCCAAACCAAGGAAAGCGCCAGGTTCTGATGGGGTGTCACCATCTCCCCTGAGAGTATGCGCGGGTCAACTTGCCCCCATATTCACCAGGATCTTCAACAAATCACTGGAGCTACACAAGGTTCCCTCCTGCCTCAAATGCTCCACTATTTTTCCGGACCCCAAGAAATCAACTATTACAAATCTGAATGACTACCGGCCGATACCTCTGACGTCTGTGATCATGAAAACATTCGAGCGCCTGATACTGAACCACCTGAAAGCTATGACTGGCCACCAGCTAGACCCCCTCTAGTTCCGATCTAATCAATGTGTTGAGGACGCAGTCAACCTGGGCCTGCACTACACGCTGCAGCACCTGGATATGCCTGGTACCTATGCAAGGGTCCAGTTTGTCGACTTCAGCTTGGCTTACAACACAATCATCCCCAACATCCTCCACCCCAAACTACTCCGCCTAGGAGTCCTTGAAGCTACGTGTTCTTGGATTGTGGACTTTCTGAATGATAGAAAACAAGTTGTGAAAGCAGGGGAATTCACCTCCCAAGTGCGGTCCATCAGCACAGGAGCCCCCCAGGGCTGTGTACTCTCACCCCTGCTCTTCTCCCTGTACACCAATGACTGCACCTCAGAGGCGCAATCAGTAAAGATAATCAAATTCGCCGATGACACTACCGTCATTGGCCTTATCAAGGACGGGGAGAAATCGGCCTACAGACAAGAAGTGGACCAATTGGCCCGGTGGTGCAGCAGCAACCATCTAGAGCTCAACCCACTCAAAAAACGTTGAGATGGTAGTGGACTTTAGGAAGAAGGCTGTTGGTGTTCCTTAACTAACAATTGCTGACAGTGTGGGGTCACTAGTGGACTCCTTCAAGTTCCTAGGAACCACAATCTCCCGGGACCCTAAATGTGGGCCCAACACTGATACTATTGTTGGAAAAGCGCAGCAGAGGCTATTCTTCCTTAGGCAACTGAGGAAGTTCAACATCCCTCCTACAGAAGCTTCTGCTCCTCTTCTACTCCGCAATTGTGGAGTCTGTACTGTGCTCCTCATTACTGGTCTGGTACGGCTCCGCCAGCGAGAGAGACAAATGCAGACTCCAAAAGGTAGTCAGAACTGCGGAGAAGATAATCGGGACGGACCTTCCCTCTGTCCAGGACCTGTACTGGTCCAGAGCAAAAAAAAAGCAAGCAACTAAGATAGTCAAGGACCAACTACATCCTGGCCATGGCTTGTTTAACCTGCTGCCATCAGGCAGATGCTACAGGGCTATTCCCACCAGATGCCTAAAAAGTTTTCTTCCCTCAAGCGGTTCACCTGTTGACACGTGAACTCATGAACACCTCACTAGTCGCGCCATAACCCTCTGCACATGATCTAAACACGTTGTCCCCCTCGGAATAACTTTCTGTATGACTGTACATGTTCCCCCACCTGCTTACATTGTTTATGCTGTTTACCTGTTACCCACCTGGCTGCTGCACAGCAAACCGAAAGCAAATTCCTAGTATACGCAATATCACCTGGCCAATAAAGCTGATTCTGAATGGCAGGGTCACGTAGCTGCCAACAGGTGTAATGAGGGTGACCCTACACAAGACAGGTTATGCGGCCATTAGGTTAACCGCTATTAGTCGACAGTCATTAGGCCGAAACAAGCAAAAGATCGACATGGAAAAAAGGTTGACTCAAGTTTATCATTATTTTTAATAGTTTTTCACCCCCCATATATATACTGCAGCTCACCCACATTGCTTGCACCTACACAGAAGTCCCCTCACGTCTGTACCACTCTCCCTTCAGAGTGCCACTCATCCATTGAGTGACCAATGCCTTCTATGCCAGAAGCAGAGCCCATCCTTAATTTCACCTCCACATTGTGCCTGCTGTGCCAGCTAATATACGATAAGGAAGCACCACCAGTTATAGGTCAAAGGTTGTAAGTATTAATTAAAATGGGATTTGTATCTCTGTTAATCAGAGTCCTGTGAGGACAAAACGCTGGAGTGGTTGTACCAACAAACACTCAGTCTCCCATTCACTGCCCTGGAACGGCAGGATTAACATTCTCTGACAAGGATGACTACGGGGAAAGATTAAAAAGGGACAAGACATCTTCCACTGCCATCAGTAACCTCCACCTGGAAGTACCCACACGGGATCCGATACAATTTCCCGGCGGTCGGAATCCCGACACTGGAATCCCGACCGCCGAAATCCCGACAAGGGGGGGGACATGGATCGCCCCCCCTTGCGGGCTCGCTGCGCTCGCCACGCAGCGGGCCCGGTGCCTCGCTACGCTCGGCACGCTATTTTATTCTCCCTCTATGGGTGTCGTGGACACCCACGGAGGGAGAAAGTTTCGGGATTTCGGCGGTCGGGATTCCAGTGTCGGGATTCCGACCGCCAGGAAATCAACTGCATCCCCCCACACGGTATACCTTGTTTATGTGCTTGCTTCAGAAGATTTTGGGAAAAAATCTACTAAAATGGGAGTTCTATTTGAGATGGGATGTTACGATCTTATAGAAGATGCTAATTAAATAAGATTCTATAGTATAACTGAAAAAAAAAATAACTGTCGGTATTCGATTCAAAACAGTATCTTCTCTTGGCTGCCTGATTCAGCCTTAAACGAAAAGCCGACCTGAGTAAACACTGTTTAGGGATTTTGTGTCACCTGCATCAGGCAAATGCTATGGATTTTTTTTGTGTGTGAAGACAGGGAGGTGACCATAAAATTACAATATATCATTAAACCACTTTTCAATAGAAAAATCTATTTACAGGCATCCTTATAGGATTGTCCAATAAAAGAAAACACAGAACAAAGGTCTGGAAAAAACTTCCCTATGTTTTGCCGTTAGGTTCGATACCCCCCAAAGAAAGGTATCCCCCATATTAACATCACATACATACATGTGGGCATATCGAATTGCAGGCAGGAACTAGAAAACCCCCAGCGCTGCTTGGATTTTATTATTTAATATCAGAACATAAAAGTTACCAATAACAAAAAGAAAGTCATGTCAACTTTATCATCATGTGTCGACATTTTGACCCTGACCTCATATTGCATGTTGACCTTGTGACTCTCTACAGAAAGGGTGTCCAAACTTTTTGCGACAAGGCCAGATTTGACGAGGTGCAAATGTGTGGGGACCGACCATTCAGCCCGACATTCTTTAAATCATTAATCACATCAGAATGGTCCCCCACTCTGCCCCCATTCCTTGTATGTCCCCATTCCTTGTATGTCCCCCAGCCTGCCCCCATTCACTGTAATTCCTCCACTCTGCCCCCTTCACATTATCTTCCCCTGCCTGACCATCCTTCTCTGTATGTCCCCCAGCCTGCCCCTCCTTCACTGTATGCCCCTCCTTCACTGTATGTTCCCCACTCTGCACCCATTCACTCTGTCCCGTAGCTTGCCCCTCCTTCTCTGTCCAGGAGTTGGACACACACTCAACCAAAAGCAGCCAAACACACCTCACTGTGGCGGCCGACACCCCCTCACTGCTGCAGACAGCAAGGAGAAGGCGCGCTCGCCGGGACTCCACCTTTAGTGTCCTGTGCATCCTGCATCTGATGCTCCGCTTGCTTCTGGCTGGAGGCTGCGGGCCACTTGAAATGACGGAACGGGCCGCAATTGGCCCCTGGGCCGGACTTTGGCCATGCCTGGTCTACAGACACTGTAGATCTATCAGCCAGAACCACAGCCAGGATACCCACCACCAATTGTTTGAGCCGATGAAAGATGAGCTTTTCTTTTGCCCATCGCTGCAGAGGACGAGTGAAGCTTAGGTCACACACAGAAGGATAAACACTTGCGTCACAAAGATGGCGTCTTGTAGCTATGGTTACTACTACAACTCCCCCCCAGCCCTCCAATTACAGTGGCTTATTACAAAGCCATTGCACTACTAACCTTTCATTCAAACAATCCAAAAGAAGCTGTTGTGAAACTACAAGTACCAGCATGCCCTGCCAGTTTTGAAATGAGGGAAGGCTAAAACTGTGGCAAGGCATGCTGGGAAGTGGTTAGGCCTGGTAGAAAGTAGCGGAGCGATTCTTTCCAATCAGAACTTTAAACCTGCCCCGTTCATACTTGTGCAGCTCACCCAACAGCCTGTCACTCACAAGCAGTGATGTTGGGATTTAGCTTATGCGAATAGAAATAACGGAACACATTTGCCAGGAAACTGCATGTATTTAACTAGAAAATGACAATCGATGTATGAAATATACAGAAAGGCCGTTTAGCGGCAATAGCTTCCTGGGTTACCAGGTTAGACATCTATGGAAGCGCAGGAGACTTTGTGGAGAAGCCGGTAAATGTGGATAGTCTTCTTACAACCACACAGCCTAATAATAAGAGTAACAGCGCCCATACACTGTTTTTGCCTTGCGATGCACGCTCCCGCACACATCTCATAGTATAAAATGTATGTGCAGCCCCTAATTTTTGTACTATACTGTATCACGTTCAAAACGCACGGAGCACATCGCACAGTGTGTGGGCTCCATAACAGTTGCAGTAGAGCACAACACTAGAATGCACCTTCTAGGCCGTAAGACTGTTTTGTAAATGCAGCATTAAAGTTCCAATAGCAGTCATTTTCCAAAGGTGCAGACCAGTCCGTACTGCTCCGGCTCCACATCTCCGGGTTTTACCTGCAGTCTATTAGCTGCAAAACCAGCAAATTCATGAACAGACCCTCATAGTCCAAGGAACAAAGCTGCTAATCACAGCGTCCCATCGCTCTCAGATGCAGGCTCAGAACTGCTGGATAATTAGCTTTTTCTTCACATCATGCACAAATCTGTTCATCTTAAACAGCTCGCTGTCATAGAAGACGGAGAGGTTGTGGATGTTTATCTGACGAGCCTAGGCGGAAAACAGGAGGAGAGGTTCAAATACAGAGAACACACAGATATGAGACGCACAGCAGAGTTATAACAGCAACATGTGCAGATGTCACACAGGATAACACTAATAACCCATCTATAAGGGCAAACTAAGCAAAGCAAGGAGGAAATCGGCGCGCACAGCACAAATACCACCTTCATATGTAACACAGCTGCACAACTGTTTAGGCATGGCCTGCTGCGGTACCGGACAAGGTTCCCCATACAGACACCACCGGTCCTTGTCTAAACACTCTAGTTATCTATAAAAGGTGGTAAAGGAGATATTCCGAGCCAAGACTGCATCATGGGAACCAGTAACACGAATCAGCAAAGCACTGACCCGTTTCTGTGGTCATGAATTTTGCCGGCTCGTGCACGGAGCTCATTAAGCAGCCATGCTGGCAGCATACTAACAGCTTGGACGCAGCAAAAGTGACCAACAAGAGGTAGAATCATCGTAACACTCACCTTGTCTACAAGATCTTTCTCCGACACTACGATTGAGTCCTGCTGCGCTCCGTAGCGGTTTCTCTGGTATGTCACCTGTTCAGCTACGAGCTGCTTAAGTATAAACAGGAGCAGCTCATTGTTGTCTCTTCTGAAGGCCAAGTACCGGGCAAAGGTCTATAACAGAAACCACCAGTCACATTAGCCATCAGCAGGTGCTTGAGTGAGGGATGGAGGAACGGAACCTAGGCCTGTACATCTATATTCTGCAGAAACCCACAAAGGTCTCCACTTTCAGGTAAGATGTACCAAACATTCAAGACAAAGCGGAGTTGCCCAGAGCAACCAAACCACTTTTTTTTTTTTAAGACTGTGCTAGATAAATTAGGAGTTTGCGGATTAGTTGCCCATAGCAACTCCCTTTCCATCTCTCAAAGGGTTGGCACCTCTCCCCCTCACAGTGCACACATTAAGGATTTCCGTTCAAAGCCAAAAAGGTAGATTAACCGTCAGTTAAACCAATTTGAGGTTCATCTTAGCGACATTAATCCAATTGTGACACAGCGAGGGCGCTGCAACATAAGTGCACTGTTGCCAGAGGATAGCTTGGTGCCCACAATTACATACAAAGATACATTGAATCCATTTCTATCCACATGGACAGTCCTCACCTTCCGCATACTCCTCTTGACACTGAACTTCTGCGTCTCGATAAAACTCTCCAGCATCACCCTGATGGCCATGTTCACGTCATCCTCCACCACGTAATCTCTCAGGTGCATGCGAGCGTGTGCCTCCGCCATACGAATCATCGATTCAATATGTCGCACTGTGATGGGAATACTGCCGGTCGCCTGCAGAGACACAAAGTGACAGACCGGTTATGGACATGTGGGGGAGGTGGGGCATGCAGCCCTGTGCAATGGTACCAACAATTATATGGAGTGTGCAGATGCACATTTGGGAAAAGTGCAGCGTCATCATGGTGCAATGCTAAGGAATTGTAACTGCGCTGGCATAACATTAAAATGGTTCTGCATGTACTGTGTGTCGGCATATTCAGTGTCGGAAAAAGTTGTGTATTCCAATAATAAACAATACTCAAGCTAAAAGCTGGGGGCAGACTATTTTTTTCACGGATATGCACGAAAGCGACATTGTTAATTATATTAAAATAATATTTCCTTGTCAGGGTCCATGGGTCCCACAGGGGACATCGGGGTTGTAGGCGGATCCAGGGGGTCCGAGGCACCAATCAGCGAAGCTCTTAAAGGTTTTACCCAGCATGCCCGGGCCCTCTCCCCTACAGCCCCGCCTCCAGGCTACTGCCGCCAGTTTTTAGTTGGTGCCTGCAGGAAGCAGACGCACCTGTAATCAGCAGGAATCACCTCTTTGAGGTGATTCCAGAAGAAGCTTTTCTATTTTTATTTTTATTTTTAAAACAGCTGCTACGGCGGCAGAAGCCGCCTTGCGGCAGAGTCGCTCCCCGCCGTCAGTGATTGACAGCGGAGTGAGCGTCTCCTTCACTCCTCCCGGCGCCGACCTCCTCAGAACAGCTTGAGGCAGACGGCGGAGGCGACGTCAGCGCCTAGCACCGCCGGACGTCGCTCTCCTGACAGCGTGGCCGGACCAGGAGCAGGTAAGGCTTCCTAAGGAAGCACTAATCGCTGTCCTGCCGCGGCGCGCTGGGAGACGCCCGCGGTGGCTGGCGTGGGCACTCGCTTCGGCCAGGGATCCCACTAGACCACCGGGGACAGAGCAGCAGGCTGGGCCTGGGGGGACCCATTTTTAAGTAGCTCTTATGCTCCGGTGGGGGAAGTCCAGCAAGGGGAGGTGGCGTTTGGCCTGCAGCCCCTCCCCCAGCTTTGGCGCCAATCTCCTCGAGGTCTGCCGTCCATTAGCTGTAACTGTTTGTGCCCGCCCCCCCTCTCTTGGACCAGCGCCATTACAGCAGCACGCAGGTCTCCAGAGGTCGGGCACATCTCTCTCCCCTGTGAAACCGGCTACAGGCTAAGTAGTGCTTTTCACAGCCACCCTCATTCCCCCTTTGCTCTATAGAGTACTGTGGTTGATCTAGGGTGTGTTAGCTCATCTATATTGCCTAATATAGTGTGTATGTGACTTTGTGCTAGTACTTTCTTTTCCTCTGTCAGTTTTTTTTTTTCTCAAACTGTCCACTTTATTCTAAGTGAGGTTTTTACCTCAGAGGTCACATACTGTCAGTGGATCACTCTAGGTTCTCTTCCACTGAGTTACCTACTGTGCACTGTATCCCCCCTATTGGGAGTGTGTTCACTATGTCCAAACGGGGGCGCAGCCAGACAGAATCTCCCTTGCTCTTGTCTTGCAAGGGCTGCGCTGCAGGTCTGTCTGACATGGATGTCATCCAGGATGGGCTATGTGTCAATTGCTTTACCCCTCCTGACCATCCCCAGCCCTCAGGGGCACCTCAGCCACCATGGGCAGCCTTTCAACAGCTGTTGGGCACCCTGGTGGATCGTCTCCCTAATGCTATAGCACCCCCTGTAGTACAGCCCCCCCCTCCATGGGTGGATGCTTTGTCGACCACGGTGCAGACCTTGCAGCAGACTACGGCAGCTATGCAGAAGCTACTGCCTCTCGCTGCACAACCCAGTAGATCATTGATAAATCCGTTGCTACCGGTAACCAGGGATGGGTCTGATGACACAGACGATGGCGGGGATGACCCCGATAATGCAGACCCTGATAATGGGGAGGACATCATACCTGATGACGATCAGGATGACCCTATGCCTACGGACCCTTCCGCTGCTCAGGCTGAAACCCCTGACATAGCAGGCCTTATTTATGCCATCCGGGAGGTTCTTCTGTCAGATGCAGACGAACCTGAACCCACTGCTAAGACCAGGGACGTCTTCAAAAAGCAGAAGGTAGTCAAAGCCCAGTTCCCTCATTCTGATCATTTATCAGAAATCAGGAGAGATCAATGGGAGGCCTTAGGAAAGAGAGCAAACATATCTAAAAAGATGTTGGCTAGATACCCGCTACCTCCAGAGGATTGTACCCCTTGGGAAATCCCTCCCACAGTGGACGCGCACGTGTCCAGGCTGGTTAAACCATCCGTGCTCCCGGTAGCCTCAGGGTCAGCCCTGAAGGACCAGACAGACAGGCGTCTGGAAAACGCTCTCAAGGCAGCCTTTTCCTATGCAGGGGCAGTGCAGAGGCCTACAATTGCAGCTACGTGGGCGGCAAAGGCCATTTCTCCTTGGTTGCAAGTGATAGAGGATGAGTTGGCCCCAGTCGCATCTGAGGATGCAAGGCTGTGTATGCAACACATCAAACATGCAGCAACATATATTATGGATGCTATGTCGGACGCCGGCACTCTAGCTGCCAGAGCCTCCGCCAGTTCAGTGCTGGCACGCCGGATTATCTGGCTTCGGTCATGGAAAGCGGACCTAGAATCCAAAAGGACTCTGGAACTCTTACCCTTTAAAGGGGAAAACCTGTTTGGGGAGGAGTTAAATAAAATTGTGGCCTCTTTGGCGTCAGCCAAGACAGCCTGCCTCCCTACGGCTCTACCTCAAAGGCCTAGAACCCAGTCCTTTCGGCCCTTTCGCCCTCAAGGCAAGGCCAGAGGCCAGTCCTATACCAGACCCTCGCCCGCTCATAAAACTGGCAAACCCAAACCCAAGCAGCCTTGGGCCGCCAGACAGGCTCCCCCCAAGACCGACAAGCCTTCAGCATGACGGGGCCAGCCTCCCACAGACGGACCCCCAAGTGGGAGGCAGACTCCTGTACTTCGCTCACCAGTGGCTGTCCACCACAAAGGATGCCTGGGTGAGGGAGGTAGTGTCGCAGGGGTACGCCATATCTTTCTCAAAGCCTCCCCCAAGAAGGTTCTTTTGCACAGGTCTCCCAAGAGACCCATGCAAGGCAGAACACTTAAGGATCATCCTACAGACCTTACTTCGGTCGCGGGTCATTGTTCCAGTGCCAGGGCACCAGAGAGGCCTCGGCTTCTACTCAACCCTGTTTCTGGTGCCAAAACCAAATGGAACATTCCGTCCCATTTTAAACCTCAAAGCTCTGAACAAGGTGGTAAAAGTCACAAAGTTCAGGATGGAGACCTTGAGGACCATTATCCTGGCCCTAGAGGAGGGGGACTTCATGGTCTCTCTAGATATCAGAGACGCATACCTCCACATCCCCATCCTGCCGGCCCACCAGAAGTATTTGCGCTTCGCTATTCTGAAGAGTCACTACCAGTTTCAGGCCCTCCCATTCGGCCTTGCAACAGCGCCAAGGATCTTTACAAAAGTGATGGCTATAATGGCAGAAATCCTGCACAAGCAGGGGATCAGGGTCTTCCCCTACTTGGACGACCTGTTGATTGTAGCCAAGTCACCAGAGGTCCTGACATCCCACTTGCAGATAACAGTCTCCACATTACAGGATCACGGGTGGCTCCTCAACTGGGAGAAATCTTCCACGATCCCATCCCAGAGAATGTTGCATCTGGGAGCTTTACTGGACACCAGAGCCCTGCGTCTGTTTCTTCCAAACGACAAGGCCAGGGACTTAATACAGAGAATCCAGATCTTTACTCAGAAACCAAGAGTCTCGGTTCACTGGGCCATGAAAATATTGGGGAGGATGGTGTCCACATTCGACATGGTCGAGTGGGCCCAGTTCCACTCCCGTCCGCTCCAGGGCCTGGTCCTGGCGAAATGGGATGGCCTACCACAGCACGTCAAGTCGACGTTTCTCACTCTAACACAGGAGGTCAAAGACTCGCTCCTGTGGTGGGAACAGATGGACCACCTAAACCAGGGGAGACTATTCTGGTTCAGAGAATGGATAGTACTAACCTCAGACGCCAGCCTGCGAGGCTGGGGGGCAGTAGTAGGATCCCGGTCCTTGCAAGGCGTCTGGACCGAACCAGAATCTCGACTATCCATCAATGTCTTAGAGATTCGAGCAGCCTACAATGCCCTTCTTCAGTCTCAGGATCTGTTGCAGGGAAAACCTGTTCAGATCAGGTCAGACAACGCCACGGCGGTGGCATACATAAACCGCCAGGGAGGAACACGAAGTGTTGCCGCCCTCCGGGAGGTCTCCAGGATTCTCACCTGGGGGGAAGAACATCTCCTAGCCCTGTCGGCAGTCTTCATCCCAGGAGTCCTGAACTGGGAGGTGGACTTTCTGAGCCGACAGGATATCCACCCGGGGGAGTGGTCTCTACACCCGGAAGTGTTTGTCAGTCTGACGCAAGTCTGGGGCACCCCAGATGTAGACCTCATGGCGTCCAGACACAATTTCAAAGTCCCATGCTTCGGAGCAAGGACCAGGGATCCGCAGGCCTACTTCACGGATGCCCTGTCCGTACCGTGGAAGTTTCATCTCCCATACGCGTTTCCTCCGATAAACATGATCCCCAGGGTGATCAGAAAATTCAGGCAGGAAGGAGGAACCCTTCTTCTCATCGCGCCAGACTGGCCACGCCGACACTGGTACGTGGACCTACAACAATTGTCACACCAGTCCCCCTGGCCATTGCCTCTTCGTCAAGATCTGTTGAGCCAGGGGCCTTGTCTTCATCCAGACCCTCAGCGCCTGTCTTTGACGGCGTGGCTCTTGAAATTGCCTTATTAAAGGGCAAGGGTTTTTCTGACAAGGTGGCTAGGACGATGATCCAGGCTCGCAAGCCAGCATCCTCAAAGATATACTACCGGACTTGGCATTCCTATTTTTCTTGGTGCAATTCTAATAAATATGATCCCAAGATTTTCAAAACAGCCAGGATATTGGCCTTCCTTCAAAATGGATTGGACTTAGGACTAAGATTGGCTTCTCTGAAGGTCCAAATCTCAGCCCTTTCAGTATGGTTTCAGAGAAAGATTGCATTCTTACCTGACATTCGCACATTTCTACAGGGAGTAGTACACATACAGCCTCCCTTTGTCCCTCCCACGAATACTTGGGACTTATCTTTAGTGCTTCAAGCTTTAACCAAACCACCGTTTGAACCACTATCATCCGTGGAGCTTAAATGGCTGACAGTCAAAACTGTCTTCCTCCTGGCCATTGCCTCCGCACGCAGGGTGTCGGATCTTTCCGCACTGTCGTGTAAATCACCCTTCCTGGTGTTCCACAGTGACAGGGCAGTGTTACGGACAAAGTCTTCCTATCTGCCCAAGGTGGTGACAAAATTCCATGTCAACCAGGAAATCGTGGTACCTGCATTCACCTCAGATGACCTTTCATCTGATGAAAAATTGCTTGATGTGGTCAGAGCTTTGACCGTCTATATCGACCGCACTAAATCGGTCAGGAAATCAGATTCCCTCTTTGTGTTATATGGCTTTCACAAGAAGGGCTGGCCAGCGGGTAAACAAACTATTGCCCGCTGGATCCGCATGGCTATACAACAGGCATATCTTCTGTCTAACAGGCCCATTCCGGTTGCTATCAGAGCACACTCTACTAGAGCGGTTGGGCCTTCATGGGCAGCGAGCAGGGGTGCTTCTGCCGAACAGCTGTGCAAGGCTGCAACGTGGTCATCCGTCCAGACATTCATTAAGTTCTACGCCTTTGACACGTTCGCCTCCCAGGATGCCTCCTTCGGTCGTCGGGTTCTGCTGACACCTCAGACAAATTCCCTCCCTTAATTACGGCTTGTGACATCCCCGATGTCCCCTGTGGGACCCATGGACCCTGACAAGGAAAAGGAGAGTTATGGTAGACCTACCTTTGTTAACTCCCTTTCCTTGAAGTCCATGGGAACCACAGGGCGCCCACCCCTTTAAATTTGCCACTGAGGTTCACCTTTATGTGATGTTCTGAAACTGTGACCTGTTCTGACCAGTCCAGAAGTATGTATGAGTTCTGGGCATATGTGTTCTCTGTCCTCTTCTCTTCTCCGCTTCCTGCTCTCGGCTTGTTACCAAAAACTGGCGTCAGTAGCCTGGAGGCGGGGCTGTAGGGGAGAGGGCCCGGGCATGCTGGGTAAAACCTTTAAGAGCTTCGCTGATTGGTGCCTCGGACCCCCTGGATCCGCCTACAACCCCGATGTCCCCTGTGGTTCCCATGGACTTCAAGGAAAGGGAGTTAACAAAGGTAGGTCTACCATAACTCTCCTTATTTTGGTGCGTATTGTTTAGTGTGCATGTACTATATTTGTCAGGGAGGACAGCCAGCTCAAAACAAATAGTCAACATCGTATTAGGGAAGTCTAGTACTGTCCAACTTGAAACATTAGACGAGCAACAACTATTTGCAATTACAATCAATGCTGAACGCAGCGCCACCTAGTGGAGAAGAGTTATAACTGTTAGAGTAGCACTCAGCTGGCATTACAGGTTATCCCGTAGCTATGTACAGTAATAATGACTATTAAACACCCACCATGGACTCTTTCCTGAGATCACTGTATATTTTAGCCACTTTGTCCTGGTCCATCTGGTTCAGCTTGGGGTGCACCTTCTCCTTGGCATAAATGATGTACTTCTTCAGCACCTCCTGAGGCAACGGTTCCACCCCAAACGTATTGGGCAAGACCAGTTGTTCCCCATCTCCATTGACAGCACCCTTGTTGTTAGGATGGTGCTTAATATGGCTGTCAACCACAAACCGCGCCAACAATTCATCCTAACAAAAAAAAGTACAGTCTACTTGTCGCAATGATACACAACCTATAGTTTAACAGGTTCAATGACCGAGAATAAATTTAATAAAACATAACATGTATTCTATTTTCTTCCATGAACTATTGCCATAGGTGGGCACTGATGGAAACAATGTCACCGGAGACGGCGTTTTGTGGACCGATACACTATTGTTCATACCACTGAGCCAACCAATCAGCTCCTATCATTACAGTTTTGGGAGAGGATTGGCTGGAGAACCGTTTATCATACGTTACAAGTTTTACCATTTGCGACTAGTTTTAACACTGGTTGATAAATAGGCCACTAAACTAGAAAGTTAGAACCTTCATCCCCAAACCCATGCCGTTACCTGAACAGGATCCACCGTGTCTCTCACTACACAAATGATGTCGAATCGAGACACAATGGGCTCAGTCAGATCAACGTTCTCTGAGAAAGTTAAAGATGGATCATAACGGCCACCTGAAAAGCAAAACCGGTCTTTAGAACCACACTTCGGGAAATAATTAGAGATCAGTTCTAAAAGATAACTAGGAGAAGGAAAGGCTTACCGATGGGATTGGAGGCCGCGATTATAGTGCAGCGCGCCTGTAAAGATGTGACAATCCCGGCCTTTGAGATGGAAATACTCTGCTGCTCCATAGCTTCGTGGATACTTGTTCTGTCCTGATCATTCATCTACAAGACAGACAAAATGTCGTCAAGACGCGAGGAAGAAGCAACAACTGAATAATTGTCAGATTAATATTTCTCCTTTACAAAGTAACACAAGACTGTTCTACTGTCCATAAGCAAAGATTACCCAGACAACCCTATGAACACTAACCTTGTCGAACTCATCGATCAGGCACACGCCTCTGTCTGCCAGGACAAGAGCTCCGGCTTCCAGCGTCCATTCCTTGGTCACAGGGTGGCGCTGTACATAGGCCGTCAGCCCCACAGCTGAAGCTCCTTGGCCTGTTGTGAACACCGCTCGGCTCGACACTTTCTCAATGTACTTTAGAAACTGAGATTTTGCTGTCCCTGGGTCGCCACACAGCAGGACGTTAATATCCCCACGGATTTTGTGCTTACCACCTGTCATGGACAGGAAGGGGGAAAAAAACAACAAATAAAATAGTTTTCCTTACATCCAAAAGTAACCCCCAAATAAATTTACATAGACCGTTCTTATCTTTTTTAGATAAAAAATCAATCACAACAGAAACGATAAAAAATAAATAGGATGCTGACATTCAGATGGGGTTAATAAAATCATAGAGTCTTATTTATCAGAGAAATTGTCTCTTGCTTAAAATCAAAAAAGGCAACCAAGCTCAGGAACAATTTCATATATCCGGTTTATCTTTCGTACACACCTGGGTTCTTTGGTTCTCCCCCGAACATTGCAAGAGCCAGGCCTCGCTTGATTTCCTCATGACCGTAGATGGACGGTGCAATGCTGGCGAAGATCTTTAAGAAATAATAAAAAATAAGTCAATGGGTTTTGGTTATTGGCAGTTCAACAGGATGGCAGCACGAAAGCACCACAAGAGGACGAGCCTCCTGGACTCCGCACCCACTCACCTTCTCCCCAATACGTTCATCTTTGGAAAGCGCCACAATGGCTTTAACATCCTCGTCCGTCAGTTCTCCCACCGCCACTTTGTCATCTTTGTTAGTGATGTGATTGGCCAGAATAACTGTGGCGAACACTGGGAAACCGTTGGATGTGTTGAGGGAACCGACATAATTGTTGTGGTAGATGCCGGTCAGTTCCTGTCAAACAAAAGGTGGTTACAATACTTCTAAAGCAACAAGACAGATCTGTGTAACGCTGGCGTCCCAGCACAGATGGGAAAGTGCGGCCCATTGTATGTTCTCTCTCTGCAGGAAGACTTTGCTGCACTATAGATTAGTTGCAAGAGGTTCCTCAGTTACGCCTAGATATAAAGATCGGGATTACACCTAACTTACTATTTCATCCCCAGGTTTACAGCTGTCCACCAAGTCTGCAAGCAGGACGGCATCTTTGGAACGAGGAAGCCGGCCTGCTGCCACCTTCCCTGGGCTCTCCTGAATGGTGATGCGCTGGTAGTTCTGGTACACAGTCTGGAAAAGAAAAATAAATAAAAATAGAAATCTCTCATCTATCCATCCATCTGCCAACTTCACAAATTTGCAGTAGAATTCTAAAACAATGCACAAATTATCTAGACATTTTTATATGGCAGCTAGGACACCAAACATACAGCAGCTGACTCATTGGTTCATCCAGTTTTGGGTCAAAATAAGTTGTACTATATATTATCAATCTTTAGGTTCTATCTATTTTAGACGTTTCCATGAAGTCAAAGAAATCATCTACGACCAAAAGCCTACAACATGTAACTCACCTCCTCCATGTTGATTTCAAATGGTCCACGGGACTGACACTCCGGACAGGAACCCGGCTTCACCTCCTGGTTCTGAGACTGGAAGAAGGGCCCCAGGATAAAGTTGCACTTGTTGCAGTTGTACTTGACCATGCTGAGCTGCGGTAAGACCCCCGTGCTGCAGTTCACCACGCCGCTGGTCCGGATCAGCTGATTCAGGTGCAGCTGTCTGATGTGAGCAGAGTGAAAGCCAGGTCATACTGTGACCTCTCTCTTACACACACACACACACACATAGCTAGCTCATACAGGTTACCCCGTCACTAAACAGATAGAAAAGTTCTACCACAACTCTTTCGTTCAGATAGGAAAGTTCCGCTGTTACTAACCTGAGCGATCGTAGCTCCTCTACCAGCGGCAGGTGAGAGATCCGGACATGAATCTCCTGGGCGATGCGGTCATATTTGGGATACATGACCAAGACCACCTCCTTCGCAGCCTCATCAAAAATCTTCAACATTTCCGCAGGGGCTTCCGGGAGGAAATAAGCCAGTACGTGCTCACGGGCGGCCAGATCTTCATAGTTCACCACCAGGCTCTCTTTGTTGTCTGAACCAGAAACAAAAACCATCAGGCCCCCAAAATGAATCTTCCAACCTATATGTATCTTCCTAACCAAGAATCAGGAAAGCCAAGGCCACTATGGGCTACACTTCCTACACATGTAATGCCAGCAAGTGCAATCGCCCAAAGAGCGAGGTGGCACAGGGGATGCCGTTACCTTTGCACATATCGCTGATCTTCTCTTTGAAGACGTTGTGCCCGTGTTCGTCGACGTGTGTTCTTAGGAAGTTTTTGAACCGGTGGAAAATCTCCAAGCGTGTGGCCGCCATGGAGACCCACTCCATCACAGAGTGGCCCTTCATGTCCTCCAAATTCTCAATACTTTCGATCATTTCTTCATCCTCATCCTGAACACCTTCAGCGGCACGTTCCGCTAGCCTGTGTTTCCGTGCAGGGCGATCGTCCTCCTCGTCATCGCTATCTATTAACGAAATAAACAGCATTGTTCGTACATTTAAGCAACACTCGTCTCAACTAAGAATACATGTAGGAATGGGTGACCCTGGGGATGGGCCGCAAAGACTTCAAATTCATTGTTTCCTACAAAGTAACTTATCATGTACTAACTGAATGGGCCAGCATCTTTCTCCAGTCCTCCTTCCCCACCCGCAGGGGTCCAGGTGCCAGAACACAGACATTGTTATACTTAGGCAGAGTGGTGTTTTGCTATTAACCAACCGGTGACTAAATGGGAACAGGGATCTGGTTCTCATAAGACTGTAAGAAGAACCAGCCCAAACACTTATTGAGCGTACCATAAAGAAGCCCTCTGCGCATACGACCCAAATCTCGTCCTGTTTCCCGATCTCTCACTCGCATTGCCTGTTCCGCGGCATCCCTCTGACTAGCCGTCAGGGACTCAGCATCCTCGTCATCCAGGCCCTCTGCCTCGTACACATCCAGCTCTGAGATGGGTCGATAATCCCTGGAGAACCAAAAAAAGCATTACAAAAAAAACACACACACGACTGTACAGGAAGATTCGGCGACAAAGTGAATCTGCACATAGCAACCAGCTTCAAACCAATGTATCAGGTGCAGGCTGTAAAATAAGTTAGAATAGGCACGGTTGCTAAGGGCAATACCTCCAATTTGTCATCTGGATTTTATTTTTTGCAGAAAGATAATGTAGAATTTGCCATAAATTGTCACCTTTCCATGCCATCGCCAATGAGCTCCTCCCCATCATCTTCCTCCTCCTCCATGACCACATCATCCCCTATAAGACCTTCAGATTCATCTTCAAAAGGAGGAAGATCCCGGCCAGGACTGGATGTGAGGCCTTCCCCGCGCCTGGATCCGGTTCTGGGGCTTGTCGCAATGTTGAATGACTCGGAAGAATCCTGCAACACAAGAATATAACAATCAGCCGGCTATAATGGAGCATTATACGTATAATACCGTTACTCTAAAAGCAACGTACTATAACCCTGCCAGACGCCATCTGCTGGGGAAACCACGATAACCCGGCACAGTGCCAGATTATCGGCGGTGTACCTGTAGGACAAAGATCTAAAGCAGTGCCAGATTGGACAATCAACTAGCTGTGTTCCCAACAGACTTCTGCACGTTTGGGAATAAAGTGAACCATGATATCAGATCCTGTAAAGCTGGCTATACATTAGCCTGAAATCTCTGAGGGGAGAAGTAAACAGCGACCCCCCTCCCCCTGGTGGAGGGTGCTCATAAGATACACAATATGCGTTTATTTTTGCATGCAACGTATTGTATCCAATCCCTGGCTGCAATATATCTCCCAATACGAAACATGTCCTGCAGCCAGTACAATCTGCATCGGACCGGAGGGGGTGGTAAGTTGTTCGCAACCAAAAAGATGGTGGCCCTGCGTCTTGATTAGTAATTGGGCTGTGTGGCTAGGGGGCTACCCCTTTTTGTGCGAGTGCTTTGATGCTCGCACAACAGCAATGAACTCACAAAATGTTGCAGATGAGACCGGTGTGCTGTGCGGCCCCCCAATCTATTAGCAATATTTCCTGATTACCGGACCCAAAGTTGGTATATCTGAAGTAGCATGAGGCCCAGAGGGGCTATGTAAACAAAGGGGCAAATCAGTTTTCGCCAGGATGGGTTTTCGGTTTGCGAGCAGCGCACAAGTGAGCAAGTATGGACGTGACAGCGCACTAAAGGCGGCCACACACTAATGCGATTTGGACTCTTTTTCACAAGATTTAAAGCATCGGTTGATAAATAACGTGACAAGTGTCATCTGTCACCACTTTACTTCCGATTTTTATACGCAGTACCGTGCTCATCGGATCCGATCCAGAGATCATCATGGCTGCCGCAAGGATGTAATGGGCTACATGGTATGTCATACTTGCTTACCCTCCCGGAATGGCTGGGCGGCTCCCGAAAATCGGGTCCCCCTCCCAGCCAACTAGGAAGGTGGGTAAGTCTCCCACGTAGCCCCGCACCTGCTTCCCCATGAAATAAATTCAGAATTTTGCAGGTCCACGTGAAGGGGCGGGGCATAAATGACGCAAGTAGCAGCATTATAGCCCCGCTCCCAATCCGCAGACCTGCCAATTGCATCATTTGACTGTTATGGGGCGGGGCTTGATGACATCCACCTCATATCACGCCCCCTGACACGCAGTATTGGGGGGGGGGGGGGGCGGCTGTAAGAATGGGAGCACAGTAAAGATAAGTACATATGGAGATAGGAAGGTCACAGCTTTCCCCAGAGATAGAGTGCAAGTCGCTGCCTTTGTACATATCCCCCCAGTAACACTTATACAGTGGTCTCCCACCTCCAGTACTGTGCAGGACAATGCAATAAGCACTTGTATTCTCCTATGCCAATCTACAGCAACATGTGGGCCTCAAGCTGCTGAAGAACTACAACACCCAGCATGCCCTGACAGTTTTATAGAGTAGCAAATCTGTGACAGAGCATGCTGGGAGGTGTATTTCCGTGGCCAATGCTGAAGGGCCACACATTTATAGCCCCTGCCAGGGACATGGAAGCCTGTAAAGTGCTGTGGTGTCTGCAGAGGTGCAGCATGCTGAGACTTGTAGTGCCACATCAGCTGCAGCCGCTCTGTGACGCGCTCACTCACCGCCATGCTGAGGCTGTCGGTGCAGAGAGGAGCCGGTCTGTCTGTCTCGTTGTCCGGGGCTGGAGGTGATGCTGCCGCTGCTGCAAACGGCTTGGCGCGAAAACTCCACGTGACCAGCCCAAGCCCGCGAAAATGTGCTCGTTTGCATGCGCTCCGCCCACTGTGTCATTAATATGTATCGAGATGGGGGCGTGGCATGGTGATTTCAGGCGGCCCATAGGTTGTGCCGGGAAAGGTGACGTCATCGTGGTCAGTGTACTTTGTGGCGTTGGGGGGCTGTCCTATAGGGGGAGTATCGTTGGCAGCTGGCCACGCCCAAAACAGGCTGGCTGATCTGCGGCGAGGGGGCGGCATTGACTCGCCAATGAGTTAGATACGCCCTTAATGCAAAGTCACTCATGAATATTAATTAGGCTTCAGTCAGTGTGTGGACGCAGCCACGATGCTGATTTTTGGACCAGTTCAGGATGTGAAATGTACAATAAATATAATGGCCGTTATTCCTGCCAGGTAATCAGTAACGAGTGTATACAGTATATAAATAAAGGCAATGGAAAAAAAATATCCATATATCTACAGAAATCTATATTTTACATATATTTACTGTATGCAGCAAGTGCACCCCCTTCTGTCACCCACTGATTTTCACTTTCACCCTCTGCCTCTCCATGTCACCCTGTGCCCCCCTCTGCCTCCCCCGTCTCTCCCAGAGTTCCAGTCACCCTCTGCCTCTCTCAGTCACCCTCTCCATGTCACCCTCTGCCTCCCCCTGCCTCTTTATGTGACCCTCTGCCTCTGTCACCCTCTGCCTCTCTTAGTCACCCTCTGCCTTTCCCTGTCACACACTCCCTGTTCCAGTCACCCTCTTCCTCTCTCTGACACCCTCTGCTTCTTTCAGTCACCACCTGCCTCTCCATGTCACCCTCTGCCTCTCCCAGTCACCCTCTGCCTCCCCTGTCTCTACCGGTCACCCTCTGCCTCTCTCAGTCACCCTCTCCATGTCACCCTCTGCCTCCCCCTGCCACCCTCTTCCTCTCTGTCACCCTGCCTCTCCCTGTCACCCTCTTTCTCTCCATGTCACCCTCTTCCTCTCCCAGTCACCCTCTGCCTCCCCCTGTCTCTCTTAGTCACCCTCTGCCTCTCTCAGTCATCCTCTCCCTCTCCATGTCACCCTCTGCCTCCCCCTGCCACCCTCTTCCTCTCCCTGTCACCCTGCCTCTCCCTGTCACCCTCTGTCTCTCCCTGTCATCCTCTGCCTCCCCCTGTCTCTCCCAGTCACCCTCTGCCTCCCCCTGCCACCCTCTTCCTGTCACCCTCTGCCTCTCCCTGTCACCCTGCCTCTCCCTGTCACCCTCTGCCTCTCCCTGCCACTCTCTGCCTCTCCCTGTCACACACTGCCATGTTGCAAATTGTGAGCTTGGGTTGGGGTGAAATAAAGGGGCCCAAGTTCCACCACTGGTCAACATGAGTTTCTCACAATTGTATCCTTTCTTTGGACCTTTTCCTGCCTTTACGACTCCGAATGGAAACTGTAAAGTATTGGCTGAGTGCAGCAGTTTGACCAGAAAGCATGGTAAGTGAACATGCTACACTGATTGGAGATCCATGTTGACAGGTGTCAACATGTTCTCACTCATGTTGACCCATTCACGTGTCAACATTTTTTTCTGGTGACCTTTTCCATAGTCAACCTTTTTATCAATGTTGAACTCAAGCCTGTCGACATTTTGGTGTCGACCTACTGACTTTGATCCACACCCAGGTACACACCAGAGCGTCCATATATACGGTGCTGCAAACCACTTGTGGTTCCTTATACATAAAATGCAATAACAATAATAATAATAACAATAATAATAATAATAATAGAGCAGCATGTATATATTTTGTACTTTAATCCCACCTTCACTTCCCTACATAGCACTTTGTGCTTCTTAATAACCCTTACTAATTTTAATTTGTGTGCTGCCCTGGAGTACTCAGCCTGTGTCGGCATGTTGGGGGCCCACACCCCAGACCCATACCCAGTATTAGGGACCCCCAGTGACAGAGAGGCCTTGACGTACGGCCTGGAGGCTTAGCCCTATATCTGCAGATATATGCAACCAAGATCTCTGTATTATCTGATTAATATGTACATATCTCTCACTCAGTGTGCAATTGGGATACGAAATGTTGTTTTCCTCGCACATATACAGCCAGGTTATGGTATAGACAATCCACAATTTCCAGGTCGACAGTCACCAGGTTGACCACTAATGGTTGACACCTGAAATAGGTCGACATTATCCGAAGGTCGACACAAGCTTAAGATTGACATGTATATGATCAAATACATTTTTCACATTTTTTGGTACACTTATACAGTGTCGACATAAATGTATGGCGTCCCCTTGCACGGCTCGCTGCGCCCGGCACACTGTTATATTCTCACTCTATGACCACTTGGATAGTAAAGTAGGAACCAAGTCAGTCTACACCAAAAAAATCTTGTGTTGACCCTGAGTGTCGACCATGTCCATGTGAACCTTAAGCTTGTGTTGACCTGCTGTCAGTGGTGTCGGCGGCCCGTGTGTGCACACCTTTAGCCTGAAGAAAAGACTATAAAAGGTCGTTTACCAGGAAGTTCTTCAAAATGAATGTTGCACGCACGGAAATACTTGAAATTCTGTAGCACAGCATTGGTACTCAGCTAGTGATGACATATATTGCAGGTATAACTGGTTACTTTGGGAGGGGTACATCACAGCCCCAGATCCCGGAGATAGCGGTACTGGGCTCAGAGGAACTGGGTCTGTTACCGTCGGTGGCCTTAAATCCGTACTCAGACATAGTGCCGGTATGTAGCTAGAAATGCAATTTAAACATAAAACTGCAAAGGCCTGCTCTCATGATATGTGTAACGTGGAGGCCGTCAGGGATGCGGGGAGGGATCTGATTAAATCCCTCTCAGTGGAAATTGCAAACACAAGCCTTAGTCTACTATTGTGCAACACCTCATGTGCAGAGTGACCCTCTGCCCAGGTACCAGGACACATACATGTATGGTCTATGGGGGCTCAGGGATACACAGTCAGTGTCTACCAGGCACTGAGCACTGTATGTATTATATAGTACTGACTGCTGTGGTCAGGTCACGTGTTACAGGCGCCCAGCAGCAGCAGCAGAGGCTGCAATCCGGAAGCGGCCGCCGGATCAATCAATTGCTCGGTACTCGGCAGGCAGCAACAATCGCAGCAGAGCACCGAGCCAACGAGCGGCATCGGGGACGGGATTTCCTTATCCTATAGCTGCCGGAAGGGGGCTCCGGGGGTGACACAGAGATCGGTGACAGGTCTGTGACAGGCGGCCCTGTGGGGAATGTGGCGGAAACATCCAGGGGACAGAGCTGTGCGGGAGGCGGGGGTGTAAACAGAGGGGACCAGGTACTGGGGGGTGTTATACAGGGGACCAGGTACTGGGGGGTGTTATACAGGGGACCAGGTACTGGGGGGTGTTATACAGGGGACCGGTGTGAGGCTGGGGGGGTTATACAGGGGACCGGTGTGGGGCTGGGGGGTATTATACAGGGGACCGGTGTGGGGCTGGGGGGGTTATACAGGGGACCGGTGTGGGGCTGGGGGGTATTATACAGGGGACCGGTGTGGGGCTGGGGGGTGTTATACAGGGGACCGGTGTGGGGCTGGGGGGTATTATACAGGGGACCGGTGTGGGGCTGGGGGGTGTTCTACAGGGGACCGGTGTGGTGCTGGGGGTGTTCTACAAGAGACCGGTGTGGGGCTGGGGGGTTTATACAGGGGACCGGTGTGGGGCTGGGGGGTTATACAGGGGACCGGTGTGGGGCTGGGGGGTTATACAGGGGACCGGTGTGGGGCTGGGGGATATTACACAGGGGACCGGTGTGGGGCTGGGGGATGTTATACAGGGGACCGGTGTGGGGCTGGGGGGTGTTATACAGGGGACCGGTGTGAGGCTGGGGGGTGTTATACAGGGGACCGGTGTGAGGCTGGGGGGGTGTTATACAGGGGACTGGTGTGGGGCTGGGGGTTGTTATACAGGGGACCGGTGTGAGGCTGGGGGGTGTTATACAGGGGACCGGTGTGAGGCTGGGGGGTGTTATACAGGGGACCGGTGTGAGGCTGGGGGGTGTTATACAGGGGACCGCTGGGGGGTGTTATACAGGGGACCGGTGTGGGGATGGGGGTGTTATACAGGGGACCGGTGTGGGGATGGGGGTGTTATACAGGGGACCGGTGTGGGGATGGGGGTGTTATACAGGGGACCTGTGTGGGTCCGGGGGTGTTATACTGGGGACCGGTGTGGGTCCGGGGGTATTATACAGGAGACCGGTGTGGGGCCGGGTATTATACAGGCTGTCCTTTTGCTATCTGTGTCAGTGTGATGTATACAGATTATGGTGTAATATACTATGTAATAAACCCATCTGTTTCCACCCTTACAGTGAGATGATATATAACACAGTATAGTATTACTTTACATTGTTCTGTGTTACTTTCTTTTTCTTTAGAACGAAATTCTTGTCAGTCAGACTTGTGCCCTGCAGGTCCCTTGCCAAAGACTGTGTATATGATACTTCTACCAGTGTATTCACTGTTGCCCTCCTTCCTGTCCCCATGTTTGTAGAGTTTATTCGCAGTGGTGCGGTGTAACTGTTAACTAGCAGCGATCCCTGTCGTCTTTTTGCGTATCGTGAGCATATTCCCTTTGCGCAAGTTCGGAAAGCGAAAGCACGCATTTGTGCAATTGCAGTTCTGCAGAAATACGCGGTTGCACCTGGTAAGGGCCATGTTTTGTTCACCAGCTTCAGGGCAATGCAATTACATTAATAAAGTTTTGTAGTGCTACAAAAAAAAAAAAAAGTTTACCATCACGACTTTTGTGCTTTTTCACAAGGCATTGGGTATTTGGTTTGCAGCATTATTAACACCGACGTGTCTGAAATGTTTGTGGTGCAGTGTTAAGCTGGGCACATATTAGACGTCTTGCAAAAATGTCGTCATCAATTTTCCTTGAACTCCCAGACAACCGATACAGTGCATACACACTGTGCAATCTTGCCAAGCAAATCATCCGCAGTGACAAACGACAAGCATAGGCATTGTGGAAGAACGCACACACTGGATGATTTACGTAATTCGCCGTTGAGCACCCATCGAATAGTCTACATCGTTTAAAAAAAGTTATCTAATGTGTACCCAGCTTTAGTGGCAGTTATGCTCAGAAAGGAATTGGCCACGTTATCTCCTGGCTGTGGTGTGGTCTCAGCAGGAAATGAGACTTGTGACTCTCTCTTGTCCTTTGTGTCCTGCACAGATCACACACAGGATGTCTACGGAGACTCCCAGCAGTTTACTCTTCAACGTTACCTCCTTACCCTTCACTGCCTCCTCGAATCCATCCATGCGCCCGACGACGGCGGCTGGCAATGCCACCAACATCTCAGTGCCACACTTCTGCCTGATCGTACTGTACGAAGACATTGGGAGGTCCAAGTAAGGGTGTCTCTCGCTGCTTATGAAATTACCATGGGGGGGGGGATTCTGTTCTAAACAACTAAAAAATAGAATTGCACTCTATTATGAGACATTACTTTTCATTATATATTTATATTTTCTTATGTAATTTTCCCATGAGTAGTGTAGCCATTAATAGGTTAATTGAACATGCTAAGCCCTCGCAGTAATAGTTAATCTTTATCTCTGGATTTGGAGTTGTTTGTTAGTACTGATGTGGCAATAAAAGGTGTAATCTTATGACTGGGTGTAGAGACAAAGGTCCTTTATAGAGATTTATATCCATGTATCATATTCAAGTGAGTTTTTTTTAAAGCCCCAATTGCATCCTATAATAAACGGCAAACGCTGATCCTCACCTCTATTGGGGGAATTTAAGTGTTGGTATGTTTCGTCAATTGGACGGGCTGAAAACTAGTAAAAGATATCGGTGCAGTTTGTAACAATTTCACAATTGCGTAGTCCTTTAAAATGTATTATAAAATAAAAAAAGAGTCTTAAGTTCACACTATGTAGCGATGGCAGCCATTGTCACAGTGTACCGATATATCGCATCTGCACAATACGATCTGCTGGTTACCGGTGTCACGTTCTGCAGTTTTTTGGCCAGGAAATCGTAATGTACATCCAATGGGATGATTCGTTGGCCAACGGACCAGGGGTACATACTTTACAGCAGTGGTAGCCAACCCTAGTCCTCGAGAGCTACCAACAGAGCATGTTTTGCAGGTCTCCTCACAGAATCACAAGTGAGCTAATTAGCTCCATCTGTGGATCTTTTAAAATGTGTCAGTGATTAATGAGTGCAGCTGTGCAGCAGCTAGGTTGTCTGGAAAATGTGAACTGTTGGTAGCTCTCGAGGGCTAGGGTTGGCTACCACTGCTTTACAGTGTGTATGCTGTATATCGTCCGGATTTGTATTGTAACTATATATCGTACAACATATCTTAAAGTGTGTACCCAACTTACTATTATAAAGATCAATCCTGCTTAAAGAACATCACAATATTATTTGTCAATAAATGCAATCTTCTATGAAGGTGTGCATTCAGTCCCTACACAATGAGCAGTTTTATGTCGGTGACAGGTTTGTTTTGAGCTTTTTCAATTCCTGTCACTGGTTAGAATTGGAGAAGTATATAGTGCAGTGGTTCCCAAACTGTGTGCCGTGGCACCCTGGGGTGCCTCAAGACACTTGCAGGGGTGCCTTGGATTGGTGGTCCAGGACCAATTCAAATTATTTATGGTCAATTTAGTAGGAAAATCCTAATATGGTGGCTGCAAATTCTGTCCTTCACCACATAACTGAATCTAAGCATGACATATAAACACAATTTAGTTCATTTAATATTTCTCAATAAGTAACTTTTGGCCTAGGGGTGCCATGAAAAAAATTCTGATACACTAGGGCGGCGTGATTCAAAAGAGTTTGGGAACCACTGATATAGTGAGTTATTTCTGCACAACTGAACATCAATATAATTATGTGTTTTTTTTATTTATTTAGTGACACAACGTTGGGATGTTATTGGTGCGTTTGTCACTTGAGTAAACAAGGTTGTCACTTATCCCAGAGTTGTCTTATAAAACGTCTACTTAATTTGCTCATACAGGAGGGCGTGACTGGGGCTGGAAATATTCATTAAACGCTAGTGAGCAATGCAAGAACAAGGACAACATTGGGGGGGTTTCATATGAAGAATTGTGGATTGTTAACCCTCTGAGTGCCAAGGGGATTTGTAAAAATAAGTGTGAAAATTGCCAAGCAAACTTTTTGTTAATGAACTTGTATTGTGTATTGATTAGGGTGGCCAATCCCGGGATCGGCGGCATCCCGGGATTTGGCCCCAAAATGTCCGGGATTTCAATCCCGGGATTTCAGGATGCGCAGTCTAATGCCGGGCAGCATCTGAGCACTCACTCAGACGCTGCCCAGCTGTTCCCGACCCAGATCCCGCTCGCCGCCGGGCCTACCCCAGCCGCCTGCCTCCACACCGATGCCGCCTGCTTCCCCCGCTCCCCAAAAGTAAGTGAGAATGGCCCTGGAACAGCCGCACGCATCATACCAGCTGCCTGCCTCCGCACCGCTTCCACCTGCCCCCCCCCCCCTCCGCTGCTCCCCACAAGTCAGTCAGTGTAGGGATGGCCAACGAACATTGATGATTTGAAATCACCGATGGTTTATGGCCGATGTCGAATACTTTTGCCATTGATGGGGAGTTAGCTGGATGGTTTCCCTCCATCAATGGCACAGCAAATGCGATGATTTGCTTTTTTTTTTTTTTTCAATGTGCCCCTGACACGTGAAGCCCCACCCCCACATTCTGATTGGCCCACAGGCTAGTCAGTCAAAGAAACTATCGATGGCCAACAATGACATCATTTATTACTAACGATGGCCGGTTGCAGTATTGCCATTGATGGCATCCCTACCATGTACCCCGCTGCCTAAGTCTAACCCTCCCTCCCCTGCATCCTAACCCTCCCCACTAGTGCCTAACCCGCCATGTTTGCACTGCAGTGTGACCCAGGACACACGAGGAGACCGCTCAGTAATGTGATGTGACACTTCTATATCTGTGCATGACGGAGCCCCTGAATCTGTATACAATATAGCAGCCTCGGCTCTATAGGTCTGTTCTGCTCCCTATACAGACTCAGTCGCACACAGTGTACAACTGTCCTATATTACATTCATCAGCGCAGTCACCTCGTGCGGCATAGCCTCTTTCTGAGTAAAGGTGCCCATACACTAGTAAGATTTATCTTCAGATCTGGCTGGTTGGAACAAAAACATGGTTATGGATGAGTGACAGTTTGTCAGTTTCCAGCATTTCCAAGCAAATGGTCAACTGTCATTTACTCTCCTCCATAACCTGGTTTTTGTTCCAACCAGCCAGATCTGAAGATAAATCTGCGTGTGTATGGCCACCTTAAGGCGCATCATTGGCAGCAATAGACGCTAGCAGAGTTGCACGGGACCTAGCAGATGACTCGCTCCAGGCATTGCACGAACAACGGCATCAGCACCTATGGGGGAGAGCGGGAAGCAGGAAGTGCGCTTATATTTGGGTAAAGATCTTATTTGATTCTGCAGGAGGATACGGTCTCCAGGTTGGGGGTCTCTGTCCCGTGTGACCTGCATGCTGTCAGTGCCAGGCAGAGAAGCAGCTTGTTTGTGCATTTACCGTAGAATATGCCGAGTCGCTGGTGGGTGTGGGGGTGTCCTGTGTGTCGCCACAAGCCACATGTCTAGAACATTGTATGCACACGTGATGTTTCTGGCAGCGATGGTTTGCTCTGGGCTTGGTAGATTATTATGCTAGTAGCAATCAGCTCTTCCATGATAACGTGATGATACATAGGGGGTGTGGCCCTGAGTGGGAGAATGTCCTATATAAGCAGAGCTAGGGTTGTGCGAGCTCACTAACCAGTTACTGGGGGTGATTCTGATTGAATGACCCCCTTCCTGTGCGTTTGTAATCGGGGACCGTTATTTTTTATTGGCGACTGCGCATAGTTATTTATGTGAATGTGCAGCCACTTTGTGCTCACAGACAGCAGTCCAGGCGTGGGAGGGGGGGGGGGGATCCACCCATGGGAATGTACAGTGTTTTTGGGCATGACGTCAGTCCGCCCCAAATTCGCCCATCTCTGGCCAAGATAGAGGTCAGTCTGCACTGACTTTTATCTGCGAACAGGAAAAAATAATTTACGCACATGCTAGTGAGGGGATGCGGGAGGGCACAGTCGTTCAGACAGGTGGCATTTACCTGTTTGCTGGGCTGCAAACTGGTCTGAATCGGGCCAAATTGAGAATATAATAGTGTGGCGAGCACAGCGGTACACTAATATAGTTCCTTTGTTGTCACGGACACCAATAGGAACGTTATGGGGTTTGGAGCACTTTATCACAGGGTGCGAAGACTCATTTTCATTAATAATTTTGGTAAATGAAGGGTTGGATCCCGTATATGGAACGTCTGTATGTAAACCATAAGGTCCTTATATGACTCTGGAAATATAATTAGTCTGACGTCCACCATTGCTTTTGGAAGATGAAAAGGAATCTATGTTATCTTTAAATAATAAGATCTGGTCCAAGTTTGTCAGACATTTCCCTGAGTAAAACGTTTCCCTGGCCAGATGCTTCCTCAGCTGTCTGTTACATTACTGCAGAAATCTCGGATGGTTTTAGGAGTAATTAATGGATCAATATCTTCTGAGGATACAAAGTGCAGATTATATGTGGATGGGGATGCGCAGGTTTGGGGTTGGTGATGGACTGAGGAACATCCTTCGGAGCCTATACATTTATAGAAATCCTCTTACTTGGAATCTTGTTTTCACTGTAAATGCAGCTGTAGTTCCCGTCCCGTATCTGAGATTGGTGACCTCGTTTTATGTACATTTACCCCTGGGGTAGACTTAAGCCACATTTCTGTGGAAGATGGACACAGAGTGTATAACTGGGGATGCCGGTGTCCGGGGTGCCAGCAGTTGGTATACCTGACGCCGCAATACCAAAATTGGGCAGAAGATTGGTGCCAACACTCTGATACCACTCACAATGCCGGCACCGGAATCCCGATCTCTACGTATGCTAAGGTTATTCCATGGTGGGGTTAAGTTTAGGCTGTGAGTATATGGGTTACTGGGGTCTTGAAAAGTTATAATTTAGTAGGCGCTACAGTTGTGGTTTTTGATTTTTCTTATATTTCTGTTTTCCTTTCAGAGTGAGATATTGGGACCTCTTGCTCCTAATTCCCAATGTGCTTTTCTTTGCATTCCTGCTATGGAAGCTGCCATCGGCGAGAGCTAAGATCAGAGTCACGTCGAGCCCCATCTTCACCACGTTCTACATCCTGGTGAGTGTGTGTGTGCGCCGCTGCGCTGTCCCTCCTGTGTCAGTCCCACACACAGGATGGTGGCCTCCACTCTGTACAGGGCAGATCTGCTGCTGTTTCCATCTCGGTACGGAGCGGTGCTGGTAAGACAGTATGTTCTAGCACCTCATGTGCAAGTGTCCCCTACTTCCGCTACAGTCATACTAACACCAATAAATATCCTCGTCCTACTGGGTGGGGGCTGCTCCATGCGGGATACACGGACTATGCGTCTTCAATAGGTAGACACAAGCAAAAGATCAGCATAGTAATGGTGGAGGCATGAAAAGGTCGACATGAATTTTTCACAAATTTTTTTTAACCCGTCGTAATTTGAACTTTTTGAAAGTTTGCCGCTACAGAGCGGGTATATGGGTGGAAATACCAATGAGGAGCTGTAAACTGGTGCATTGCAGGTTATGATTGGTTCTCCTGCTCCCCCTTCCCCCCTCCGGGAACCAAATTGAAATGTTTTGATTTTGACAATTTCTCAATACCGCCCCCTAGCAATGACTGTATTACATTGTGGTAGAATCTTCATGTAAGACCGTAATACTTGAGTAGTCTATAAGTCTAACTATTGCCTTAGTCTATGGATCAACGCTGTCATTGTTGCTATGGTTCTAGGTGTTTGTGGTGGCGCTTGTAGGGATCACTCGCGCTGTTGTGTCGATGACTGTGAGTTCTTCCAGTGTCGCTACCGTCACAGACAAGGTAAGAACCGCCCAAAGCTCACAAAGTACTCTTCATTTTCACCCATTCATCTGTATCCACCTCTTACCTAAAATGATTCAGTCAACAGTATAACAGTCAACATGTGTGTTATTGTTGCCACGGGATACAGAAGCTTTCTTCCCGTCACCAGTGTTCTCACTGACTACATCCCTGATACTCCGAGTAATAATCTTCCTTTATCGCCCAGGTCCTGTGGGAAATCACCAGGTTCTTCCTGCTTGCCATAGAACTGAGCGTCATCATATTGGGACTGGCGTTTGGTGAGTGCTTCATTTGTGTCGCGTCAGAAGAGAGATTAGATAAATCGGCTCCATATAGCCAGTAGCTAATTGTCTTCATGGGGTTAACGATACACCGTGGTTGTTATTAGACGTACTTCCGGGTTTTCCTGCCGTCCCTGGATTCTGTTCCAAGTTCCATCCAAGTTTTTGTTCTTTTTCAAAACACTGAAACGATTGAAGGACCCATAATTATGTATCCAGTGGCCAATGAGAGCACTTAACATTCCTGCCAGCACACCTAGCAAACACGTGGCATAAAGTGCATAGCTTACGTCGTTTTATCTGAGTAGAATCCGGTCTGTGTTCTGCAGGCCACCTTGAAAGCAAATCGAGCGTGAAGAGGGTCCTGGCAATCACAGCGGTGCTGTCACTCGGCTATTCCGTTACGCAGGTGAGTCTGTACATTTTATAAGTTGTTATTTTGTTTTGTGTAAGTTGTATAAATGTCCCAATTGTTGTTGTATAAATGCCACTGCAATTGGTTGTTTGCATTCCTCTGAGCTCATACGCCAGGAGAACAGCGGCGCTAGTTCCAGACTCCACCCATACGGCAAATTACTGTTACTGTTAGATGTTACCAAAGGCAAAAGCATCGGTGGGTGTCAGAAACCAGCTTTTTCTTGTTCTCTTAGGGTACTTTGGAAATCCTGTACCCCGACTCCCACCTCTCGGCAGAGGACTTTAACATTTACGGACACGGTGGTAGACACTTCTGGCTCGCTAGCTCCTGCTTCTTTTTCCTGGTAAGAGGAAATGGCGTCTCTGCCACTATCGGGTCTTTGGGGGATATGATTTATTGCTTTTTATTTAAATGCCTACCAATGGACAACTCACGCTGCGGGAAGGAGATTGGCTGCAGGGGGTGAGATGGGTGCAGGGGGAGTCGAACTGCGGGAGGGGATACCACTGGGCAAATCACGCTGCAGGAGGTGAGATGGGTGCAGGGGGAGTTGTGCTGCTGGAAAGGATACCGCTGGACAAATCACGCTGATGGGGGCAAGGGGAGTTGTGCTGTGGGAAGGGATACCACTGGGCAAATCACGCTGCAGGGGGAGTCGAACTGCGGGAAGGGATACCACTGGGCAAATCACGCTGCAGGAGGTGAGATGGGTGCAGGGAGAGTCGAGCTGCGGGAAGGGATACCACTGGGCAAATCACGCTGCAGGGGGTGAGATGGGTGCAGGGGGAGTTGTGCTGCGGGAGGGGATACCACTGGGCAAATCACGCTGCAGGAGGTGAGATGGGTGCAGGGAGAGTCGAGCTGCGGGAAGGGATACCACTGGGCAAATCATGCTGCAGGAGGTGAGATGGGTGCAGGGAGAGTCGAGCTGCGGGAAGGGATACCACTGGGCAAATCACGCTGCAGGGGGTGAGATGGGTGCAGGGGGAGTTGTGCTGCGCGAGGGGATACCACTGGGCAAATCACGCTGCAGGAGGTGAGATGGGTGCAGGGAGAGTCGAGCTGCGGGAAGGGATACCACTGGGCAAATCACGCTGCAGGAGGTGAGATGGGTGCAGGGAGAGTCGAGCTGCGGGAAGGGATACCACTGGGCAAATCACGCTGCAGGGGGTGAGATGGGTGCAGGGAGAGTCGAGCTGCGGGAAGGGATACCACTGGGCAAATCACCCTGCAGGAGGTGAGATGGGTGCAGGGGGAGTTGTGCTGTGGGAAGGGATACCACTGGGCAAATCACGCTGCAGGAGGTGAGATGGGTGCAGGGGCAGTCGAGCTGTGGGAAGGGATACCACTGGACAAATCACGCTGCAGGAGGTGAGATGGGTGCAGGGAGAGTTGTGCTGCGGGAAGGGATACCACTGGACAAATCACGCTGCAGGGGGTGAGATGGGTGCAGGGAGAGTCGAGCTGCGGGAAGGGATACCACTGGACAAATCACGCTGCAGGGGGTGAGATGGGTGCAGGGAGAGTCGAGCTGCGGGAAGGGATACCACTAGGAAAATCACGCTGCAGGAGGTGAGATGGGTGCGGGGGGAGTTGTGCTGCGGGAGGGGATACCACTGGAAAAATCACGCTGCAGGGGGTGAGATGGGTGCAGGGAGAGTCGAGCTGTTGGAAGGGATACCACCAATAATCTGACAAAATTAATAATCCGGCACAGTGCTGGTACCAGATTATCGGTGGTGTACCGCGCCTTTGTTGTAAGCAGTGTTCCCTGTGTTGTGTCTCTAATCATATCTAACATTCCCTCCTGGTCTCTATTGTCCGCAGGTGTATACACTTGTGTCTATACTACCCAAAACCCCACTGAGAGACCGCATCTCGCTGCCATGTGAGTGATTCGGGTGCCTCCACCACATAGTACACCTACAGATGTACCTACCTAGTCTCCTATCCCCTAATAATAATAATAACAACAACGTTTACTGTTAACAAACTTTCAAATAAAAAAAAAAACACTGTTTGATCCTCCATCTTGGAAGACCCATAATGCACCTGTTGTTAGCACACATTCACGCCTTCCAGTATATCGAGGCTTAGAGAATACTCATCCCTTACACTCAGTAGATCTATCCGTTCAGTCACTAGGAACCGGTGACATCACCACACAGTGGAGTCCGCTATTTGTCTGTATTGTTTCTGTATGATGTCACTTGAAAAATGATGACGTCACGTTAATATTGATACAGCGTGGTGGTGAAAGAGCGATGTGACTATTGATGTGACCTGTTTGGGGTCTATCTGTCTCCATTACAGCTAGGAAGAGTTTCTACATCTACGCTATAATCCTGGCCGTGCTGAACATGGTGCAGCTCATCGGAAGTGCCCTGCTGTGCGCAGATATCAGTAAAGGGCTGTGGTGAGTCCGGTCAGGCACACGCCTGTCAAATCCTGGCTTATACACTGTCGTTCCCTCATTTATAATACAGCCTCCTACCACCGTGCTGCACGTTGTTGGTGAGAAGCTACAAACCCCTCGGACTTGGGGGGAAATGTACTAAAGCTTCTAAAAATAAAGAGGTGATGTTGGTTGCCCATAGCAACCAATCCGATTCTGTGTATCATTTTCCAGAATGCAATAGAGAAATTATAGGCAGGATCTAAACTGGTTGCTATTGACAACATCACCACTTTTCATTTTTAGAAGTTTTAGTAAATGGACCCCTTAAAGAGAAGGCGTACACAGATCTCTACTCATAATAACCCTAAAACGAGAATTGACCTCTAAGCCAATGGTAGCCATTACTGTGGCCAGTATATGGGGGGGGAGGATACAATCCGAGCACATGCTGCTCTTATCCGACCTTGGGGTGTAAATCTAGGTACAAATTGCTGCCCACTGAGTCCTGCAGTCAGGGATCCTCTGGTTGTAAAGTGGCCCCATCCATCACTTCTGCACAGCGGAGGCATCCATGTTGTGGAGGGAGCCTTTCCTCAGCCCTGATAGTAGTTGGACATGTTCCAACCCACAAAATGGCTGCTTCCACCTTATTCAGGTGGCTGGTACAAGTCATGTCTGGAAGTTTGATGGCCACATACTTGTTTTTAGGCTAATGTATTTATCATACTTTATATGGTGCCACCATAATACGCAGCGCTGTACAGAGAATATTTACGCAGTTGCCCACAGAGCTTACAATCTGAATTCACTACCACACCACAACTAGGAACTATTTGGACTTTGAGAGAGACATGTGCAGAACGCTCTTTGCCCACGCAGCCACTTGAGGTCTTGGTTGTTTTATATTTATTGTAATATTTAGTTTAGAGTAGCTTTGGATAAATGTACCATCCATTCTCATTCCTTTACAGCATGGTGGATGCCACAACATTTCTGTACTTCAGCCTGTTCGCCCCTCTGATGTATGTGGCATTCCTGAAAAGCTTCTTCGGGTGAGTACTGTATATAGCAAATTTAGAAGCAATGTTCCAGGGGCCTTTGGCTGGAAAACATTCTCTTTGGTCAGTGCTGCCATCTTGTGGCTATTCTGAAGTAGGCATGTTGTATTGTACTGAAGAGATTTTCTATGAAAATTATTAATGTGTTTTAGACATTATAATTTTTGAATCGATGTGAGTACTAATGGCGTTAACGAATAGCGTGACCAGCAGTTGTGTGACCTCACACAGTCACAGCGGTCAGCGCCTAGATTGTTGGAATATTGCGTGTCTGATTACTGCTGCTATAGCTTAGGTCAGGGATAGCCAACTCCTGTCCTCGAGAGCTACCAACAGTGCACGTTTTCCAGATCTCCTCACAGAATCACAAGTGAAGTATTTAGCTCCAGCTGTGGATCATTTATAATGTGTCAGCATTAGCAATCCATAAGTATGGAAGAGAATTTTGGTTTAGTAAAACTATGCTGAGTTGGGTGTGGGGGACTCGGAGCAACGTAAATCTGAGATGACAATGGTTGAGTTTGGAGTAGATGCATCCATCCATGTGTGTGTGTGTGTGTGTGTGTGTGTGTGCTGAAAGCAGGGATTTCCCAGCATGCTACAATTTGCACCCCTATATCACAGTATGATTTATCCAGGTGGAAATGTTCCGTCTATAGCTGGTTATGCACCACAGAGGGGTCCAGTTCTGTGTCTCTGACCCCTATCTCTCTGGTTCTAGGTCTGAACCCAAGATCCTCTTCTCCTACAAATCCCAAGTGGATGAGCCGGATGATACAGACGTGCATCTCCCACATTCTTACACTGTTGCCAGAAAAGAAGGAATAGACACGGAAATCTACTCCAACACGCAGATCGACACCACGGCATACCTAGATGACGTCGCCTCAATGCCGCACATCGGCAGCATCAATAGCATTGACAGCGACCGATGGAAAGCTATAAACGCCTGAGTATCGGCAGCTTAGAGTCACAGACGGCCGCGTGTCGGCTCAGATCTGCTAACCTTTCACAGACGGCCGCGTGTCGGCTCAGATCTGCTAACCTTTCACAGACGGCCGCATGTCGGCTCAGTTCTGCTAACCTTTCTGTCTCCAGTTTCCCAAATCTTGATCCAAGAAAGACGAAGATGTTCCTCAAAGTGCAAATCGCTACAGAAAAGATTCATTCTTATTCTTTCATTGAACAAAGCTCTGGTGTCGAAACTCGAGCGGAAATCAGACCGATAACACCAGGAATATTCTCCAATGCTGCTAAGTCCTTGCCACTTCTTATTGGAGAGGGAGGTATATGGGTGTCGTATGCCACCAGAATGCCCTGTATGGGAGAAGGCTGACAAGACACAGATTACATATATGCTGCCACTCTGGAGTTGGCAGGGGGTTCCTATTGATGGGCACACAGCTCTGATTAGCTGGCTAACTGGAGACTTGCGTGTGCCCTTACTGCCTCATACATAACAGTCTCTGTCTGCACATGGCTGCAAAATGCTTTCTGTCAAGCGAATGGTGTCTGTCTGGCGGTCCTGGCATGGAAGGGGGGTTACCATTACTGCTCCCACTGCATCGACCTGGAGTGACTTGCCTGGCATCGTACCTAAACTTAGTCCCCACTGAGAATGCAGATTAAAATATACAGATTCAAAACACACCGCAAACCCTAATAATCGATCACGTAGATTAATTGGTAAATATTTAAATGTCAGGATAGGTATAGTGAAGTTCAAGGTTGTTTGCAGAATTGCGATCTGGTTTTCTTCTATGTCATCCAGTTACAAAGAACATCACCGTAGCAACGCAGGACAGTACATCATTGCTAGTTTGCAGATTGGCTGAACATTTACGAGGTTGCAACCCGCCGACTGAGCCAGAGTGACATCACTGACTTATGAGTCACATGGTGCTTCAGCAATGTCACAAGATCCCTAAGGCATGATCGGTTTAGAATGGGCCACATCTATTATATTGTTGCCGGCTTCATGTTCAATGAATGTGTCTTTGTAAAGATGGAAACCCCCGCCCCACTACAGTTTATGATTGGCCGGTGGTATTGTTGAATGGAAAAACTTGGCCGCAGGAGGCACTTAAGTTATAGCCGTGAATATCATGTTATCTGTTTGCACCCTACGCTGAGGCGCCCCCTACAGCTGTGTACCCCCCCCCCCCCCGCCAGTCCTGATGACGCCACATAGATCTCATCATGCAGCCTCCTTCAGCTTAGATTACATTTCTTCTGTATATTATGTAGAAAATTATTTTGACTTAAATAAGTAGCAATACTGCTGAATCATTTATTTTATTATTTAATTACTATAGTAATGTTATTATTTTATGCTTTCCGTGTATGCTTCTCTTTATTGGAATATCGCAACGTAATATGAATTCTCAGTCTGTGTATCACAGACTGTACCGTAGCTGGGACCGGTCACAAACATGCCCAAATAGAGGGCAAGGTGGGCACTAGAGTTTATTCCTGTGTGCGCACTGGCCTTGGCGTTCCATAGTTCGCGCACGGCCTTGGCTTTCCATAGTTCCCTCACTCACATCGTTCCCTCATCATCATTATTATTATTTTGGGGGTTCAGTCTTAAACTTGCTCTAATATTCTGGATCAGGTTATTATTCATAAATCTTTTGAACGTTCTACCAAGTCTTGGTTATGTGAGGCCTTTGTGACTTCCCTTTTGTCAGTCCCTGGTGCAATGGACAGGAAAGGGCACTGCGATGTGGAGACACTGGCAAATCGGAGCTGATGTTGGGGGGATTTGGTGATCAGTATTACACCCTACAGCTCCTACCTTGAGTATTTAGGGATTATGGTCAAACCCCGTTTTCCTGACTGCTTATGTCAATGCTATCTCAATTGAGCGCCTTTATCTGGGAACACAGCCTTTTACATAGTAACACATTTCTACAGGGTCCTAAAGCTGGCTAGATTTAGTCTTCAGGTTTTGCACGACAGAGAGTTAAGTTTTATACAACTTCTGTTGTAAGCGCTGCAGCATCCCCTTGCTGCAGATCAAGGTTACTGCACCTGTCTTTACTTCCAAGGATCCCCTTAATATGCTTCATCTTTCTGTGCCGGAACTCCAAATACTCTGTATTACTCTACCTATACCAGAAGCATGCCTGGAACTCCTGCACCTCTAGCATGCCCACCGTATAGACCTGTTTTTATAACGTTGAACACAACAAAGTTTGAATAGCGAAGGCGGACAATAAAAGCACTTATTTGAAGGATCTATTTTTAAAATGCTGTATTTTTATGGTGAGCGAAAACCGCCAACACTAAAACGTTATATTCGGTGCCTCACAAAAGAGGGATCCAAAATCCGTCTCTGGTCTCCTACCGCAGGATAATCATTTTGTTATAATTATTTGCTGGCAAAGAAGGAAATTCTTCTTTATGCTTCACCTAAAAAAAAAAAAGTGATTTCTATTATGTAAGAATTGTGTATTTGTGTTGGTCTCCAAGGACTGATCACTGTTAAAGGACCACTGAAGCTAAAATTGGTATAAGAACTATAAACACATGTGTAATATAAATGTTTCCATACATGCATAAAGCTGCTTGATGTGTATGGAAATATAACAATATTTGTCATTGTTCATAAAATTCTTAGGGATTCTCGGTCTACAGCTTAACATGTGTAAAATATTTTGTCCTTCACTGACCATCTCGAATACATTCTACCTTCAGTTGTGAAACGCGTCTTACATTCATGTTAATGACTGTAACTTCAAAGTAGAAATTAGTTGTTTTTGGTTTAGTTGTACATAATTGACTGGTAAACACAGGGTGCCTCTTTACACTACTTCATACAGAAGTGATAGGAAAATGGCGAAACGCGTGAACCTCAAACTCCTGGTGTGTATGAGATTTAGGGTATTATGCAATTAGCTGTGGTAATATACCGTGGCTAATGAATTCACCAGGAGATATCCTATTAACCCCAATGCCGGCACTTTACCCCCTGATGCTGGCGCTTATTGGGATTTTCTGTTTTACACGACTTCGTAGCAGTGAATAGCTGTCAATTAGCCCCTTTGATAAATCCTTAGAGAAAACAGTTGTTTCATTTATATGTGTTGTCTAATGGAGAACTGCAAATCCCAGCTTTTCCTTTATTCTACAGCAACGGTTTGATTAAGCAAATTGCGGCACCGTTTAAATGACTAAGAATCTAGATCATTGTAACCGTGCAGTATCCGGAGGTATGAAAATAACCTACATTGAGACCAAGTAACATTATTTTGCGCTCGCCTGTAATGTCGTTAACTGGAAGGGGCACCAAGGAGAATTTTGAAATTTAAAAGATTGAGACAGAATTTTACCAGACACTTAAGTGTATTCTGTTATGGCTGAATTTCCTGGCCAGGCAACAAAAAAAAAGTCAATATTTGTGTACCAGTATCAATTCACACGCATTTTCGCCTGTTTTTTAGTATATTTTGCGCCAATGCCTTTTCACCTTTTTTGGGGGGAGGGAGGAGATTGGCATGGGCAAAAAAGCCCACAAATAATTCAAAACCACATCAATTCTCAGCAAATTTGCAGATCCTCGTGGTTTTGGCCAATGTTGTTTTTTTTTCACAGACGCAAAAAGATCAGCACTTGGATTCAATAGGGCAAGTTAAAATTGGGCGAAAATTTACCTCCTTCCTTTTTTTTTTTTACCTGAGGGGTATATTTTCTAACGTGCGGGTTTGCAAAACTGGAGATTTTGCCCACAGCAAATCCGATAATAGCGAGAATCTAACATATTGCTATGATCAACACGTCCACTTTTGTAAATCTACACCTTTACCGTATCTACAGTGTGACTATTCGCCTTGTATTTTAGGTTCAGTGGTCCTTCATTCAAACTTCTAAGGCAATTTGTGTATAAATTATGCAATTAATATGAGTAAATATGAGATTTCTTTTGTCCTTTTATTTTTATCATGATTTTGTTTGTACAAATTTCCTGGCTCATTCGGTGTCTGAAATCCCGGTGCGTTCTCTTCCAGAAGACGATGGGAGGAGCTGCAGAGATGTGTATTAGAGTGTGTGTGTGTGTGTGTGTGTGTGTGTATATAAAGATACCTTTATGAAATGTAAATAATATATTTTTATGGTTGTAAAAAAATAAAAGTTGCTTTGATGAACCACGTACTATTCCTTTGAGTAATATTTCAATTTCCTGAAGGGCTTGTGTGTTTTTTGAGTTGAATTGGGCATATGGATAACGGGACCGCCCCTCCTCGATCACCGGTAACTAGGGATGCTGCTTACACACAGAGGAGAAATCATTGGATGGTTACTCACCATCAAATTTCTTTTTCTATCGGCCTGCGGTGGATGCTGGGAATTGTGGGTATTCAAGGGTCAGAGGACCGGCCCCCAAGGAGAACTTCTTTTAGGAAGTGCAGCTGTAGCCCCCCCCCCCCCCCCCCCCCCTTATACTCTGAGGAACAGGGCCCCATTGTTAGGAGAGGGGTGTTTCAGCCCTGATTCTGCTTCTTTTTATTTAATTTCTTTCAGTTACATGCGGATGTTAGTGCTGCTACTTCAGCGCTACCACTGCCACCCGCTGCGTCTTTTCTCCGGTGACTGGTGGCTCACACCAGTCACCTCGCTGCACTTGGAGAGAGCTGCGGCCAAGGGAGAAGGCAGCAGGTAAGCGATTCCCCGCTATTACACTACAATTTTGCATGTGCCGAACAGAACCACACTAGCGTATGTGAATGCTGCTCTCGGCCGGGACCTAGTCCGCCGGCCACTGCGGAGGTTCCCTGCTATCAATGTCGATATTAGATTAACCAGATGGATAACAAGTGAAGTACGCAGTTTATGTACTGTGTCCGTAAACTAATAACCTATTATTCCTACATGCGAACAAAGTGTAGCACAATGTAGCAAACCTTTTCCGTGTATACAACACGCTATACCTATACCAATGAAGCGGTATCCTTTCACAGTACTTGGTACTTAAATTTGAGGACAATTTCCATATAACCCTTTGTCGCTAAATGCGAATAAAAACCAAGACTGTATAAATTACGGAAATAGGGGATAAAGTCCCTGTATTTATGTCCCTAGCGGACAACAGGGGGTTACAAAGATATAGAAACAATATAACACAGTATACAGTTTGGTATACAATACAAAGTATGTTCTAAACTACTAAGGGAAAAGCAACAGATATAAAAACAATCAGCCACACTAAAGAATATACATACAGGAATGCAACAGTTACCGTCTCATCAATAGCGCTGGCGCAACCGGCCAGAGCTCACTATATTCTGTACAGCATATAGCCCAGGGAAGTAGAGGAGGAAATAGTGAGAGTGAGTTCAGGTTCTGCTTGAACTCTTATAGTGTCCAGGTAAAGGGGGCAGTGAGGGTCTCTATTGGTCAGGAGATCAGGTGTTGCTTCTCATGGATTGGTGCAGGGGAATGCACTTTCTGTGTCTTTGTCTTCAGGTGTCGTCATAGGGGTCGTAAATCAACACTATAGACCAGCAAGATCCAGATCTTCTGGTTATACTGACCTCGTGGCAAAGTGACCATTAATTATGGAATCTATCCATAACTGTCGGCCGTCAGGCGTTGCGAACTTTTAACAAGGACCGGAGCGCTGCGCATGAGAGACGGAACATATAGATGCAAAATATGTCCAGGAAAGATCGTGTGATACCAATGTGCTGTGAATTAAAGCCAGATTATCTATATTTTATTACTTGTGAGTGTGAGATATGAATTTATGTGTATTAGTATGGCAGCACACTGGGTTCGCCTGATTACAAAACCTGGTTCCTATACGTTAATTGCGTAACTCTGCAAACCAAGATGGCGGCCATACCACTCTAAAATGGCGTGTATGTAACTCGACTTCGACACTGCAAATATGACTGGGCTACTGTCATGTCTTCAGCAATGAGGGAGCTGGCGTCTCAGCTTGCAGGTTCAGGTAATTCAATTGCTCCCCCTGCCCCTCAAGTTCCTCCTCAGCCAGCGGAACCAGCATGGATACAAGGCTTGTCCCAATCTGTCCAAGGTTTGGTACAGGTGTCATCTTCTCTGCAAGACGAGGATCACATGACTCAGACCAGAGTGGATAGTCTGATCAAATCTATCTGGCTAACCTTACAATTTAAGGAATCAGACTCTCAACCTCCTTCTGAGGCTCCACTTATTAAACAGAAAAAGAAAGATCCGGCAGTGTTCCCACTGTCTTCTCAGCTAGATTAAATATTTCAGGAAGTTTGGAAGCATCCAAATAAACAATTCCTGCTTTCCAAATGCATTGCCACATTTTATCCTCTCTCTGAGGACCATAAAAAATGGGAGGTTCCTCCTCCAGTGGACGCCACGTGACTAGGCTGGTCAAGGCCACCACCCTGCCTATACCGGATGTAACGTCTCTTGAAGACCCGGATGATCAGAAAGAAACTAGATCTATACTAATGCAGGAGCCGCCATTCGCCCGGCTTATGGGACCGCTTGGACGTCCATGGCTATCGGTCACTGGGCTGATGCTTTAACAGAAGGTCTGCAGTTGGGTAAATGGAAAGCGGACCTTTTGCCCCTAGTGGACAATATAAGGGAAGCAGGAACCTACCTCAATGATGGTGTTTTCGCCTCTAAAATATCAGTGGTCTCTTTGGCAACAAGACAAGCTCTCTGGCTCAAATCTTGGAAAGCAGATAACAACTCCAAGAAAGCATTGGAAGCTTTACCATTCTCAGGATCCGTATTGTTTGATCTGGAATTTGATAAGATCATCGATTTTATCACTGCTTCAAAATCTGCTTTCCTTCTCTCAAGAACTTCAAAACAAAGGTAACAGTCCTGAACTCAGGCCCCTGCAAGAGTTCAGCCTTCCATTTAAAAAAACACCAAAATCCAAGCCCCGACAAGGCTGGGCTGTTTTTTGCCAAGCCCAAAATCAGGCTGATAAGCCAGTGGCCTAGGGAGGTCGTTTTCTTCAGTTCGCAGAGGTTTGGCCAAACTCAACGTCTGACTTCTGGGTGCTGGATGTGTTATCACAAGGCTATTCCCTCACCTTTTGATCCAGGCCTCCCACACAGTTCTTTACAAAGGGTCATCCTGTGGACCCAATGAAGGCCTCTGCCCTCGAGACAGCCATTTCGACTCTATTAGAGTCACAGGTGATAGTTCCTGTTCCTCCAACACAAAGGGCAGTATTCAAAGATAATCGTGGCGTGCAGCGAATCCTGTTTAGGATCTGCTGCACTGTCGCCGTGTTCCGGAGCCTCGCTGTCCCCCTGCTATCCCCGTATTCAACGTCGCAGGGGCTCGCTGGCCCTGACGACGAATCTTAACCCCTGCGGCGTCCTGCAGGGAGCCGGGGGACGGCGGCAGGCAGGGAGATGGAAGTCTCTGTGCCTGCCCCAGAACTTATGTGGAGGGGAGGAGGGCTCCCCGGGACCCTGGCAGCACAGGGGAGAGCCAGCAGGGGACCGGGTATTCACTGCTCCTGAACGTGCATATGTAATGATCGGGAGCAGTGAATATATGAATATCTAATGAGCGTCTCTCGGCCCCCTGCTGGCTGTTATGTGTAAAAAAAAATTATATATTTTTAAATTAAATATATATTCATGTGCTATAAGCACATGAATAAAAATAACATGCCCATTCACAGAATAAAATTCCTAATTTTTTTACACCAAACATCAACTTTATTTTAAAAGTTCACATTCCACTTTACCTTGAAAAAATGGCGATTTGCTACACGGCGAAAATCACTTAGAAAGACGGCAAAAAGTGCACGTTGAATAGGGTGATTCACTTTCTGACACAAAAAATCACCTTCCAACGCGAAAATAGCACAAATTCACCATAAAACATGGCAAATTGGCCTCATTGAATACTGCCCAAAGATGAACTAATAATAATAATGTAATAATAATAATAATGTCTTTATTATCATAAAATGCTCACATACATGAACATTAAACGAAATTCAGTTGTGAACAATACAAAAGATGAGAAAAAGACAATAAAAGTAGAAAAATAAAAGTAGAACAATATGCAAATCAAGATCTATACCCAGAAAAATTCCGCCTAAGAATTTAAAACACGAATTGCTGTTGGAAAGAAGCTCTCTCTGTATCGTTTGGACTTACACAAGACAGAACGATAACGCTTGTTGGAGGGGAGCAAGGAAAACAGATCACTACTAGGATGGGAAGAATCCCTCAAAATACTGTTAGTCTTCTTGAGAAGCCGGGATTCGAATACATGGTGAATACTTGGCAGAACAACCCCCACTATTTTGCTTGCCACTGACACCACCCTCTGGAGGGCTTTACGATCAGCTGCGGAACAAGAGCCGAACCACACCACAATACCGAAGGTGATTACACTCTCGATAACACCAGTATAGAAATTCACCAAGGTTCTTCTGCTCATACCAGCCAGACGTAGCTTCCTTAGGAAAAACATACGCTGGTGGGCCCTTTTTGTTGCAGCGTTTATGTGGGCACTCCACAGAAGGTCTTTGGAAATATTTATGCCCAAGAATTTGAACGAGTCTACCGACTCCACTTGATTATCATTCAAGACCAGTGGGCAGTTTAGAGCTTTAGAAGACTTCCTGAAGTCAACTATCATATCTTTGGTCTTGTTTACATTAAGGACCAGACCGTTTTCCTTGCTCCAAGACTCCAACCTCGATATCTCCAACCTAAAACTTTTCCTTCGGTTGCCAAATTTCCGGAATGAATCCCTCAGGTCAATTCTACACTCCATCGCACCGAGAAACCTTATGGTGTCCCTGAATATCCAGTACGTGTACCTTCATATACCCATAAGGTTGGCGCATCAGCACTTTCTTCGGTTTGCAGTGTTAAAGCGCCACTTCCAATTTCAGGCCGTACCCTTTGGCCTTTCGAAAGCACCCCATGTCTTCACAAAGATGGTAACTGCGGCTCCCCTTCACTCAGGTCAATCAGGCAGCAAGTGCCCCAGCAAATGAAAACTTTGCTCAAGGCGCTAGCCGCCAAGGGACTGCGGCCATTAATTACACTTGTGTGTCACTTTTTAATCACTATTTTTTTTTCTTTGACCTCGCCTATTCTACAAACTGTGTTTTTGTTCTTTGAGATAACATCGTATATAAGAGAAATAATCATACAAAATCCACATTGAACAAGAAAAGAGCGGATCATTTCAATCACACACACCCCCCCCCCTTCTTTGAAATGTGTACATTTCAGCAGATGAAGATTAATGAAGCAAGAACCTTCAAGAACGTAATGACCAAGAGACAATTAATACAATTATATATATTAATAATTTAAAACCATCATTTTAAGATTCACAGCAATGGTGTGTCTATAATGGGTGCATTGTGTGCAGGGAGCCTACACAGTGCACTCAAATAAATTACTTGCACTCAAATAAATTACTTACTCCTCTAAGGCAGTGGTTCCCAACCCTGGTCCTCAAGTACCCCCAACAGTGCACATTTTCCAGGTCTCCACACAGAATCACAGGCAAAATAATTAGCTCCACCTGTGGATCTTTGCCGGGTGACCTGCAAAACGTGCACTGTTTGGGGTACTTGAGGACCAGGGTTGGGAACCACTGCTCTAAGGCATGGTGGCCATTTTCCTAGTGATATGCCCATTGCCCCGAGAACAATGCTTAGGTGCCATGTTCCTGGAGCCTTGCAAATGTGCAGAAGACTTTGCCACAAAACCAGCTGATGATTCTCAAAAGATTTGTGTTTCCATAAAATGCTTAGAAATTTTCAATTTGAATGACTGAATTAGATCAACAAAACATCTATTTATTATTATTATTTTTTTTTTTTAACATTCGGTTTAAAAAAAAAAAAAAAAATAACAACTGGATGACCTGAATGTAACGAGTTTGTTTCCCCAACAGCTGCTCATATGAGCAGCTGTCAGGTACACACTAGGGGGCTGAGCAGCTGCCAGGTGGGTGGTCCTGCCATGCTGATGGATCAGCAGTGATTGGTAGACACTAGGGGCCCATTTGGATCGCATTTACAATGCAAACTCTGTGTATTGTTACCGCCCAGGATCGCATTGTAAGATGCGTTCCTATCGGTGGTGACCCTGCTGACTGCACTACCCCAGATGCAGTGTGATCTGGGGGATCCAGCTGGCAGCAATGCAGGGGGAGGGGGGATCAGAGATTCCTGCTGCAGTCTCCCCTACTTACATTTGGGTTATACAGGTTGAATAACCCTTATCCACATATCAGTTATCCAAATTATTCTGAAAGCCAGTCTCCCAAATGCCTACATCTGTAACTGGCACTACAGAGGACAGAACATGTACTGTAACTGGCACTACAGAGGACAGAACATGTACTGTAACTGGCACTACAGAGGACAGAACATGTACTGTAACTGGCACTACAGAGGACAGAACATGTACTGTAAATGGCACTACAGAGGACATAATATGTACTGTAAATGGCACTAAATATGTGCAAGGACATGATTGCTCAGATTCAGTGTCTGAGATTGTACACAAACTTTGTTTCATGTATTAAAACCTTGTTTCATGCACAAATAAAATATATTTGTGTGTATTTCATGTGCTTATACAACATAAATGCAAGATACCTCATTCAAATATAAAAAAATATTCCAAACTACGGAATAATCCGTTATCCAAAATTCTTCAGGTCCTGAGCATTTTGGATAAGGGAACTTAATCTGTACTTCGTATTTGCAGCTACCGATTTAGCCGCAAATATTGAATGACAAATGGGCCTCTAGGGGAGAGTGCAGGGAATCGGGGGAAGATTATCTTCCGGCAGCCAGCCACTGTGTGTTCCTGAGTGGTCGCACAGTTTGCACCCAAGTCAGATAATGCACAGCCTGGTGTGGTTGCAAACAATGCGACAATGCCAGGCAAGTGGTTAAATTCTATAAAAAATAACATTTGTTCATAAATAGAATATTTATACGCAATATGGTCATTAGGTCAACACCATTAGGTCGACATGGGTCTAGGTCAACATGCAGGAAGGTCGGCATGAGTCTAGGTCGACAGGGTCATTAGGTTGACATGAGTTAGGTCAACAGTCAAAAGGTCAACATGGGGTTTTTCACATTTTTTGGAGCCGACATGTGCCGACAGGCGGTATTTCATGCCCTACCATCCACTAGGGCAGTGTTTTTCAATCACTATGCCGTGGTACACTAGTGTGCCTTCAGCTGTTCTCATGTGTGCCCCCAGATCTAGACAACCCCAAACCAAATTACAGCCACCACCAGTTCAATTGATATTCACTGGTCTCTTCTTTTAATGAAAAGGGCCAATGTATTTTATTTGTGTTACCTGTTGGGACCAGTGTGATTTTTTTTTTCTATAGGGGTCAATAGGTTTTTTCCCTGTGGGGGCCAATGTGTTTTGCCCTGTGGGGATCTCATGGTGTGCCTTGGCAATTTTAAAATCTTATTTAGTGTGCCACATGGTAAAAAGGTTGAAAATCACTGCACTAGGGCATGGTGGGAGAATAAAATAGTGCGCCGAGCGCAGCGAGGAGACGCGGTGCTACGTTTCAGTGTCCATGTCGACGTTTGGGACAAAAAAAAAAAGTGAAAATTGCCATGTCGAACTAATGACCCTGTTGACCTAATGATTCCGACAAACTCGGACGCTTTTTTAAAGCTGCATTCATTTACTAAGCCTTACATTGTTAATAATCGTAGCTTTAAAAAAATGTCAGAGAACGATATATAGTTCTGAAAGTCCCAACACAGGTCACAGTTACCAGGTCACCTGATAGGTTGGTAATACACCGATTGTCACATGTTAAAAATCCACAGGTGACCAGGAAAACATGACCTGTGTGGGGTCCTGGAGTGAGTCCCTGTGCGATAGGGCCAGTGGCTACATGAACCGGAAGTCAGATGTTGTTACTGTATAAACACTGTCACATTCTCCTGCTATAACAAGTCGCTACAGGTACCAGTATGTACATACATACATTTTATATATATCACTGAAGGAAGAGACACTGACAAGAAAAGATGCAATATTCTTATCCGCAGACTTTATTCTGAAAGTAGCCGATTGATAGATACTTTGTGCAATTTTTATTGGTATAATATAAATAATCCTTTCATTCAAGACACCTTTGATTTACACAGGTTCTGTGGCTGTGTAAGAATAGGTGAAATGCAGGCTTAGCCAGCCATGGAACCTGTGTAAATTATATGTGTCCTGAATTAAAGTGGTATTATGGCGAGCTTAGGCCCAAATTGCCTAGGTCTTCCCAGTGCAGTCATGGTTTGGTGTGTGCACAGAAGGAACGGCCTATCAGGATAGAGGTGTGGCCGTCCGTGCACAGGATCGTGGTTCGTCAGTTCTTGTCATGTGACTGACAGAGGTTGTTAGGTACTGTGATGTCACCCGGAAGCAGTGCACAGTACGCGTCTACTGGTCACCATTTAATAGTGAGTCCAGAAGAGATTTTCTCCACGGCGTGGTACTGTGTGTGTAAGGCCTCGTCCACTCGGGCACCGTCTCTGCCCCCTAGCCACTGATCATAAAGTTGCATCACTCGGTCATCCTGTTCTGGTGGCTCACACCTCACAGAGCCGTACAGCTGCTCCACCCTGTGGAGTAAGTCCTTGCCAGCTTCTCCTTCTGCTCGGAGCTGGCCGCCACCATTCAAACAACCTAATAACAGAGAAACAACCTCAGATCACAGGAAAGAAAAATAAATAACAATAAAATGGTTTGTTTAGTGCCAAAGAATTTGCTTTGCCATAAGTCTGGGTTACACAGCGGGTGTCAAAATGATGACGTTTGCCACAGGACTTTATGCAACGTAGCAACTGCGCAGATAATGCAGCTGCGCAGATAATGCAGATGTAGGACGAGGACATCGGACTGACATTGGACATGGATTGTTAGAGCTCAAGGCAACAGTGCGGGCATTAGCAAAACTGCTGCACTTGGGACTTGTCATAAACAAAAGGCTGCTGATCTGGTGTTGCAAGGTGTGCTGTAAAGTGAGGCTGCTGGTGTTGCACATTGTGCCATAAAGTGAGTCTGGAGATGCTGTAAAATAGAAACTTTAATAAAACATGAATCTGTTACATTTGATCTGTTTAAAAATTCATATTTAAAGTGTTAAATGAGTCATCAAGTGAGTGAGTGATTTTACATTAACCCCCGCAATATGCAGATGAGCTGTTGCCATTGTTACGGATGTTGGGAGCACGTAGCTGCGATGCAATAGAACTACATTTAGTGGTTAATGAGAATGCGTTACCTGAAGGACAGGCCATGACCTCTACATAGTGGTAGGCGCTGCGTCCCCTTTTGAGCTTCTGCACCAGGTTCTGGATGTTCCGGAAGCCATACGCCAAGGCAAACTGCAGCAGCACCTCCCCGTCCCTCTCCAGCGTCACCTCCTGGAAGTCTTTGTTCCTGGACAGAGTATAGACAAACAGGCATTGTGCATCTATAGACAGACTAGCGCTGCTAGTCCCAGCCCGGTTCCTGGGCCGTGGCAGGAAACTATTCCGTTATAGTCTTATTTTATCAGGTCGCCTCCACTGCTGCCCCCCCTGGGATCCCCATCAGTCCCAAGATGCAGATACATATAAAGCTGTTATCTGGCTGATCTACCAGATATCAGGGGAGTGCCCCGATAACTGTTCAGTGTATATGGGAGAACAATCAGAAGTTAGCGATTGGTCGGCCATACTGGACCGTCCAGCATGTCCATCTGATGCATTATTTTCTCAGATGGAATTCATCTTGCAGTGTATGTGTCCGACCGGTAAAACATTTCCCCCTTTCCTTTCTCAGTCATGTGATCACTAAATAGTGAATGGGCAGAAAATGAACCAAACAAACAGGATCAGGAGAAAAATAAATGCTTGGATTTCAGGAACCGATTAAATATGAATAAATTATATTTGTCTGTTCAATAAAGGACAACGCGCTGCAGAACTATAGCAGGGACATGCAATAATAACCCTGTCATCTTACTTTAAGGGTTTGTATTTGATTTCGTTCACATGGATCCCGAACAGTTCTTGTGCTGCGTATTTAAACACATGCTCCAGGTATCCGCCGGACCCCCCACCATCATGGCCCAGCGGCTCCTCGCCCCGCACACTGCTGAACCTGCGCAGAGACACATCCAACAGCAGAACATCACATGACTGTGCAAACCATAGACAATAGCCATACTGACAACAGCAAAAGCCTTGGGCCCGATTCACACCTGCGAATTCGCAGTGGGCTACGCGTACTTATCTATATACTTGAAGAAACTAGGCAAACATATTTGGGGGTAAATTCCTGGGTTAAATGAACAGTATGACAGTAACTATGCTTAGAATAAGGACGTACCCCTGCATAGTACAATGTAACCCTAGTGCATCGAGTGGGCATACTAGCAGGAGTCATGTTCTCTGTACTGTAATATATGAAGTTATTAGAAGCCACAAGGTCAATTACCAAATACAATAAACATTATAAGCCCTGGGAACTCCGAAGTTATAAAGATTCCTCACTTTAGGAGTAGGGGGTCAATTAGTACTTATGTTACAGGATTTAATTTTAAATCTAGCAAGTTGTTGGGATAAGATGATCACTGTGGGCCAGATTCTCTAAGCTTCAAAAGTGCTAAAATGGAAAGTGATAAACAGCCAGCCAATCAGCTCCTGTCTGACATTTTTCAAACAGTCTGTGACATGGCAGGTAGGAGCTGATTGGCTGTTCATCACTCTCCATTTTATCACTTTTGAAGCTTAGAGAATCTGGCCCAGAGTCTAGGGGGAAGACTTACTAGTAATTGCCATATTGTGGTGCAGCTCAAAGGAACCAATCAGATTGTAGTCTATCAGTTCTCTAGACAAAATTTGATTGGTTGCTACAGGCAACGCCAGTCCTTTTCTGTTCTAGAACAGTGGTGCTCAACCTCGGTCCTCAGGACCCGACACAGTGCATGTTTTCCAGGTCTCCACACAGAATCGCAAGTGAAATAATTAGCTCCACCTGTGGATCTTTTAAAATGTATCAGAGTGAGTAATGAGTGCACCTGTGCACTTGCTGGGTGACCTAGAAACATGAACTGTGTGGGGGTCTTGAGGACTGACGTTGAGAACCACTGTTCTAGAAGCTTTAGCACAGGCATGTCCAAACTGTGGCCCTCCAGCTGTTGTGAAACTACAGATCCCAGCATGCCTTGCCATAGTTTTAGAATTCCCTGATAGCAAAACTGTGGCAAGGCATGATGGGACTTGTAGTTTCACAACAGCTGGAGGGCCATAATTTGAGCATGCCTGCTGTAGCAGATCTAACCCTAGGGGCGTTTTACATTCACTAGGGGCTGAATTTACTAAGCAGTGCTATTCAAAGACGCTGGGCCTAATGGACTAGCGTTCGAGTTTAGTGGCCATGCGGGATACCAGCCGAACTCAGGCGTTTTTTTTTGTTTTTTTTAAGGGGCAATCACTTACAATGCAGAATCAGGCCTTGTAAATGACTGCCCCCTTAAAAAAAAATGTCCACGTTTGGGCAGCATCCCAATATGGCCGCTGAACTATTATATCTGGCACACTGTGTCTGGCAATTTCATAGGCTAGTACTAGCTTTACAGAATTAGGGGCGTTTTATAATTGGAGGGGGCGTGTGTGCAGACTCCTCCTCTCTATGGTGCATTTGGCTCTGGAATTGTGCCAGAATCTACGGTGCATGCAAAGTTCCCTGGAAACATGACGCCAACTAATTTCACAACTGTGCATGCGTGCATGGCCATTCCGGCTGTAGGTAATATAACATAGTTGTAGGATGTGTGAGCCCTCTTGGATGCAGGGGTCCATGTGCACTGCACACATAGCACCCATTATAAAAACCCCAAAGTACGGAATACTTCTGAAACCCAATCAGATCTCCAGAGACCATGAACAGACGTGTCACTAGGTGGCGCTACTAGGATTTTAATTTTCTGCTATATTGAGTACAATTTTTGTATTTATTATATAAAATACTCACTGTGTGTCCAGGGGACAGGGATCCACATCCGATAAAGATATTCCCTCCTGTTCCAACATCCGCAATACTTCTCCTATAATAAACATCAGTCATTTAGCACAACACTAGCGCGATAATCATCCTATAGCGATAAGATGCGCCAACCCCACCTGTGGTAATGACACAATCCACGTCTCGTGTCTCATACTCCTGGTTGAAGAAGTCTGGTCTGGAGGCCTCCAACTTCTTGTCATAACACGGCATCACAGTCACATGATAAATCTGGTCTGGCTTCAAGTTCTGCATGACCAGTACAGGCAGGAGAGAGAAGGGGTGGACGGTGAGCAGGGGCCATGTCACTTGACAAAGAAAAGATTACAATGAGCCCTCCCTCAACATAAGTGGAAGCAGCCATGTTGTTGTAGTAAGTCAATAAGACTAGAGACATCCCTGATGACTGAGGTAATCTTACGCACTTATAGTGTTTGTACCTCTTCCACAAAATGGCTACCTCCACTATAAGTCAGACATCTTTAGTACTCTTCACCTTTTCCTGTGCTAAGTGGCTCTTGACCAGCGATCCCATTGTCTGTTGTGGGGACTTGGTGACACTGATGTATGGGATAATGAAAGACCCGTGGGTTTTCTCTGCATAACAAATCCAGCCTGTAAGAGAAGATCAGTCACTAGAGGTAAGTAAGGGCAGGTCAGTGGAGGCGCGGTTAACCGTGTACACCTATTCTGTACTGTTCTTGAAGATGAGGGCCCCTAGATTCCACTCCTAGTGCGAGGATCCGCAAGTTCTAGATACGTGCAGCTGCAAAAGTGGCGCCGGTTGTGTGAATGCGCAGTGTGACAAATGTTGTGAACTTTGCAAAATTACCAAACACAAAAGGAGATCTTGCTCTCTGTCATGTGTACATAGCGTCAGCAGCAGACATGACAGCCCTGCATCAGATATTCCTGTCAGGAGGAGCCTCAGTGATGTCACAGTTCCTAGTGACTATTGCAGGACAGACCAACCTGTGGCTCTCCAGATGTTGTGAAACTACAAATCCCAGCATGCCTTGCCACAGTTTTAACACTCACTTATAGCAAAACTGTGGCAAGGCATGATGGGATTTGTAGTTTCACAACATCTGGAGAGCCACAGGTTGGCCAGGCCTGGACTATTGTTTGGGTACTCTGTAATTATATTTATATATAAATATATAAGTCAGCAAAATGTCGGCCAGCCATGTGCAACTTCTTTGTATTCCGTATGTAGACACTGTCACTCTACTGACATTTACTCCTTTAAAAAAAAAAACACATGTCAGTAAAAATAAGCGGGCACATGTATTCAGCCTGGTAAAGTGGATGGTGGTAACGCACCAGCCTTGTCTCCTAGTTGTACAGCAGCGAGCACTGGTTATGGGCAGCATGTGTACACGGACAGATCCTGCATAGATAACACTGTAACAGCGTATCGCCAGGTAGCGCAGCAGAAGCAGCTTCTACCTGGGCAGGCCGAGGCCAGCATAGGGAGGGCCGTCTTCTCCTCCTTCTGCCTCTTATAGCGACGGATAAACTCTCGCTGACTCTCCAACAGGCTGAAGTTCCGGGAGAAGCTGGTGTCAAACACATAGTGCACCCCTAAAACAAAAAGTCAAAAATATAATAATACACATATAAAAACTGTGATATCTCCTATGTGCCCCCATCCCCCACTAAACCTGTCAGCTCTTTTCTGCTTTCCCCTTGTAGCCCCACTTAGTTTTGCAAGAATGAGTCCCACAGAGATAATATATGTACCCAGAAATAACTGAATGACTGTTTGCTTTGATCAGGAAGCGACAGAAGATCAGGACAATGTTTCAGCTTCTGCTCCTTACCCAACTGCTTGAAGAACGCCGTCAGCTTTTCAGCGGTCTCCTGGATATTGAGGTTAAACTTTGCAGCGAGAGAAGCCCGTGACTGAGGCGAGACAGACACCACAACCAGCTTGCACTGAGACGGGTCCAATGTCTGGGGAGGAAGCAATAACGGAAAATGCACAGTGACTATGTGGCGGAGAGATCAGCGGAGACTACATGACCCAATCAGAAAGAATGTACTACTTATTTAGCACCATCTGAAGATAATAGGTAGTATCTGATTGGTTACCCATAGCAACATCCCATGTGCAACTCCCATCTTTGTAAATTTTCCCACAGTCCCTTATAGTCCAGTACGATCGCTGCAGTCTTTCTAGAGCGCTAATAGGTGCAGCAGATCTGATGTCATCAGTCTGATACATAAATTGGATCATCCGAAAAGGCGGTTACTACGCTACAGCGTCATAGTCAACAAACAAAACCTAATATGGGTAATTAAGTCATGAATCCAGCACCCCCCCAAAAAACTCACAAATTAAAAATAAAATAAAAAAAACAAAACATACTTTGTTCTGCGCCAGTATCTTGTACAGCTCCTCGTGGCTCTGTTGTGTGATTAGAATACTTTCCGCAGAGGTCACACAACCGCTGCAGGCCAAGCAATCGTTCAGGGTAATCTTTGCCTTCTCCAACTTCTGGGACGCTCCGTCCTGAAAGGTAAATACAAAGTCTCGGAAACACTTGTTCAGTTTGAAATACGGCATTTAATGCAGGGTTGTCTACTTTCTGGCTGCCCCCTCCGGGAAAGAGGCGGGACGGGGATGGGAAATTGGTGAGATGGGGCGTGACGGCCAGCAGGTCATCTGGAGTGGGCCTTGTGGCCAATCCCCCTCCGTGCAATGCCGCTATTTCAGGCATTGCACAGTGGAGAGGCAGGGCTACAAAGACGCAATTCCCGTCATTTGCTCCCATGGACCCCCCTGCTGAGGGGGGGGGGGGGTCGCAGGAGACTGTCCACATTCTTGGAGGCTTCCACCCTTTCCGGACGGGGAGTGGATAGCGAGCTGCCATGTATGTGCAAATTTGTATACATATTGCAGGCAGATCTTTTTGGGGAGAAAAAACAGCGATTATGATCTGCATGATGTCACTGGTTTCTGGTGATATGATTAGCTGTATCTTTGTGAATGTTGTACATCCCACAAAATGGCTACCTCCGTTAGGCCCTTCTCAAGTAATTTTCAGATTTTCGGATTTCAGATCAAGGATGTGACCTGAACCTCAAATAGTTTAATCCCATTAATCTCACCTGGCTGATTTGGAAATAACTTCCGTCATCCTCAATTCGGATCTTAGCGGCTCCTTTTCCTGTTTTCTTCTCTACCTTAATGGGTTTAATGCAATCCTGCAAATAACAATAATAATCATCTTACACTTGGAATTTCACATTGAAATAAAATGATATATTTAGCTTCAATAATTGGGGCCAATCTCTAGATTAATGGGAGTAATTCAATTACAGGTGAAGGCATCCACCTAGTGGAACCAGAACAAATGTTGGATTTGGACCTGGTGATGGATGTGAGATGCGGTGCGGATTCCAGGGTTTAAATGCCATGGCAATGTCCAATTGGCACCCTTCCCCTGGAAATAAATACCACCCTAAGTATCAATAACAGATCACAGAGGGTGCAACTAGTACAAATCTACAAGGCATTTAGAACAGACACCCTTTAATAATTAAATGGTTTATTTAGTATTTACACTGTAGCTAATGAACCTTATCGTCGATTATCAATCCCTATGCATAGCTGGCCATTTTAGACATACAAGTTGAGTATCCCTTATCCAAATATCCCTTATCCATAGTTCCAGAATATATATATATCAGACAGAGGGGTCTGGCACTCCACTTGCCAGCAGGGGGTGGCAGTAGTGTAATTGCCCGGGTGCTCACGCCAAAGCCACTGCGTGCTCCAACATAGATAGAGAAAAAAACGTGTCACTCCAGGGACTTCAACCAACATGTAGTTTATTGGCGCATATCAACGGCGTTTCGGGACACTTCCCGTCATCAGGATTATCCTGATGACGGGAAGTGTCCCGAAACGCCGTTGATATGCGCCAATAAACTACATGTTGGTTGAAGTCCCTGGAGTGACACGTTTTTTTCTCTCTATATATATATATATATATATATATATATATATATATATATATATATATATATATATATATATATATATATATATATATATATGCACTACTGCGACATCTGTAACCGGCACTACTGAGGACATGATATGTAACTGGCACTACTGGGACCGGCACTACTGAGGACATGATATGTAACTGGCACTACTGGGGACATGATATGTAACAGCACTACTGGGGACATGATATGTAACAGCACTACTGGGGACATGATATGTAACTGACACTACTGAGGACATGATATGTAACTGACACTACTGAGGACATGATATGTAACTGACACTACTGAGGACATGATATGTAACTGACACTACTGAGGACATGATATGTAACTGACACTACTGAGGACATGATATGTAACTGGCACTACTGGGGACATGATATGTAACAGCACTACTGGGGACATGATATGTAACTGACACTACTGAGGACATGATATGTAACTGACACTACTGAGGACATGATATGTAACTGACACTACTGAGGACATGATATGTAACTGACACTACTGAGGACATGATATGTAACTGACACTACTGAGGACATGATATGTAACTGGCACTACTGGGGACATGATATGTAACAGCACTACTGGGGACATGATATGTAACTGACACTACTGAGGACTTGATATGTAACTGACACTACTGAGGACATGATATGTAACTGACACTACTGAGGACATGATATGTAACTGGCACTACTGGGGACATGATATGTAACAGCACTACTGGGGACATGATATGTAACAGCACTACTGGGGACATGATATGTAACAGCACTACTGGGGACATGATATGTAACAGCACTACTGGGGACATGATATGTAACCGGCACTACTGAGGACATGATATGTAACCGGCACTACTGAGGACATGATATGTAACCGGCACTACTGTGGACATGATATGTAACTGGCACTACTGGGGACATGATCTGTAACAAGCACTACTGGGGACATGATATGTAACTGGCACTACTGAGGACATGATATGTAACTGGCACTACTTGGGACATGATCTGTAACTGGCACTACTGGGGACATGATATGTAACTGGCACTACTGGGGACATGATATGTAACTGGAACTACTGAGGACATGATATGTAACTGGCACTACTGGGGACATGATATGTAACCGGCACTACTGAGGACATGATATGTAACCGGCACTACTGGGGACATGATATGTAACTGGCACTACTGGGGACATGATATGTAACTGGCACTACTGGGGACATGATATGTAACTGGCACTACTGGGGACATGATATGTAACTGGCACCAAATATGTGCAAGAAAATGATTGCTTGAATTGAAATTCAGTGCCTGAGATTGTACACAAACTTTGTTTCATGTTTTGAAACCTTGTATTATGCACAAATAAAAAATATTGGTACTTGTGAGTTATCCGGACGCCCGATTTCTAAATCGGGTCGGATCGGGACATCGCATCGCATGCGACCATCGGATGCGATGCGATGACCCGATTTTTCCATAGGAATCAATGTTAAAATGGACTGAGTCCATTTTAACATGGAATTCAATGGGAAAAAGGGGTCCTTTTCATACCCCTACTATCCAAGTGGGCATGGAGTTGGATATAAACCTGTGGCGAGCGTAGCGAGCCACCGAGCCCGAAGCGTGGCGAGCGTAGCGAGCCCCGCGAGGGGACACGGAATACCGTCCCCTCGCGGGGCTCGCTACGCTCGCCACGCTTCGGGCTCGGTGGCTCGCTACGCTCGCCACAGGTTTATATCCAACTCCATGCCCACTTGGATAGTAGGGGTATGAAAAGGACCCCTTTTTCCAATTGAATTCCATGTTAAAATGGACTCAGTCCATTTTAACATTGATTCCTATGGAAAAATCGGGTCATCGCATCCGATGGTCGCATGCGATGCGATGCGATGCGATATCGCATCGCATCGCATCTGATTGTATGCCTTAACTTAAGGCATACAATCAAAAAATCGGGCGTCCAGATAACTCACAAGTACCAAAATATTTGTGTGTATTTCATGTGTTTGTACAACATAAAATACCTCCAAATGCCTCATTCAAATATGAAAATATTCCGTAATAAGAAATAATCCGTTATCAAATACTTTCTTCTGATTCCGAGCATTTTGGATAAGGGATACTCAACCTGTATTTTTAAGGAAGTAGGTTATAGATCATGGGATGAAAACACATGAGTGGAGAACACTGTTCAACATGCACTGCAGACAGCTTTGCATAGGGATCAGTGATCCCTGCAGCCAGCACCTGGATTATATTGGATCATTCCAAACACTGTCAGCTGCAGCGCTGAACTCAGTGCAGGGGGAAGCTGCTTAGCACATAATATACATGTTAAGCTGTATCGTCTATAATATGTCTAGCGTCCGTGTGACTCTGAAAAATTGCAATCTGTTGGCAGGGAAACTACATCTACTAGCTTTCGAAGCATTAGCTTTGAGCGGGCTTACTAGTGGAATATATAAACATACTGGTTATCCCGTGGATCACCTGCGCGGTGTTGCTACGCCCAGTACTCAGCATTACCCTTCACTCTCCTTCTAACCCTCTCTGTGGGGTAGATTTATTAACCTCGAAGAAGTGATAAAGTGTTGGGTTTTTATCACCGGCCAATCAGCTCCTGTCATTTTTCAAACCAACCGTGTAACTTCACAGTAAGGAGCTGATTGGCCGGTGATAAAAACCAGACACTTTATCACTTCACCGAGCTTAATAAATCTGCCCCTGTAAAACTAGCCAATAGGAGCCTGGGGGCGGGCTTAGGAGAGAAGTGTAACACCGGGCCCCAGGCACCACACGCCACCTGTGATAATATATTCTTTTGCACCTGAGCTCACCACCCACAAGTTCCGCCACTGATGTAGTTTATGCGAACGGCGCTGCAGCCGCCACTAAATACTAATTTCCCACAATGCTGTGCTTCTCGCTATAACTCGCCTGTGATGGCCCAATAAAGTCATCCAGATCAGTCAGCTGCAACACTCCGCTGAATGGGGACACCATCCCTGTCACACCACCGTCAGGTCAGCAACCACCCCGGGTGCTTCCGCCGCAGACCTGGCACAAAGTTTTGGCGCTTCTGTCGTAGCCTGGACCCACAGTGTCAATAATCTAGGATTACCATACCCTCCCCTCATACTGGGACACCCAGGAAATACACAGGCTCTATGGCTGGCTGACCTCTAGGCTGTATCTCACCTGGTTTTAATCAGCCACAGAACCTGTGTAATTCATGGGTGTCCCAGTTTAAAGGGGCAGTAAGGAAAATCCGTAATAATTGTATTAGAATTATAAGAACACCTCCATAGACAAAGGGGACGTGTCCCTAGACCACTGCCCACAACCAAGATGGCTCCCACAGCCGCGACGATGACGACTCACTAGCAACCAACAGCAGAAGCGCCAGTCAGCGCTCCCTCACCCAGCCCATAGCCCCGCCCAGGAGTGACCTCATCAGCGCCGCCAGAAACCAGACGCCATTTTGGAAGAGGGCAAGTGAAGAGCGAGACAGACGTCTGAAAGGAACTTTCTGACCCAGGATTACTACAGACAACATCAGCTCCGGACGGGATAGGCCACATGGCAGATTTACCGGCGTGCTACCGCCGTGTGTCCCGCATTCTCTCGAAGTGACCGAGCAGCTGCCAGGACCCAAGATGGCCGCCGCGCTGCCTCGTCAGGAATGCCGCTCAGCGTGGCAGGAAGCGGAAGCGGCGGCCTGGGGCTCTCTCTTTCCCTCTTCCGGCCGGTGACGTGTGTGTGCGGTGCTCGGGAGCGGTGACGTGTCTACGGAACCTTCTCATTGCGGGGATCGGCGGCTGCGAGTCAGTCAGAGGACAGAGCCCGGCAGAAGCCAGCAGCAGCGCACCCAGAGTCGGCCATGGGCAGTGAGTATCCGCCAGGCAGGACGTGCGGCATGGGGCATGGCCCAGCCGGGCGCCCTCACTGACACCCAGCACTACCATTATACTATGCACTTCCCTAGTGTATGTGTGTGTGTGTATATGTATATGTATATATATATATATATATATATATATATATATATATATATATATATATATATATATATATATATATATATATATATATACATATATACATACATATATACATACATATATACATACATACATACATACATACATACATACAGCTTGGTATGAGAACCACTATATAAATATATATATTTGTACTCGTACATTGTACTAAATTCAAAATTGATGCTATGTTTTAATTGATATATATATATATATATATATATATATATATATATATATATATATATATATATATATATATATATATATATTTACAAAGGATGCTGATGTAATACTTACACCCGGCTAGGTCTTGCTAGAAACAGCTTTGCACTTTGATATATAGTGCATAAACACGATCAGTCTTTCCAGTTGCTGGAGATCAGACCAGGGGGAATATGTATGCGATAACCTTTCCAGATGCAGGCTGTGTATTTTTTTATGTGGCAATCCTTTACATGGTGGGTTTTTTCCTTGTGAATGATTACTGCTTTATAAATACAGGCGTACTTGCTGGAATTCCTGCATAGCGTACTATCTACCTAATGTTTATCAGGTTATGTTTTGTTTGTGCTTCTTAACATGGGGGATTGCTGACACCCATCTTTAGTGACCTGTCTTTAAGCAGCGGTCCTAGGGAACCATGTAGGGTGGTATCTGTATGCGGATACAGAGCTGTACATGTAAGGGCAATCAACAAAAATGTGTATAGTTGTCCTTGGGATCCCGGCAGGAGCTGTGATTGGTTACTTATTCCGGAATCTGCTGTATAAACTCTGGATAAGACTGTTATTGGGTCATATGATTTGCAGAATCTAGCATAGAAGTGTAATATAGCCATACAGTGCAGACTCCTCAGTAGGTAGTGTCTGTGGTACTAATTTGTGAATGAATCTAACAGTGTCATCATCACTGGACAGGAAACTCCCCCATTTACTCTTGGTTTCTAGACGTATATCCCAGAGAATGTAAACAGGTTTATTTTGGGCAACGTGTCCCATTCCTGTAGTATTGCCACACACGTTGGTCCCTAAACATTGCGGAATGACAGCTTGCAGTGTGTAGTTCTAGGTTAGCGCTATAGAATAAGGGTGAAGGTGATTTGCCGGGGGGTTTAAAGAACATATTGTAAAACCTTATTATGATTTAATTTCCACTAATATAACTTTATCTTTTTTTAACAGTCAAGTTTCTTGAAGTGATTAAGCCCTTCTGTGCAATATTGCCAGAGATCCAGAAACCGGAACGTAAGGTATGTGTTACCTCCTGTATTATATTCTCTTTTCTGCAGTTATGTGTCAGACCAGGAACGCTGGACTTGTCCTTATGGAATGGATTTCCATAGTGGAAGATGGAAATTGCTGCATTTAATCTTTGTGTAGCGTCTAAACTCATGCTAATAATGCTGTATATTGGATAGGTTTAATAATCTTACCGTGTGATTGTCTTTTCTGTTTACAGATCCAATTTAAAGAAAAAGTATTATGGACCGCAATCACCCTATTTATATTCTTAGTATGCTGCCAGGTAAGTGAGTGGTTTGTAATACATAAGTGCCCATGTTACAGTTACTGCCACTGTGATGATCTGTCCTCTTCTCCAGAAGGGAACAGATCTGTGTTTGGGGAAATAAAACCATTGGCTTTCCACTTTCTGGTGTATGAGAGCTGCTGTGACTTCCTGACGTGTGCTTTATTCTCTTAGATCCCCCTCTTCGGTATAATGTCTTCAGACTCCGCAGATCCCTTTTACTGGATGAGAGTTATCCTGGCTTCCAACAGAGGTAATTTCATTTATATTTTTACCTGGGTGCAGAGAAAAAGTTCAGTTTTTTTTCCCCACTGGTTTAATGTAACTATCATGGGTTGAATATCTATAATTGTAGCCAACCCTGGCCTGGTAAATTGGGTTCCTTGGGTATAATATAGTACGAAAAAGGGACATTAAGGCGATATGGCAGTGGCCAATTATATATCTATATCAGCATGACCGCTTTCCTGCAATAGAGCATAGAGGTGCTGCTTACGTATCTATTTGATCTCTGGGTGATCCCGATGTGCCATGTAGTATGTATCCAGACATGCCGCCCTGTAAGCAAGTGGTAGCAGGGTTGTAAGCGGCTCCTCTATAGGGATTGGGACGGTGCCATAATAAACTATCTGATCTCTAACGTAAGGATATTGTTTTTCTAATGCAAATAAATGTACAAAACACCGAAAACTTTACAGTACTACAAAACTATTAAACAGGTTCCGTGCACCTTCACACAGTCTACATGTTATAGAAAGCACTGCAAGACACACTTATTTGTGTGTGTGTGTGTATGTATATATATATATATGTATATATATATATCTATCCATCCCAGACGGTGCCCTGTGGCTATGGGACGTATTCAATCTTGTCTGTGTTTTTCACCAGGTTAAAAAAAAAAGGCAAAGATTGGCCTATCTGCATTCAATCACGGGTATTTTCACCCGTTTTTAGTACATTTTTGCCCATTACATTTCCCTTTTCTGTTTTGCAAATCGGCATGGGCGAAAACGTCAGTGAATACGCCAAAACCACAGGAATTCACTGATGCTAGATTTTTCACCCAGGCGAAAAATCGGCACAGGGATTAAATCCCCCCCCCCCCCCCCCAATGTATGTATTATCTGGGCTCCCATGTTAAATGCACCCCATTTTTTCATACCCCTACTATCCAACTACGCATGGAGTTGATTTTGCGCTCGCCACCGTGCCCAAAGCTCATAAGAAAAACGGGAGCCCAGATATTAAATAAGTACCAAAACCTCTTTACCTCTGAGAGCTTCTTCAATTTTCAACAGATGGACATACAATGATACCCTCCATAAAGAGACAAAAGCAGGAGAGCATATTAGTGCATCAACTTAGATTAGTTTTTTTTATAAGTATTTAAAATGTATCAAATGCAACACAAGGCAGGTTGGAGGTTCACCAGATTCCACATTAAGAGCATCGATATTAATCGGGATACAGGCTCTGAAATCGGTCTCTTAACATTGAGGAAGGGAAGTTAGTTCCCAAAATGCATTGCAGCAGTGACAGGATTTCTACCTGTTAACAGAGATTGGAGCTGATGTAGATTTCAGTGGAGAATGGTAAGCTGAGAAGATCTTCTAATAGAGATTGTTGCCATAGTTTGTACTACTTTTACTTTTAATTTGTATTTTCGGTACTTGTGTAGTTTCACGGCGGCAGTTACGTAGTCAGCATAGCGTCCCTGTCAGGATCAGTGTAGTGTTCCCACGGCCGCACTAACAACATAGCTTAAGCTGCCGCCGTGAAACTACACAAGTACCGTATTTTCTTTGAGTTCTTCTCAGTCTTAGAGGTGTGATGACCTCTCTCAGCAAATAGGGTGGAGACATGGCCGACCGGCACATTGTGACATTATCTGAGCAACGTGTTATGACCTTGTGGGGGTTTGCCAAGTCCGTAAAGGACGGAGATCACAGAGGAAGCCAAATAAGACAGCCGTAACTGCCCGTCCGGTCATAGCTTACACTGAGGAGTAACTGAAATGCATTGGTCAAGCACAAGAGATAGGGAGTGAAGAATGATCCCCCCCCCCATCTCACACTGATTTTACTATGTGATTATGGTGCCGTTGTGGTTCTTATACCGAACATAAGTTACCTGATTTGTGTGTTCATGGCCAGTTAGTATATCGGTGCAAACCTGGAGTTTTATTTTTTTTTTGTCTTTCACAGGTACTTTAATGGAGCTGGGTATCTCCCCTATTGTCACCTCCGGTCTCATCATGCAGCTTCTGGCTGGTGCTAAGATCATCGAGGTTGGGGACACACCAAAGGACAGAGCTTTGTTCAACGGGGCACAGAAATGTAAGTCCTGCTTTGGTCAGGTGTCTGGTGCTTTCTATAGTGTAACTCTGCCTTCTATAGGAACACAAGTCAGTGTCAGGCTAAGGCTATTTATGGATCTGGCCCTACTCTTATGATTTTATTGTATAATCTGCAGTTGCCGTAACATGATCTCATTTCCCCCCAGTGTTCGGTATGATCATCACCATCGGCCAGGCCATTGTGTACGTTATGACAGGAATGTATGGAGATCCCTCTGAGATGGGTGCTGGCATCTGTCTGCTCATCACTATCCAGGTAGGCTCCGCTGTTGGTTCTTGCTGCAGACAGACTAAGTCAGCTGCTGTTGCTCGGAGTAACCCATGTTTCCTTATTTCCTCCAGCTCTTTGTTGCCGGTTTGATTGTCTTACTTCTGGATGAGCTGCTGCAGAAGGGTTACGGTCTGGGTTCTGGGATCTCCCTCTTCATCGCCACCAACATCTGTGAGACCATTGTATGGAAAGCCTTCAGCCCGACCACTGTGAACACTGGCAGAGGTAGGACCCAGGGCGTTTCCTCTGTTTGCAGAATTATTTCTGCAGAGATTAAGGGGCCATTAAGCACTAGGATAACCAAATGGTACAATATCGATAGAATAATCTAGGAGGATTAAGAGACTGAATTCCCAGTGACTCTGGAGGATGCTTGGAAGGGCAAATCATTTAAAAGGCAAAGCCAGGTTGGTTTTGTCTTTTAAAGGATTGCTGCTTTAAAACACCGTCCAGACAACTTTTACCAAGAGTGATTTTTACATTCTGCTAGACCAGTGGCTCTCAAACTCGGTCCCCGGGCCCCCACACAGTTTGTTTTCCATGTCATCCAACAGGTGCAATCATTACTCATTGACACATTTTAGAAGATCCACAGGTGGAGCTAATTATTTCACTTGTAATTCTGTGAGGAGACCTGGAAAACATGCACTTTGTGGGGTCCTGAGGACCGACTTTGAGAACCTGTGTGCTAGATGAAAGTGCTTTCTAACGTCCATGTTTTCTTATGTCCCATCCGCAGGCACTGAGTTTGAGGGCGCCATTATTGCCCTATTCCACCTGCTCGCCACTCGTACTGATAAGGTCCGTGCGCTCCGGGAAGCCTTCTACCGACAGAACCTGCCCAACCTGATGAACCTGATCGCTACTATCTTTGTCTTTGCAGTGGTCATATACTTCCAGGTACGTACCGGCTGGTGCTCGCTTACGTTCACCCCTATGAATGCGGAGTCTTGCTCCATTACGTCATTCACACAGAGGCGAATTGTTAACCGTGCCGAACATGTCTTACATTGCAGGGATTTAGAGTGGACCTGCCCATCAAATCTGCCCGGTACCGAGGCCAGTACAACACCTATCCCATCAAACTGTTCTACACCTCCAACATCCCCATCATCCTGCAGTCCGCTCTGGTCTCCAATCTGTATGTCATATCTCAGATGCTGTCTGCCCGGTTCAGCGGGAACCTGCTGGTGAACCTCCTGGGGACGTGGTCTGTGAGTATCCCCAAACCTGTGTCTTGTGTTAGCAGCTGTTCTCCTTAGACGTGATAAAGTTGGGCAGATGAGCAGTTGTCACTCGTACTCAAACGAAGTGTCAACCAACCACTGACATCACGTCTAAATGACCACCGGGAAGTGTCACACTTGATTACTATGGAAACCACCTACCCAATACAATTATCTGTTGTGTCTGAACGCTATGGGTTCTAACCTATCTTTCCACTGTTTGTAGGACACTTCCACCGGGGGACCTGCTCGGGCGTACCCTGTGGGTGGACTCTGTTATTACCTTTCTCCGCCGGAGTCGTTTGGTTCTGTGCTGGATGATCCGGTGCATGCTGTAATTTACATAGTCTTCATGCTGGGCTCCTGCGCTTTCTTCTCAAAGACCTGGATTGAAGTGTCCGGCTCTTCTGCTAAGGATGTAAGTACCCGATCCCCCGCTGGGTATTGTGCTGCTGAGGTTTCACGCAGAGTCCGTACAAACTCTGATTCCTTTCTCTGCAGGTTGCAAAGCAATTGAAAGAGCAGCAGATGGTGATGAGAGGCCACAGAGAGACGTCCATGGTGCATGAACTGAACAGGTGAGGGATGTGGAGCTTCTGGCATTGATATGTAATACACCACACCTGTGTGGCTCTCCTGATACACCTTAGGCGTGATGACTTATTAAAACCATGCTCCATGAGGCTCCCTGTTTTATAGTCACATAATCCAGTTCCTTGCGATTGATTATGGTGACTGTTCTGGGTCTATGACGAAGAGCTCAATCCAATTGTACTTGTGATGTGCCATGGCGTTTCAATGCTGGCAGCAGCGCCCGATCTCTGGCACTGAATAAGCACAACATTTCTAAGAGCCCTGTGGGCCACTGTCACGATGTCTTGCACCTGCCAGATTATCGTAGCTGATTGGACAGAGCCCTAAGTGGCTGATCCATGTATTGGTTCTGTGAATAAATGTAGTGATAAGAACTACCTGCATAATGCTGGAAGAAATGGCCGCTACAATCGCTTGGCTGCTCTGCCCTCTATTCCAGAGTTCTCCATTAATACAGATGTTACATTTGTCTTTCTGCACTAATTTGACTACACTGGATGTGTGCCTCACAGAGGCCGGCCGCCTGCGTTCCCCATCCAAACCTTTAACTCCGACTGCTCTAACTTACTAGTCCAGCTCGGTCATAAATGAGTACAGTGACCACTTGTCTACCAGCGATTGATTACATGGCACATAATGTTGCTAAACTGGTTATACTGGCATCCCCTGTATCGTAACAGTATTACGGTCCTGTGGGGTAGATGTATGAAGCAGTGATAAAGTGCCTCGTACTTTAAAAAGGGACAGTCAGGAGCTGATTGGCCGGTGATCAAGTACCAGGCACTTTATCACTTCTCCTCCCTTATCACGGCTTTATACTTTATACTATTTTTTTGACCAAACTTTATTGTTCCCAAACAAGAGAACCTAGCCTTGCTGAATGGAAATAGCTCTGGCTAAAATTGGATTTCATTGTCCTGTAAACTTCAGTAACTACTGTACAACACGGATACTCCTCACTTCTGCCATTATCTGAGAAATAGAAGTCCTTTCCAATTAGAGCCCAGGGGATTTATATACTTTACTAGCAAATTTTACACCTATCGCTCCTCTATTTGTCTCGATGTATAATCCTTTTCCCCCGTTTCTTCTAGGTACATCCCGACGGCTGCTGCCTTTGGTGGTCTTTGCATCGGAGCGCTCTCGGTACTTGCCGACTTCTTAGGGGCCATAGGCTCGGGGACAGGAATCCTGTTGGCCGTCACCATTATCTACCAGTACTTTGAGATCTTCGTGAAGGAGCAGAGTGAAGTGGGAAGTATGGGTGCCCTCCTGTTCTAAAGCCATTCATTACACAGGGTGTGAGCTGATCACATGACTTGGAAAACCAATTTTAAGGGTGTATTCCAGGGACTTCAGGAAGAGTCGGACACCTCACCGGGTTGGTGTCCATTCGCCAACTGATGTCCTTGAGCACTCTGTTTTTGTTTAGTTTTTTTTTTTTTTTTTATCAGTTTCGGCTCATTTTTATATAATTGTGGACAGTGCAAGAACTTTTTTTTTTCCTGGAAATATTTTAATTTTGATTTAAATTGAGCATGAATTCAAAACAGGGCATCTACTATTTAAGTCTCGTCTCAAAGACTTCAGGTCGGGTAAAAAGCTTCTGTACAGAGTTTGGAGCACAGCTGTGGGTATTATCAGTTTTTCATTTTTTTTTTTTTTTTTTTTCAATAAAAACTTTGAAAATAAGTTGCTTTTTTTTTTTTTCTGCACGTTGGGGTTTAATCCATTTTTATTTCACGGCCGTGTCATTATTTTTACCTCATTGGCCTCTTGCATTACAAGAAGGACGATTCGATCCAAGACTTAGAGCCGATCATGAATGATTGCAGTGTGATATCTGATCGATGCGCCATCATCCGACAAATCATTAATGTAGCCTTAACGTGACACTAAAGAGTAGTTTTATGCTACTGCCGTACTGCCTGCAGCATGCGCATCACATTGACTCCTTCCACGTTCATGACATTACTATGAACTGATTTAAGATGTTGCTGCAGTAAGGTGTATACTAAACCAGTGATGGCTAACCATGACGCGTCAGCTGTTGTTGAATTACACATCCCAGCATGCCCTGCATAATTTTTAGCATGGCCAAATTGCAAAACTGTAGCAGAGCATGCTGGGATGTGTAGTTCAACAACAGCTGGAGCGTCAACGTTCGCCATCACTGTACTAAACTCTAATGTCCTCTATCTAGGTTTAGTGGTACTCTGGCATGATCAGTTGTAGTACAATTGTTATATGCTACGCGGTTACATGTGGGACTTATCTGGTGCCTTTGCACCTTTCAGACTGAAATGCAGAGTAGTACTTGGAATTTTGTAGACTGTTTTAACCCAGCTAAGATCCCATTCAGGCTTGCGACAGATCAGGATTGTTCACAGAATGGTGACACCACATGTGCAGTGCTGGCGCTTGGATAGAAATATATATATATCTACAGATGGACCATGTAAAGAGATACATGAATTATTGGGTTGTTAGACCACATTTATAACACCTGGAGGCACCCAAGCTGTAGTGTCCCATTTACGTGGCTAGTCCATTAGCTCGACTCCTTACCGATCCTCCGTCGCCCGTGCTATTTCCAGATGAATGACTACAAATACCGTACCCTGACCATCTGCTCTTTGGGATGTCCTACTCCCATAGCAGTAGCGTCTAGATCCCCTTCAGTTTTGTGAATTTTCCCATTATGCACTGGGTCCACATACACCTGGAGGGGGAATATAAATCTGTGGCGAGCAAGCCCGTGAGGGTACAATGCAGCTAAAATAAAACAAAACCTATGTCAATTACAGATAAAATACAATAAGTGAGGGCATATAACAACTCCTCTTCCCCCCCCCCCCCCACCCCTCACGTCACATCCTGTACACAAAACTGGAGGGGATCCAGTCTCTACTGTTCCACTGGTTCTATATCACAGTATGATAATGATATACGCAGTGATCTGACCCAGGATATGCCCAATTGTGGTTTTATACCCTGTTTTATATCCAGGGAAGTTTATTCTTTTCTTAGGTCATTTTGGTGGTTGTGGTATAGGGTTCCGACAGTCGGGATCCCGACTGCCTGGACTCAGACAGCATGGTGAGCGCAACAAAGCTCCTTGCGGGCACGCCACCTATTCTATTCTCACTCTATGGGGGTTGTGGACCCCCACGAGGGAAAATAGCGGGTGGCCGTCGGGCACCTGTCTGTCTGCGTTTTGACAGTCGGGATCCCAACAACGGGTAAATAACTGTCGGGAACGCGTCCTGCACCCCATTTTGGTAACAGAGAGATCATTTCAACCAATAGTTTTGGTAACTGGAGGGCTGAAGTTGCAAAACATGTAAATAAAAATATGGGTGAGAACAGTTTTTGTTTTACAATCTGTAATTCCAAACATGGGGTACTTTCCTGTAATCAGTATTACAAAATAAAATGTCAAGTTAATGTCTTTATTTTTCTATCATATTTTTATGTCTCCTCGTGAGCCGTCCACAGCGGTCAGACCTCATCTTGTTTATGTGTGTATTCACTAAGTCGCTGGTTAGCTGCATAAGGTGGGTATTGGGATGGCTTGCTGTTGCTGACAATGTCTAGATTGACACTGACAAAAGGTTGACAAGCAAATGGTCAACACGAGTCACGACGATCCAAACCCCTAAGATGCACCATAATTACTGCAAATGTTTCACTGCATAGTAACCGCAGCCTCTCATGCAAGCCTTCCACAGTATATCATTTTCACACAGGAAATGTTGGGACATTCTATTTATATTTTCATCCATTTCTTGGGCTGAACTCATTAGTATGCGTGAGAATGTCGTCTGTCAGTTTATTAGGAGCCAGTGCACAACGAATGTAAGTGCTTTTGCTGTAGGAAACCGTTAAGTGCCCCATACATCAGCAATTAATTGTGACATTTTTCAGATATGGAGATGATTGCCACAATTAATTTTAGATGTGTGGGCTCCCCCTTTTAGCAATCCCAATCAAAATCGCCAATCGATTGCTTAATCAGGTTTTTAAACATGTTTAATAATCTGGTATTATCTGCAGATCTTTTTTATATGTGTGGGCATTCCCAATTCGTCTTCTTCATCTATTTACATTATGAACAGCTGAAATGACAATCGATTGGGCAATTTCCAGATATGAAGATGCAATCTTTAGATGGAAAAATCTGCCGATCACTGAAATAATTCTGTAATGTGTGGGCAAAGTCAGATAGATTGTAAAATCCATTTATCTGGCCAAAAAATCCCTGGATCTGGAAATCCATAAATTGTGATTGCTGATGTATGGGGCCCATTACACTCTGAATAATAATTAAATTCCTCCTGCACCCATTGGGGTACACTGGAGCCATGGGGTATAGAAGTGGTTGTAGGAGCCCAGACAGTCATGAATTCTAACTAAACGTAATATACGCACAGGCCTCACTAAAACCACCCACCCCTTGTTTATTATAAATAGCATCTATATGGAGATTCCTCTCTGATTCTTTTTTTTTATTCAATAATTTTTATTGATTTTCTGAAACAAACAACACACAATAACACCCCAAAATATTGTTCCATGGAGTACAGGGCAACATTGTATACATCAATATATAGGTATGGTATAACAAAGCAGTGTAATATATAGTAAGACTATTGAGCATGGTTGTAGCGGTGTGATATACACCAATAGGATCACCCTCACAGAGTACCCGTAGGCGCCATACGGGTAACACTTTACATTAAGGGTACAGGATATTATATCAGACATAGAGTTTACTGCTAAAGTCACCTAAAGCCCTACAATCCTAGAGTTACACCAGGTTCAATTTAGGATATATGGAACACAAAATAATAATAATATTAATAACCCAAAACAAACCTCCCTAATAACCCCCCTCCCTGTATGACCCAACCCCAACTTGGTATACTTGGATCCCTTAACCTACCCCCACTACAGGATAGTACAAGTAGACAGGAGGGATAGAGACATGGAAACTGGTCTGTATTGACAACAAGTCAGGCCAGTCAACCAGTTCAAGTTATGGTAAGGGCACAGCAGATGCTAAACAGGAAAGTCAGCCCGGTTATAGAAAACGGTATCTTGTATCCGGCCAAATATGTGTAGCGTTATCGTTTAATCCGGCCATGTATCAAGGTGTCTCAGATGCAAAAGCAAATCATTGACATTCCAGGGCACAGGAGGATAGAGACAGTAAAGATCAGCAGCCACAGATTTCCCATCTGAAGAGCGGGAGCATCTATCAAGTGTCTTGCGGCAGCCCAGTAGGATCCAAAGCGTGGATAGCGGCCATTTCCTAATTGGGGCAAGACCAGCATGGAAAATAAATCCACCACTTGTCCAGAGACAGGATTTAGAGGAGCTGCAGAAGAATAGTGAGTAAAGGAAGCCACCCCGGCCCCCACATCACATTTCTCATAGGTGCAGAATGGGGAAGAAATAGCACATTGTGTGCTCCTGTACATATTCCATATCCTGTGCGTGGAGGCATGGAAAGCCGAGAGGTATGCAGGTAATGATGCTGATGGAGTCCCAGGAACACAGCATCCGGGCAGAGTCCCCTTATCTTCCATATTGGGCTTATCAGAAGCACAGCATATAGGGGAGACATCCCATAACACAGCATCAAGTCAGTGGAGGCAGATATAGCCATCAGGATATGATGGACAGATGAGGAAATAGCAGACATGACTGCAGACAAACCCTGAAGGAGAGCAGGGTAATTGTCACCGGAGGATACCTGGTATAATGCAGCAGCGGCTAGCACACTGTGATAAGGGCAGCAGGTATCTCCTATGTCTGAATGGGCACAGCCTCTCCTCCACTACAGCGCCAGATCGCTTGAGGTGCCAGTGCAGGCCAGGAATGGAAGATGATGCCAGCTGGCACGATCCTGGACTGCCCAAGATGGCCGCGACCCCTCCCTCACCAGAGCAATATGGATGTGAAGCTGGTGTACCTCAGATGTGGGGCAGGATCCCTCTCGTGCCCCCAGCTGCTGCAAGGGGCACCGGATGGAGTAGGTGTCTCCCAGCCGCGTGCCCAGCGTCTACCCCCGCCACCGCAGCATCCGGACAGTGCTGTAGTCGAAGCCGCAGGAGGAAGGAAGGACCAAAGATGGCGCCCGGCAGCGCGGAGCACAGACGGCCCAGCCAGCCGCAGCAGCCCATGCGAGCCGCGCAGGAGAGCAGCGGGTGACACAGGAGGCAAAGGGGAGCTCCGGAGGTTAGGCAGAGAGGGGCAGGAGGTCTGCGGCCTCTTAGTCCGGATAAACAGGCAGGATATTAGCGGAGCCCAAGCCACACATGTCCGCTCACAGCTCAGACCGGCCACACCCCCTCTCTGTCTGATTCATTCTCTCACTGTCAATGTGGCCCCTTTGTAGGGGTAAGGCGGTGACGCTTGGTTGATGGTCTTCACAGGCCACCTGTACCTGAAATATTGATAGGGAGACAGGTACATGTCTCTCATTATATACCCTTGTATGAGTTACCCGCTCAGTGAGCTTTTTAATATAGTTGGCTGTTGTGTAAGCCCAATAGGTTGGCAGTACCACCGGTAGGTGGACAGGCCTCTGCCTTATGTAACATGTAAGTGGTGCGGTGGTTTTACCAGGTTGGTAGTACTGCAAATAGGTGGACAAGCCTCAGCCACTTATAACAAGTGGTTCTGCCAGGTTGGCACTACCTCCTTTAGGTGGGCAGGCCTCAGCCTAATGTGACATGTAAGTGGTGTGGCTGTTCTGAATGTGGGTGGTCATGCCCAGTATCATGAAACAAGTGATGCGGAGGTTCCAGCAGGCGGGCAGTACTGTCTGTGGGTGGACAGGCCTCAGCCTCACGAAACAAGGGGTGCGGAGGTTACACCAGGCTAACATTACCGCCTGTAGGTGGACAGGCATGAGCCTCACATAATGTGTAGGTAGTGTGGCGGTTCCACCAAGTGGGCAGTGGTGTCTGTGGGTGGACAGGCCTCAGCCTCACGAAACAAGTGGTGCAGAGGTTACACCAGGCTGACCTCACCGCCTGTAGGTGGACAGGCATGAGCCTCACATAATGTGTAGGTAGTGTGGTGGTTCCACCAAGTGGGCAGTACTGCCTGTAGGTGGACAGACCTCAACCCCACAAAACAAGTGACGCGGAGGTTCCACCAGGCTGGCAGTCTACAGGTGGACAAGCATTAACCCTTACATGTAGGCGATGTGGTGGTTCCCCCAGGTTGGCAGTAAGAGGATGCGGCTCCACACTAGTCACAAGGCAATGTTGCCACTGAAGGTGCCTCTTAGTGAAGGCTCTGATACTGCTTCTTGTGTCCGACATGTCACCGAGTGATGCAGACATGGACACCAATGCCTGTATGCAGCAGCTGTGCTAAAATATCATAGCTGCTGTGATTTGTATCGAGATGCCCACCGAGAATGCAGATATCGGACGCTCATTAGTCAATTATTGATTAGTTGATTATCAACTTTCTGATAACACTGTTGACTCTATCTATCTATCTATCTAGATAGATAGATATATGGCTATCTACTCCTCACCTATATGAGGTGAAGTACCGCCACTAACCACTAGAGGACAGTCGACGGACCAAATGACTCCTTAACAGAAAGTGAAAGCAATTTTTGCAGGGACGCTGGTCTGTTTAAAACTTGCTGGAGATGTAGAGAGAGAGCTGAGAAGACAGATTGGAGGTACATCCCAGAATCCATCACTTTGATGGGCTTTTAACGTACGGTATAATAATCGTTTGTATTTTAGTAGTCACCTCTCTGTTCCTGACTGTCAATCACTTTGCAAATAAATCTCAGTGCGTTTCAGGACCATTGCGACATTTGCGCAGTGCATTCGGACGCATCTGCAGAGGAAACAAGTCACTTCTCTACATAAAACATTGACATTACATTTATCTCTGAATCAGACGTACAATCACTAGAGAGGAACGAGCTACATCAGAGACACAGCAGCACTTACAGAGTCTATGTCAGTACCGAGGGGGGGGAAACAGGTGGCTAGTGCCGGGATGGGTTGGGTGGATCACCATGACTACAATCACTCAAAGAAATGATGCTCCTCCCCCCTCAGGACCAGCACTAGGGTTGTACGATGGTGGCCTTTAGAAAAGAGAATATTAGGCCTAATTCAGACTTGATTGTAGGGTAAGTTTGTTCTTACAATGGGCAAAACCATGCTGCACTGCAGGTGGGGCAGATGTAACAGGTGCAGAGAGAGAGTTAGATTTGGGTGAGGGGGACCACAATAATTCCCCCCCCCCCCTGTATTTCGGAAACCGGGCTGTTTTTTTTATACTTATACACAGCGAAGCACCGCATGGGTCTGACTAATCTGTGCAATGCTTCGGGGTTATCTGTATTTCATTGCTGGAAAACTCAGCAGCCAAATACGAAAATCTTCAATATCGGCTAATACGAATCCGGAGAACTCGGCTAATCTGGCCGATCCCGTTCGTAGCTATTCGTATTCAAGCTTAGTCAATTTCCCCTTTGAAAGCAATTCAGGTAGATTTTAATAGCCATATGTAATTCCACCTTTTGAACACTAGAGGGCAATATTACATCAGTATACTGATTTACTGATCTAGAAATGGAAATAGGGGAAAGCAGTCACTAGGTCTAAGCATTAGGTCGAGACATGAAATAGGTCGATGTGGTTAAGTTGACACAAGCATTAGGTCGGCATGAAAAAAAGGTTGACTTGAGTTTTTCATGTCCCCCCCCCCCCCCCCAAAAAAAAAGGGTTGTTTTTCAAACTTTACTATCCAAGTGGGCATAGCATGAGAATATAATAGTGTGCCACTGTGCTCACTCTCGCCATGCGAGGGGACACGGTACACTTACACAGTGTCCGTGTTGACTTTAGTCGACATAGACACAAAAGCCATTTGAACTCACGTCAACCTTTTCCATGTCGATATAATGCGTGTGTCGACCTATTTAATGTGCCGACCTATGGTGGTCAACATAATGACTGTCAACCTAAGTACTGTCGACCCTATGGCCCATACCCGTTATGCCCCGTACACATGGGGTTGTGGTATAGTGGGTTGACAATGTCTAAGTCAACAGTCACTAGCTTAACCACTAATGATTAACAGTGGCTAGCTCAATACCTGAATATGGTCGACATAGCAAGAAGGTCAATACAAGCTTATGGTCGACATGGACATGGCCAAATGAGACAATGAGGTGATGCTCCGCGGGGGCGGGGCCACCAGCACACGGAAGCACAGCACTGGCCAGAGCATAACAGTCTGCAGAGCGTGTGTGAGGAACATCCAAAGTAAGAACTGGACAGCCCTGCCTCAGCAATGGTTCCTCTGCCAGGACGATGGCATCACCTGTACACCTCTAGTTATAGTCATGACTATAGAGAAGGGTTATGTGCAACATAAAAATATGCATGAAAAGTGTTACAATATGCTACATTAAAAGTAATTGATTTTTTATTTAAAAATCAGCATACAATTAGTAAGCAGTAGAATAACACATTGATAATTAATAATTATTTAACATTTTGTTACTCTTGAAAACTTAAACAATCAGGTACCGTTCCAAATCTTCGGTAGTAAGATCACTCAAAATATTTTTTTAAGTGGAAAAGGACCATTCCACATCCCCTGGGCTAACTGGGCAGTATCTGAATTTGGGTGCTATGTTAGTACTTATTGTTTCTGGCAAAAGTTCACCCGTCCCATTAATAAAACTATCAATTTGACACAAAGGTTCAAAACGTTTTCAAACTTTTCTTTACGTGGGAATACTTCTGACGATGTGGAGTTAATTTGGCGGATTTTATATTCATTAACGGAATAGATACAGTCAACGCCAAACCTTGAGTTTCGAGCTTTTAATACTTTCAGGTATATGGGAAAAATGAGTGCTAATCACAGCTACACACGCGCACTCAGCCGCCGACCTCTCTCCGCCCACCAGTCACCACTGCTGCCCAGCTCCTTCCTCCCTGCTTCTTGGCCTCTCTGTACCTCCACGCTGACAGGCGGGTATTTCTCTCTTCCTCCAGACCCCCCCAGCCAATCAGGTCTCACTTTCTCCATAGCTGTCAATCAGCCTCCCGGGCTGGTTCCCCCCCCCCCCCCCCCCCCCCCCCCCCCCCCGAAAAAATATGCACCATCACCAGATTTTAGGTAAAATATGCAATAACCAGTGAGAATGGGTAAAATATGCAAATACATATAATCCTGTCTCAATGTCACAATGTCTTGCTTGCTGTTGTTGCTGTATCCCCTTTTGTATCCCCGTTGCTTTCACTTATCTGATTCAAACTGGCAGGGGAGGAGAGGTGCCCCCTTGGGAGCAGGAGCCCGGCGGCAGATGACTCCATTGCCTCCCAGAGTTACGCCTCTGGCTGGTAGATCTGTCGGTGTGTAGTGTGAGGAGTCCGACCCATCTCCAGCTACCAGGCCTGGCCTGGAGAGGCAGCGTCTGTACCACAGACAGTTCTCATTTCCTCTTCTGCACTGCGATGAGAGATAAGAACATTTCATGGAGGAGGCAGCAGCAGTGTGGACACAATAATGGGGAGAGGGTACTAATTACTGGTGTAATGGAACACCGCCAATACTGATGCAGGTTAGGACATAAGGGTAAGGACAGGATTTCTGGATGGGGGCTTCCACTGTGAGCATCATACCGGTGCACGTACCACTGCAATGCCTGGTTTTGTAATTGTTGACATAGACATAAAAACGTGACCTCTTCCTGTGTCCACCATTTCCACGTCGATCTTTTCCTTGTGTCTAACATTTTAAATGGCAACATAGACCATGTCGGCCTTTTTCATGTCTGCTCAACCTATTGACGTGTCTGACCAAGACCGTGTCGACTTAATAATGAAGAGAATGGAAAAAACACATTTTATTTACTGTGCAGAGCGGACTATCGCCACATCCACTTTGCAAAGACACTCAAATTTAGCATGGACCCATAGCCAACAATGGGTGTTACCCAGAGCCGGCCTTAGTAATTTGATGCAAGATTTTGGTTGGTTCCTCCTAGCGCTGTGGCTAGTTTCGCCCCTAATCCATTGATCCTTATTCACATTACACCACCTCCTACTGCTCCTTATCCACATTACACCACCACCTACTGCTCCTTATTCAAATAACACTGCCCCATACCGCTCGCTGCATTACACTTTATTCACACTGCACCACACAGAAGAACACTATATACACAATAATTCCCCTTATACATTATGCCGCACACTAGTAGTGTCCTTATACACATAATGCCACTCACACCTACTACAGGGAAGGTGTCATTTTTGATACTGAACACCGCTGCCCAACTGTCTCCGGCCCGTGCATTAGCATTCCTGCTGCTGCTGCCACAGTTGTATGAGCTGCATGCCCCATGGCTTTTAAAACGCCCTAGGCATTTGCCTAGTTTGCCTATGCTTAGGTCCGGCTCTGGTGTTACCAGAGCAGTAGGATGCTTGTGCCCATTTTACGGCTGGAGGCTGTTGGCACGTAGGTAAAATATTTCCATTATCCGTGTGAGTGCAGCGCTAAGCCTTGGCCCAGCTAATGCTACAGAACAAGCGGCTTTCTCTCAAGGTCTGAATATCAGGCACCCACTATAAAGACAGTTGTGATACTTCCGCATACCAACAAGCCATCCATTACAGCTTCTTGCTACAAGGGCAGTCAGTGCTGCAATGAGATCACCCATAAAGAATATATACTGATATACAGTATCAGCCGCCCGGGCTGGCAGTGACCTCCACAGTTTGTGCTGAAGTTTTCTATTACAGAATATATTTACAGCTGGGCATTAATACCCAGACGATGACAGCCTCCCTCCTTCCCCGGCTTCTCCTAAATCATGTTTAGTGCTGTCGCCCTGCTGGAGGTTCTGCTGCTGGACCTTACACACTACCTGCTGCTGATGGATAGAGGTCACAGGAGACAAGAATTCCAGATTTCTGCAGAATCTGTTAGCAGGAGAGACACAGGTGGATCAAGATAAAGTTCTCGGCCAGAACTTATAGCAATGCCGCGTCTTACAGTATACCCACCGGAGTCACCAGGACAGTGACAAGTGGGAAATGCCCCCTCCCAGTGTTGCTATGTTCTCTATGTGGGCAGGATTTCCAGTATTCTGATTGTATATTTTGTATATTTTTATATTATATTGCTCTTAAAGGTCCCTACACACTGGGTGATTATGCTGACTGATGATGGAGAAAATCGCTGGGTTGAAAAACGCTCATTGCATACACACAGAGCGTTTTTCGCCCATTTTAGCGATTTTCCCGAGGGTGGACAACTGTCCATAGCAGGACGATATGGAAAGCCGTCAACCCCGTTGCTCATCTGCTGGTAATACCACGGTGCCCCAATGGTAGAGCCACCCCCTGGAACCGCCCCTCTCATCACAATTGCCAACCAGTGGGCTACCCAGTGGTGTAGCAATAGCCCCCGCTTGGAGGTGCTGGGTGGCTTGTGGGCACTGGGGGTCTGCCGGGGCCACTGCTACCACTGCCTGGATTGAAGACCACAGACAATATTGTTGTAGGGATGGCCATCGATCACCGATCATTCAAAATTATCAATGGTTTATGGCAGATATAGTTTTGCCATCAATGGGGGGAACAAGTCGGGTTCCCTACATCAATGATACAGCTTAACCAGCATAGCTCTGCCCCATCCCCCATGATGCCCCGCCCCCGGTTCAGATTGTCCCACAGGCCAACCAGTCAAAGAAAATGGATGACCATTGATAGGTAAAATGGTCATCCCTTGCATAGTATACAACCATCTAGGTACTTGTGTAGTTTCACGGCGGCAGTTACGCCGTCAGCGTAGCGCCCCTGTCAGAAGAAGCGTAGTGTTCCCGCGGCCAACGTAGTTAGCGTCCCTGTCAGAATCAGCGTAGTGTTCCCGTGGCCAGCGTAGTTAGCGTCCCTGTCAGAATCAGCGTAGTTCCCACGGCCAGCGTAGTTAGCGTAGCGTCCCTGTCAGAATCAGCGTAGTTCCCACGGCCAGCGTAGTTAGCGTCCCTGGCAGAATCAGCGTAGTGTTCCCGCGGCCAGCGTAGTTAGCGTAGCATCCCTGTCAGAATCAGCGTAGTTCCCACGGCCAGCGTAGTTAGCGTAGCGTCCCTGTCAGAATCAGTGTAGTTCCCACGGCCAGCGTAGTTAGCGTCCCTGTCAGAATCAGCGTAGTGTTCCCGTGGCCAGCGTAGTTAGCGTCCCTGTCAGAATCAGTGTAGTTCCCACGGCCAGCGTAGTTAGCGTCCCTGTCAGATTCAGCGTAGTGTTCCCGTGGCCAGCGTAGTTAGCGTCCCTGTCAGAATCAGTGTAGTTCCCACGGCCAGAGTAGTTAGCGTCCCTGTCAGTATCAGCGTAGTGTTCCCGCGGCCAGCATAGTCAGCGTCCCTGTCAGATTCAGCGTAGTGTTCCCACGGCCAGCGTAGTTAGCGTCCCTGTCAGAATCAGTGTAGTGTTCCTGCGGCCAGCGTAGTTAGCGTCCCTGTCAGAATCAGCGTAGTGTTCCCGCGGCCCACGTAGTTAGCGTCCCTGTCAGAATCAGTGTAGTTCCCACGGCCAGTGTAGTCAGCGTCCCTGTCAGAATCAGTGTAATTCCCACGGCCAGCGTAGTCAGCGTCCCTGTCAGAATCAGCGTAGTGTTCCCGCGGCCAGCGTAGTTAGCGTCCCTGTCAGAATCAGCGTAGTGTTCCCGTGGCCAGTGTAGTTAGCGTCCCTGTCAGAATCAGTGTAGTTCCCACGGCCAGCGTAGTTAGCGTAGCGTCCCTGTCAGAATCAGCATAATTCCCACGGCCAGCGTAGTTAGCGTCCCTGTCAGAATCAGCGTAGTGTTCCCGCAGCCAGCGTAGTTAGCGTAGCATCCCTGTCAGAATCAGCGTAGTTCCCACGGCCAGCGTAGTTAGCGTAGCGTCCCTGTCAGAATCAGTGTAGTTCCCACGGCCAGCGTAGTTAGCGTCCCTGTCAGAATCAGCGTAGTGTTCCCGTGGCCAGCGTAGTTAGCGTCCCTGTCAGAATCAGTGTAGTTCCCACGGCCAGAGTAGTTAGCGTCCCTGTCAGTATCAGCGTAGTGTTCCCGCGGCCAGCATAGTCAGCGTCCCTGTCAGATTCAGCGTAGTGTTCCCACGGCCAGCGTAGTTAGCGTCCCTGTCAGAATCAGCGTAGTGTTCCCGCGGCCAGCGTAGTTAGCGTCCCTGTCAGAATCAGCGTAGTGTTCCCGCGGCCCACGTAGTTAGCGTCCCTGTCAGAATCAGCGTAGTGTTCCCGCGGCCAGCGTAGTTAGCGTCCCTGTCAGAATCAGCGTAGTGTTCCCGTGGCCAGTGTAGTTAGCGTCCCTGTCAGAATCAGTGTAGTTCCCACGGCCAGCGTAGTTAGCGTAGCGTCCCTGTCAGAATCAGCGTAGTTCCCACGGCCAGCGTAGTTAGCGTCCCTGTCAGAATCAGCGTAGTGTTCCCGCGGCCAGCGTAGTTAGCGTAGCATCCCTGTCAGAATCAGCGTAGTTCCCACGGCCAGCGTAGTTAGCGTAGCGTCCCTGTCAGAATCAGTGTAGTTCCCACGGCCAGCGTAGTTAGCGTCCCTGTCAGAATCAGCGTAGTGTTCCCGTGGCCAGCGTAGTTAGCGTCCCTGTCAGAATCAGTGTAGTTCCCACGGCCAGAGTAGTTAGCGTCCCTGTCAGTATCAGCGTAGTGTTCCCGCGGCCAGCATAGTCAGCGTCCCTGTCAGATTCAGCGTAGTGTTCCCACGGCCAGCGTAGTTAGCGTCCCTGTCAGAATCAGCGTAGTGTTCCCGCGGCCAGCGTAGTTAGCGTCCCTGTCAGAATCAGCGTAGTGTTCCCGCGGCCCACGTAGTTAGCGTCCCTGTCAGAATCAGCGTAGTGTTCCCGCGGCCAGCGTAGTTAGCGTCCCTGTCAGAATCAGTGTAGTTCCTGCGGCCAGCGTAGTTAGCGTAGTCAATCAGAAGTAGCGTAGTGTTCCCGCGGCCGCTTAAGCGTCCCTGTCAGATCCAGTGTAGTAAGTCAGAAGTACTGATTGTACTGTAATGTGCTTTAATTCTTCTTATTATTAGTAACTAAAATCCATTTACGTTAACACATGTCGTCATTTGGGTCAGCTATTTTGTTTCTGTGCAGGGTAAATACTGGCTGCATTATTTATACACAGTAATTTAGATTTCAATTTCAACACACCCCACCCAAATTCTCCATGCACAATGCCCGATCGCATGGTTGACACCGCATGATGCGCCTTTAGATAACTGTGTTGCACAGTCAATGCGATGCCTTTTGAACAACGCCATTCCCAGACATATCGCTTGTACACGCTAACCGATGTTATAGCGGGTGTTTAATCGAATGTCCGAAATATCGGCCAGTACGTTTCCCGCATTAGTAACCAGTGTATTATATAATATCCAGCAGCACCGTAACAAACCGTGGGTGACGTCTGACATACATATAAATGATACTATGGAGGAAATGTACTAAGATGGGCGTTCTACTTCAGATGAGATGCTGCTATGGGCAACCAATCAGAAAATCTCTATTAACTTCTAGAAGGTGCTAAATAAATAAGTCGATTCTGATTGGTTGCCATAGCAACGTCCCATGTGAAATAGATCTCCCCTGTATATTTATCCTATGCGTACATCACAACACTCTACGGCGTACATTTACTAAGATTGTTCTATTGCATATAGAACGCACCAATCAGATTCTATCTATGATCTTCTAGAGCAGTGGTAGCCAACCCTAGCCCTCGAGAGCTACCAACAGTTCACATTTTCCAGACAACCTAGCTGCTGCACAGCTGCAATCATTAATCACTGACACATTTTAAAAGATCCACAGATGGAGCTAATTAGCTCACTTGTGATTCTGTGAGGAGACCTGGAAAACATGCACTGTTGGTAGCTCTCGGGGACTAGGGTTGGCTAACCCAGTTCTAGAAGGTGCTAAATAATGAATTAGAATCTTATTGGTTGCTATGGGCAACCTCCCATTTACGATAGAACTCACATCTTAGGAAATTTACCCCTACAGTTTAATAACCAGCATAACTATATTACGCCGGGAACAGGAGATCTACGTCCCAGCTCCTTGCGATGTAAACATGGCGTCAGCGAGCGCGTCGTCCAAGCTGGGGTGTTATGGGAAAGGGACAAACCAGAGGAGGTGACTGACAGATTAATAACTTGCTCCAACTGCATTTCTTACTATAACCCCCCCCCCCCCCCCCCCAAAACCATGCAACCTTCCCCGGGAACGGTGGCAGGAGACCAGAGCGACAAAAATATTATCAGCCCTGTCCCTTCAACAATGATTTATTATTTGCATTTAGTTATTACAACGTGCCAGCTCCACTCGCCTCCCCCCCCCCCAGCACCTCTGACAGGGGCTTGATAGCCCTGGAGTCATTTATATTTAGTCATGAGGCTAATATGATTTGGGTGCTCCGAGAAGCCCCCCTCTCTGCCTTGCCCCCCACCAACCTTCCCCTCGTGCGCTATTGTTGCGTTTTGTGAAGGCCTGGCCACGCTGACAGCCCTTGTATAAAAAAAACAGTAGTCGATCTTGCTTTAGCTTTTCACCATTAATCAAACTGCCCAAGGATTGCGAAGTAACACTGACAGGCCTTTATCTGTCGGAGAGGAGCGCTGGCAGATGTATTTTATTACAGACGAGGCTTCAGTGGATTTCTATTAGATGTGGGTGCTGAGGGAGCAGGAGGAGGGGGTAGGACGGACAGCGGGTGCTGAGGAGAGAGTCAATTTTTATACGGACAAGGTGCGGCTGGAGGTGGTGAACGGCCAAGACCGGGAGGAGAAGGATGGGGATGGGGCGGCTGGTAATGGAGAACAGGAGGCTACAGATAGATAGATCAGTCAGTCAGGCGGAGAGGTCCCAAACGGAGAGAGCTATTGTTGGTGACAGTAAGACCAATCAAAGGAGGACTGAATCAAAAGGTACATCTTATCAGCTATGGACCAGCTGGACGTTCTGTGCTCCGGCAGGACCCGTGGAGGGCAACAGGAATTAATCGTGCTGTCTCGCCGTGAGAAATTGTACCCACTCAGGGCTTCAAGTTCAGCTCAAGGCAGATATGATTAACCCTCTCGGGAATAGAGGCCAGAACAGTTCTTCCAAAGCACCAGCAGCTGGTAACCAGAACGTTAACAGACGTTATTATAAAAAATAAAATAAAGTGTTTATACCAAAACAATCCCTCTCACCGGTAGTTATTGCCTTTCATAATCCAGGTCTGACAACCAGAAAAAGGAACACCCCCCCCCCCCACCACCACCCGCCTTCCTCTCATAAACCTTTTTCTCCCACTCTCTTTCTTTCCCTCTCCCCTGCTGCTGATAGAGAGATACATAGGTAATAAGAAGGCCGATGGGAACCGGAGCTGGGGAAAAGTTTTTGAAGAACATTAATCAAAAAGTTGCAACCGGCCAAGTGACAGCACCATCAATACCGCAGAAGCCCATGCTGGCTGAGTGTGACGGCTCCGGAGAGGCGCTTTATAATACTTATATTTATGGGTTTATTCTTAAAGAGCCCCATCCAGGATCCACAGGAAGACGAGGGACCTGTGCGCAGGATAAGGAGAGACGCTGGGACCTGTGTGCAGGATGAGGGGAGACGCTGGGACCTGTGCGCAGGATGAGGGGAGACGCTGGGACCTGTGCACAGGATGAGGGGAGACGCTGGGACCTGTGCGCAGGATGAGGGGAGACGCTGGGACCTGTGCGCAGGATGAGGAGAGACGCTGGGATCTGTGCGCAGGATGAGGAGAGACGCTGGGATCTGTGCGCAGGATGAGGAGAGACGCTGGGACCTGTGCGCAGGATGAGGGGAGACGCTGGGACCTGTGCGCAGGATGAGGGGAGACGCTGGGACCTGTGTGCAGGATGAGGGGAGACGAGGGACCTGTGTGCAGGATGAGGGGAGACGATGGGACCTGTGCGCAGGATGAGGGGAGACGCTGGGACCTGTGCGCAGGATGAGGGGAGACGCTGGGACCTGTGCGCAGGATGAGGGGAGACGCTGTTATGCCGCCACTGCAGATTCATTCTCCTCTATAGCTTTGAATAGGCAGCAAATATATGGTAATCAAAGGTTCGATATTGGTACTGGTGGATCACTTGGTAACTGGTCTATTGCGGGGAATGCCGGAGATGCCGCATCCTGAGACCACTGAAAGGAAATGACACAAATACAGGCATCATATAAAGAGAGTAGCGCTTACAATATAAAATGTTACCAGTTAGATCTCAGCAGCTATTGTTTAGGCCAGTGGTCCCCGAAAGGGTTTCTGCATGAGTCACCGACAGCCAGGTCTCTACCATCGGAATCCCGAGGAGCCCCATGTACACAGCCTATTTTCCCTCGTGGGGGTCCACCAACCCCATAGAATAAGTAGCTGCGCTCAGCACACCATTATATTCTCTCTCCACGCCCTAGTGGATGGTAGGTCATGAAGTACCGCCTGTCGGCACTATCGACCTAGCCATTGTCAACTTAATGCATGAGTCGACCTTCCAACCCTGTCGACCTTAGCCATGTCGACATATTCCATGTGTCAACCTAAGCCACGTCAACCTTCAGTCCCAATGCATGTCGACCCAACGACCGTATACCCATTTGAAAGGGGCCATGGTGGGAATCTAAACTATGACCCTCAGTGCTGTAAGGCAGAAATACTAACATTACATCATCCGTACTGCCCCTCCCACTATATAACCCTGTGCTGCTGGGGACCCTGCCCCTCCCACTATATAACTCTGTGCTGCTGGGGACCCTGCCCCTCCCACTATATAACTCTGTGCTGCTGGGGACCCTGCTCCTCCCACTATATAACTCTGTGCTGCTGGGGACCCTGCCCCTCCCACTATATAACTCTGTGCTGCTGGGGACCCTGCCCCTCCCACTATATAACTCTGTGCTGCTGGGGACCCTGCCCCTCCCACTATATAACTCTGTGCTGCTGGGGACCCTGCTCCTCCCACTATATAACTCTGTGCTGCTGGGGACCCTGCCCCTCCCACTATATAACTCTGTGCTGCTGGGGACCCTGCTCCTCCCACTATATAACTCTGTGCTGCTGGGGACCCTGCTCCTCCCACTATATAACTCTCAGTCTGTGGCTTCCTGCTGCCCCCATTCCCCTCCTCACATCATGTCACTGCCCCTGTCACATGCAGCCCTGTCCTCACTGACACACCACTCATCTCCTGATATACTCTGTGCTGCTGGGGACCCTGCTCCTCCCACTATATAACTCTCAGTCTGTGGCTTCCTGCAGCCTCCATTCCCCTCCTCACATCATGTCACTGCTCCTGTCACATGCAGCCCTGTCCTCACTGACACATCACTCATCTCCTGATATACTCTGTGCTGCTGGGGACCTTGCTCCTCCCACTATATAACTCTCAGTCTGTGGCTTCCTGCTGCCCCCATTCCCCTCCTCACACCATGTCACTGCCCCTGTCACATGCAGCCCTGTCCTCACTGACACATCACTCATCTCCTGATATACTCTGTGCTGCTGGGGACCCTGCTCCTCCCACTATATAACTCTCAGTTTGTGGCTTCCTGCTGCCCCCATTCCCCTCCTCACATCATGTCACTGCCCCGGTCACATGCAGCCCTGTCCTCACTGACACATCACTCATCTCCTGATATACTCTGTGCTGCTGGGGACCCTGCTCCTCCCACTATATAACTCAGTCTGTGGCTTCCTGCTGCCCCATTTCCCCTCCTCACATCATGTCACTGCCCCTGTCACATGCAGCCCTGCCCTCACTGACACATCACTCATCTCCTGATATACTCTGTGCTGCTGGGGACCCCCTGCTCCTCCCACTATAAAACTGTCAGTCTGTGGCTTCCTGCTGCCTCCATTCCCCTCCTCACATGATGTCACTGCCCCTGTCACATGCAGCCCTGTCCTCACTGACACATCCCCCATCTCCTGATATACTCTGTGCTGCTGGGGACCCTACTCCTCCCACTATATAACTCTCAGTCTGTGGGTTCCTGCTGCCTCCATTCCCCTCCTCACATCATGTCACTGCCCCTGTCTCATGCAGCCCTGCCCTCACTGACACATCACTCATCTCCTGATATACTCTGTGCTGCTGGGGACCCTGCTCCTCCCACTATATAACTCTCAGTCTGTGGCTTCCTGCTGCCTCCATTCCCCTCCTCAGATCATGTCACTGCCCCTGTCACATCCAGCCCTGTCCTCACTGACACATCACTCATCTCCTGATATACTCTGTGCTGCTGGGGACCCTGCTCCTCCCACTATATAACTGTCAGTCTGTGGCTTCCTACTGCCTCCATTCCCCTCCTCACATCATGTCACTGCCCCTGTCTCATGCAGCCCTGCCCTCACTGACACATCACTCATCTCCTGATATACTCTGTGCTGCTGGGGACACTGCTCCTCCCACTATATAACTCTCAGTCTGTGGCTTCCTGCTGCATCCATTCCCCTGCTCTCATCATGTCACTGCCCCTGTCACATGCAGCCCTGTCCTCACTGACACATCCCTCATCTCATGATATACTCTGTGCTGCTGGGGACCCTGCTCCTCCCACTATATAACTCTCAGTCTGTGGCTTCCTGCTGCCTCCATTCCCCTCCTCACATCATGTCACTGCCCCTGTCACATGCAGCCCTGTCCTCACTGACACATCACTCATCTCCTGATATACTCTGTGTTGCTGGGGACCCTGCTTCTCCCACTATATAACTCTCAATCTGTTGCTTCCTGCTGCCTCCATTCCCTCCTCACATCATGTCACTGCCCCTGTCACATGCAGCCCTGTCCTCACTGACACATCACTCATCTCCTGATATACTCTGTGCTGCTGGGGAACCTGCTCCTCCCACTATATAACTCCCAGTCTGTGGCTTCCTGCTGCCTCCATTCCTCTCCTCACATCATGTCACTGCCCCTGTCACATGCAGCACTGTCCTCACTGACACATCACTCACCTCCTGATATACTCTGTGCTGCTGGGGACCCTGCTCCTCCCACTATATAACTCTCAGTCTGTGGCTTCCTGCTGCCTCAATTCCCCTCCTCACATCATGTCACTGTCCCTGTCACATGCAGCCCTGTCCTCACTGACACATCACTCATCTCCTGATATACTCTGTGCTGCGGAGGACCCTGCTCCTCCCACTATATAACTCTCAGTCTGTGTCTTCCTGCTGCCCCCATTCCCCTCCTCACATCATGTCACTGCCCCTGTCACATGCAGCCCTGTCCTCACTGACACATCACTCATCTCCTGATATACTCTGTGCTGCGGAGGACCCTGCTCCTCCCACTATATAACTCTCAGTCTGTGTCTTCCTGCTGCCCCCATTCCCCTCCTCACATCATGTCACTGCCCGTCACATGCAGCCCTGTCCTCACTGACACATCACTCACCTCCTGATATACTCTGTGCTGCTGAGGACCCTGCTCCTCCCACTATATAACTCTCAGTCTGTGGCTTCCTGCTGCCTCCATTCCCCTCCTCACATCATGTCACTGCCCCTGTCACATGCAGCCCTGTCCTCACTGACACATCACTCATCTCCTGATATACTCTGTGCTGCTGGGGTCCCTGCTCCACCCACTATATAACTATCAGTCTGTAACTTCCTGCTGCCCCCATCCCCCTCCTCACATCATGTCACTGCCCCTGTCACATGCAGCCCTGTCCTCACTGACACATCACTCATCTCCTGATATACTCTGTGCTGCTGGGGACCCTGCTCCTCCCACTATATAACTCTGTCTGTGGCTGCCTGTTGCCTCCATTCCCCTCCTCACATCATGTCACTGCCCGTCACATGCAGCCCTGTCCTCACTGACACATCACTCATCTCCTGATATACTCGGTGCTGCTGGGGACCCTGCTCCTCCCACTATATAACTCTCAGTCTGTGGCTTCCTGCTGCCTCCATTCCCCTCCTCACATCATGTCACTGCCCCTGTCACATGCAGCCCTGTCCTCACTGACACATCACTCATCTCCTGATATACTCTGTGCTGTTGGGGACCCTGCTCCTCCCACTATATAACTCTGTCTGTGGCTGCCTGTTGCCTCCATTCCCCTTCTCACATCATGTCACTGCCCCTGTCACATGCAGCCCTGTCCTCACTGACACATCACCCATCTCCTGATATACTCGGTGCTGCTGGGGACCCTGCTCCTCCCACTATATAACTCTCAGTCTGTGGCTTCCTGCTGCCTCCATTCCCCTCCTCACATCATGTCTCTGCCCGTAACATGCAGCCCTGTCCTCACTGAAACATCCCTCATCTTCTGATATACTCTGTGCTGCTGGGGACCCTGCTCCTCCCACTATATAACTCCCAATCTGTTTATGTGCAGCTGCCTCCATCCCCCTCCTCACATCAGGTCACTGCCCCTGTCACATACAGCCCTGTCCTCACTGACACATCCCTCATCTCCTGATATACTCTGTGCTGCTGGGGACCCTGCTCCTCCCGCTATATAACTATCAGTCTGTGGCTTCCTGCTGCCTCCATCCCCCTCCTCACATCAGGTCACTGCCCCTGTCACATACAGCCCTGTCCTCACTGACACATCCCTCATCTCCTGATATACTCTGTGCTGCTGGGGACCCTGCTCCTCCCGCTATATAACTATCAGTCTGTGGCTTCCTGCTGCCCCCATCCCCCTCCTCACATCATGTCACTGCCCCTGTCACATACAGCCCTGTCCTCACTGACACATCACTGATCTCCTGATATACTCTGTGCTGCTGGAGACCTTGCTCCTCCCACTATATAACTCTCAGTCTGTGGCTTCCTGCTGCCTCCATTCCCCTCCTCACACCATGTCACTGCCCCTGTCACATGCAGCCCTGTCCTCACCGACACATCACTCATCTCCTGATATACTCTGTGCTGCTGGGGACCCTGCTCCTCCCACTATATAACTCTCAGTCTGTGGCTTCCTGCTGCCTCCATTCCCCTCCTCCCATCATGTCACTGCCCCTGTCACATGCAGTCCTGTCCTCACTGACACATCACTCATCTCCTGATATACTCTGTGCTGCTGGGGACCCTGCTCCTCCCACTATATAACTCTCAGTCTGTGGCTTCCTGCTGCCCCCATTCCCCTCCTCACATCATGTCACTGCCCCGGTCACATGCAGCCCTGTCCTCACTGACACATCACTCATCTCCTGATATACTCTGTGCTGCTGGGGACCCTGCTCCTCCCACTATATAACTCAGTCTGTGGCTTCCTGCTGCCCCATTTCCCCTCCTCACATCATGTCACTGCCCCTGTCACATGCAGCCCTGCCCTCACTGACACATCACTCATCTCCTGATATACTCTGTGCTGCTGGGGACCCCCTGCTCCTCCCACTATAAAACTGTCAGTCTGTGGCTTCCTGCTGCCTCCATTCCCCTCCTCACATCATGTCACTGCCCCTGTCACATGCAGTCCTGTCCTCACTGACACATCCCTCATCTCCTGTTATACTCTGTGCTGCTGGGGACCCTGCTCCTCCCACTATATAACTCTCAGTCTGTGGGTTCCTGCTGCCTCCATTCCCCTCCTCACATCATGTCACTGCCCCTGTCTCATGCAGCCCTGCCCTCACTGACACATCACTCATCTCCTGATATACTCTGTGCTGCTGGGGACCCTGCTCCTCCCACTATATAACTCTCAGTCTGTGTCTTCCTGCTGCCTCCATTCCCCTCCTCAGATCATGTCACTGCCCCTGTCACATCCAGCCCTGTCCTCACTGACACATCACTCATCTCCTGATATACTCTGTGCTGCTGGGGACCCTGCTCCTCCCACTATATAACTGTCAGTCTGTGGCTTCCTACTGCCTCCATTCCCCTCCTCACATCATGTCACTGCCCCTGTCTCATGCAGCCCTGCCCTCACTGACACATCACTCATCTCCTGATATACTCTGTGCTGCTGGGGACACTGCTCCTCCCACTATATAACTCTCAGTCTGTGGCTTCCTGCTGCCTCCATTCCCCTCCTCCCATCATGTCACTGCCCCTGTCACATGCAGTCCTGTCCTCACTGACACATCACTCATCTCCTGATATACTCTGTGCTGCTGGGGACCCTGCTCCTCCCACTATATAACTCTCAGTCTGTGGCTTCCTGCTGCCCCCATTCCCCTCCTCACATCATGTCACTGCCCCGGTCACATGCAGCCCTGTCCTCACTGACACATCACTCATCTCCTGATATACTCTGTGCTGCTGGGGACCCTGCTCCTCCCACTATATAACTCAGTCTGTGGCTTCCTGCTGCCCCATTTCCCCTCCTCACATCATGTCACTGCCCCTGTCACATGCAGCCCTGCCCTCACTGACACATCACTCATCTCCTGATATACTCTGTGCTGCTGGGGACCCCCTGCTCCTCCCACTATAAAACTGTCAGTCTGTGGCTTCCTGCTGCCTCCATTCCCCTCCTCACATCATGTCACTGCCCCTGTCACATGCAGTCCTGTCCTCACTGACACATCCCTCATCTCCTGTTATACTCTGTGCTGCTGGGGACCCTGCTCCTCCCACTATATAACTCTCAGTCTGTGGGTTCCTGCTGCCTCCATTCCCCTCCTCACATCATGTCACTGCCCCTGTCTCATGCAGCCCTGCCCTCACTGACACATCACTCATCTCCTGATATACTCTGTGCTGCTGGGGACCCTGCTCCTCCCACTATATAACTCTCAGTCTGTGTCTTCCTGCTGCCTCCATTCCCCTCCTCAGATCATGTCACTGCCCCTGTCACATCCAGCCCTGTCCTCACTGACACATCACTCATCTCCTGATATACTCTGTGCTGCTGGGGACCCTGCTCCTCCCACTATATAACTGTCAGTCTGTGGCTTCCTACTGCCTCCATTCCCCTCCTCACATCATGTCACTGCCCCTGTCTCATGCAGCCCTGCCCTCACTGACACATCACTCATCTCCTGATATACTCTGTGCTGCTGGGGACACTGCTCCTCCCACTATATAACTCTCAGTCTGTGGCTTCCTGCTGCCTCCATTCCCCTCCTCACATCATGTCACTACCGCTTCACATGCAGCCCTGCCCTCACTGACACAACACTCATCTCCTGATATACTCTGTGCTGCTGGGGACACTGCTCCTCCCACTATATAACTCTCAGTCTGTGGCTTCCTGCTGCATCCATTCCCCTGCTCTCATCATGTCACTGCCCCTGTCACATGCAGCCCTGTCCTCACTGACACATCACTCATCTCCTGATATACTCTGTGCTGCTGGGGACCCCCTGCTCCTCCCACTATATAACTCCCAGTCTGTGGCTTCCTGCTGCCTCCATTCCTCTCCTCACATCATGTCACTGCCCCTGTCACATGCAGCCCTGTCCTCACTGACACATCACTCCTCTCCTGATATACTCTGTGCTGCTGGGGACCCTGCTCCTCCCATCATATAACTCTCAGTCTGTGGCTTCCTGCTGCCTCCATTCCTCTCCTCACATCATGTCACTGCCCCTGTCACATGCAGCCCTGTCCTCACTGACACATCACTTATCTCCTGATATACTCTGTGCTGCTGGAGACCCTGCTCCTCCCACTATATAACTCTCAGTCTGTGGCTTCCTGCTGCCTCCATTCCCCTCCTCACATCATGTCACTGCCCCTGTCACATGCAGCCCTGTCCTCACTGACACATCACTCCTCTCCTGATATACTCTGTGCTGCTGGGGACCCTGATCCTCCCACTATATAACTCTCAGTCTGTGGCTTCCTGCTGCCCCCATTCCCCTCCTCACATCATGTCACTGCCCCTGTCACATGCAGCCCTGTCCTTACTGACACATCCCTCATCTCCTGATATACTCTGTGCTGCTGAGGACCCTCCTCCTCCCACTATATAACTCTCAGTCTGTGGCTTCCTGCTGCCTCCATTCCCCTCCTCACATCATGTCACTGCCCGTCACATGCAGCCCTGTCCTCACTGACACATCACTCACCTCCTGATATACTCTGTGCTGCTGAGGACCCTGCTCCTCCCACTATATAACTCTCAGTCTGTGGCTTCCTGCTGCCTCCATTCCCCTCCTCACATCATGTCACTGCCCCTGTCATATGCAGCCCTGTCCACACTAACACATCACTCATCTCCTGATATACTCTGTGCTGCTGGGGTCCCTGCTCCACCCACTATATAACTATCAGTCTGTGGCTTCCTGCTGCCTCCATTCCCCTCCTCACATCATGTCACTGCCCCTGTCATATGCAGCCCTGTCCACACTAACACATCACTCATCTCCTGATATACTCTGTGCTGCTGGGGACCCTGCTCCTCCCACTATATAACTCTCAGTCTGTGGCTTCCTGCTGCCCCCATCCCCCTCCTCACATCCTGCCACTGTCCCTGTCACATGCAGTCCTGTCCTCACTGACACATCACACATCTCCTTATATACTCTGTGCTGCTGGGGGACCCTGCTCCTCCCACTATATAACTCTCAGACTGTGACTTCCTGCTGCCTCCATTCCCCTCCTTACATCATGTCACTGCCCCTGTCACATGCAGCCCTGTCCTCACTGACACATCCCTCATCTCCTGATATACTCTGTGCTGCTGGGGACCCTGCTCCTCCTGCTATATAACTATCAGTCTGTGGCTTCCTGCTGCCCCCATCCCCCTCCTCACATCATGTCACTGCCCCTGTCACATACAGCCCTGTCCTCACTGACACATCACTGATCTCCTGATATACTCTGTGCTGCTGGAGACCCTGCTCCTCCCACTATATAACTGTCAGTGTGTGGCTTCCTGCTGCCCCCATCCCCCTCCTCACATCATGTCACTGCCCCTGTCACATGCAGCCCTGTCCTCACTGACACATCACTTATCTCCTGATATACTCTGTGCTGCTGGAGACCCTGCTCCTCCCACTATATAACTCTCAGTCTGTGGCTTCCTGCTGCCTCCATTCCCCTCCTCCCATCATGTCACTGCCCCTGTCACATGCAGCCCTGTCCTCACTGACACATCACTCATCTCCTGATATACTCTGTGCTGCTGGGGACCCTGCTCCTCCCACTATATAACTATCAGTCTGTGGCTTCCTGCTGCCCCCATCCCCCTCCTCACATCATGTCACTGCCCCTGTCACATGCAGCCCTGTCCTCACTGACACATCACTCATCTCCTGATATACTCTGTGCTGCTGGGGACCCTGCTCCTCCCACTATATAACTCTCAGTCTGTGGCTTCCTGCTGCCTCCATTCCCCTCCTCCCATCATGTCACTGCCCCTGTCACATGCAGCCCTGTCCTCACTGACACATCCTTCTTCTCCTGATATACTCTGTGCTGCTGGGGACCCTGCTCCTCCCACTATATAACTATCAGTCTGTGGCTTCCTGTTGCCTCCATTCCCCTCCTCACATCATGTCACTGCCCCTGTCACATGCAGTCCTGTCCTCACTGACACATCACACATCTCCTTATATACTCTGTGCTGCTGGGGGACCCTGCTCCTCCCACTATATAACTCTCAGACTGTGACTTCCTGCTGCCTCCATTCCCCTCCTTACATCATGTCACTGCCCCTGTCACATGCAGCCCTGTCCTCACTGACACATCCCTCATCTCCTGATATACTCTGTGCTGCTGGGGACCCTGCTCCTCCCGCTATATAACTATCAGTCTGTGGCTTCCTGCTGCCCCCATCCCCCTCCTCACATCATGTCACTGCCCCTGTCACATACAGCCCTGTCCTCACTGACACATCACTGATCTCCTGATATACTCTGTGCTGCTGGAGACCCTGCTCCTCCCACTATATAACTGTCAGTGTGTGGCTTCCTGCTGCCCCCATCCCCCTCCTCACATCATGTCACTGCCCCTGTCACATGCAGCCCTGTCCTCACTGACACATCACTTATCTCCTGATATACTCTGTGCTGCTGGAGACCCTGCTCCTCCCACTATATAACTCTCAGTCTGTGGCTTCCTGCTGCCTCCATTCCCCTCCTCACACCATGTCACTGCCCCTGTCACATGCAGCCCTGTCCTCACCGACACATCACTCATCTCCTGATATACTCTGTGCTGCTGGGGACCCTGCTCCTCCCACTATATAACTCTCAGTCTGTGGCTTCCTGCTGCCTCCATTCCCCTCCTCCCATCATGTCACTGCCCCTGTCACATGCAGCCCTGTCCTCACTGACACATCACTCATCTCCTGATATACTCTGTGCTGCTGGGGACCCTGCTCCTCCCACTATATAACTATCAGTCTGTGGCTTCCTGCTGCCCCCATCCCCCTCCTCACATCATGTCACTGCCCCTGTCACATGCAGCCCTGTCCTCACTGACACATCCTTCTTCTCCTGATATACTCTGTGCTGCTGGGGACCCTGCTCCTCCCACTATATAACTATCAGTCTGTGGCTTCCTGCTGCCCCCATCCCCCTCCTCACATCATGTCACTGCCCCTGTCACATGCAGCCCTGTCCTCACTGACACACCCTTCATCTCCTGATATACTCTGTGCTGCTGGGGACCCTGCTCCTCCCACTATATAACTCTCAGTCTGTTGCTTCCTGCTGCCCCCATTACCCTCCTCACATCATGTCACTGCCCCTGTCACATACAGCCCTGTCCTCACTGACACATCACTGATCTCCTGATATACTCTGTGCTGCTGGAGACCCTGCTCCTCCCACTATATAACTGTCAGTGTGTGGCTTCCTGCTGCCCCCATCCCCCTCCTCACATCATGTCACTGCCCCTGTCACATGCAGCCCTGTCCTCACTGACACATCCCTCATCTCCTGATATACTCTGTGCTGCTGGGGACCCTGCTCCTCCCACTATATAACTGTCAGTGTGTGGCTTCCTGCTGCCCCCATCCCCCTCCTCACATCATGTCACTGACCCTGTCACATGCAGCCCTGTCCTGACTGATACATCACTCATCTCCTGATATACTCTGTGCTGCTGGAGACCCTGCTCCTCCCACTATTTAACTCAGTCTGTGGCTTCCTGCTGCCTCCATTCCCCTCCTCACATCATGTCACTGCCCCTGTCACATACAGCCCTGTCCTCACTGACACATCACACATCTCCTGATATACTCTGTACTGCTGGGAACCCTGCTCCTCCCTCTATATAACTCTCAGTCTGTGGCTTCCTGCTGCCTCCATTCCCCTCCTCACATCATGTCACTGCCCCTGTCACATGCAGCCCTGTCCTCACTGACACATCCCTCATCTCCTGATATACTCTGTGCTGCTGGGGACCCTGCTCCTCCCACTATATAACTCTCAGTCTGTGGCTTCCTGCTGCCTCCATCCCCCTCCTCACATCATGTCACTGCCCCTGTCACATGCAGCCCTGTCCTCACTGACACATCACTCATCTCCTGATATACTCTGTGCTGCTGGGGACCCTGCTCCTCCCACTATATTACTCTCAGTCTGTGGCTTCCTGCTGCCTCCATCCCCCCCTCACACCATGTCACTGCCCCTGTCACATGCAGCCCTGTCCTCACTGACACATCACTCATCTCCTGATATACTCTGTGCTGCTGGGGACCCTGCTCCTCCCACTATATAACTCTCAGTCTGTGGCTTCCTGCTGCCCTCATTCCCCTCCTCACATCATGTCACTGCCCCGGTCACATACAGCCCTGTCCTCGCTGACACATCCCTCATCTCCTGATATACTCTGTGCTGCTGGAGACCCTGCTCCTACCACTATATAACTCTCAGTCTGTGGCTTCCTGCTGCCTCCATTCCCCTCCTCACATCATGTCACTGCCCCTGTCACATACAGCCCTGTCCTTACTGACACATCCCTCATCTCCTGATATACTCTGTACTGCTGGGGACCCTGGTCCTCTCACTATATAACTCAGTCTGTGGCTTCCTGCTGCCCCCATCCCCCTCCTCACATCATGTCACTGCCCCTGTCACATGCAGCCCTGTCCTCACTGACACATCACTCATCTCCTGATATACTCTGTGCTGCTGGGGACCCTGCTCCTCCCACTATATTACTCTCAGTCTGTGGCTTCCTGCTGCCTCCATCCCCCCCTCACACCATGTCACTGCCCCTGTCACATGCAGCCCTGTCCTCACTGACACATCACTCATCTCCTGATATACTCTGTGCTGCTGGGGACCCTGCTCCTCCCACTATATAACTCTCAGTCTGTGGCTTCCTGCTGCCCTCATTCCCCTCCTCACATCATGTCACTGCCCCGGTCACATACAGCCCTGTCCTCGCTGACACATCCCTCATCTCCTGATATACTCTGTGCTGCTGGAGACCCTGCTCCTACCACTATATAACTCTCAGTCTGTGGCTTCCTGCTGCCTCCATTCCCCTCCTCACATCATGTCACTGCCCCTGTCACATACAGCCCTGTCCTTACTGACACATCCCTCATCTCCTGATATACTCTGTACTGCTGGGGACCCTGGTCCTCTCACTATATAACTCAGTCTGTGGCTTCCTGCTGCCCCCATCCCCCTCCTCACATCATGTCACTGCCCCTGTCACATGCAGCCCTGTCCTCACTGACACATCACTCATCTCCTGATATACTCTGTGCTGCTGGAGACCCTGCTCCTCCCACTATATAACTGTCTGTGGCTTCCTGCTGCCCCATCCCCCTCCTCACATCATGTCACTGCCCCTGTCACATGCAGCCCTGTCCTCACTGACACATCACTCATCTCCTGATATACTCTGTGCTGCTGGGGACCCTGCTCCTCCCACTATATAACTCTCAGTCTGTGGCTTCCTGCTGCCTCCATCCCCCCCTCACACCATGTCACTGCCCCTGTCACATGCAGCCCTGTCCTCACTGACACATCACTCATCTCCTGATATACTCTGTGCTGCTGGGGACCCTGCTCCTCCCACTATATAACTCTCAGTCTGTGGCTTCCTGCTGCCCTCATTCCCCTCCTCACATCATGTCACTGCCCCGGTCACATACAGCCCTGTCCTCGCTGACACATCCCTCATCTCCTGATATACTCTGTGCTGCTGGAGACCCTGCTCCTACCACTATATAACTCTCAGTCTGTGGCTTCCTGCTGCCTCCATTCCCCTCCTCACATCATGTCACTGCCCCTGTCACATACAGCCCTGTCCTTACTGACACATCCCTCATCTCCTGATATACTCTGTACTGCTGGGGACCCTGGTCCTCTCACTATATAACTCAGTCTGTGGCTTCCTGCTGCCCCCATCCCCCTCCTCACATCATGTCACTGCCCCTGTCACATGCAGCCCTGTCCTCACTGACACATCACTCATCTCCTGATATACTCTGTGCTGCTGGAGACCCTGCTCCTCCCACTATATAACTGTCTGTGGCTTCCTGCTGCCCCATCCCCCTCCTCACATCATGTCACTGCCCCTGTCACATGCAGCCCTGTCCTCACTGACACATCACTCATCTCCTGATATACTCTGTGCTGCTGGGGACCCTGCTCCTCCCACTATATAACTCTCAGTCTGTGGCTTCCTGCTGCCCCATTCCCCTCCTCACATCATGTCACTGCCCCTGTCACATGCAGCCCTGTCCTCACTGACATCACTATCTCCTGATACACTCTGTGCTGCTGAGGACCATGCTCCTCCCACTATATAACTCTCAGTCTGTGGCTTCCTGCTGCCCCCATTCCCCTCCTCACATCATGTCACTGCCCCTGTCACATGCAGCCCTGTCCTCACTGACATATCACTCATCTCCTGATATACTCTGTGCTGCTGGAGACCCTGCTCCTCCCACTATATAACTGTCTGTGGCTTCCTGCTGCCCCATCCCCCTCCTCACATCATGTCACTGCCTGTGACCTTACTGACACATCACTCACCAGCAGATGTATCCTAGCATACTGTGTGAAGATTTCGGATGGAGGCAGCAGGACGCCGCAGCCTGAGATGACTGAATGGAGCGAGGTGCCTCCAGCACAAAGTAAGGACGTCTTGTAGAACTGTAGAAATATTGTAATTACCAACCCGCAATGGGCAACAAAGGGGAACTGGTGTAGTCCTTAGAAGGTAGAGACACTGACTGGGGCGCTATGCTGACAGGGAAGTGACTAGAACACATATGCTGCCCATACACTTATACGACCAGATGCGAGATCGCAATGCAATGTGCCATCACATCAAGTGGTGCCCAGTGCAGCACCCGATGTCGCATGCCATCCTGCGATGAACATCGGGTGCTGGAAGAGGGGTGGTGTGGGGCTGTGTAGGCGGGACCGGAGCTTGTCGGCAGCGGGACTTGTCAGCAGCAGCAGTGACTTTGAAACACTGGATGGCCCTCTGATTAGCTGAGAAAGCTCTCTCAGCGGCCTCAGCCAATCAGAGGGGCAGCCTCAGCCAACCAGAGGGCTGTCCAGTGTTTCAGTCATCTGCTGCCGAGTCCCACCGCCTGAAAGCTCCACCGCTCCAGTCCCCGCTACACAGCCACCATGCCTCCCCAGCCAGGTACCGCTCCCCGCCACCGCTCCAGTCCCCCGCTACACAGCCGCCATGCCTCCCCAGCCAGGTACCGCTCCCGTCCCCGCTACACAGCCGCCATGCCTCCCCAGCCAGGTACCGCTCCCCGCCACCGATCCAGTCCCCCGCTACACAGCCGCCATGCCTCCCCAGCCAGGTATAGCTCCCCGCCACCGCTACAGTCCCCGCTACACAGCCGCCATGCCTCCCCAGCCAGGTACCGCTCCAGTCCCCCGCTACACAGCCGCCATGCCTCCCCAGCCAGGTACCGCTCCCGTCCCCGCTACACAGCCGCCATGCCTCCCCAGCCAGGTACCGCTCCCCGCCACCGATCCAGTCCCCCGCTACACAGCCGCTATGCCTCCCCAGCCAGGTATAGCTCCCCGCCACCGCTACAGTCCCCGCTACACAGCCGCCATGCCTCCCCAGCCAGGTACCGCTCCAGTCCCTGCTACACAGCCGCCATGCCTCCCCAGTCAGGTACCGCTCCAGTCCCCCGCTACACAGCCGCCATGCCTCCCCAGCCAGGTACCGCTTCCCGCCACCGCTGCGGTCCCCCGCTACACAGCTCCCCGCCAGCGCTCCGGTACCAATCCCAGCCCAGCCCCACTCCCCAAACCCGCTGCTGATTGCATTCGAGCAATTAGATAAATATTATGAGTTGCACATAATATTTATCGATGCGACAGTCGACGGCGTGCCTGTGCATTGCATTGAATGTCAGCATAAAAATGCATGCAATCATTCGATTTATCGGCCAGATGTGGCAGAAATCAAATGATTGCATGCGATATCTCACATATGTATGGGCAGCATAAGGGGTGGATTTATTACTAGGGAGGGGAGATTTAACACAAACATAGAATTTGCCTGCAGACAAGAACCACTCGGCCTTTCCATCTGCCTTTGTACCGATGACTATATAAACAGATGTTTTGTCAATATTCTTATGTTGACATTCCAGCAGTGCTGACAGGACGAATACCGACATGGTTGATGTCAACAAAAAGGAGATTTATGTTCTTACCTGTTAAATCCTTTTCTTCGAGATCCATAGGAGACACAGGGCTTACGCTGGGTATAGGTGGTGATGGACCTGGCAGGCACCAAACGGGATAAACAAAATCCTAAGCCTCCGGGAACTGGGCTCCTCCCCTCCTATACCCCGCCCCCGCCTCAGGCCACCAGTTTTTTTAAAGTAAACAAGCCCAAGGCAGGAGCAAAGAGAGAAGGAAGAAAACATGCAACATACAAGGCCACACACAAAAACAGGCCTAACCTAACCGCAATTTTTTTTAAAATGCAGTGAAAAGTATAAAAGCAGGCGCGTCAGGGAGGGATCCCTGTGTCTCCTATGGATCTCGAAGAAAAGGATTTAACAGGTAAGAACATAAATCTCCTTTTCTGTCTCGAGTCCATAGGAGACACAGGGCTTACGCTGGGACGTCCTAAAGCAACCTCTCAGGGGTGGGGACGCGCCTGAGCCGCGCTAAGGACACTCCTTCCAAAAGCAGAGTCCCCGGAAGCAAAGGTGTCAAACGCGTAAAAGCGCAAAAAGGTACTGGGGGACGACCAAGTAGCCGCCCTACACAGCTGCTCCGCAGTAGCCCCACCGCGGACAGCCCAAGAAGCACTAACCGACCTCGTGGAGTGAGCCCGAATCCCATCAGGGACCGGAAGGTCAGAGTCCCTATAGGCCTGGCGGATGGTGGATCTGATCCACCGAGCCAACGTCTGTTTAGACGCCGGCCAACCTCGCTTGTGAGCAGCGTAAAGGACAAAGAGAGCATCTGATTTACGAACTGACTTCGTACGCTTTACATAGATGCGAAGTGCGCGAACCACATCCAAAGAAGATTCTGAGGCCGATTGCTCAGGAGACCTGAAGGCAGGGACCACAATCTCCTGGTTGATGTGGAACCTCGAGACAACCTTAGGCAAATGAGAGGGGCGAGTTCGAAGAACTGCCCTGTCTGGATGGAAGACAAGATAAGGGGAACGCCACGACAGGGCCGACAAGTCGGACACTCGTCAAACCGAAGCAATATCTAGCAGGAAAATAGTTTTCCAAGTGAGCCATGGAAGATCAATCGAACGCAACGGTTCGAATGGAGGAGACTGTAGAGCCTGGAGAACCAGGGAGAGGTCCCACGGGGCCACCGGAGGGACAAACGGAGGCTGTATTCGGATAACCCCCTGCAGGAAGGTACGAACATCCGGTAGTAGCGCCAGTCTTCTCTGAAACAGGACAGACAACGCAGAGATCTGCACTTTTAGAGAAGAAAGACGTAAACCAGCTTCCAAGCCCGTCTGCAGGAAAGATAATATTCTAGATAGCCTAAAACGGCTGGGATCCAGCCCCCTTGTCGCACACCAAGCAAAGAAGGCTCTCCAGATCCTATAATAAGCACCTGCTGAAGACGGCTTACGTGCTTGAAGCATAGTCCGGATTACTCCTGAGGAAAAACCCTTTGCCCGCAAGAGGGACGTTTCAAGAGCTACCCCGTCAAACGGAGGCGGGGCAGATCCGGGTGCAGGCAAGGACCCTGACTGATGAGATCTGGTCGTAGAGGAAGATGGAATGGTAGGTCCATTGCCATCCCCAGGAGATCCGCGTACCAGGGCCTCCTGGGCCAATCTGAAGCGACGAGGATCAAGCTTCCTCCTTCGGCCTTGAATTTGCGAAGGACCCTGGGAAGGAGAGATATCGGGGGGAACACATACATTAGATGAAATGGCCAAGGTGCCGATAGAGCGTCTGTGAGACAGGCGCCTGGATCTCTGGTGCGAGACCCGTACCTCTGGACCTTGCGGTTGTGACGAGTGGCCATCAAGTCCACTTCCGGAGCTCCCCATCTGTCCACGAGCAGGTCGAACACGTCTTGATGAAGCGACCACTCCCCGGAGTGGAGGGTCTGGCGGCTCAGAAAGTCCGCCTCCCAATTCAGTACCCCCGGTATGAATACTGCCGATATGGCCGGGATGTGTTTCTCCGCCCACTGGAAGATGCACCTGGTCTCTGCCATGGCCCCCGGCTGCGAGTTCCTCCCTGGTGATTGATGTATGCTACAGCCGTAGCATTGTCCGACTGGACCTGAACAGGGTGACCCCGCAGCAACGGGAGGGCTAGACATAGGGCTCGGTATACCGCCCTTAGTTCCAGGCAGTTGATGGAGAGCTGGCTCTCCCTTGCCGTCCACAACCCCTGGAAGGATCTCTGACAGGTGACTGCCCCCCATCCACTCAGACTGGCGTCTGTCGTAAGAAGTACCCAGTCCTGGATCCAAAAGGGGCGTCCCATCTGTAGGTTTCGGGAGAGGAGCCACCACGTGAGGGACAGACGTAGCTCCTGGGAGAGGACAATCCTCTGCGCCCTGATGAGACGGTGTGACCCGTTCCACTGGGTCAGAAGCTCCCACTGCAGCGGGCGGGAGTGGAATTGGGCATATTCCACCATCTCGAAGGTGGAAACCATCGAGCCCAAGACCCGCATGCAGGCATGAATGGAAACCGACCGGTGTCTGAGAAGATCTCGAATCCTGGACTGGAGTGTCTGAAGCCTGTCCTCTGGCAGGAAAACCCTCTGAAGTCTGGAATCCAGGAGGGCTCCTAGATGGACCATCCGTTGAGATGGAAGGATAGCAGATTTTGACCAACTGATAATCCAACCGTGACTTTGTAGAAGGGTCACTGTCCTGTGGATGTGAACCTGGAGTTCCTCCGGAGACTGAGCCAGCAGCAGAAGGTCGTCTAAATAAGGGAGAATTCTGACCCCCTGATGTCTGAGATGTCCTGCCATGACTGCCATGATTTTCGTGAATACACGAGGGGCAGTTGAGAGACCAAAGGGCAGCGCACAAAACTGAAAGTGCTCGCCCAGTAGAGCAAAGCACAGGTACCGCTGGTGATTTTGGCGAATGGGGACATGAAGGTAGGCATCCTGGATATCCAGGGATGCCAGAAAATCTCCCGGTTCCAAGGCCAGTATGATGGAGCGTAAGGATTCCATCCGGAACTTCGGAACCCGGAGGAACCGATTGAGAGATTTCAGGTTCAGTATTGGTTGATAGGCCCCGCTGGGCTTCCGAACCAAGAACAGGCTGGCATAGAATCCTAGACCCCGTTGCGATGGGGGAACCTGTACAATGACCGCAGTTCGAAGAAGGGACTGAACGGAGTCCCTGAGGGCACTTGCCTTGATGGGATCCTTTGGTAGATTGATGGAAAAGAATTGAGAGGGAGGGCGATGGCGAAACGTGAGAGCATAACCTCGCGTGACGACATCGCGGACCCAACCGTCTGTTGTTGTGTCCAGCCATGCGGTGGAAAATCTCAGCAGACGACCTCCCACCCTGGGGTCCCCCAGGTGGAGGTCCGCCCCGTCAGGCAGACGGCTTGTCTGGCTGCTTGGGCTCGGGGCGACGGGTAGACCAGGCCTGACGTCCTCGCTGTTTAGGCGGTCTGGAAGTATGAGGCTGTGATCTTGGAAATGGCTGACCCCGTGCCCTGCCCTGAGGTCGAAAGGCCCGAAAGGAAGTAGCACGAGGTCGCGGAGCCGCTGTAGATGGCAGGAAGGCAGTCTTTGAAGCCGCTACTGTAGCCACTATTTTGTCCAGTTCTGGGCCAAAGAGGATAGTCCCAGTGAACGGCAAAGCCTCCAAAGCCCTTTTGGAGTCAGCATCCGCCCGCCAGGAACGGAGCCATAAAGCCCGTCTTGCTGCAATGGCGGAAGCCGAGACCTTGGAAGCGAGAACTCCCACATCTAGGGCAGCTTCTCCTAAATAAGCTGCAGCCTGTTGGACCCTGCCTGCTAAAGGTAAGAGTTCCTCCCGGGGTGTACCCTCAGATAGGCCCCTGACGAGGGAGTCTGCCCATTCTGAAAGCGCCCTAGCGACCCATGCTGAGGACAAGGCCGGTCTAGCGACAGCCCCTGCATGTGAATAAATGACCTTTAGGAAATTTTCTAGCTTCCTGTCGGTGGGGTCCTTCAAAGAAGCGGTGTTAGGAATGGGCAAAGTAGAAGCTCTTACCAAGCGTGCCACATGGGCATCCACTGGAGGCGGACTTTCCCATTTAACTCTGTCCCCCGGGGGGAGGGGATAAAGAGTGGGAAATCTTTTGGGGAGCTGAAATTTACGATTAGGGGTAGTCCATGCTTCCTCCAAGATATCCTCCAGTTGATCGGATCTAGGGAAGAAGGAGGAAACCTTCTTTTTACGTTTAAAGACCGGGCCCTTAGACACCGGGACTTCATCCTCTGCCAAGTCAAAAGTTTCTCTGACAGCCTTAACAAGGGCCTCCACATCTATGTCAGGAGGAGGGGGGTCCTGGGGATCTGTAGCAGGGTCAGCGTCGGGAGGGTTATAACCCGTATCCCCCTGATCAGAGTCTGTGTCTGTGTCCCCTAAAAGCTGAGGAGGGTCGTCCCTGAGCAATGCTGGGCGCTTAGCTGGTTGTTTGGACAACATTTGTTGTAACCCCTGAACCGAGGCCGTTAGGGAGCTAACCCAGGGAGGCTCCAACATGGGGGGTAAAGCACTCTGGGCTGAAGCGGAAGGAGCCGCCTGCGGAGCAGGCTGCGCAGGAGGAGCAGACGTAAGGCGGTCCACCAGCTGCGACATGACCTGGGTGAGGGACGAAGCCCAAGCCGGCTCAGTAATAGATGAGGCGGCTGAAGGCTGCTGCTGACGCCTATGACAGCATGCGCAAAGGCCATCAAACACTTCGTCATGTGTTGACAAGCCTGCAGCACAGGAAGTGCAAGTGCGCAGCAAAGGAGCTCCCCCCTCCTTAGGTGCCTTTCTGGACATGTTAACCTGAGGCACACTACAATCTCCACAACCCTATAAGGTGTGAGAAGTGGCTGAAGTGGGCGCTGCAGCACAGGGGGTGTAAGGTTACAGCACTTACACACAGCACTTCAGAGCATACAATGCACAGAAAAATAATAAATGCAGCACCTCTCACTGACCAAAGCCCCAAGGCTGGCAGGAGGAAGCTTGTATAGCCTGACCTGTGGAGGAGAGGTATACAGGGGATAGCCCAGCGTCTCCGGAGGTGCAGCAGGCAGCGCGGCTGAGGCAAAGATGGCTGCTCCGCGTCCTGTGCAGGGAGGGAGAGGGCGGAGGAAAGCCTGCGGCGGGAACTCTGCAGAGAAGGCGCCAGCAGACCCGGGGGAGGGGCTAACGGAGTGAGCCTGCCTCCCCCTGCTGATACTGAAGCCCCCAGGGAAAATGGCCGCCCGCAGCATCAGGCAAATAGCGGGGATCCCTCTAGGGATTGACCGCTGCCTGTGCTGCGCTCCGTTGCCTGATACCCTGGTGGTCTAGCGGGGGAACGAGCGACCCGGTCCCCGCCCGATCAGCACAGTCCAGCGGTCCCCAGCCGCCGGAGCTGTAAGCCGCGATAGGCGCCTAGCGCCTCTTACCTGCTCCCAGCTTCCGGCTTGCGGCTGTGGGTCCCGCTGCGGAGGATCCCGGCCGAGGTCACTCACCCAGTCGTGGTGCTGCGGCCGCCGGCGCGGCAGCGCGGGCGTCTCACAAGACGCCCAGCGCTGCCTGCCCTAGTTAAAATAAAAAATAAAAACGGGCTGCCAAAGGCAGCCCCCCGTTTCAAAGGTGCTGCTCCTGCCGCACCAAACGAAAAACTGGTGGCCTGAGGCGGGGTATAGGAGGGGAGGAGCCCAGTTCCCGGAGGCTTAGGATTTTGTTTATCCCATTTGGTGCCTGCCAGGTCCATCACCACCTATACCCAGCGTAAGCCCTGTGTCTCCTATGGACTCGAGACAGAAATATAACTCATCCTGGTATTAAAAAGTGCTGTATAGTAAAACCTTATCCTAAAGGTCTTTAAGATACATTTACCGATAGACCGCTACAGATGTGTCCTCATAAAGTACATCTAGCTGTAATACACCATGCAGCGGTATAATGCCTGGCAGGACTGAGCCGAGAGATCCTGTGCAACTTTACTCCCGCATTACCATGCAAATAAGACGCACAAGCAGACTCTGCTGATTAAAAGATTATAATATAATAATCAGCAGAAGCTACTTGTACATTTTAAATAAACACATTTCAATGGAAAACGTTGTCCAAAAAGGAGGCTCTGCCCTACATGTTACAGCGGTACTAATCCGTAGTTGGATATTGGGGGTTCCACATCAATGCTAGAGAGATCTAAAAGGAAACATCTAATGTTTCTATAAGGGGAATCCATTCATCCTTGCGCTTGCTGCCTAATGCATCCCTGGATCCTTCCCTCCTGTCCACCCAAACACGAGACAATGCCAGATTGCTGCCCTTTAACCTGTTTGCAGCCACACTAGTCGATGACCCATCACTGACAAGAAAATGAGGAGCGTTTAACAATACTTGTTTCAGCCACCGAAGGTTCAGTCTCATTTACCATATGCAAAATTCACAGGCCCTCCTCATTCCTCCCCTCTCCGCCACCATCTTAACATTGCTTCTTGGTTTTTTTTTGCTTCACTGAAATTGAAATGTCAGGATATATGTGTCTGTAGTAATTGTTGCTAGATTAGGTGTCAGGCTGATAAGATGTAACTAATATGTGCCTTTTCGGCAAGACCCGGGATCCTGCACATAATGAATCGGGGGACGCTTCCTACACATCTTGGCAATTTGGTTGTAAAAACTTCAACTGTGAAGATGGATTTGATAATTGCGGAGGTGCAGGGGAATAACAAACGCGGTGAAGCATCACTCGCTCGCCTCCTCTCATCTGTTTTATTCACATTCCCACCGCCGGCTACTTTGTATGGCTTAAGAGGGCCGGTGCCAAAAGCACCCGAGACGCTATTGACCTTTTAATCACTGCGCAGCCGATCGAACGGATCCAGTGTGAAAAATGGAGCCGATTCGGTTGTAAGCGCTGAGGGAGGAAATATCAAACTAGAAGAACATAGATGTAAATAAAAAAAGGACGAAAATTACATAATTATTTTCATTTATGTTAAAAAAAAAAAAATTAAATATTCCGTAAACAGTTCTCATTTGCAGGCCTAGAAGTATGCAACGCTCTGAAGCGTGGTCTATTCATGACAGACCGGTCTTAAACGCTATTCGAGTCGATGAGAAAAACAAAGTTCCGTTTTGTGAGACGCCAAGTAACGTTCCTCTTGCTCCCTCATTTCATGTACTTCTCTTGCTGTTCGGCCAGAATTTTGGCAGAGGATTTGGCATCGTAGAAGAGTTCGTTGATTTCTTCCACGTGTTCTTTTTCGATGCTGTCCTTGCCGTTGATTTTGGCGAGGAGGTTAGCCGGGGTCAGCAGCTGTACGGAGTATCTGTCAGGACACATGAGGAGAGTAAGGGGAGAGTGATCGGCAACGTTCCGGCACAAAATGTTCAATAATTAGCAGTTCATAAATAATATATTATTTTCTTGTAGAATTTAATTTCAGTTATTCCATCGTGATCTAGTAAATGAGTACAAGATACGTGAGGCAGAGAGCGGAGCTGTTCCTGGGTCCAATCCTTAAGATAAATAATGGCTTGGCGGCCCTTACACCATCAGCCACGCAGCATAATGTACCCTACGGCGGACATCAGTCTACCTGAGCGGTGAGGTGCCGATGGTTCGGCACCTTCTGACTGAGCGGTGAGGTGCCGATGGTTCGGCACCTTCTGACTGAGGGGTGAGGTGCCGATGGTTCGGCACCTTCTGACTGAGCGGTGAGGTGCCGATGGTTCGGCACCTTCTGACTGAGCGGTGAGGTGCCGATGATTCGGCACCTTCTGACTGAGCGGTGAGGTGCCGATGGTTCGGCACCTTCTTGTCCTCTCTGGGAGAAGAACGATAAGCAAGGCTGATGCATCACTTACCTCAGCGTAGTCTTGGTGCCAATATCTCCCAAGTGATTTAACGCTTCCTCGCTAATGGTGATCCCCTCAGTCTGTGCCCGGATCTTTATAATCTGGATCGAGAAACAAGAGGGCAAAATATAAGTTGGTTGCAAGGTGGAAATAGGAGTAAAGACGGATTAATGGAGTGAGGTGCCGGCGTGTGAGCATGTAGCACCACTACCACCACCTTGCGAAGGCATGTAGGCATAGGTCAAACTGGAAAGAGCCTTACATTCATTTTACATGAACAAGGCCATGGATATTTTTTTTTTTTTAAACACAACAATGTACACACTTTCCAACAAGCGCCTTTGTGTCCACTACAAGATTAGCTGCCAAGTTCTGAGGACACTCGAGCTTAGATGCGTCACCTGCGTCTGACCACAGCAGCTCAGAAATATGCTCTCTAGTGCGTTACCAATAACTTTTATACATCAAGCGAAAGACAACAAATCAGTTCTGTCTACACGGCAGCAGGTTTCCCACAGCCCAATATTATCTATTGGATGTTAGAACCAGTACACGACTATTACGTATTTAGCACATTCTGAAGGAGAAGATTTACGAACACAACACTTTTATGGGTGTGGAATTTTAGATACTTTTTTACTAACTGTCACATTCCCCAGATCACCTAGCTGGTGCACAGGTGCAGTCATTACTAACTGTCACATTCCCCAGATCACCTAGCTGGTGCACAGCTGCAGTCATTACTAACTGTCACATTCCCCAGGTCACCTAGCTGGTGCACAGCTGCCGTCATTACTAACTGTCACATTGTCACACATTTTGCATTCATTCCTACTATAGATCCACAGGTGGCCTGATATACATGGTCTGTTGGTAGATCTTGAGGACAGGTTTGGCCACCGCTAACCCTACAGTGTAGATCTATCACCTGGAAGCATGTTTGTTCAAATCAAGCTTGTGTTACGCTTATTACTATTCGCCCTGTTAAATCCAGCCCTCAATGCCGCAGAAAATCCATCATTTAAAAAAAACCCTAGTGTTAGTAAATATATAGCCTATTAATATACAATACATTGTATTTTAATGACAAAAGGAATGAAAAAGTATGGTCCTGAGTTGGGCTGAAATAAGAACCAAGGATACAGGGGTGTCAGTATTCCAATGTTCAGAATCCAGACTGCCGGTACTCAGACAGGGGGGCAAGCACTCGCCACAGGTCCTATTCTCATTCTCTGGGGGTCGTGGAACCCCAGTCGGGATCCCAACTGTTGGACTTTTAAACAGTAAGGATTCCAATGTCTGAGTACTGACATCTGAATCCCGACTTTCGGGACGTCATCCAGCACCAGCACATCGTACCAGTAGACCCCACGGAACCAAAGAACCGCAGTGTGTAGCTGAACAATACAATTCCATTCTTCAAGTGCTAAGTTCATAAATAAAAGCTACGGATGTATATTGTTAGGTCGCCCTGTAGATGGAACTCAACCAGTAACACTTGTTCCGTTAAACATCATTCGTCATCTATATACGGATCCAATAAAAAGATGCTGGGGCTTGTGGCAAGCGGATGATGGAAGATTTCCAGAAACCGTGACAAGGTGCGGTGCGTCCTTAGTACGGAGCTGGCACCGTGAGCCCAGGAGCCAGCTCTCCGCCTGAGTGATAACGGACAGTCTGGATAATGGTGTTGTGCGTTGTACTGCTGAGATAGCAGCTCTCATATAATACAGGTATTTTTCACTTTGGCAGCTCTGTAAACAAGATAGCAGGAGGCGTCTGCTTAAATTAAAACTGGGAATGCGCAACAAGAAGACGGTGTGTGAGCCCCGCTGAAACTTTAGACAGCCATGTGAGGAATGGATTAATGCTACGCATTGTTACCCAATACAGCATTTGTGTGCAGGAACCTGCAGCGATGGATTCCACGTTCTTTTACCTACATCACTGACTGGGAGCCGAAGCGGCAAAGCTACCGGGAGGATTTCTCATTAACAGATCCCGTAACAAATAAAAAGACCCTCATCCACTCACTAGTCACATCCAGATTGGACTACTGTAATCTCCTACTTTCTGGCCTCCCTGTGAAACACCTCCAGCCTATCTTCTGCTCCAAACGTACTATGGCCCATATTCAGATCTGATCGCAGTACAAATTTGTTCTCAAAATGGACAAAACCATGCTGCACTGCAGGTGGGGCAGATGTAACATGTGCAGAGAGTTACATTTGGGTGGGGTGTGTTGTCCACCACCCCTTTTTTACAAGTCCTACACTGGCTCCCTTCCCCTTCAGAATAGAATTCAAGCTCCTGACACTTACTTACAAAGCCATCACCCATTCCTCTCCCACCTACAGAACTGACCTTATCTCTCTTTACACTTCCACCCACCCTCTCCACTCCACAAATGCACATCGCCTCTCCTGCAAACTGGTTACTTCCTCCCATTCCCGCCTACCAGATTTTGGCCGTTGTTCTCCGTATCTCTGGAATTTTTGTACCTCTCCCGATCAGACTCCCTACAAAATGTTAAACGGGCTATCAAGACCCGCTTCTTCATTAACTCCAACCATTTCTCATCTTAACCTTCTGTTTATGCTCACTTCTATCCCTGACTGTCTGCCCCTCCCCTTTAGAATGTAAGCTCTCATGAGCAGGGCCCTCTCTCATCATGTGCTTTTCTAAGATCATATTTGTTACTTTTATACTTGTGTCTGCTGCTGCAACTGTCTTATTTACCATGTGCTTGTCCTAATTTGCATTCATACTGTAAATCACTATTTTCTTTTTTCTTTTATGCTCATCTATGTATTGTCAGGCGCTGCAGAACCCTTGTGGCGCCAAATAAACAATAATAAAAATAGTTATAAAATCTGAACAGTCTTCATAACTTAATATTGGGAACGCTATAAGGCAGATTGGGTAGGAAAATAAGGAAGGTGCGTTCTTGCAAATGCGGACTTCACCTTCACCTATTCCTGGATGACTCAGTACAGGAGGAAGTGTTACCTGCTTCATTTCCTGCGGTGTGTACAGCATGGTGCGGATAATCATCACTCGGTCTAGCAGATCCAGGGGTATGCCGTGAGGGGAAGCCACATCTTCAGTGCCCCTAAAACCATTGAGGTCATTATATCATCATCATCGTCTAACCAATACCAATGACTATATATGTAATATGCAGCTATTTGTCGCTCAACGTCGATGAGAAACACAAATAGGGCTCTATAATATTCTATAGATGCTTTACTAATACCTGATGACGCAATTGCCCCGATTGGTGGCGAAGATGACGATGGGGGCCAGTGAGGACTCCAGAGCGCGGTGGAGATAGGTGAAGCATTCTATGTCCAGCATATGGACTTCGTCAATGAACAGCACCCCTGGGACCAGCTCGGCAATCCCCTGGTCAATGTATTTATTCACCACTTTGTTGATTTCAGCCCTCAGCTTGTCTGGGATATTAGAATAAGGAAAATGCATTATTATACTTCATGGTATGGACCAGTGATGGGCACATGCCAATAACGCAGTGCGCTAATTATCGGTTATCGTTTCCTAACAGAACACCAGCATATTACACAGTACTAGAGAATGTTTCGTACACGCAGGAGCCTGGTGTTCAGGATGCCCTAGGTCATAATACAGACACTGGCCTCCCTATGGTGAAGATACCGACAGGCAACATAAACCTCCACCCTCCCCGGTAGTGCCAAACCATATCCCCCGCTGCCTATACCTAGCCACCCCATCCCACAGCCGAACTTTAACTCCCCTCCCTGTAGCCTAACCCTAAATCCCATCCCACAGCCTAACCCTAACTCCCCTCCCTGCAGCCTACCCCTAACTCCCCTCCCTGCAGCCTACCCCTAACTCCCCTCCCTGCAGCCTACCCCTAACTCCCCTCCCTGTAGCCTAACCCTAAATCCCATCCCACAGCCTAACCCTAACTCCCCTCCCTGCAGCCTAACCCTAACTCCCCTCCCTGCAGCCTAACCCTAAATCCCATCCCACAGCCTACCCCTAACTCCCCTCCCTGCAGCCTACCCCTAACTCCCCTCCCTGCAGCCTAACTCCCCTCCCTGCAGCCTACCCCTAACTCCCCTCCCTGCAGCCTACCCCTAACTCCCCTCCCTGCAGCCTACCCCTAACTCCCCTCCCTGCAGCCTACCCCTAACTCCCCTCCCTGCAGCCTACCCCTACATCCCATCTCACAGCCCAACGCTAACTCCCGTCCCTGCAGCCTACCCCTAACTCCCCTCCCTGCAGCCTACCCCTAACTCCCCTCCCTGCAGCCTACCCCTAACTCCCCTCCCTGCAGCCTACCCCTAACTCCCCTCCCTGCAGCCTACCCCTACATCCCATCTCACAGCCCAACGCTAACTCCCGTCCCTGCAGCCTAACCCTAACTCCCCTCCCTGCAGCCTACCCCTAACTCCCCTCCCTGCAGCCTACCCCTAACTCCCATCCCTGCAGCCTAACCCTAAATCCCATCCCTGCAGCCTACCCCTAAATCCCATCCCTGCAGCCTACCCCTAAATCCCATCCCTGCAGCCTACCCCTAACTCCCCTCCCTGCAGCCTACCCCTAACTCCCCTCCCTGCAGCCTAACCCTAAATCCCATCCCACAGCCTAACACCCATCTCACAGACTAACCCTTACTCCCATCCCACAGCCTAACCCTAACTCCCCTCCCGCAGCCTAACCCTAACTCCCCTCCCTGCAGCCTAACCCTAACTCCCCTCCCTGCAGCCTAACCCTAAATCCCATCCCACAGCCTACCCCTAACTCCCCTCCCTGCAGCCTACCCCTAACTCCCCTCCCTGCAGCCTAACTCCCCTCCCTGCAGCCTACCCCTAACTCCCCTCCCTGCAGCCTACCCCTAACTCCCCTCCCTGCAGCCTACCCCTAACTCCCCTCCCTGCAGCCTACCCCTAACTCCCCTCCCTGCAGCCTACCCCTACATCCCATCTCACAGCCCAACGCTAACTCCCCTCCCTGCAGCCTACCCCTAACTCCCCTCCCTGCAGCCTACCCCTAACTCCCCTCCCTGCAGCCTACCCCTAACTCCCCTCCCTGCAGCCTACCCCTACATCCCATCTCACAGCCCAACGCTAACTCCCGTCCCTGCAGCCTAACCCTAACTCCCCTCCCTGCAGCCTACCCCTAACTCCCCTCCCTGCAGCCTACCCCTAACTCCCATCCCTGCAGCCTAACCCTAAATCCCATCCCTGCAGCCTATCCCTGCAGCCTACCCCTAAATCCCATCCCTGCAGCCTACCCCTAACTCCCCTCCCTGCAGCCTACCCCTAACTCCCCTCCCTGCAGCCTACCCCTAACTCCCCTCCCTGCAGCCTAACCCTAAATCCCATCCCACAGCCTAACACCCATCTCACAGACTAACCCTTACTCCCATCCCACAGCCTAACCCTAACTCCCCTCCCGCAGCCTAACCCTAACTCCCCTCCCTGCAGCCTACCCCTAACTCCCCTCCCTGCAGCCTACCCCTAACTCCCCTCCCTGCAGCCTACCCCTAACTCCCCTCCCTGCAGCCTACCCCTAACTCCCCTCCCTGCAGCCTACCCCTAACTCCCCTCCCTGCAGCCTACCCCTAACTCCCCTCCCTGCAGCCTACTCCTAACTCCCCTCCCTGCAGCCTACCCCTAACTCCCCTCCCTGCAGCCTACCCCTAACTCCCCTCCACTGGTGCCCCGTTATGTAGCCCGGAATATCCACCGATCAGGATCCCAGCTGACGGCATTCAGGCGTCGGAATCTTGATGTGATATTAGTTGTGTCGCCGGTTCTTGTGAAGCCGGCGTCGGTATAGTGAACGCCAGCATCCGGACCGCTGGGATATTACCCAGGAACTTAATCATTAAGGGTTTTAGGCCGACACGGTCGTATAGTAAGTAAATACCTGTAATTTCAGTTTTCTTCGGCTTCATCAGCTGACCCATCATAGAAAGAATATCTTGGCCTCCCTGCAGAACAGAAACCAGTAGAAGACTAAAGCGCCATGAAGGGGTATGTTCTAGAGATGGGCCACGCCCACCTGCTCTATAACTGGCCAGCACAGCAGTATATTAGGAAAACTCTGATAAGTCATATGGGAGTGTAGAATAAGTTCTAGGTTTGGGCGCTATGGTGCCCTCTAGTGGAGATTCCTATACCATAAGTATTTTCCACCTGCCATAGCACTTGGGTGGCTGCAGCACGAGCATACAAAGGAGCAGCTTGTTCATGGACTGTAACTTGGGCTCATACAGGTTATGGTGACTTTTCCCACGTGCTTTTTCTATAAACCATGTGATTTTCTCCACGAATATACTTCCCCTACTAACACTGCTGCCCAGATAACTCGCCTTCCTTTCCCCGTACCTGAGGTCTTGCGTTGGCCACATCCAGGTCATGTAGGGTTACATCCTGAATCACTTCTTTCTTCTTGTGAACGTCTCCCTTTGGCAGCGGAACGTACTCCTCGGCTTCAAGGTCAAACTCTGTGGCGTAGGTGTCGCACCTGCCCTGCCTCTGTTTGGTGAGGAGAGAAGCTGGGTTAATGGAAAGGCACAGGTGCGTTCTGAGCCCCGACTGACAGGCTGCTGATAACAGGCAGAGGGAACCTGCTCGCAAATTACAGCTTTGTTGAAAGCATTGAGAAAACGGGAACTTCCCATCCGCTCCCCTCTCTGTACATCCTCAATACGGAGCAGTCTCGGGCCATAACAGAACGCATCATGCGGATGACTAGAACCCAATGATTCAGTGAGGACATTACAATAAACGCCCAGTAATACAGTCTATACAATAATATACACTGTACCTTTACTGCGCCGCTGTTTGCCTCAATGTAGATGACGTCACCAACCTCCACTCGCTCCTTCTGCAAGCTTTCATAGATGCTGGGATCCAGCTGAAAAACAAGAGTACGGTTAGCCGTCCATAGTACCTGTGACCAGCACTCAGGAATACAGCCGAGGCCAGCTGCTGGGGAATTACAAGTCCCAGCACACCATGCCGTTACCTATCACAGCATTATAGTCAGCACATTACATATATTTGGGAAGACAGACTCCCCCCACCCCTGGTTCAGCTTTGGACCATTTCCATTGACTTTAGTAACAATAGTATGTATAATGGCAGCATGGATGGTGTAGTGGTTAGCATTACTGCCTCACAGCACTGAGGTCATGGGTTCTATCCCCACCATGTGTTATATATATGGGGCAGTACGGATGGTGTAATGGTTACATTACTGCCTCACAGCACTGAGGTCATGGGTTCTATCCCCACCATGTGTTATATATATGGGGCAGTACGGATGGTGTAATGGTTACATTACTGCCTCACAGCGCAGAGGTCATGGGTTCTATCCCCACCATGTGTTATATATACGGGCAGTACGGATGGTGTAATGGTTACATTACTGCCTCACAGCGCTGAGGTCATGGGTTCTATCCCCACCATGTGTTATATATACGGGGCAGTACGGATGGTGTAATGGTTACATTACTGCCTCACAGCGCTGAGGTCATGGGTTCTATCCCCACCATGTGTTATATATACAGGGCAGTATGGATGGTGTAATGGTTAGCATTACTGCCTCACTGCGCTGAGGTCATGGGTTCTATTCCCACCATGTGTTATATATACACGGGGCAGCACGGATGGTGTAATGGTTAGTATTACTGCCTCACAGTACTGAGGTCATGGGTTCTATCCCCACCATGTGTTATATATACGGGGCAGTACGGACAGTGTAATGGTTACATTACTGCCTCACAGCACTGAGGTCATGGGTTCTATCCCCACCATGTGTTATATATACAGGGCAGTATGGATGGTGTAATGGTTAGCATTACTGCCTCACAGCGCTGAGGTCATGGGTTCTATCCCCACCATGTGTTATATATACGGGCAGTACGGATGGTGTAATGGTTACATTACTGCCTCACAGCGCTGAGGTCATGGGTTCTATCCCCACCATGTGTTATATATACGGGGCAGTACAGATGGTGTAATGGTTACATTACTGCCTCACAGCGCTGAGGTCATGGGGTCTATCCCCACCATGTGTTATATATACGGGGCAGTACGGATGGTGTAATAGTTACATTACTGCCTCACAGCACTGAGGTCATGGGTTCTATCCCCACCATGTGTTATATATACAGGGCAGTACGGATGGTGTAATGGTTAGCATTACTGCCTCACAGCGCTGAGGTCATGGGTTCTATCCCCACCATGTGTTATATATACGGGGCAGTACGGATGGTGTAATGTTTAGCATTACTGCCTCACAGCACTGAGGTCATGGGTTCTATCCCCACCATGTGTTATATATACGGGGCAGTACGGATGGTGTAATGGTTAGCATTACTGCCTCACAGCGCTGAGAGGTCATGGGTTCTATCCCCACCATGTGTTATATATACGGGCAGTACGGATGGTGTAATGGTTACATTACTGCCTCAGCACTGAGGTCATGGGTTCTATCCCCACCATGTGTTATATATACGGGGCAGTACAGACGGTGTAATGGTTAGCATTACTGCCTCACAGCGCTGAGGTCATGGGTTCTATCCCCACCATGTGTTATATATACGGGGCAGTACGGATGGTGTAATAGTTACATTACTGCCTCACAGCACTGAGGTCATGGGTTCTATCCCCACCATGTGTTATATATACGGGGCAGTACAGACGGTGTAATGGTTAGCATTACTGCCTCACAGCGCTGAGGTCATGGGTTCTATCCCCACCATGTGTTATATATACGGGGCAGTACGGATGGTGTAATAGTTACATTACTGCCTCACAGCACTGAGGTCATGGGTTCTATCCCCACCATGTGTTATATATACGGGGCAGTACGGATGGTGTAATGGTTAGCATTACTGCCTCACAGCACTGAGGTCATGGGTTCTATCCCCACCATGTGTAAAATATACGGGGCAGTACAGACGGTGTAATGGTTAGCATTACTGCCTCACAGCACTGAGGTCATGGGTTCTATCCCCACCATGTGTTATATATACGGGGCAGTACAGATGGTGTAATAGTTACATTACTGCCTCACAGCACTGAGGTCATGGGTTCTATCACCACCATGTGTTATATATACGGGGCAGTACAGACGGTGTAATGGTTAGCATTACTGCCTCACAGCGCTGAGGTCATGGGTTCTATCCCCACCATGTGTTATATATACGGGGCAGTACGGATGGTGTAATAGTTACATTACTGCCTCACAGCACTGAGGTCATGGGTTCTATCCCCACCATGTGTTATATATACAGGGCAGTATGGATGGTGTAATGGTTAGCATTACTGCCTCACTGCGCTGAGGTCATGGGTTCTATTCCCACCATGTGTTATATATACACGGGGCAGCACGGATGGTGTAATGGTTAGTATTACTGCCTCACAGTACTGAGGTCATGGGTTCTATCCCCACCATGTGTTATATATACGGGGCAGTACGGACAGTGTAATGGTTACATTACTGCCTTACAGCACTGAGGTCATGGGTTCTATCCCCACCATGTGTTATATATACAGGGCAGTACGGATGGTGTAATGGTTAGCATTACTGCCTCACAGCGCTGAGGTCATGGGTTCTATCCCCACCATGTGTTATATATAAGGGGCAGTACAGATGGTGTAATGTTTAGCATTACTGCCTCACAGCGCTGAGGTCATGGGTTCTATCCCCACCATGTGTTATATATACGGGGCAGTACGGATGGTGTAATGGTTAGCATTACTGCCTCACAGCGCTGAGGTCATGGGTTCTATCCCCACCATGTGTTATATATACGGGCAGTACGGATGGTGTAATGGTTACATTACTGCCTCAGCACTGAGGTCATGGGTTCTATCCCCACCATGTGTTATATATACGGGGCAGTACAGACGGTGTAATGGTTAGCATTACTGCCTCACAGCGCTGAGGTCATGGGTTCTATCCCCACCATGTGTTATATATACGGGGCAGTACGGATGGTGTAATAGTTACATTACTGCCTCACAGCACTGAGGTCATGGGTTCTATCCCCACCATGTGTTATATATACGGGGCAGTACAGACGGTGTAATGGTTAGCATTACTGCCTCACAGCGCTGAGGTCATGGGTTCTATCCCCACCATGTGTTATATATACGGGGCAGTACGGATGGTGTAATAGTTACATTACTGCCTCACAGCACTGAGGTCATGGGTTCTATCCCCACCATGTGTTATATATACGGGGCAGTACGGATGGTGTAATGGTTAGCATTACTGCCTCACAGCACTGAGGTCATGGGTTCTATCCCCACCATGTGTTATATATACGGGGCAGTACAGACGGTGTAATGGTTAGCATTACTGCCTCACAGCACTGAGGTCATGGGTTCTATCCCCACCATGTGTTATATATACGGGGCAGTACAGATGGTGTAATAGTTACATTACTGCCTCACAGCACTGAGGTCATGGGTTCTATCCCCACCATGTGTTATATATACGGGGCAGTACAGATGGTGTAATAGTTACATTACTGCCTCACAGCACTGAGGTCATGGGTTCTATCCCCACCATGTGTTATATATACGGGGCAGTACAGACGGTGTAATGGTTAGCATTACTGCCTCACAGCGCTGAGGTCACGGGTTCTATCCCCACCATGTGTTATATATACGGGGCAGTACGGATGGTGTAATAGTTACATTACTGCCTCACAGCACTGAGGTCATGGGTTCTATCCCCACCATGTGTTATATATACGGGGCAGTACGGATGGTGTAATGGTTAGCATTACTGCCTCACAGCACTGAGGTCATGGGTTCTATCCCCACCATGTGTTATATATACGGGGCAGTACGGATGGTGTAATGGTTAGCATTACTGCCTCACAGCGCTGAGGTCATGGGTTCTATCCCCACCATGTGTTATATATACTGAGCAGTACGGACGGTGTAATGGTTAGCATTACTGCCTCACAGCACTGAGGTCATGGGTTCTATCCCCACCATGTGTTATATATACGGGGCAGTACGGATGGTGTTATGGTTACATTACTGCCTCACAGCACTGAGGTCATGGGTTCTATCCCCACCATGTGTTATATATACGGGGCAGTACGGATGGTGTAATGGTTAGCATTACTGTCTCACAGCACTGAGGTCATGGGTTCCTTTCCCACCATGTGCAGTACCGATGGTGTAATGGTTAGTATTAATGCCTCACAGCACTGAGGTCATGGGTTCCTTTCCCACCATGTGTTCTATATACAGGGCAGTACGGACGGTGTAATGGTTACATTACTGTCTCACAGCGCTGAGGTCATGGGTTCTATTCCCACCATGTGTTATATATACGGGGCAGTACGGACGGTGTAATGGTTACAGTACTGCCTCACAGCGCTGAGGTCATGGGTTCTATCCCCACCATGTGTTATATATACGGGGCAGTACGGCTGGTGTAATGGTTAGCATTACTGCCTCACAGCGCTGAGGTCACGGGTTCTATCCCCACCATGTGTTATATATACAGGGCAGTACGGATGGTGTATGGTTAGCATTACTGCCTCACAGCACTGAGGTCATGGGTTCTATCCCCACCATGTGTTATATATACGGGGCAGTACGGATGGTGTAATGGTTAGCAATGGTAATAAATCAAATAAATATATAATGTTTCTTAAAATACCCTTGTAAACATATTTTCCACAGGATAACCATAGTGAACTATTTTGGGTCTGTTATGTACAGCTCCTATAAGTCCCCCCGAGATTCCTGGCAGCAGTGGGATGTTCTGCAGTCCCAATCATTTCCAAGTTATAGCATTTACTCCATTTGCCTTCATATAAAGATTCAGGGTCTTTAATTGTACGACAGAGAACACAAACCTTTAACTGTTTGGTTCCTTTGGCGGTTTTCAGACCAATGATAACATGGCTTATTGTCTTGCCGTAACCTCCCATCGGATTCTCAGTCTCACAAGGGGTTAACTCCGTCACTTCCCCTTCATACACCTCCTTGGTTTCCCGAATTCTCAGACCTGGAAAAAGAAAAAGAAAAAAAAAGAAAGTTCTACGGTAACACAATTACAGAACCGTTACACATTTGTAATAGAACGCTAACGTCGGTGCTTGGCAGAGGGATGACAGCAGGAAGCAGAGACATTTGGAATGCCATGGAAAGCGTGGGTACAGTCCTCCAGCTAACACACTTATCACATTCTAGAACCATAAACGGGGTAATGCCAGTCACACCAACATTGGCTTCAGCAGGCTGATAGATTACATTCAGGGCAGGATTTTAGTAACTGCAAGGGAAGTAACTCGATGTTACCCTTCTAAGGTGCCCATACACTAGTAAGATTTATCTTCAGATCTGGCTGGTTGAAACAAAAACATGGTTATGGATGAGTGACAGTTTGTCAGTTTTCCAGCATTTCCAAGCAAATGGTCAACTGTCATTTGCGCTCATCCATAACCATGTTTTTGTTTCAACCAGACAGATCTGCAGATGAATCTGCGTGTGTATGGCCACCTTAACTTCCGCTACGGTAAGGTATGGATCCAGTGGCTAGAGCTACAGTATCTAGACAGACAGTCAATAGGTCTATGTTGAAAGACCTGTCCAAATTGCATGTGTTTGACGTCCTCGATGGATCCAATGCGCTGTTCCGTGCACATTGGACTTGAGCTGAACGTCGGACCTGTCGCCCGTCCGACCTCGCTCCCTCTTGGCAGTGGGGAATGGGGTCGCATGCGATACAGTGCTGTAGTGTGTGGTCACCTTAAAAGTGGCGAGCATGGCGAAGCACTGAGCCCAAAGCATGGTAAGTGAGCGTGCCACACGGTACACTATTTGAGGGCCCATGTTGATCTATTGATCCTATCGACCTATTGACTGTCTAATACAAACCCATAAGGTATTCCTATTTCTGTGACTGCTGGGCTTCCTTTAACATTTATTTATTTATTAACAGTTTCTTATATAGCGCACACAGATTCCGCAGCACTTTACAGAGCATAGTTATGAGCAAACACATAACAAATTACAGTACAAGACAGTTTAGGACAAGTACATGGTTAATATGGATAGTTGCATCAGGGGACAGGACACTGAAGCAATCATCAGGCAGGGAGTGGTTTATATATTCTAAGAAAGGCACATGAGGAGAGAGGGCCCTGCCCGTGAGAGCTTACATTCTAAAGGGGAGGGTTAGACAGACAGTGGTGACACAGAAGGGAATGAAGTGGGCATAAACAGGTTAGGATGAGAGATGGTCGGGTTTTATGCAGGAGGGTGGGAAGGGATGTTGTGGTTCATATAGACAGAGTTTACAGGTTCTGGACATGCAGGGGGGGGGGTGGGGGGGGAGAGGAACGACACGGACCGCACAGGTGTCACGGCACCTTCGTGTTTTCACATCAAAACAATCTGCAAACATAGCGAAAAATTGTAGTTTTACTGCGGGGGAACTGGATCCCCCCAAAGTCTACTGAAGCCTGATAACAGAACAAGTGCTCTGTGTACCCCAATACTGACGCATCATTTCTACTCTAACAATTACACTAATAAAGACCACCATTTATTTATCCCTCAGAGTGGGAGTTTATATTGAGGGGGGGGGGGGGTATACATGGGTGTTATATGCCTAGTTCTATGCCGTGATCAGAATCCTGCCTTACACAATACGCTTAGACAAACATGATATCGCGGGCACAGAGCGCCATCTGAGTAACGACTGCTGTAAAGTGTCTGAGGCTACATAGCAGCCTGGCTCCAATACACAATTCATTACAAGGACTTGAAAGTGGTTTAAATCATTGGCAAAAACAATTTTCTGCTGCCCTTGTGGAGAAGAGAACAAAATACCAACTCCTATTCCGGCTACACCAATAATCCATGCATGAAGTAGAACAATTCAGATTTGTTCAACATTAAGAAGACACGTGAATCCCCCCCGCCCCGCACACTGCTCACATAGCACAAGAGCAATGGAGGGTCTCTGTTCTACTATGCACCCCCCAGGGCAGCGGCAAAGCTACATCAGATTAGGGACACTACCCAATAATGGATAAAAGGGAACAGATGGAGCCAAGGCCTAGAAAAATAGGAGGAAGTCTCAAGAATAAAGAGTAAACGGCCGATCACCTCATTACAAGTTACGTTGGATGTATTTTCATACAACTCATCACTTATACATAGTACACAGATCCCCCTCCCAGAACGTCTGCATTATTAAAGAGAGGCAGGTGTCCCAGGAGACTCCGCAGTGCCCCAAGTGGCCGTATCATAGAAGGTGATTCTACTTTGCCTTCACTAAGCAGCTTCTGTACAATGCATCTTGCAGACATGGTAGCGCAGAAACCCTAAGCAGGGGCATTTAGGCAAAACTGTCCCAAAGGAAACGTATGGCAACCAGACCCCAAGTACTGTTTTACTATTATACTGAAGCAGAGATACTTGCGGAGTTTGGGATGTAAGATCTCACGCGCAGGGCCCTCTTCTCTCAAGTGCTTTTCCTTCTCTTACTAGAACCATATTTGATGGCACCAAATCCTGCGGTTTTCTGTCACCCTGATACTTATTGCAGTGTCATCTACTGACGCAGCCACCAATAATTTTAAAATGTTACAAGTGCTTTGTCCAAAAAGCATAGATCACATTCCATCAGACAAGTACAAAGCTTATTTAAAACTACTCAAGAAAAAAAAACACCACAACTATGTATGCTTTTGCAGAATACCGATTGAGTTAGGGTTAGGCAGGTACTTGTGTATTATCTGGGCTCCCAAGATTTCCATCGTAAGGCATTGTACAATCAAAAATCGGTCGCATCGCATGCGATGCGACACGATTTTTAATTGTACAGGCACCCTGATGCCTATGTTAAATGCACCCCCAGACCCGATTCTTAATTGTACACCCACCCTGATGGGTAATTACTATGTGAAATGCGCCCCCCCCCCCCATTGTTAACGCCACCCCAGTATCAACGCCAACCCAAAGCGTGGCGAGCGCAGCAAGCCCGCGAGGGGCGGTGGTACGCGTCCTCTGACCTTTTCAAACACCCACTATCCACGTCGGCGTGGAGGTGACTTTAGATAGTGTGGCGAGCGCAGCGAGCCACCGAGCCCCGCGAGGGGACGCGGATTACTTCACATTTATTCCGTGTGCGCTCGCCACACTATCTAAAGTCAACTCCACGCCGACGTGGATAGTGGGGGTATGAAAAGGTCGGAGGGCGCATACCGCCTCTGCTCGCCACGCTTCGGGTTGGCGTTGATACTGGGGTGGTGTTGACAATGGGGAGGACATTTCACATAGTCATCACCCATCAGGGTGGGTGTACAATTGAAAATCGGGTCTGTGGGTGCATTTAACATAGGAATCAGGCAGCAGGGTGCCTGTACAATGTAAAATTGCGTTGCATCGCATGCCATTATAATCATCTCTCCATCAGAGGATTGCACTGGAAGCACAGACTGAGCACAGACTCAGAAGCCACCGAAGACTAAAAGTGGCAGCAGGGCCACCAGGGACGTTCGAAAGTCCTCATTATCATGTTGGCCTGACGTCAACCTATTATAGCACACCTCTGACTGGGTCATCATTATTTAGGGGTCTGTTTTTTTTATATATTTGGGATGCAGTCAATATACCAACAGTCAAAATACTTACACGTTCAAAATGCAGACATGCTGACATTTAAAATATTGACTTCACAATCCAAGCGGGCATAGAGTTAGATTATAATAAGAGATATTAGTGTGGTGAGCGCAGGGCGGTATCATGCCCGAAGCATGGCGAGCACAGTTGGGGGCGCGATACACTTATACAGTGACTGACATGTTGTCCTTTTAAATGTCGGCATTTTGAGCGTGTCTGCATAAGGAATGTCGGGATTTTGAACGTGTTGGGATTTGTACTGACTGCCAATGGTTGTCTGTATTTTGAATGCCAGGAAATCATACTGAACCCATATATTTATTTATACTAGTTACTTGCCAGATCAGGCATGTCCAACTTTGTCCCTCCAGGTGTTGTGAAACTATAAGTCCCATCATGCCTTGCCACTGTTTTGCGATTAGGGAATGCTAAAACTATTGCAAGGCATGCTGGGATGTGTAGCTTCAAAACAGCAGGAGGGACATGCCTGGTTTAAATGATGGATCATCATCAGCCCTGGCGGTTCTGCGCACCCGAATGAAGTAACACTTGAAACGCTGCTTCAGGCGCCAACTAGTGTCGGCCGGTGCGCATAACACTTGAATGCCCCCCTTACAGGTGAGGAGCAGCATTCACTTTTTATTATATAGATAGAAAAATGGCATCGTGTTGCCTTATTTGTGTCAAGCAACATATTTCTAATCCCCCCGGATTAGTTTTCAACCCCACTTTACATACAGAACAACGCTTCTTGCCAGTCTGAGGCTTAGCTGGATTTGCCCTGCCACCAGCAGATGATATTTCTGCAATTAAATGTGTTACCGATCCCGCGTCTGCCGTTAGAGTCAGATGTTTAATTTACGCAGGGTGAAAGAATCCTATTAGGATCTCACACTTAAAGGCCGATCCGTGTATGAAATTGAAAATTCCACAAAAGAATCTCCCAGTCTTTTCACGGAATCCAATATTTGTTTAGAACCTTTTCCGTGTGCTGACATTTAGAGAATGTTCCCTGGTAACAAAAGCAGCGCCTGTTAGTGATGATTTAACTCTCAGACTCTTATCTCCGGGAATGACAACGGGGATGACACAGGTTTCATCTGTTGGTTCAAATTTCCAAATCCCTGACAGGCAACTTCATCACATCAAGGAAATATTGCAGACGCTTCTCTTTTCATTCCTCCTCGAGAGGTTTTTCTCTTCCCCGTTCCCTCCCTCTTTGCCCCTGACTTGACAGGAATTTAAAGACTAGATAATGTGGTCTGTTCCTTTTTGCATAAAAAAAAAAAAAAAACATAAAATAAAAATCAATACAAGGGTCAAGCTTTATTTGACTCTGGGATTTAAAAAAAATAAATCTGATTTGCTCAACGCTGCTGAACTCAGGGCTCAGGAAACGATCGCCCATGATTTCAATAATAAAAGGCGCCTGGTGATCTCTTTCGATCGGTGTGCTGCGCCGCCGCCTATTTCACAGCTCATTTCCCCTCATCTGTTACTACTACGCTGCCAGTAGCATCTTGGCTCCCTTACAGTACAAGGGATCAGGGAATATATAGATGTCATTTTTTTATTCTAACATTTGTTTGAGGGTGCACAGAATCAAGGTGTCTGCCCACACCCCATTTTTATCGCCCCGTCCCACTGTGAAATCATTTTAGCTCTGATATCACTGATTTTATCACCCAGGGTATACACACCATCCAACGGCCAATGTGTGCTCCAATGCCACGCTCAGCGGATCATGGGGGTTATTCTGGTTCACTTGGAAAGGCACAATCACTCTATAATGGACAAAACCATGTGCACTGCAGGTGGGGCAGATGTAACATGTGCAGAGAGAGTTAGATTTGGGTGTTTCATTGTTTCTGTGCAGGGTAAATATCAGTTTGAAGTACAAACCCCACCCAAATCTTATTCTCTCTGCACATGTTACATCTGCCCCACCTGCAGTGCTGCATGGTTTTGTCCATTAGAGAGTGATTGTGCCTTTCCGAGTGAATCAGAATAACCCCCATGTCATCGTTCATGGACATTGCGTAGGCATTTGTCGATTCTAGGTCCCCGCTGCTGCAGATATCGTACACACTGGGGATCGCCCAGATTGTATGCAGCTCTATGGTAGGATAAGGATATTAGCTCACAGGTCCTAACATTCCAGATGTTGGGGGGGGGGGGGGGGGGTGTAAAACCCCATCTGCTACATTTTCTTTACAGATTAGAGCAGGTATGTGAAACAAGCGGCCCTCCATCTCCTGGGGAACTACACAGCAGCAGGTTTTGCTTTAACTCAGACATGTCCAAAGTGTGGCCCCCCAGCTGTTGTGAAACTACACATCCCAGCATGCCTTGCCATAGTTTTAGCATTCCCTAATAGCAAAACTGTGGCAAGGCATGATGGGATTTGTAGTTTCACAACAGCTGGAGGGCCACAGTTTGGACATGCCTGATTTAACTGGTTAGACTAGAACTAGGATGAAGTAACATTTTGCTCATAATCGAGATGCCGAGCACCAGGCTTTGCGACCCAGGGTAAATTGTGCTGCCCTCTCCCTGCTGTAATATTACAACATTTAGTGTTAGGTTTCCAGCCACTGATTTATTTTTTTCTTTGCACAGAAATTTACGTGCTGCGGTTTGGGTTGTTGCCATGACAATGGTTCTTCCTGGAAAATGCAAATGCCCCTACATTTTGTTCTCATGAATGCAAATACAAAAATGTAAACATTTTTGTGGGGTCAGTTAAATAAAATTTGATGTGCCATGCACTGCATTATGTAACAACACATTGCATAGCCTGCTACAACTGGGCAGGCCAAGCCGGTCCTCGATATCTCCCAAACGGTCCACGTTTCCAAGATCACCTAGCTGGTGCACAGGTGTAGTCATTACTAACTGTCACATTTCCCCCCAGATCACCTAGCTGGTGCACAGGTGTAGTCATTACTGTCACATTCCCCAGACCACCTAGCTGGTGCACAGGTGTAGTCATTACTAACTGTCACATTTCCCAGATCACCTAGCTGGTGCACAGGTGTAGTCATTACTAACTGTCACATTCCCCAGATCACCTAGCTGGTGCACAGGTGTAGTCATTACTAACTGTCACATTCCCCAGATCACCTAGCTGGTGCACAGGTGTAGTCATTACTAACTGTCACATTCCCCAGATCACCTAGCTGGTGCACAGGTGTAGTCATTACTAACTGTCACATTCCCCAGACCACCTAGCTGGTGCACAGCTGTAGTCATTACTAACTGTCACATTTCCCAGACCACGTAACTGGTGCACAGCTGTAGTCATTACTAACTGTCACATTTTCAAACCTGCTGCAGTCATTCCTACTATAGATCCACAGGTGGCCTGAGACACAGGACCTGTGGTAGATCTTGGACAGGTTTGGCCACCCCTAACCCTACAGTGATTATTTTTGCCTCTCAACCATAAAGGCGCATAATTACATATGGCAAATGTGTGTGCAGCCGAACAATGGTACATCAAGGCTAACTGCAAAGCACACTTCAGTGTACCTATCTCCTACACAATAATAAACACACAAGGAGCTAATATCACAGACACACATAGTAACACCTCATTAATCACACCCCATGTCATCCCCACCACACAAATACACTAGGCAATTTGTATGTTTAAGCAGAAGGATTGTCTGTCTTCACCACTTACCAATCGCTCTTCGGAAATTCTCCATTAACACCTCGGTTTTCTTAATCTCTGTGGAATAGACTTCGCTGCCAACCATGGGGCAAAATGGGACTTTGGTGCCCAACTCCTGAGCGATGGCCAGAGCTAAAGCGGTCTGTAAGGAACATTAAACAAACATTACCAGGACCGGAAACACAATCTTATTACAGGCAATAGGACAGTGCCACCTAGTGGACACGTAACAGTGAAACTATGCATGGGTGAGACATATAATGCTGAATGTATTAACATGACGGGTGAAGGAGGAACATTTTAGCATGCGGGGGGGCACTGACAACAAGTGGAATAGGCCGACTTTCATGCTTGACATTCTCCACGGCTAAATAGGAAGCAGGTGAGAGCAGATACCTTGCCAGTTCCAGGAGGTCCAGCCAGCAGCACAGCTCTTCCAGCCATTTTCTTGCATCTAATTAGCTCCACAATTATGCCACATGCCTACAAATTATAAAGGGGGGAAAAAGAACAAGCCGTTACTGACAGAAGGGGGGGGGGGGGGGGAGAGACTCAACTTCCGAAGCTCTGAAAATTGATCTCCGGAGAGAAAGTCATTTCTCATAAGTCTGTGCAAAATTCTGGCTCTATTCAAATCATCACCAATGAAGCAACGTTAAATGTGACATTGATGGTAAAGCGACAGGCAGGGCAAGTCCCCCAGGTAATCCTCCACAGGACCGAGTCACCAGCCTATGGCATTGGTAATAGTCATGGGGAGCAAGTGGGTCTGTGAATCATAGGCAGGTATCACACTAAGGGAGACATTTACTAAGATGGGACTTCTATTTCACATAGGATGTTGCTATAGGCAACCAATCAGAACATACTTCTATATTTAGCACCTTCTAGAAGAGAGTAGATAGTAGCTGGTTGCCCATAGCAACATCCCATCTGAAACATAACGGTCATCTTAGTATATTTCCCCATACATCTCAGTTTGCGTCCCAGTGTTCATCTCAATATAGCGCTGTAGAGGGAACAGAAGACTAATGCTGGGTACACACCAGCACGATGCAGCTCGTGAGCCGTTACAGGAACGAGCTGACGGAGCCTACGACCCACCGAAGACCCGCTCAGAAAATGCACCTGATGTGATCGTGACCCGCACCCACTTCAATGGTCGTTTCTGAGTTCCTACCCTCAGAAAAGACCCAACAACCCGCGGGGCCGCGCATCGGATCTGGATCGCATCAGAACGGCAGTGAAATGGCCCAGAACACGGCCGATTTACATACAATCAGTCGAGATTGTATCTAAATTGGCTCATTTTGGCCCAAATCGTCCTGGTGTGTACCGCACATAAGAGTATATCTGTGTCCTGAACGTGTGTGGTGATACAGGCCAACAAGCATATACTGTCCCTGATGTAAGCTATGGATACACCGACGTGCATGGAGCAGCTGTACTCTGCCTGTTCCTACCTCTATATATGGGGGGGGGGCTCTGGTATCTCCACTGACTAAGTGTCGGGCACTAATAATTCACCTGTGATCAAGCATGTATAGCCATGCTTGGCCACATGTGAATTATTAGTATCTCAGTCAATTTGATTTATCTATTGGGGTGGGCCATGGAGGTCCTTGAAACCAGAACAGTTCGGATGCCTTGTGGACCGCGTTGGGGAACCTCTGCCTTAGTGTGCATTTCCATGATATAGGCAAGGTATTGTAAGCTCCATGGGTAGAAGGGGCCACGGAATATGCGCCTGCTCCATAAATAACTTCAGCGCCGACCTGGTCACAGAGCACATATAAACATGCATGTAATATATGTGCTGTATAGATCCTCTGGGGATTGCCAGCTCTGCCCGGAAAAGTTGTCTCAGTGGTAAGACCGCCCCCCGGCCAATAAGGGAGCAGACATAACACTGCACTGGTTTATGCTGATCATCAGCGCTTGTGATCCCCGGGGGATCGAACCAACACGTTACACACATGTATAACATTTGTGCTCAGTATCCCCCTCTGCACAGACACCTCTGGTTAATACCTAAATAAAAGCCAATTAGTTACTTTATCTGTATTTCGCCATCCTGCTGGCTCACTCCTGAATGGTTCTCTTTTCCCCACACCTGATTAACCTGACTGCTGAACGCGATGGGGAGAGGGAATAAGCACAGAAATACGCGCGAGGACAGTCCCGGGAGGTTTGGGAGCACTCGATAAGAAACTCTATAAAGCCGTCATTGCCTTACACTTATCAGCACGTTCCCATCTACAGCATGTGTGTGCGTTAGTAAGTACATAGCTTTGATACTGCTGGACTGAGACCACGAAGCATTTACCCCCACCTTGGCTGGCTGCAGAACTAACACCAGGTGACAGAATACAGCTGACCCATTTACAGCCGGCACCAGCGGGACACGCTCATGCGCCTTTCATCATCCACAATCACTGGTTCTGCTGATATCAGATGCGGCGCACATGGACGGGACTTGTCAGAGGACTTTCCAACTTGTGTACCGCTTCACTGCCAGCGTTCCCACACATCGCGGAGCGCAACGAGACGGCACATAAAATGAAAACCATGCCACAAAAGCTGGCTCGGTGAGTAACCAGAAAGTATATCTGTCAAGTGCGGCCAAACATACTGCGTTTACCTCGTGCAATGGGTGAAAAGTTTATGGCCTCGCTGTGGGGACAAGGGTATATGGTGGCTTACATCTGCCAGCGGGAACTGGAAGAGCGAGACGCACTCTGTGATAATGGAATCTGTTAGTAATAAAACGTTCTGGAATGTTAATGTTTTGTTTATGTGTGAATATAGATGCCAGTATGGGCGCATGCTGCATATCTGTAATGTCTCTGTAGATGTAGAGGTCAGACAGTTACTGGTCACCTCCCATGGTACTGCTCCTATTCTGTGACTCCAAATGTCTCTCCCCCTGGATGTCCCAAACCTTCCTTAAGCGCACGTCCAAATCGGAGCTCTTAATTGCCATACCATATGATTCCCTGCCCACCTACGGTCACTACCTCTGCTTGTTCCATTTAAGGGGCACACACAGTTCAGAGATTTTTTTTCGGCCAAAGATCAGGCGATTTTTACGGCAAATCGTTCCCGAATGCGATAGCGGAGCTTTTGATCTCACCTGCTGCAGGGAAGATGCAGCTAAAGATCGGTGGGACTTGGGTATTCCTGCGTTCGGGAATCTGGGAGTTGGGATGCTCGGGTACGGTTGGATATTTGAGAGTTGGTGCACTCAGGTGTTTGGGCGTATTTGCTCGATCGGGCTCTCAGATGCTCGAATATCCGGGCACTTGGGCATATTCACATGGTTGGTTATTTGGGAGTTGGGGCACAGTCACAAGCTTTAGGCGTTCAGGGGCATTTGGGTGCTTGGGGATTCTGGAGCATTGGAATGCTCGGGTATTCGGGCAACACTCAAGCATGTTCAGTCGCTCAGCTGCTGAAGCATGGTATTGGGGCGCTCGAGTGTTTGGGATTCAAGGCAATTGACAAGGGGAGCAGCGCTGATTAATTGCCTAACGGCACTGAATTCCTGGGATAGGAATTACTGAATACCGCCCATATTACTTTGAGCATGCGCCTGCATTTTCTATTTCCCGCATGCCACTACAAGTGTCTGCATAGTAGCGCCTAAACTAGAATGATACAACAAGTAAACGTCTATAGACGTGGTCATTGTAAACTAGTACCGGAGCGAGACATTTGGAGGGAAACTCTGAAATGGTTTTCTAAATAGACCACAGTGGGATGCGGTCGTTAGGTTGGCACAAAAAAGGACGACACTCCTTAGGTAGAAGGCCGACAGTTTTTTAAAGGTTTTCCTCGACTGTGGTTCCAGAACAGGCGGTATATCATGCCCGACCATCCACTATGGCATGGAGGGAGAATAGAATAGGGTGCTGAGCGCAGCGAGCGATATGAGGGCTGCCATACACTTACATAGTGTCCAGAACTATACGTCCAAGATCTAGATGCCTACAAAAAAAAAAAACCTTCTGCCGGTCGACCCAAGGACCCTGTCTACCTTCTGCCTGTCGACCGAATGATCCATACCCACAGCAGTTTCCTCTTCTGTGGGACATAAACGATTTTGCCTGGTTAAGTCTCCCTGCTGCTGTGGAGGGTCAGTGTGACGCAACCGCTTGAACAAGGATGAAGCGTCCTATTTGGTAGGGAGACTGCTGCTGCTGTGGAGGGAGTCAGTGTGACGCAACCGCTGGAACAAGGATGAAGCGTCCTATTTGGTAGGGAGACTGCTGCTGCTGTGGAGGGAGTCAGTGTGACGCAACCGCTTGAACAAGGATAAAGCGTCCTATTTGGTAGGGAGACTGCTGCTGCTGTGGAGGGAGTCAGTGTGACGCAACCACTGGAACAAGGATGAAGCGTCCTATTTGGTAGGGAGACTGCTGCTGCTGCTGTTGAGGGAGTCAGTGTGACGCAACCGCTGGAACAAGGATAAAGCGTCCTATTTGGTAGGGAGACTGCTGCTGCTGTGGAGGGAGTCAGTGTGACACAACCGCTGGAACAAGGATAAAGCGTCCTATTTGGTAGGGAGACTGCTGCTGCCGTGGAGGGAGTCAGTGTGACGCAATAGCTGGAACAAGGATGAAGCGTCCTATTTGGTAGGGAGACTGCTGCTGCTGTGGAGGGAGTCAGTGTGACGCAACCGCTGGAACAAGGATAAAGCGTCCTATTTGGTAGGGAGACTGCTGCTGCTGTGGAGGGAGTCAGTGACGCAACCGCTGGAACAAGGATGAAGGGTCCTATTTGGTAGGGAGACTGCTGCTGCTGTGGAGGGAGTCAGTGTGACGCAACCGCTGGAACAAGGATGAAGCGTCCTATTTGGTAGGGAGACTGCTGCTGCGGAGGGAGTCAGTGTGACACAACCGCTGGAACAAGGATGAAGCGTCCTATTTGGTAGGGAGACTGCTGCTGTGGAGGGAGTCAGTGTGACGCAACCGCTGGAACAAGGATGAAACGTCCTATTTGGTAGGGAGACTGCTGCTGTGGAGGAAGTCAGTGTGACGCAACCGCTGGAACAAGGATGAAACGTCCTATTTGGTAGGTAGACTGCTGCTACTGTGGAGGGAGTCAGTGTGACGCAACCGTTAGAACAAGGATGAATCATGCGTCCTATTTGGTAGGGAGACTGCTGCTACTGTGGAGGGAGTCAGTGTGACGCAACCGCTGGAACAAGGATGAAACGTCCTATTTGGTAGGGAGACTGCTGCTGCTGTGGAGGGAGTCAGTGTGACGCAACCGCTGGAACAAGGATGAAGCGTCCTATTTGGTAGGGAGACTGCTGCTGCTGTGGAGGGAGTCAGTGTGACGCAACCGCTGGAACAAGGATGAAACGTCCTATTTGGTAGGGAGACTGCTGCTGCTGTGGAGGGAGTCAGTGTGACGCAACCGCTGGAACAAGGATGAAAACGTCCTATTTGGTAGGTAGACTGCTGCTACTGTGGAGGGAGTCTGTGTGACGCAACCGTTGGAACAATGATGAATCATGCGTCCTATTTGGTAGGGAGACTGCTGCTACTGTGGAGGGAGTCAGTGTGACGCAACCGCTGGAACAAGGATGAAACGTCCCATTTGGTAGGGAGACTGCTGCTACTGTGGAGGGAGTCAGTGTGACGCAACCGCTGGAACAAGGATGAAACGTCCTATTTGGTAGGGAGACTGCTGCTGCTGTGGAGGGAGTCAGTGTGACGCAACCGCTGGAACAAGGATAAAGCGTCCTATTTGGTAGGGAGACTGCTGCTGCTGTGGAGGGAGTCAGTGACGCAACCGCTGGAACAAGGATGAAGGGTCCTATTTGGTAGGGAGACTGCTGCTGCTGTGGAGGGAGTCAGTGTGACGCAACCGCTGGAACAAGGATGAAGCGTCCTATTTGGTAGGGAGACTGCTGCTGCGGAGGGAGTCAGTGTGACACAACCGCTGGAACAAGGATGAAACGTCCTATTTGGTAGGGAGACTGCTGCTGTGGAGGAAGTCAGTGTGACGCAACCGCTGGAACAAGGATAAAACGTCCTATTTGGTAGGTAGACTGCTGCTACTGTGGAGGGAGTCAGTGTGACGCAACCGTTAGAACAAGGATGAATCATGCGTCCTATTTGGTAGGGAGACTGCTGCTACTGTGGAGGGAGTCAGTGTGACGCAACCGCTGGAACAAGGATGAAACGTCCTATTTGGTAGGGAGACTGCTGCTGCTGTGGAGGGAGTCAGTGTGACGCAACCGCTGGAACAAGGATGAAGCGTCCTATTTGGTAGGGAGACTGCTGCTGCTGTGGAGGGAGTCAGTGTGACGCAACCGCTGGAACAAGGATGAAACGTCCTATTTGGTAGGGAGACTGCTGCTGCTGTGGAGGGAGTCAGTGTGACGCAACCGCTGGAACAAGGATGAAAACGTCCTATTTGGTAGGTAGACTGCTGCTACTGTGGAGGGAGTCAGTGTGACGCAACCGCTGGAACAAGGATGAAGCATCCTATTTGGTAGGGAGACTGCTGCTGCTGTGGAGGGAGTCAGTGTGACGCAACCGTTGGAACAATGATGAATCATGCGTCCTATTTGGTAGGGAGACTGCTGCTACTGTGGAGGGAGTCAGTGTGACGCAACCGCTGGAACAAGGATGAAACGTCCTATTTGGTAGGGAGACTGCTGCTGCTGTGGAGGGAGTCAGTGTGACGCAACCGCTGGAACAAGGATGAAGCGTCCTATTTGGTAGGGAGACTGCTGCTGCTGAGGAGGGAGTCAGTGTGACGCAACCGCTGGAACAAGGATGAAACGTCCTATTTGGTAGGGAGACTGCTTTCAGAAGCTCCTACAATTAGTATTCTTTTTTCCTTCCAGGTGTCACATGACTTCTTAATATCAGCTTATCTCACACCTCATCAGTGCCCCCCTCGCTCCAATTCACTTCACCCATCTGTCTTAAATCACCTGAGCTGGCCACGGTTTCTTCTTCGGTCCTGTATCTAGAATCAGGAGCCAGAGAGCTGCCGCCCCGGCTAATGGTGCCTGCCCTGGTTATCAGATTCGGCTGACTGGCTACTAACCTCCATCAGGCCTATGCAGCACTAAATCTCTCCCTCCAATTCACCCCCCAACTCCTCTGTCCCGACCTTTCATGTACATCACGCGTAACCCCTTTGTGCCCAAATGATATACAGTATCGTATCTTAACGAAAAGACCGGATATCAGGTCGCCAACAGGGGTAAGTTTGCTATAGCTTCTAAAAATGAAGGTGATGTTGCCTATAGCAACCAGATGCTGTCTATTATTTCTCTTGAATCCTAGAAATGATAGACAGAATCGGATTGGTTGCTACGGGCAATGTCAGCTCTTTTCATTATAAGAAGCTTTAGTAAATGTAACCCATTGTCTATCCTGGCAAGAAGTAGATTATTTGTGGTAGGCAGTCCCTGGGTCAACAATGTCTAAGTCGACAGTCACTAAGTCGGCATACCATTTTCCTGAAAAAAATTGTCGTCCATGTTGACGTTTACCTAAAGCTTGTGTCGACAAGCTTTAGGTCAACATCGACATGGCAGATTAAAGTCAACACATTAAAAAGGTTGACATTGACAAAAGGTTGACATGTGTTTTTCATGATTTTTTTTTATTTTTTTAAACTGGCTTGTTCTTGTGTCCTGATCCCAGTGGGTATAGAGGGAGAACATTGTGCCGGGCGCAGAGGCACCATGCCCAAAGCATGGGTAGGGAATGCGGTACACTGATATGGTGCCCATGTCGACAAACAAAAACAATAGTGTTGACCTTTTCCTATGATGGGGTAGGGGGGGGGGGGGGAGTTGTCAGACTCCTGAGAACACCCATACACTGCACGATAATGGGGGGTGAGGCCGAGACCTTCTCTCTTAGTAGGCCGATCTGATAAACGAAGGTCAGTGTATATCAGCAAGATTTGTCCGTTTTTTTCTGCAAAATACCAAAACAATCCTTCATACACAGAACAGGACAAGCACCCGATTATTGGCCCGATAAATGTATAGCATGTACCCAGTGGGGTCAGTTATTAGTGCTGAACTATTTTTGTGGTGCTGAATATAGTACCAGCACGGATGACAACACCGCCACGGACGACAACACCGCCACGGACGACAATAACGGCATGGACGCTAACACCACCACGGACGACAATAACGGCATGGACGCTAACACCGCCACGGACGACAATACCGGCATGGACGCTAACACCGCCACGGACGACAATACCGGCATGGACGCTAACACCGCCACGGACGATCACACCGGCATTGACAATCACACCGCCACGGACGACAATACCGGCATGGACGATCACACCGCCACGGACGACAATACCGGCATGGACGATCACACCGCCACGGACGACAATACCGGCATGGACGATCACACCGCCACGGACGACAATACCGGCATGGACGATCACACCGCCACGGACGACAATACCGGCATGGACGATCACACCGCCACGGACGACAATACCGGCATGGACGATCACACTGCCACGGACGACAATACCGGCATGGACTCTAACACTGCCACGGACGACAAAACCGGCATGGACGCTCACACTGCCACGGTCGACAATACCGGCATGGACGCTAACACTGCCCCGGACGACAATACCGGCATGGACGCTCACACTGCCACGGACGACAATACCAGCATGGACGCTCACACCGCCACGGACAGGTAGAGTATGGGATTGTATTTATTCTTCTGCACAGTAATGAAAACATACAGGTTGAGTATCCCGTATCCGAGTATCCGTTATCCGAATTATTCCGAAAACCATACATTCCAGAAAGTGAATAAAAAAAATATTTTTTTTGCTAGAAACTCACTGGGGACATTTGTAACAGCACTACTGGTGACCTGATATGTAACTGGCACTATATATGTGCAAGAAAATGATTGCTTGGCATTCAAATTCAATATCTGAGATAGTACACAAATTTGGTTTCATGTTTTGAAACCTTGTTTTTTTAAACAAATAAAATATATTTGTGTGTATTTTATGTGTTTATACAGCATACATGCAAGATACTTCAAAATACATAATTGAAATATTAAAATATTCCGAAATACGGAATAATCCGTTATCCAAAATTCTCCTGGTCCCGAGCATTTTGGATACAGGATACTCAACCTGTATAAGAGGTATCCGGATGATCGGTCTGCCTCGACAGCCAATAGGTTGTCACCTGCACTAGAGGCGGGATTGGGAACCTTTGGCCCTCCAGCTGTTGAACTACACATCCCAGCATGCCCTGCTACAGTTTTACTATTTGGCCATGCTAAATCTGTTGCAGGGCATGCTGGGATGTGTAGTTCAACAGCAGCTGGAGGGTCAAAGATTCCCCATCCCTGCACTATAGCAACAATGACAAAATGTCAACGTAACAATGGTCGACATGAGCTTTTCACGTTTATTTTTTCTTCTTCTTCATACTTACCACGTGGGCTGTGATCAGGAACAGTAAAGCGAAGCAAGCCATGCGAGGGTACATACTGCACTAATTGGGGGTCCATGCCAACACAGTCCACATCACCCTCACCACAGTGTCGACACAGTCCACGTCACCCTCACCACAGTGTCGACACAGTCCACGTCACCCTCACCACAGTGTCGACACAGTCCACGTCACCCTCACCACAGTGTCGACACAGTCCACGTCACCCTCACCACAGTGTCGACACAGTCCACGTCACCCTCACCACAGTGTCGACACAGTCCACGTCACCCTCACCACAGTGTCGACACAGTCCACGTCACCCTCACCACAGTGTCGACACAGTCCACGTCACCCTCACCACAGTGACAACACAGTCCACGTCACCCTCACCACAGTGTCGACACAGTCCACGGAACCCTTACATCCGTGTCAACATAGTCCACATTAACCTTTCGACAGTGTCAACATAGTCCACATTAACCTTTCGCCAGTGTCAACCTTTTCTCATTGTCAACATCATATGTCAACCTTTTCTCGCTATCGACCTTTCTATCCACACCCGTCACCAGGTAACACCCCCTCCAAGGAGACCTAGAACCCTACCAGTGTACTGCAGCCATCACATTTTGCCAAGCACCTGCTGTGGAACAACAAGTCCCAGAACACCTGTACTTGCAGTTCCACAAGCCTAGGGCCTGGCCCTGCCATCCCACGCAGTGTGCAGCCTCACCTCCCGGGCGTTCTCCTGCCCCACCAGTCCGGCTGCCGCCTGCTTGGCCGCCCCGCTCTCATCCAAGCCCAGGCCTTTGACGTGACTGTGGGCAGCGATGCGCTGGGTCTTCGTGGTGCTCTTAACCTCCTCGATCTTCATGGCGCTGGCGGGGAGTGCACGGGCGGCTGTACGGATAACCGGGGACGCGGGTCCTGTCCTAGGTCAGGCTGCAGCGGCACAGAGCGGGAATCCCGGCTTCCACAGCGCGTTACCATGCGGTTACCAAGGCTCCAGGAAGCACCGCCTCCGCACCGCTGACCCTGACGACTGATTGGGACGCAGGACAGCCTGCTGTATTCTGATAGGGCGAAGAGTGTGCCAATCTGTCAGGACTAGGTAACGGCTTCCGCTTGTGTTGCTAAGGGGTGCTGTGGGGCCCTTAGTAACGGGGCCTTCGCGAGACAACGTGCTGGAGGATGGGGGCAGCAGTCACGTGCTCGCCCCCTCCCCTCAGCTACAATAAGGGCATATGATAGGTGTACCCTTTCCATAGTTGCCTACCTGACCCTCTCCATGAGGGACCCCATCACCTGTAAGGCGCTAGTTAAAAACCCTTCCTTTCATGACTTTTATTTATTTTTTTGTAAATTTTCCTGCTTCTTGTGTATTGTCCTGACAAGCAAAAATAATGGAAAAAAAAATGAAAATAAAAATATGCTCTGTAGCAAATTTGATACGCCATGTAATGGTATACCTATATACTGTACCTTATGTATATAGGTATGTAGCAAATTTGCAACAGTATGCAATGAAGAGTTTAATTTATAAGAAAGGCGTTTCACCACAGGTGATGGCAATCATACATTACCAGGAAAGTCCAGGAACAACATGTCCCGGGTCATGTAGGATTGATAGTTGTCTATGCAAAACATACATCTGCAGCCAGTGCGAGGGAACGCACCTTGCAAATGGTGGGCTGGCGTGCAACCATTCGCAAGGTGGGGTTAGGTTGACTCAAAAGGATGTGTATACGCATCTGAGTGCATCAACCAGAATAACCCCCAGTATCCATACCTCCCAGCATGCTCCTCTCCAGGAGGACACAATGCTCTGTTCCTGGGCTTCCCTGGTAATGTATGATTGCCAGCACCTGTGGTGACACCTTTCTTTTCAGTTAGCTAGCTCCTCCCAGGTGCTGGCAATCATACATTATACATACCTCCCAGCATGCCCCTCTCCAGGAGGACACAATGCTCTGTTCCTGGGGTTCCCTAGTAATGTATGATTGCCAGCACCTGTGGTGACACCTTTCTTCATACCTCCCAACAGTCCCGTTTTTACCGGGACAGTCCCGATTATCAGGGCCTGTCCCGCTGTCCCACCCGCGGGCGGCAGTGTCCCGCGGTGTGGGGGGGGCTGTTGGGAGTCCCCCCTGTCAGCTGCTAAGCAGCGGGGAATCAACGCTGTGCACATGCGCACAGCGTCTATTCCTGCAGCCATAGGGCTGGGGGCATGACTAGAGGCTCACAGAGCCTCTGGGTCATGCCCCCATAGCGACAAAATGGGGGTGTGGCCTCACGGGAGAGCCGCGAGTATAGGCCATGCCCCCAATTAGGCCACACCCCCGAAATTTGCCTGCTGCACTGGCAAAGTTGGGAGGTATGTTTCTTATCAATTACCTAGCTCCCCACAGGTGCTGGCAATCCTACATTATCCATACCTCCCATCATGCCCCTCTCCAGGAGGGACACAATGCTCTGTTCCTGGGCTTCCCTGGTACTGTATGATTGCCAGCACCTGTGGTGACACCTTTCTCACCAATTACCTAGCTCCCCACAGGTGCTGGCAATCCTACATTATCCATACCTCCCAGCATGCCCCTCTCCAGGAGGATACAGTGCTCTGCTCCTGCATACCTCCCAACTGTCACGATTCCGTCGGGACAGTCCCGATTTTCGGGTCCTGTCCCGCTGTCCCACCCGCGGCAGGCATTGTCCCGCTGCGGGGGGGGTGGCAGTTGGGAGAGCCCCCAATCTAGTAGAATAGACGCTGTGCGCATGCGCACAACGTCTATTCTCGTATGAAAATGAGGTCGCGGCTAATTAGCATAAGTTGCTCCCTCATTTGCATATGCCCCGCCCCCTTTTCGGACGCTCGCGGGGCTTCGCCGCGCGAGTGTCCCTATTTCCTCCGGACGAAAGTTGGGAGGTATGCTCCTGGGCTTCCCTGGTAATGTATGATTGCCAGCACCTGTGGTGACATCTTTCTTATCAGTTACCTAGCTCCCCACAGGTGCTGGCAATCCTACATTATCCATACCTCCCAGCATGCCCCTCTCCAGGAGGACACAATGCTCTGCTCCTGGGCTTTCCTGGTAATGTATGATTACCATCACCTGTGGTGACACCTTTCTTATCAGTTACCTAGCCCCCCACAGGTGCTGGCAATCCTACATTACCAGGGAAGTCCAGGAACAGAGCGTGTTCTCCCTGAAGGAGAGGGTCAGGTAGGCAACCATGGGTTATAAGTCAGTGTAAATGAAACTAAAATGTACATGTTTGGACTCGGTCTTGGCTGCAGTCCCTGAGATATATCGCATGAACGTCCCAAATTTTTTTGGGACCTTCCTAAGGCCGGCAGTGTACTGCAGCAGGGGGAGCTCACGGAGCTGCTGAGCATGCACCCACAGCGGTGGAAATGGGCTGTCGTCTCGTGGCAGCGCGTGAGTGCAGGACACGCCCCCTTTCAGTAGGCCACGCCCCAAACAATTGACAACAACTGTCCCTTCTGACTACCTTAGAATGTTGGGAGGTATGCACATACATACATATATTTATATACATACACAGCTGCTCTCATATAGTGATACCCTGCCTCACATACATGTATACATACACCTCCTCTCTCATACATAGCACACTCTCATTTATATATATATATATATATATATATATATATAAAACGAGGTGTGGATGGCGGCACTCACGGCGAATGAAATAACTCAAGCAACAGCAAAGAGGAAGCTTCCTCTTTGCTGTTGCTTGAGTTATTTCATTCGCCGTGAGTGCCGCCATCCACACCTCGTTATCTACCCGAATACCCCGGAGGGCACCTGGCTTCTTATAATCATCTACAGGAGGGGAGAGTGCCGATATCCAAGCCTATATATATATATATATATATATATATATATATATATATATATATATATATATATTTATATATATATATATATATATATATATATATATATAAAATATATGAGATATATACACAGCTACTTTCATACATCCATCTCCATCTCTTAGTGCCACTTACAGCAGGGTGTGGAGGTGCTCACCTGCTGTCAGTGGAGGGAACTTCCGCTGGCGGGGGGCTGGCCCACTCAGCGCTGCTGCAAGCAGGAGGCGGGAAATGCTTCTGCTTGCCCCGCCTCCTTCTTCCTCTGGAACCTGTGGCTTTGTTCAAAATAAAGGGCATGTTTAAAAACAACTGCATGGTACAGGGGGTACTTGCTGGGTCGGCCGGGCCCCTGGAGCTGCCGGGCCTCATAGCAAGTGCATCCCCTGCACCCTCTATAGTTACGCCACTGGGTGTGGCTCATGGTTATTGCATTAACGCTAGGCCACGCCCCATTTTCCAAGACCACAACCCCATTTTGGGCTGCCAGGACAAGTCACAGTGATGTTTCCTAAAAACGATGTTAGGAAAAATCAGCCTTTCTCTGTATGTACATGAGAAAAGACGCAGCTCATTTTCTGTCCTCAAATGGAATAGCAAAAACCCAGTGTCTAATACAGAATGGACCGCAAATAAGAGAATGCACAGTGGGCTGCGAGCAGGCAGACGCCACCCTGTCTGACAGGAAACACACCCTGTGCAATTTAGCATATGAATTACGAATGCATTACTAATCGCCATCTATTTTTAAATCCATTTGCAATTCCCGAAACATCGAAGACCATCGAGAAGTCTTTGCCGTCTGGGCAGATTCTGTGTAAGTCTGACGCTTCCTCTAATCTGTGACTGAGACAGAAGTGGTCAGCGCAAACATCAGAGATCCACCTCATTATCTCCTAGGCATGCTTGCCTTTTCCCAACCACACCAATAAAACGCCACGTTTCTGCTCCCAAGCGCAGTCCTCATGTCAGTCAAACTACGACTGGATTGCAATTGTGAATCATTTTCATTTTCTGTCGCTATTCGTCCTGCACACGCGCAATGCGAACTGTTGGCGAATTCCCTAATTAGCAATCCTTGCTGAATTAGTTCCATAGTGTGCCCTCTATTTGACAGAGGACTTTATCCAGATCTGATTGCAGTACAAATTTGTTCTCAAAATGGGCAAAACCATGTGCACTGCAGGTGGGGCAGAGAGAGTTAAGGTGCCCACATACTAGAACGATTTTTGGGCCGATTTGCCGATTTCCGATAAATCGGCCGATATATCGTCCGATGTTTACCGATAATCGGTCGAAAATCGGCCGATTTTGGTCCGCTGCGCGCTCCCGTGGATCTTTAGCTGAATCTTCTGATCTTACGTGCTGCACAAAAGATCAGAAGATTTAACAAAAGATCCATAGGAACGCACACAGGATCTTAAGATCTTAAGAAAAATCTTTGGTAAAGATGTGCGCTTGCCTGAAATCTTTTGTCTAGGACGGAAAAAAAAGATTTCAAGGCTAATTTATGCGCACATCTTACGGTCGCAGATCTTTCTAGTGTGTGGGCACCTTAAGATTTGTGTGGGTTATTTTGTTTCTGTGCAGGGTAAATACTGGCTGCATTATTGTAAAACTGCAATTTAGATTTCAGCTTCAACACACCCCACCCAAATGTAATTCTCTTTTGCACATGTTACATCTGCCCCACCTGCATTTTGAGAACAAATTTGTACTGCGATCAGATCTGAATAAGGCCCAGAGTGTGTTTCTCAATGCATTTCTTTGGAGGCAAATGAAATGATAATAGTGTGCCTTGCGAAGTGAGCCCGAAGCATTGCGAGCACAGCGCGCCATCCGAGCGGACACGGTACATAGACACCAAAAACATGAAAAACTTGTGTCGTTATGTACAGTGTCAACCATATACATGTTGACCTCAAGCTGTTGTGTCGAACTTCTGTCACTGTCGACCTAGGGTATGTTCACCATTCTTAGATGTTGACATAGTCACTGTCGACCAATAGTGGTTGACCTAGTGAAAGTCGACATTGTCAATTAATTATCCCAGAACCCAGTAAATTTACCCCTCAGATTTGCAAATGTAGACGAGATAAAAGTCTATTGTTTCTTTGTTACCTCCATCCGAAATACGCCTTATGGGGGAAATGTAATAGGATGAGAGATTCAGAAAGTGAGAGATTTGGTAAGAAATCTCCATTAATTTTTTTTTTTTTTTAAAGCGGCAATCATTTACACTGCAAAATGAAACTGGTTTTCCATTGTAAATGATTGCCGCTTTTAACAAACAAAAAAAACATGGAGATTTCTTACCAAATCTCTCACTTTCTGATTCTCTCATCCTATTAAATTTCCCTGTATAACTCAGAAAAACAGCAGAGTACAGCAAATATCATTTATTTAAAACTGTACATTGGGTCCTCAAAAGGACCCCCCTCAAAGTATGGTAGGTGTGCACTAGCCTAAAAATACCAAAATAGGCGACGTCATATAAGTGAATTCTCACATAGGGCGAATCGGACAAACATTTTAGGATATTTACTTAAGCTTTATCATGTCCTTACAAAGTAAATACTGTTGTTTCCCCGTCATGTGATACCCAAAGAGGGATTAGGAGCCTACTCGTTGCAGAGTTGAAACAGCCAAAATTGCACAAACGTACTCAAATTCCACTCAACAATTTCAAAATCATTGAAGCATGATGGATTTAAACTGTCAAGAACGCTGTTATTTTTGGAGCACGACTTTGCGAATATAAATATGAAAAAGTGTATGCGCGGGACCTGAACATTTCACCCCAACTGTTTTGGCAGTGTCCCTTCCCCGCTCTCCGCATGTGCTTATTCTGTGATTGCTACAGGAATGAAAACAAAGTATTTATGATAAGGGGAAACCTATTACACAGGTCAGTTTATGTCTCTCTTTAGTAAGTGTTTCCTGCGCTGAGAATTTACAACATACTCGCACTCGCGGGGCGCATTTCGACAAAGGAATAGGTACAATGTACGGACAAGAACCAAGGTCTTGCATGCTTCTCCTAAATAATGAATATCTTATTCATTTGGGGGTAGCTATTTCCCTTGACCTTCTCTCCCGCAATTGGGGCCTTATTCAGAGGTGATCACTGATAAGTGAAATCCCGTTTCAAGAGATTATCGAATGACTGCGTGTGCGTACCATAAGTATCGCTCATACACAAGGGTAAATAGCAAATCGTACGGATTGTAAACGCACTGATTCCGGATTTTGATTAACAGCTGGTGTTTGGGGGGGGGGGGGTTTGTGGTGGTAATCTGCTGTTTTCTAGTAAAAATGCAGGCAAGCCCATGTGTTTTAAGCAGTGTTCATTTTGATGGGGATCTTCAGTTTACTTTGAGTCTTATGTCACTTTCCTTAAATTTGACAAAATGAAATGTCACATTTTAGTCAAATTTTTTATTTCTTCTTATGTCGTGTTCACACTGCCCGTGTTAAATACCTTGCATTTTAATGCAGGGGACTGCAACGACGGACCCCCATTCTCACTGCTAAGGCAAATTCCCGAGTGAAGCAGTTCTACCCGGTAATTTGTCTTTTAACACAGGTTTTTTTGCAGTGTGAGCAGGTCAACCCGTGTCTGCATACTAGGATCTCAAACACGGGTAAAAAGCAGTGTTGGAGACCTGGGAATTTTGACACGGGTTGACCCGTTCACACTGAAAAAAAAAAAACTGTTAAAAGGCAAATTACCGTGTCGACAGACTACACCCGGGAATTTTCCTTGCAGTGAGAACAGGGTATTAATGGATCTTGATGAACATTTTCATCTAATTTTAGTTATTGATTAATACACGGAAGTGCGCAAAACCCAGGATTTTAGGCAGGTGGAAATGCCTTCTGTAGAAATAACCCAGGTCGTGAGACCCGGCATTTCTACCCAGGTAGCGACCAGGGTTGAACACAGGTTCAACCTGGGTCACTGTGTAGTGTAAACGGGTAACCTGGGTCGATGCAACCCGGGTCCTGTTCACTACAGTGCAAAAGCCGACACTGGAAGATGCTCTCATGTCCCAGCACCTCCCCTACCCCACCTTCCAGTGACGTCACCCACCCGCATTATGCCGGGTGGGGACTCTAGTGTGAACAGGTTTGTAAGCCGGGTCGCACCCAGATTGTAGCCGGGTACAAAATTCCCGGGTGAGACCCGGCTTGCAGATGGAAAAGAGGTATTATGCGGGGTACACACCAGGACGTCCCGCTCACGATGACGTGGGGGCACGACCCGCTCACGATGTGCACCGTGAGCGGGTCCGATCCGATGGCGACTTGCACCCGGGGTATGGTCTTTTCCAGATCCTACCTGCAGCAGGTAGGATCTGAAGAACGACCGACCGACTCGTGGGACCGTGCATCCGATCGGTATCGGTCCACACCAGGACAGAAAAGGGCCCAATCACCACACAATCCATCATACATCCAATTGGTCGGCATTGGATCTAGATTGCAGTTTATTTATACTGTCATGGATTTTGCTGGACCTTGGATACTGTGTATACCTTTCACTATGTGTTTAGTAATCTAGGTATGAAATAAGTGCAACACAAATGTTAGTTTCTTCACAACAGGTCATTTATTTTCTGCAAATACAGTACCAATTCAAGAATGCAAATCTTTGCTAATAATTTTTATTTTTTTCATTTATTTTAAAATTTTAAATTTATGTTAAATTTTTTATTTAAATAATTAAAGAAAAATACAAGCTGCCTGATACAAGTAAGTACAGTAGCACAGCACTAGTCTATTGCAACATAAAATGAAGCTGTAAGGATGCATATTATAATATATAGCTATTTAGCTAAAGTTAGCTACTAGCTACATAAACTGACGGAGTGATTCACATGACAATAGCCCATATTCAATGCAGAAGGCAAGGGGGTTAAATGGTGGGGATTGCCGAAAACAAGCGACCCTCGCTGTTTAACCCCCGAGCCGGCTGCTCACCGTATTTGACGTTCTGAGCGAATCCTCGCCTCCAGGGGATGGCGAGGATTCCCCCAAACAGCGAGGCTTGCGGCTAATGCAGGGAGACTGCTGCATTTAGCTGCGCGCCTTGCTGTTTTAGCTGCCGCACACGCCATTTCCCCCTCTCTACAAAAACCTAGCAAGGGGGAAACGGCGTGTGCAGGGGGTCAGTGGAATACTGACGGTGCGAGCTGTCACAGCTCTCATAAGTCATTGAATACACCCCAAAGAGTTGTTGCGCAACCGTAGCACAAACAAGTAAATCTAGGGCCATAGAAAATGAATAAAACTGTATAAAATACATTATTAGGAATTAAAGCAGGGGTTCTCAAAATCAGTCCTCAGGACCCACACAGTTCACGTTTTCCAGGTCACCCGGCAGGTGCACAGGTGCACTCATTATTCGCTGACACATTTTAAAAGATCCACAGGTGGAGCTAATTATTCCACTTGTGATTCTGTGAGGAGACCTGGAAAATGTGCACTGTGTGGGGTCCTGGGGACTAAGGTTAAGAACCTGTGAATTAAAGAATCCCAAAAATTAATCGCTCAAAAAATATGTTGTCCTGACGAAAATTATACAGCATTTTAGTCTAGTAAATTGTAGTCATGCCAACATGGACGAATACTATTTTCGTCAACTAATAGTTTGTCTTAATTGTTGTCGATGAAATTAACGCTGGTTTTAACCCCTTCACGACATTTGACGTATATATACGTCATGGCCGGGAAGTACTTCCCGACACATGACGTATATATACGTCATGACTTCAAACTGTCACTGCGTCTAGAGACGCAGTGACAGAGGGACGATGTCTGCTGTCCCTGACAGCAGACATGTCCCTGCATGCCCAGGGGGGGCTGCGATGCCGCCCCCCCCGTCGGCGATCGCTGTGATTGGCTGTTCAGTGTGAACAGCCATTCACAGCGTTTTCTGTGTCACCGGCGAATAACGTTCGCCGGTGACACGGGATCGGAGGTGATTGGTGCTGTAAAGTACAGCACCAATCACCGCGGGGTGTAAGGGTGACACTGGTGTCACCCCACCTCACCCCGCCCGCCCCAAAAGGCCGTGATTGGTTCGTCGGACCGACGGACCAATCACAGCCATGGAGGGGGGTTTAAACTAACGGTGACTGCACTGCAAACGCCATTCCGGTCTGGAATAGCGTGCAGTGCGGTCACCGTGCCCAGCTGCCGCCATATACTGACCAGAACCTTGCTCAATACTTACCTGATCACTGCTTGGGATCTTGCTTCATCTTGTGACATCCTGTGCTGTGTTGTGCTGTGTTGTGCTGCTGCAGTGTCATCGAGTTAGAGAGAGAGAGATAGAGAGAGAGAGATAGAGAGGCCTAGTGACAGAGAGTGCTATATTTTGTGCTGCTGCAGTGTAATAGAGTTATAGATAGAGAGATAGAGAGAGATAGAGAGAGAGAGATAGAGAGATAGTGACAGATTGTGCTATATATTTTTTATATAACTGACTGCTGCCCCCCCTTTTGTGCTGATCAGTATAAATTAACTGATCAGCAACTTTTTGGGGGCGCAGGTTTTTTTTTATATATATATATACCTGTCAGTGCTGCTGCTGCAGTGTCATAGAGTGATAGATAGTGAGAGATAGAGAGATAGAGAGATAGAGAGAGATAGTGACAGAGAGTGATAGAGACTGCTATATTTTGTGTCTGCTGCCCCCCTTTTGTGCACCCCCAGCAACTTTTTGGGGGTGCAGGGGTTATTTTTCATATATATAACTGTCAGTGCTGCTGCTGCAGTGTCATAGAGTGATAGATAGTGAGAGATAGAGAGATAGAGAGAGATAGTGACAGAGAGTGATAGAGAGTGCTAAATTTTGTGTCTGCTGCCCCCGCCTTTTGTGCTGATCACTATATCTGAGGTGATCAGCAACTTTTTGGGGGTGCAGAGGTTTTTTTTTTTATATATACCTGTCAGTTGCTGCCAGTTGCACTGTCAGTTGCACCAAAGGTTGTGCACCTGCTGCCCCTCACTGGTAATCAGTGTCGCATCACTGATTACCTTTTTTTTTTTTGTGGGTGCTGTGGGGTCTTTTTTTAATTTTTTTTTTACACACACTGTGATTTTGTGGGTGTCCTGTGGCCATTGTGCGCTGATCAGTGACGTACATCACTGATCAGCTTTTTCGGCACAGGGTTGATCTATTTTTTTTTTTTTTGATCAAATTCCTGTTGCCTTTGAGCGCTGTTCAGTGACGGACGTTACTGACCAACATCTGTGCTCAATTTTTTTTTTTTTAACCCCTTCAATTTTTTTTTTTTTTAACCCCTTCAATTTTTTTTTTTTACCCTTCAATTTTTTTTTTATTTTTTTTTTGTATTTTTTTTTTCTGCACTACATACACACTACACACTACATACCCCCCGGGTTGAAATAAAGTTTGTACCCCCCCCCCTACACTATACACGTGTTGAAACATTTCACTACCAGTAACACAAAAATAAAAATGGCATCCCAAATGTCATCCCAAATGTCATCCCAGTCATCCAGAAGAATGTATTCAGTGGAGGAGGCATATGCCATGCTTGCCTCTGACTCTGACACAGCCAGTGAGGCAAGCGGGGAATTTGAAGGATTCGTCTTAAGCTCCTCTTCCTCCTCTGGTGATGAGGGACCCCCTCAAAGACGCCCCCGTAGAGCAGCTGAGACCCCCCCCCCCCAATAATTGATCTCGTATGGACCCCACCACCAGACAATTTTGAGCCCCAGGTTCCTGAGTTTTTGGCCATGCCAGGAATCCAATTTGATTCCACAGGTCTCAGAGAAATTGACTTTTTCAAATTATTTTTCTCTGATGATTTTATAAATTTAATGGTGGACCAAACTAATTTATCTGCCCAGCAGTTTATTGCTCAAAACCCCACGTCATCATTTGCTAGGTGGACCCCTGTAGATGCAGTAGAGATGATGACGTTTTGGGGTCTGGTGTTTCATATGGGCATAGTAAAAAAGCCACAAATTAGGCAATATTGGAGTACAGATGTTCTGTACAGCACCCCATTTTACCGTATGGCCATGACTCGGGCTCGTTTTGAGGCAATCCATAAATTTATACATTACACCGATAATGCACAGTGCCCACCCAGAGATGATCCCACCTTTGACAGGCTATTCAAAGTCAGGCCGGTCATTGATCATTTCAGTGCCCAATTTGCAGAGCTATACATCCCTGATAAATGTATTAGTATCGACGAGTCCCTTATACATTTTAAAGGAAGGGTTAAATTCCGCCAGTACCTTCCCAGTAAGAGGGCAAGGTATGGCATAAAAATGTATAAGCTGTGTGAAAGCACCACAGGGTACACCCACAAGTTTAGGGTATATGAAGGGAAGGATTCAAGAATTGAACCGCCAGAATGCCCCCCCTCCCTCGTAGGTGTTAGTGGAAAAATTGTCTGGGATTTAATGCACCCCTTCCTGGATAAGGGTTATCACCTCTATGTGGATAACTTTTACACCAGCATCCCCCTGTTTAAGGCCCTTGGTTCAAGAGGTACAGCAGCTTGCGGTACTGTGCGCAAGAACCAAAGAGGCCTCCCCAAAACGCACATTGCCCAAGTACTAAGAAGGGGTGAAAGCAGGGGAATATGCACCGAAAATATGTTGTTGGTCAAATATAAGGACAAGAGGGATGTCCTTATACTGACAACAATTCATGGAGACAGTACCACCTCCATCCCTGTACGAGGTACCAGTACCCACACCTCAAAACCAAATTGTATCCTAGATTACAATAAGTACATGGGCGGAGTGAATCTTTCAGATCAGGTACTGAAGCCGTACAGTGCCCTGCGGAAAACAAATATCTGGTACAAGAAGCTGGCCGTGTATATCATCCAGATGGCACTGTATAACGCTTACGCGCTATTCCGTTCTACCGGCCAGAGGGGGACATTTATGCACTTTCAAGAGGAAGTCATAAAGGGCCTAATATTTGGGAACCAGCAGGCAGAGGGCCCCAGTACTTCTAGTACTGGCCCCCGTATTGTACCAGGGCAGCATTTTCCCAACGAAATGCCCTCCACTGCAAGAAAGGGCAGGACACAAAAAAGGTGCAAAGTTTGCTATAAAAAGGGAATAAGAAAGGAAACTATTTTCCACTGTGAAACTTGCCCCGACAAACCCGGCCTATGTATAAAGGAGTGTTTCAAAATATACCACACATCTATGGATTATTAGGTTCATCATTTCACCGTGCTTCGGGGGTCTTGCTAATGCCACATAGCACCCACCATTCATTCCACCAGAATCTGAGCTGCAAAATCCAAAAATCACTCCTTCCCTTCTGAGTCCTGCCATGCACCCAACTGGTATTTTTTGGTCACATGTGAGGCATTGCCGTACTCTGGAGAAATGGGGGCACAGATTTTGGGGTGCTTTGTCTCCTTCATTCCTTGTGAAAATGAAAAATTTTGAGCCAGAAGTACATTTTTGTGTAAAAAAATGTAATTTTTCATTTTCACAGCCCAGTTGTACCAAAATTGGTGAAACCCCTGGGGGTTTTAAAATATACACTATACCCCTAGATGAATTCCCTGAGGGGTGTAGTTTGCAAAATGGGGTCACTTGTGGGGGGGTTCCACTGTATTGGTAATGCAACATAGCACCCACCATTCATTCCACCAAAATCTGTGCTCCAAAATCCAAAAATCACTCCTTCCCTTCTAAGTCCTGCTATGCACCCAACTGGTATTTTTTGGTCACATGTGAGGCATTGCCGTACTCTAGAGAAATGGGGGCACAGATTTTGGGGTGCTTTGTCTCCTTCATTCCTTGTGAAAATGAAAAATTTTGAGCCAGAAGTACATTTTTGTGTAAAAAAATGTAATTTTTCATTTTCACAGCCCAGTTGTACCAAAATTGGTGAAACCCCTGGGGGTTTGAAATGTACACTATATCCCTAGATGAATTCCCTTAAGGGTTTTCTTTGCAAAATGGGGTGACTTGTGGGGGGGGGTCCACTGTATTGGTGCTTTGGGAGTCTTGCTAATGCAACATAGCACCCACCATTCATTCCACCAAAATCTGTGCTGCAAAATCCAAAAATCACTCCTTCCCTTCTGAGTCCTGCCATGCGCCCAACTGGTATTTTTTGGTCACATGTGAGGCATTGCCGTACTCGGGAGAAATTGGGGCACAGACTTTGGGGTGCTTTGTCTCCTTCATTCCTTGTGAAAATGAAAAATCTTGAGCCAGAAGTGCATGTTTGTGTAAAAAAATGTAATTTTTCATTTTCACAGCCCAGTTGTACCAAAATTGGTGAAACCCCTGGGGGTTTGAAATGTACACTATACCCCTAGATGAATTCCCTGAGGGGTGTACTTTGCAAAATGGGGTGACTTGTGGGGGGGTTCCACTGTATTGGTGCTTTGGGAGTCTTGCTAATGCAACATAGCACCCACCATTCATTCCACCAAAATCTGTGCTGCAAAATCCAAAAATCACTCCTTCCCTTCTGAGTCCTGCCATGCGCCCAACTGGTATTTTTGGTCACATGTGAGGCATTGCCGTACTCGGGAGAAATTGGGGCACAGACTTTGGGGTGCTTTGTCTCCTTCATTCCTTGTGAAAATGAAAAATCTTGAGCCAGAAGTGCATGTTTGTGTAAAAAAATGTAATTTTTCGTTTTCACAGCCCAGTTGTACCAAAATTGGTGAAACCCCTGGGGGTTTGAAATGTACACTATACCCCTAGATGAATTCCCTGAGGGGTGTACTTTGCAAAATGGGGTGACTTGTGGGGGGGTTCCACTGTATTGGTGCTTTGGGAGTCTTGCTAATGCAACATAGCACCCACCATTCATTCCACCAAAATCTGTGCTGCAAAATCCAAAAATCACTCCTTCCCTTCTGAGTCCTGCCATGCGCCCAACTGGTATTTTTTGGTCACATGTGAGGCATTGCCGTACTCGGGAGAAATTGGGGCACAGACTTTGGGGTGCTTTGTCTCCTTCATTCCTTGTGAAAATGAAAAATCTTGAGCCAGAAGTGCATGTTTGTGTAAAAAAATTTAATTTTTCATTTTCACAGCCCAGTTGTACCAAAATTGGTGAAACCCCTGGGGGTTTGAAATGTACACTATACCCCTAGATGAATTCCCTGAGGGGTGTACTTTGCAAAATGGGGTGACTTGTGGGGGGGTTCCACTGTATTGGTGCTTTGGGAGTCTTGCTAATGCAACATAGCACCCACCATTCATTCCACCAAAATCTGTGCTGCAAAATCCAAAAATCACTCCTTCCCTTCTGAGTCCTGCCATGCACCCAACTGGTATTTTTTGGTCACATGTGAGGCATTGCCGTACTCGGGAGAAATTGGGGCACAGATTTTGGGGTGCTTTGTCTCCTTCATTCCTTGTGAAAATGAAAAATTTTGAGCCAGAACTGCATTTTTGTGTAAAAAAATGTAATTTTTCATTTTCACTGCCCAGTTGTATCAAAATTGGTGAAACCCCTGGGGGTTTGAAATGTACACTATACCCCAAGATGAATTCCCTGAGGGGTGTACTTTGCAAAATGGGGTGACTTGTGGGGGGGTTCCACTGTATTGGTGCAACATAGCACCCACCATTCATTCCACCAAAATCTGTGCTGCAAAATCCAAAAATCACTCCTTCCCTTCTGAGTCCTGCCATGCGCCCAACTGGTATTTTTTGGTCACATGTGAGGCATTGCCGTACTCGGGAGAAATTGGGGCACAGACTTTGGGGTGCTTTGTCTCCTTCATTCCTTGTGAAAATGAAAAATCTTGAGCCAGAAGTGCATGTTTGTGTAAAAAAATGTAATTTTTCATTTTCACAGCCCAGTTGTACCAAAATTGGTGAAACCCCTGGGGGTTTGAAATGTACACTATACCCCTAGATGAATTCCCTGAGGGGTGTACTTTGCAAAATGGGGTGACTTGTGGGGGGGTTCCACTGTATTGGTGCTTTGGGAGTCTTGCTAATGCAACATAGCACCCACCATTCATTCCACCAAAATCTGTGCTGCAAAATCCAAAAATCACTCCTTCCCTTCTGAGTCCTGCCATGCGCCCAACTGGTATTTTTTGGTCACATGTGAGGCATTGCCGTACTCGGGAGAAATTGGGGCACAGACTTTGGGGTGCTTTGTCTCCTTCATTCCTTGTGAAAATGAAAAATCTTGAGCCAGAAGTGCATGTTTGTGTAAAAAAATGTAATTTTTCATTTTCACAGCCCAGTTGTACCAAAATTGGTGAAACCCCTGGGGGTTTGAAATGTACACTATACCCCTAGATGAATTCCCTGAGGGGTGTACTTTGCAAAATGGGGTGACTTGTGGGGGGGTTCCACTGTATTGGTGCTTTGGGAGTCTTGCTAATGCAACATAGCACCCACCATTCATTCCACCAGAATCTGAGCTGCAAAATCCAAAAATCACTCCTTCCCTTCTGAGTCCTGCCATGCACCCAACTGGTATTTTTTGGTCACATGTGAGGCATTGCCGTACTCGGGAGAAATTGGGGCACAGATTTTGGGGTGCGTTGTCTCCTTCATTCCTTGTGAAAATGAAAAATTTTGAGCCAGAACTGCATTTTTGTGTAAAAAAATGTAATTTTTCATTTTCACTGCCCAGTTGTATCAAAATTGGTGAAACCCCTGGGGGTTTGAAATGTACACTATACCCCTAGATGAATTCCCTGAGGGGTGTACTTTGCAAAATGGGGTGACTTGTGGGGGGGTTCCACTGTATTGGTGCAACATAGCACCCACCATTCATTCCACCAAAATCTGTGCTGCAAAATCCAAAAATCACTCCTTCCCTTCTGAGTCCTGCCATGCACCCAACTGGTATTTTTTGGTCACATGTGAGGCATTGCCGTACTCGGGAGAAATTGGGGCACAGATTTTGGGGTGCTTTGTCTCCTTCATTCCTTGTGAAAATGAAAAATTTTGAGCCAGAACTGCATGTTTGTGTAAAAAAATGTAATTTTCCATTTTCACATCCCAGTTGTACCAAAATTGGTGAAACCTCTGGGGGTTTGAAATGTACACTATACCCCTAGATGAATTCCCTGAGGGGTGTAGATTGAAAAATGGGGTAACTTGTGGGGGAGGTTCCTAACTTTTAGCACTTATGGTGCCTAGAAACCTACATGGTGCCTAAAAAAAAATCTCATAAAAAGGAGGCTCCAAAATCAAGTAGGTGCTCCTTCTATTATGAAGCCTGTGGTTTGGTCAACGTGCACACTAGGGCCACATATAGGATATTTTTGAAAACAAAAGAATTGGGGGAATCAATTTTTAGTCACATTTCTCTAGTAAAATCTACTGTATTCGTTAGAAAAATGTATTAAAATTGAAACTCTGCAAAAAAAAAAGAAATTTTGAAATTTCACCTACACTTTGTTTTAATTCCTGTGAAACACCTAAAGGGTTAACAAACTTCCAAAATTTGCTAGTCATATTTGAAGCCTCCTAGTGTCCAAAAAAATGAAAAGGAGGTTGAAATAATGATTGCAACATAAAGTAGACATATGGTCTTTGTTAGTTATTAACTATTTTGAGTGGTATGATTATTTGTCTCACAAGCAGAAAATGTGACATTTTGCATATTGCTAAATTTTCCAGTTTTTCACGATATTTTGGTATTTTTCACAAAAAAACACAGACTGTATCGACCCAAATTTACCACTAACTTGAAGTACAATGTGTCACGAGAAAACAATCTCAAAATCACTGGGATAAGTAAAAGCAAAAAAAAGTTATCCCCACTTAAGTGAGACATGTCAGATTTGAAAAAAAGGGCTCTGTCATGAAGGCACAAACTGGCTCTGTCATGAAGGGGTTAAGACATTGTCTGTGACGTCAGGGTCGGCTTTGATCTGACCTCAGACGCAAATGCTATATGCCACATTAATGGCCGCTACATAATTGACTATTACTGCATTAGAGGGGTCTGCGGAGAGGAATAATACTACATCAGACCTCATTATTCCCTGTAACACTCCTGTCCAAGGTCTCCGAATGCCTCACGGCCATCTCAGCCTGGATGACCCAACGCTTCCTGAAACTAAACATGGCTAAAACAGAACTTCTAATCTTCCATCCCCCGAACATCCCCTCTTCTCCCACTATCTCCATCAGTATTGGTGAAACCGAGATCACGTCCACCGACCAAACGCGCTGCCTCGGTGTCATCATTGACTCCTCCTTCTCTTTCACCCCCCACATTCGTGCTCTCTCACAGTCTTGCCGCTTTCACCTACGCAACATCTCACGCATCAGACCATTCCTCTCCACTGACGCGACCAAAATTCTCATTCACTCTCTTGTCATCTCCCGCCTTGACTACTGCAACATCCTTCTCTCTGGGCTACCTCTCACCCGCCTCGCACCTCTCCAATCCATTCTTAACGCCGCTGCTAGGCTCATCTTCCTCTCCCGCCGCTCTACCTCCGCCTCCCCCCTCTGTCTATCTCTTCACTGGCTCCCCATTCCTTTCCGAGTTCTCTTTAAACTCCTCACCACCACCTACAAGGCTCTCTCCTCCTCCACCGCTCCTTACCTCTCTTCACTGATCTCTATCCACACTCCCTCCCGTCCTCTTCGCTCCATCGCTGACCGCCGACTGACCTCTCACCTAATCACCTCCTCCCACTCCCGTGTCCAAGACTTCTCTCGCGCTGCCCCCCTGCACTGGAACAACCTCCCGCCACCCATCAGGCTTTCTGATTCCCTTACCTCCTTCAAGCGCTCCCTCAAAACCCACTTTTTTCGACTAGCCTATCCCTCCTCCTAACCTCTTTTGATCCTCCTATCCTGCCTCCACTCCCCTCCGTTCCTACTTATCCTATTGTATTTCGTTCGTCCACCCACCTATTTTTAGTATGTTAACTCTTATGAGCAGGGCCCTCCTTCCTCACGTACTCACCCTACCTCATTACCTCACCTGTGCTCCTGTCCTGTTCTTCCCTTCCTCTACTTCATCTTCGGTCTCCTTGACTATTTTGACACCTACTTCTGAACTGATGCTGATTTTAGTTCTACCAGCTATACCCCTATTTATACTGTATCTTTCTACACACCCTGTACGTTACCTTGTAATTTGTTTTTTTTGTTTGCTATGTACGGCGCTGCGGACACTTTGCGGCGCCTTATAAATAAACGTACTACTACTACTACTACTACTACTACTGTAACATAGGCCAGATATCTGAGTTGCCTGGCACATTTTAGAACATTTCATGGAATACCTGAATTGAAATATAATATAGTAATTATACATATCTGTGTGCAGTAAAGGTATTGATAGATAAACGTTAACTTGGGATTTAGGTAGTTTAGTCAAATACAAAGGCAGCCGAATAGTTCTTTTCCTGCCAATACTAGGCTATAGTAGGCTCATATGCAGCTGCATATGGGAATGCTACAAGCAGTGGTGGTCAGAGAAAGATTGGCCTATCATGTTGCACTGGTGGGGCGGAACTGATGTACTGGAGCAATGTTTGTGCCCGGTACAGTGCAAAGTGTGACACAACGCGGAAGTGACCACCTTGGAACGCATGGCGGCTGAGGGGGAGACGTTGAACTTCAATGTGGGGGTCCTGGGACACATAGACAGCGGGAAGACCTCCCTGGCCAGGGCGCTCAGCACCACGGCTTCCACCGCGGCCTTTGACAAGAACCCCCAGAGCCGGGAGCGGGGGATTACGCTGGACCTCGGCTTCTCCTCCTTCACCGTTCCGCTACCGGAGCACCTGAACGGCACCGGCTACCGGAGCCTCCAGTTTACTCTGGTGGACTGCCCGGGTCATGCCTCCCTTATCAGGACTATCATAGGAGGTGAGTGTGCCCCTGCTCCAATGCAAGAGCCCCAGTCCCCTCCGTTCTATATTCATCATGATCATCCTACTATAATTAGGAAGTTCCTGTCATGCTTGGGTCATGGGTTGCATCTCCGCTTGCAACCAGCAGTTGTGACACCCTTGCTAGCGCTTGGGGGGGATGCTGTGATTGGGGGGACGCTGCGGTGCCCTTGGTAGTGCTTGGGGGTGGTGCTGCGGTGCCCATGCTAGCGCTGTGGGGGGGTGGTGGTGGTGCTGCGGTGCCCTTGCTAGCGCTGTGGGGGGGGGGGGGGGTGCTGCGGCGCCCTTGCTAGCGCTTGGGGGGAAGCTGCGGCGCCCTTGCTAGCGCTTGGGGGGAAGCTGCGGCGCCCTTGCTAGCGCTTGGGGGGAAGCTGCGGCGCCCTTGCTAGCGCTTGGGGGGAAGCTGCGGCGCCCTTGCTAGCGCTTGGGGGGAAGCTGCGGCGCCCTTGCTAGCGCTTGGGGGGAAGCTGCGGCGCCCTTGCTAGCGATTGGGGGGACGCTGCGGCGCCCTTGCTAGCGCTTGGGGGGAAGCTGCGGCGCCCTTGCTAGCGCTTGGGGGGAAGCTGCGGCGCCCTTGCTAGCGCTTGGGGGGAAGCTGCGGCGCCCTTGCTAGCGCTTGGGGGGACGCTGCGGCGCCCTTGCTAGCGCTTGGGGGGAAGCTGCGGCGCCCTTGCTAGCGCTTGGGGGGGAAGCTGCGGCGCCCTTGCTAGCGCTTGGGGGGGAAGCTGCGGCGCCCTTGCTAGCGCTTGGGGGGACGCTGCGGCGCCCTTGCTAGCGCTTGGGGGGGGACGCTGCGGCGCCCTTGCTAGCGCTTGGGGGGGAAGCTGCGGCGCCCTTGCTAGCGCTTGGGGGGACGCTGCGGCGCCCTTGCTAGCGCTTGGGGGGGGGGGGGGCGCTGCTCCAGGTTACGGTTGGGGCCCTGTCCTGACATGCGTCAGTGGACTATGGTGTCCCAGCTAGTGGGGGGCAGTGGTGTCTCAGCTAATGTGTATTTCCCTATAAGCTTAAGAGCTGCGCTATATATTTAGTTGAAATGCAGATTATTGACATTGTAGATGTTAGGAATGTGTTTTCTCATGCACTTTTTTTCCCAACCCCAGTTGCACCCTAATCTTACTCTCACCCAAGATTGTCTACGTGCAGACCATGTTGACTTTCTCAATGCCAACTTTATGACCGTATGTCGTCACTATCTGTTGCTTCGCATTCTTGTTTAATTCCTGTGTGTACAGAAGCGACAAAGAACATGCTGGGGGTATAGAAAATAAATGATATCAATAATGTCATAATCCAGTATTTTTGGTTGGGAATTTTGCGCTTTTAATACTTCAGGTGTGTCCTTGCTTCTGCATTTCCAGGTGCAAGCAGGGTTTGAGCCTGTCCTGTAGATATCTGTAACTGGCACTGCTGGGGACGCGACGTGTAACTGGCACTGCTGGGGACGCGACGTGTAAGCGGCACTGCTGGGGATGCGACGTGTAAGCGGCACTGCTGGGGACGCGACGTGTAACTGGCACTGCTGGGGACGCGACGTGTAACTGGCACTGCTGGGGACGCAAGGCGTAAGCGGCCCTGCTGGGGACGCGACGCGTAAGCGGCCCTGCTGGGGACGCGACGCGTAAGGGGCCCTGCTGGGGACGCGACGCGTAAGCGGCCCTGCTGGGGACGCGACGCGTAAGCGGCACTGCTGGGGAGGCGACGCGTAAGCGGCACTGCTGGGGAGGCGACGCGTAAGCGGCACTGCTGGGGAGGCGACGCGTAAGCGGCACTGCTGGGGAGGCGACGCGTAAGCGGCACTGCTGGGGAGGCGACGCGTAAGCGGCACTGCTGGGGAGGCGACGCGTAAGCGGCACTGCTGGGGAGGCGACGCGTAAGCGGCACTGCTGGGGAGGCGACGTGTAAGCGGCCCTGCTGGGGAGGCGACGTGTAAGCGGCCCTGCTGGGGATATCACGTCCCCAGCAGTGCCGCTACGTATCATGTCCTCAGCAATGCTGGCACTGCTGGGAATATGAAATGTAACTGGCACTATTGCTTGGCATTCACATTCAGTGTCAGAGAGTGCACAAACTTTGTTTCATGTTTTAAAACGGATGTGGATCAGTTGGTCACCAGCATGTTGTTAGACAGTCATTAGCTCGACATGCAGGTAGGTCGACATTTTTTTTATTTTTTACCCTTATGTCGACACAGTCAACATAAACACTAAAACGTAGGACCGCGTCCCCTCGCATGGCTCGCTGCGCTCGGCACACTATTCTATTCTCCCACCACGCCCTAGTGGATGGTAGCGCATGAAATACCGCCTGTCGCCACATGTCGGCTAAAAAAAAACAGTAAAAAAATACCCCCATGCCGACCTAATGACCCTGTCGACCTAAACTCATGTCGGCCTAGTGGTGTAGACCTAATGCTTGTTGACCTACTTGGTAGTGACTCAATGACCCAAGTAAGTCACTACCAAGCATTAGGTCTACACCGCTATGCCGACATGAGTCCACGGAGGACCGATGTTGTGCCTCTGCGCATGTGCAAACTTTCGGTTTGCCGGGTGCACACACCCCTACATGGCGTGCGGAGGGCGTCGGACTGCCCATTGCCATATGGGAACACCCAGTGTTACATGGGCGCTCTCATGGTAATGATGCGGTGGTGCAGGGGGCTGGCAGCTGACATCACCAGCTGTCCGCCCATGTCCGCCCCAGCGTGCACACATATGAAAGTCACTGTTATCTGCGCGCACCTTCTACAACTTACCCGCGGCATACGAATGGATGTTTATGCTAAACATCCATTCGCAGCCTGTGCGGAAGAACCTGCGCTGTGAAGGGGGGGGAGCGGGCGGGTGGATTTGCAAGGCTGCAAATTCGCAGCCTTGCGAATCAACCAGATTAACCCACTTAATCTGTAGTAATGTACAGGTTGAGTATCCCTTATCTAAAATGCTGGGGACCAGAAGAATTTCGGATAATGGACTATTTCGTATTTCAGAATATTTTGATGTTTCAATGAAGTATCTTGAGTTATCTTCCAGTTATGATGTATAAGCACATGAAATACACACTAATATATTTTATTTGTGCATGAAACAAGGTTTGCGCATTAGCTCGGGCCCTGAATCTGACTGCCAAGCAATCATGTCCTTGCACATATTTAGTGCCAGTTACATGTTATTTCCCCAATAGTGCCAGTTATATATGTACCCAGTAGGGTTTTATCATAACATATATATGTGTGTGTACATTTTGGTCACTATGGTTTTTGGAATAATTTGCATAAGGCCAGGATACATAACCTGTATTACATGATGTGTGGTAGCATCTTTTGTTTATTTGTATATGGGATTGGCAGTGTACATTCTAGCATCCTGCACATTTCAAAATCTATGCAATACCTCTTTCTTGCCTTGGTTGGTGCTTCTAGCATCCGTGCTGAAATACAGACACGTCTGTGCTAGAAAAGCAGAGCGCGACACCCCAGGCAGGAGAGAGAAACTGTAACGGCTTGGAAAGGTGCAGAGTGGTGGCGAGTCCTCTGGAGAACTGACCCCCTTGCTACTATGAAGGGGACAATGAAATGCGGATTGCAAGTTAATCTGTAGATGAATGTCAGAGTCCATCTTTGAGCCACAGCTTAATTGGTTGTCGTTCGGACATAATCCTTAACACTAGCGTAAATCTGCAGCTGAAGGCTGGGTCAGGAAATCATTTTTTTTTGGACTGGTCACCTCAAAATCCTGGACTCCACCCAGCTGGCAAATTGCAGCCTGACCTGAAGCGAGTAGTTTGTGCAAAACTGACCTGTGGTTATTTACATCGGCACAACCTGTTCCTTGGCACCCTACGGGCAGAGTCTCTAATCGGAAGAGAGGGTCTTGTTTTTAATAGACTTCTAGCTTCTAGCACAGTGTTGTCTGTATTTCAGTGCTTATATGCAGACCAGACCTGTGCTAGAACCACCACAGCACCCCCAGAAAGGCAAGAAGAATTGCATGTGTTTTGGAAGATGTGGGTTCCTATAATGAACACCACACATCACCACGGCTTGCTCGCTTCAAAAATGTTCTACAGGTGTCTGCCGGCACATGGGCGTGAATGGAATTGTCCCCACGATCTAAAGGAGGTGGGAAATAAAACCACAGAGGGCTACATTTCTTTACCATGTCATAAGTGTAAAAGTCCCGTGTTGCTTTTCCCACGGACATATCATGATGAGACAATGGGCCATTCTCCAGAGAAGTGAGGCTCCTGAGTGGGAGCAGGTCACAGTGACAAATCAATGGCTCCTTCTTGCACGGCTGTTCCCGCCTTTGTTTGTCCTGCCTGTAATTGAGCATAATCAGCTGCAGCCATCGGTTCTAGAATTATTTTCAGTTTGTTCTCTCTGCCAACAACAGTTTAAATGGTTGCTGAGTGGAACTGAATGAGTTCCATGCGGAACTGCTGTCCCCTGTATCGCTCCCTATTGTGTTTTATATTATTTCTGCTCATATTTATTGTAGACCGGTTACATTTGGATTACTGCATTTAAGTTTTTTTGACCTTATGAGTTTTTTTGGGTTGCATGTACCCTTTGATCAATTGTTTTAATCCTCTAGGCCAGTGGTTGCCAAATGATGCACTTCAGGGGCCACATGGGCCCCCTAAGCAGATGGACATTACCAAAAGTCTCAGTAATAAGTTAATAAATATAGTCAATTAAAAAGAGACTCTAGGACAATAACGTATCGGCAGGTATTTTAAACAATTGTTGGAAGCTGTAATAAGACATGAAGCAGTTGTAGGCAGTGTTGGTTGTTGTCACTTGTGTGCTGCACAGAACAATGCACTGGGCAGAGCTGAGATGTGTCAGATGTAAGGGCAATGGAAATCATTTTATGTACTTAATATAAAGATGTGGGGGAGAACACTGATTGTAGTTGTGTTATCTACACAAGCAGGGGAGACGTGAGGGGCGCCCGCAGGGGAGGCGTGCGGCGCGAGGGGCGCCCGCAGGGGAGGCGAGGGGAGGCGAGGGGCGCCCGCAGGGGAGGCGTGCGGCGCCCGCAGGGGAGGCGTGCTGCGCGACGACCGAAACAAAAACAATATGTAAATAATACTACTAATTAGGAAAAAAATCTCAGTGTTCTGTTTATCAGGTCACACAAGGCAGTTGGAAATATAATCTGATTCTCCATTTATGAAATGAGGCAAAAGTATGGTCTCATCACACAGACACAGTCGGTATCCGGACTATTGTTAGACAGCACTTACATAGACAGCCATTACATCGACACCATTAGTTCGACAGCTCAATAGGTTGACATACCATTAGGTTGACATACCATTAGGTTGACATACCATTAGGTTGACATACCATTAGGTTGACATACCATTAGGTTGACATACCATTAGGTCGACATGTCATTAGGTCGACACTGCCATTAGGTCGACAGTGTCTATGTCGACAGTCAAAAGGTCGACATGGTTTTTTTCACTGTTTTTTGAGCCAACATGTGCCGACAGGCGGTATTTCATGCCCTACTATCCACTAGGGCGTGGAGGGAGAATAAAATAGTGTGCAGAGCGCAGCGAGGCACCGTGCCCGAAGCATCGCGAGCGAAGCGAGCGGCTGCGGTTCACTTCAAACTGTGTCCATGTCGACTGTGTCGACATTTCGAACAAAAAAACAGTGGAAAACCCATGTCGACCTTTTGACTGTCGACATAGACACTGTCGACCTAATGGCAGTGTCAACCTAAAAACATGTCGACCTAATGAGCTGTCGACCTAATGAGCTGTCGACCTAATGAGCTGTCGACCTAATGAGCTGTCGACCTAATGGTATGTCGACCTAATGGTATGTCGACCTAATGGTATGTCGACCTATTGAGCTGTCGAACTAATGGTGTCGATGTAATGGCTGTCTATGTAAGTGCTGTCTAACATTGGTCCCACATCCGACACAGTCAGGAATGGGATTTAGGGAGGTGATTCAGGTTCATATGCAAAAGCAATCTCCTTCTTTAATGGACAAGTGCAGAGAGAGTTACATTTGTGTGAATTATTTTATTTCTGTGCAGAGTAAATACTGGCTGCTTTATTCTTCAACTGAAATTTAGATTCTAGTTTAAAACCCCCCCCCCCCCAAAAAAAATCTCTGCACATGTTACATCTGCCCCACCTGCAGCGTACATCTTTTGTCCATTAAAGTATGAGTTTGGTTAATGCTTAACTTTTAATTTAAGAGATTATGCCAGAGGTTCCCAATCACAGTCCTCAGGGCACCGCAGTGGTGCCGTGAGTAAATCCATGCTTAGCCACAACTAGTGCCTCAGTCAGTTTAATGTAACATCTGTGCTGAGTCACATATATACTTAGAACCAGGACAGTTGGGGTGTCTTGAGGATGGGGATATGAACCCCTGGATTATGCGATGCTGATTCTATGTTTCCCACTATTTCTGTGTCACAATCCGGCCAGGGTTTTGTTGAGGAGGCAGCTTCTCACCTTGTCGCGCCCACCGGTCCTTGCGTCTCGTCGGCATGAGGCTGGTGAGGTCCAGTGGAAGATAGTTGCTAATAGCTGGCTCGCAGGTATGGGAGTCGCCACCTTGGATGGGAATAATTATGTAATTGGCTCATTACCCTTGACCGATGACAGCCCCCCTGGGGGATTAAGTTCCCTGTTCCGGATTTCCTCCTCGCTGGGACTACTTCTCCCATCACCTGCTACACAGTCACTCTGCTGCGCTACCTGCGCTGCTCTGCCGCTATTGGATGCTATTCAGCTAGTTACCATCTCGCTCCTGCGGGCAGATTACTACCGGACCCCGGCTCCGCTATCTCTAACCCGTGGAATCTAGGTGTCCACTACCTTCATTTCCCCAATGTTGTGTTATCCCTCATTCAACTCTGCTACCCCCCCCCCCCCCGGCTCTATTTCAAACTTCATAGTGTCGACTTGGCAACCATATGCCGTGTATGGAACTGCTGACATGATTATTATATTGAGGGAAGACTGGTGGTGTGTAAAGCGAGGGATGGAATACATCGCTGGGGTGAGGCATTGGGGATGGAATACATCGCTGGGGTGAGGCATGGGTGATGGTGGATGTAATACATTGCTGGGGTGAGGCATGGGGGATGGAATACATCGCTGGGGTGAGGCATGGGGGATGGAATACATTGCTGGGGTGAGGCATGGGTGATGGGGGATGGAATACATCGCTGGGGTGAGGCATGGGTGATGGGGGATGGAATACATCGCTGGGGTGAGGCATGGCTGATGGTGGATGGATTACATTGCTGGGATGGGGGATGGAATACATCGCTGGGGTGAGGCATGGGGGATGGAATACATCGCTGGGGTGAGGCATGGGGGATGGATGATACATCGCTGGTGTGAGGCATGGGGGATGGAATACATCGCTGTGGTGAGGCATGGGTGATGGGGGATGGAATACATTGCTGGGGTGAGGGATGGGGGATGGAATACATTGCTGGGGTGAGGGATGGGGGATGGAATACATTGCTGGGGTGAGGCATGGTGGATGGTGGATGGAATACATTGCTGGGGTGAGGGATGGTGGATGGAATACATTGCTGGGGTGAGGCATGGGTGATGGTGGATGGAATACATCGCTGGGGTGAGGCATGGGTGATGGTGGATGGAATACATCGCTGGGGTGAGGCATGGGTGATGGTGGATGGAATACATCGCTGGGGTGAGGCATGGGGGATGGGGGATGGAATACATCGCTGGGGTGAGGCATGGGTGATGGAATACATCGCTGGGGTGAGGCATGGTGGATGGAATACATCGCTGGGGTGAGGCATGGGGGATGGTGGATGGATTACATTGCTGGGATGAGGCATGGGGGATGGTGGATGGAATACATCGCTGGGGTGAGGCATGGGGGATGGAATACATCGCTGGGGTGAGGCATGGGGGATGGATGATACATCGCTGGTGTGAGGCATGGGGGATGGAATACATCGCTGTGGTGAGGCATGGGTGATGGGGGATGGAATACATTGCTGGGGTGAGGGATGGGGGATGGAATACATTGCTGGGGTGAGGGATGGGGGATGGAATACATTGCTGGGGTGAGGCATGGTGGATGGTGGATGGAATACATTGCTGGGGTGAGGGATGGTGGATGGAATACATTGCTGGGGTGAGGCATGGGTGATGGTGGATGGAATACATCGCTGGGGTGAGGCATGGGTGATGGTGGATGGAATACATCGCTGGGGTGAGGCATGGGTGATGGTGGATGGAATACATCGCTGGGGTGAGGCATGGGGGATGGGGGATGGAATACATCGCTGGGGTGAGGCATGGGTGATGGAATACATCGCTGGGGTGAGGCATGGTGGATGGAATACATCGCTGGGGTGAGGCATGGGGGATGGTGGATGGATTACATTGCTGGGATGAGGCATGGGGGATGGTGGATGGAATACATCGCTGGGGTGAGGCATGGGGGATGGAATACATCGCTGGGGTGAGGCATGGGGGATGGATGATACATCGCTGGTGTGAGGCATGGGGGATGGAATACATCGCTGTGGTGAGGCATGGGTGATGGGGGATGGAATACATTGCTGGGGTGAGGGATGGGGGATGGAATACATTGCTGGGGTGAGGGATGGGGGATGGAATACATTGCTGGGGTGAGGCATGGTGGATGGTGGATGGAATACATTGCTGGGGTGAGGGATGGTGGATGGAATACATTGCTGGGGTGAGGCATGGGTGATGGTGGATGGAATACATCGCTGGGGTGAGGCATGGGTGATGGTGGATGGAATACATCGCTGGGGTGAGGCATGGGTGATGGTGGATGGAATACATCGCTGGGGTGAGGCATGGGGGATGGGGGATGGAATACATCGCTGGGGTGAGGCATGGGTGATGGAATACATCGCTGGGGTGAGGCATGGTGGATGGAATACATCGCTGGGGTGAGGCATGGGGGATGGTGGATGGATTACATTGCTGGGATGAGGCATGGGGCATGGTGGATGGAATACATCGCTGGGATGAGGCATGGGGGATGGTGGATGGATTACATTGCTGGGATGAGGCATGGGGGATGGAATATATTGCGGGGGTGAGGCATGGGGGATGGAATACATTGCTGGGGTGAGGCATGGAGGATGGAATACATCGCTGGGGTGAGGCATGAAGCATGGTGGATGGAATACATCGCTGGGGTGAGGCATGGGGGATGGAATACATCGCTGGGGTGAGGCATGAGGCATTGTTGGCAAAGGAATAGCGAATTGATGTAAAGTTGGGACTTATCAGACTAGCTGACCAGGAAGAAATGCGTAGGATCCCGGCTCCAAAATGCGCTGATGTAGTAACTGCGATGTATTAAAGTGGTCCAAGGATTATATCGGGGGCTTGACTTCAGATTGGAGGGGCTTCAGTATAGTCATGTCCTAATATTAGTATACATTCCCACTTCAATGATCTGTGTTGGTTAAGTGCAAGCTGTGGGGTATTGTGTACGTCTTCCAGCCTTGCTGCTGATGGACGGCCTGAGAATGGTATTTGGCCTGCTCTGTGTGGTTTGGGAAGGACAATAGCACTGATGGTTTAATCAGATTAAAAAAACAACAACTCAATTTAGTTATTTTGAAAGTTCTGCAGTTTGTAACTTGCTGTATATACAGTCGGGGTGATCCCCACAAATCACCCTGGCTGCCGCATCTCTCTTTCTATGTTTTTTTATTTTTTTGTTCTCAGGCAAGCTCCGAACAAGAGATTGTGAGAATGCAGCCTACCCATTCACAAGGAGCTATTGAAATCATTGAGGCACGAGGCACTATATAAGGTTCAGCCCCCAAAGGGCTGCCTCTCCAACGTTTAGTCCCCTTTACAGCATGTTTTTTTGGGGGGAGTAGTTATTTAGCAATCCAGTTTGCTCTAGTATTCAGGGCTAGTTACCCATTGTCTAGCTAAAACCATGGTGGTTATTTTTGGGATTGATCCAATACTTCTCCTGTGAGGCATCAAGTCCTCCATGGTGCCGTTAGTTCCTATTAAATTGATGGGCTGCATTTTCATTAGAACTGACGCAATATGGCTGCCTACTGGTGCTAAGATTGTAGTCATGGAATTGGATGATTATTGCTGCTTCCATTCATTGATCTTATGTACTTAGGGCCTGATTCAAACTCCTTCTTTAATGAACAAAACTGTGCTGCACTGCGGTTTGGGGCTGATGTAGCATGTGCAGAGAGTTACATTTGGCTGACACTCTCTGCACATGTTACATCTGCCCCACCTGCAGTGCACATGGTTTTGGCCATTAAAGAAGGAATTTGCTTTTTGCAAACCCACCTGAATCACCCCCTTAGTGCTGGGTCTGTTAACTGTTTAGGTCTATGGATAAAGTTTTTTTTTTTGTCTGAATAAAAGTGTTAGATGCTAGATGCTGGGTGACGGCATGAGTGGGTAACCCCAACTATCCCCCCTGAGGTTCTCCAGCGTTACAGTGCGCCACATCAGGCTACTTATTGCCTGCAAGTCTCAACTGATTCCTGTTCTCCAGATTCCCCAATATCTCCTTAGTCGCTGCCTGCTACAGATTAAGATTTACATAGCATAAAGGAGGGCGGAATCAGTGCGCTAGGTGATGTAATCTATCATATCTCCTGTGCGGAATTGCTGGCTGCCTAGTCACCCGCACAGCTACTTTTTGGCTGGGGATCTAAGGATCTCTTGATTAGGGTAACTTAATTTCGAGGAGTACTCGTGTTTGCCTATAGTAAGCCGGATGTCTGCGCCTCTTTTCTCTATACACAATAAACATAAAAATGTAAACGTATGCAGGTATATACACGAGGGAGTGTTCTTATTGGTGTTACCCTTCTTCAATCAACGCGATGCACTTTTACCATTAACAGGCACTTTAATGGAAGTGTGCTTTAACGCGTGCAAATATGCATTCTAAAATGTTCCATGCGGCTATATCAGACAATGATATGACGGGGAAGACAAAACGGTCACATTTCTATCCATAAGAGCGTTTTAACCCTTTATGACCAATCACGTTTCTGATGTATACCAGTGATGATTCTGGTAAAGCCGGTAAGTGACAAACCATATTGGGGCCCTAAGTAACACCCAATATGGTTTGGTCATTTTAGATTTTTCTTGTACAATAAGCATTGTAGCCCGTACATGTTGTGATTCATTTAATTCAATTTGATATTTTTGATATCGTCGTTTAAATCCGCTCACACCAGTAAGTGGACATTGGGATTTGAACTGTCATAATACACCGCCACGTCCCTGCCCTTTACACCGCCATGTCCCTGCTCCATGCTTTTCACACCACCATGTCTATGCCTCATTCTTTATATACCACAACGTGTATGCCCCCTACTCTTTACACCGCCACATCCCTGCCTTGCTTTCATTAAACTATTTCATTGTTGATTTGTTAATTTTTTTTGTTTTTTTAAGACTCTGTACTGTACGTACTTTCCTTTACCTACATAACGAATTGTTCAGCCCTGAATCTTTTTGCTTCTGTATAGAGGGATCATGATTCCCTACTAGGCCAGAAGATGAATGAATTTCTGGGATTTCTGCCGCACTACAGTTAGAGCAAGCCAGGGGGCCTTAATGGTGCTATATGTAGTGAATGGCATCATTACAGCCCAGTTGCACCCCACAACTTACACTTTTACCTGCCCCCCAGATTCCCCGAGTACTGTTATTTAGACCAAATAAAGGTACTTGTGTGGTGAACCACATAGGGAATTTCTGCGTGGTGTGAAGTTCCATGACCCAATGTAATAAGCTTCGGTTTACTGGTGCCAGCATGATTCTGGTGAGACCAACAATACATTTAAAGCAGATTTTCAAAAATATCATTTTTTTTCCATTAAAACTAACTGTCTCTTCAAATGTCACCGCTGTGTCACTGGAATAAGCAAATCTCAGCCTATTACAGTTTACTATTATTTTTATTGTTATTTTTAGTAGTAGTAATAGATCTTTTATATGGAGCCACAAGGGATCCGCAGGGCCCGATTTAGCTCTATGAGGCAAATCCATGGTGGATACCGTGAGATTTTAACCTATTTAATGAACAAATCATTTTTGGTGGCTGTAAGACAGCTTCCCGGCAATACCCGCAAGAGGACGGATGGAATTGCCAGATAACACTTTAAAAAACAACAAATGAACCCTCCAAAAAAAATCTAGCGTGTACCCAGCTAAAGGGCCAGATGTATCAAGCTTCAAAAGCTGATTGACTGGCTGTTTATCACTCTCCATTTTATCACTTTTGAAGCTTGATACATCTGGCCCTAACTCTCTTATTCCAGATCAGTTCTGTAATTTTTTTTTGTCTTCTAGGGTTCTAGTAGAACCACATATGTTTTTAAACCTAGATCAGAACTTTTTTCCCAGAACAAATCCTAAATGTGGCTAAACAGATATTCTGACCCCACAAGTAAGGTAGCTGGAACCCCTGGCAGATTCCGATATAACCCTTTAATTCTGCTCTAATGCCTTCGACACATCTGTGCGTGTTTATATTTTTGTAATGAATCTGCCTTGATTCCTCATATCCCACATGGGCACGCGCATAAGCGTTGGGCAATGCGGACAATGTTTTGTGAATGAATGTTGAACTTTTGACACCTTTTACTTTCTAGAAGCTGGGAGGCGTTCAGGCAGGTAAAGGGTCAAAAGAATCCGCTAGACTGGAGGAGAGAATTCCTGAAATAATTGAAGGGTATAGTTGTTACTCCTGTCCCCAAATAATTCCTGTGTGCAGAGGTCACACCGCCTTATGTTTCCAATTTCCAGCTAAGATCTCCAAAGGCTCCACCTTGTTTTCTGTTTGATACTGTCAGTGTTTTTGAACTCGTGTGTTTGCTCGGGGGAGACGAGATTAGGAGAAACGAGTGTAGCCAATGCATCTGTGTGTAGGTATTTAGCGGGGTGACGTAATGACGGAGCGGGGCAGACGGAGCCCCAAGATCAAGGGATGAGTATCCTCATTAGTTGAGTTCAGGACCAGGACAATTTAAGAAAGGGGATTATTGGAGACATTTTCTGATGAAGATTTTTTATTGGGGGGGGTGGGGTGGTTTAAACTATAAGTAATATAGCAGGGTCGTGGAGAAGACTAAGGTGGACAGATACTTACAGTGATGCTGACGAAGCTATGGAACAATGCCCTGTTATTGATAAGTAGAGATGCTTGGCTAGGCTCCACACTGTTCCGTTAAATAGCCACAGAACTTAAAATGAGTTCACTTAATATCATAGATGTCCAACTAATTCTATAAATGGTACTTGTTTCCTAGCACGGCGCCAGCGATTTTTATCTTAAGCATCGGGACCAAAAAAATTGCGTCCATCGCATGCAACAAAATCGCATGCGATGTGATCGACGCGATTTTTACATTGGAATCAATGTAAAATGGTCCCTGAGACCATTTTACCATTGGGCCCAATGTTAAAAGCCCCTGAAACTCCAATTTTAATTGCATAGCCCCCCTCATGGGTGAAATGGTCCCCCATTGTTAACGCCACCCCACGATGAACGCCAACCCGAAGCGTGGCGAGCGGCAGCGGTATTCGTCCTCCGATCTTTTCATACCCCCACTACCCAAGTCGGCGTGGAGTTGATTTTATATAGTGTGGCGAGCCATCGAGCCCGAAGCGTGGCAAGCGCACGCGCAGATGGACGCGATAAACACGATTTTCTCTTTGCCGGCAATAAAGGCTGGTAATTGACAGAATATCGCGTCCATCGCGTTGATCGCATACCTTAAGTACCTTAACTTAAGGTATGCGATTAACCCCGACGGGCGCCGTGCTAGGAAACAAGTACCCTATAAATATTTCAGCGCATATTCTCATTATTTCATGCCAAGTCTCGGCCAGCTCTGTACAATGGTACCAACCTTAATCAAATTGGCTACTGTGTATTTTTTTTATTAAAATTGTGCATGACTCCGCCCCTCAGCAAAATATCCCTTTATCTGATGGTGTGTGTGAAATGTGTGTATTTGGCTCCTGAGGACCCTCCTACATCCCAAGGTTAGCTGTGTGGCCAGCATGGACTCAGAGAAAGGGGTTCGAACAGTAAGTTCTTACAAAAATCCCCTTATTGCACAGTATACAGCATAGATGGCCAGTGGCACTATTGCCATCGATGGCAATCGCAGCAGTGACTATCCCGTGTTAGGAATGGTCAGTGGGCTGTGTATGTTGGGTTTAGGTGTTGAGGTATGGGGATTAGGGTCTGTGTGTGGCCATATATTCTCTGTAAAGCGATGCAGAATACACACGCGCTTTATATTTAACTGTTAGGAATACATGTTAATAAATATGAGATATTTATGTCCAGCCTGTTGATCTGTGTAACTGTTGCCTGTATTACTAGGTTTGCGTCACTAGGGGGCGTTGCACTTCTGCAGTGTAGCCCATACCTGGAATGCCCAGGGCAGGGGGTCAAGAGCAGAGTTCTGACCCTTTGTTTTGTTTAACCAATACCTCTGTACATAAACACTGCTCCCATAGACATGACAAGGCTGTCACCAGCTTCCAAAATCACTCAAATCTGCCACTGTGCCTTGAGAGCTGTCCAAACAGCTGCCTTGGGATGATTGGTCTCCTAAAGCCGCCCCAAGACTGGGTCATATACATTCCTGCCCTCATTGGCTTTCCTGACCTCTTGTCCTTGAGCATCCACTGCACAGAACTTGTGTTCCAATAGCAGTGGTTTAACCCTTTGACTGACAACATTTCCGCGAGAGACGGGTAAAATATTCTCCAAAAATCCCAGCGTCGCTCACATTTGTTATATAAATGCAAATAAAAATTATATTTCCTATATAAGGTGACATTACAGGTCATTATGATGAATATAGATTTGTGTGGCAGTTTTCACACATTTTGATAAATGCATCGGTCACTAAAGGGTTAAGTGCACTTTTTTTTTCTTTTTAATTCAATCATTTTTATTGGATTTTTTTATATAACCTGAACAAAAAAAAACAAACCACCCCAAACATAGATGGGGGTAATTAGGGCATCAAAGCAAAACTGCAATATAGACATTAAGGAATATAGCATATATATATAATTACATATATACGACCTTATATAGGGGAACAAGGTTTACATGTCACAGGTATCCATATTATCTCAGAATATCGACGTAATAGTACATGCACCGAAGGCGCCATTCGGGCACAACCAAGCCAACAAAAATATTATATATTTTTATATTGACACAGTAACTGAATACTGGGATGTAGTAAGTAGCATCGTCTTGTTTAGTAGGGATCGCTCAATATATCTTGAAGTGACCATATTAATCTAGGGTAAAAAGTATATACTGCATGCCCAACTACCCAAAATAAAAAAAAATACAATAATTCCAAACACAACCCTACCTCAAAACCCCCCACCCTGTATAACCTGCCCCCAACTGAGGTATACCTGGAGCCCATAACCATCTAACCCCTACTCTACTACCTATACCTAATTAGACCCTCCCCCCCCTGTATTGAGGGCAGCAGCCTGTGGTCCCTAGCTAGACTGATACCCGCACATCCATCAGGATGGGCGCACCAATAACTGAGCTAAGCTATACCAAACTAGGCATCCCACCCACCCAGTAAAAGGATTACTGAAGTATGGACTGGATGGGGCAACAGAAAAATAAAGAATCACATAACAATTGAGAGGAGTATATAGTTAACCCGTAACATGCATATAATTAACTCTCCCGCTGCAAAAGGAAATAAAGGAATAAGAAAAAAAAAGGAATGTGGCAGTTATTGCAACTATACTAGTATTAGAGGAACATATCAGGAACCAAATATTGTGGAGGTAGGCCTCAGCTATATGTAGGAGGACATCAATCTGGCCAAGGCTCCCCATCCTGAGAGGACGGAAGCAGGGTGTCAGTAATAGCAGAGCAATACAAATAGTAGTTCCTTTCTCGTGCGCCCAAGGAAATACACATGGAAAGCGGGAATTTTGTGACATTGAGTCCAGAAACATGCTGTGAAACCGAGGAGAAGTGTATAGGCTTTGGAGACCTACAGAAATGGACTCCTGGAGAATAAAATGTTCTGAACGAGTCACATAACGAATGTCTGGACGGAGCCATCCAATGGGAAGCAGAGCATCATCAGGGACAATAGGCGACATTCCATTATGATAGGATGAAACAAAAGGCGTAAAGATATCGGCATCAGGATTTCTAAAATACTTCTCCTTCTGGCAGTGTATATCGAGGAGATTCGGAGACTTTAGGCCGCACATAGGGCATGGACACAGGATGTAGAAGTTTCATATCGATTGGTTCAGCTGCATAGTGGAACTTTAAATATCCCTCAGTATCAGAAATCAAGAGACCAGCATCGGCTGCAGGAGCCACCCCACTCTGAACAGGTGGATCCAGATGTGGATCTGTTGCAGGCGATATGCAGATCACTGGATTAGTGCTCAAAGGCGCAACCGTGATGTCACCAAATTTATTGAGGAGCCTCTGAGTGGAAGCGTTGATGGCCTGGAGGATACTTTGCAAGGGGCCAGACATCATGAAACGTGTCAGGATGGTGGTGGCTAGCACACCACCGGAGTGCACACAGGATAGTGTCCAGACCTCCTCTATTACACAAATTAGGAGAGCAACCACAGGCTATATAGAGCAGTGAAGGATCAGTAGGGCAAAGGATTGTAATGCAGGACACCTCACACAATTTCAGCACTCTGTATAATTCCCACACTAGGAGCGGGGAATGGCACCGGCTGAGGCAGTACTTCACACTCCAAGATGGCTGCCACCTCTCCCCTCCCCCGGCGGCATGCGGCCCGACTGTGCGGTATCTAGGCACCAAATCGCTGGTATGCAGGGGCGCAGACACCCGTCAGTGCTGTGGAGTGCCAGATGGACCGGGCAGGGATCAGGAAGTCGGGAGCTCCGGCGGACCACGTCTTTTTGAGGCGGCAGCAGCAGCAAAATGGCTCCGGTGCCTGCCCTTCACTCCGGAGCTGCGGCACAGCGGGCTAAATATCCCTGCAGCGGAAGGCCCTGTCCCGTGTCCGAGGCAACAGGGATGTTCTGGGAGGCTTCCCACACGTACTACTGGCGGCCAGGTCCAGGTGAGGAAGATCACGATGGGTAAGCAGGATGAATTTAGCGGAGAGCACGGGGAGAAAGCCTCCTCTCAGGTATCAGTCAAAACCACGCCCCGGGTTAAGTGCACTTTTGACGTCTCCCGGTTCTTCTAAAGTGAAATCCTTTCCACTGCATGATTGTGCCTCGTAAATGACTGCCTTCGGCTGCTAGCATTCTGCGCCAGCGACGAACTGAGTGTATTACATCACGCTGACAGTCTTAGTACATAGACCCCCTAATGTCTGATTAGAGGTTAGGGTGGCTAATCCCGGGATCGGCAGGATCCCAGTATTTGCCGCTAAAATTGCCTGGATTTAAATCCTCGGATCAGATTGCTTTTCCCGTCCCCGGCTGTGCGGCTCTACACAGCGTGATGTGCTCAGAGGTCACACTGCACAGGCCGCATCGCCACACCCCCTGCCCGCACCGACCGGCTCTCAGGCACACCGCCTACCCAACTTCCATCCGCACCCATCCCATGTATGCAAGATGTTTGTTTTTTTTTATTAGGGAAGCTGATCCAGGGAATACTGAGATTGAGCATTTTTCAGTCCCGAATCCTGGGATTGAAAAAAATGGCCCTGGATTGGCTTCCCTATTACAGATAATCCTCCTAATTCCCCTCCTAATAAAGGGGGGAAAAATATCAATATATTAAAAAAATACTGTCTATTCAATGGTGAAGAGCATAAAATAACTACAATTAAATTATAAGCGGTATCGTTACGAAGTGCGGGTTTATAGAGGTGGAGATGTTGCCCATAGCAACCAATCAAATTCTAGCTATTATCTTCTAGAAGGTGCTAGATAAATTGGTGAATGGGACGATATTAACCTCAATATCTACAACGCGTTTCGCTGACCTCGCTCTGCTCCTCAGGGAAGGAACTACTTGGTTGAGTTCCACAAGTTTGAGCCGTATACTCCCAACCACTGTTGGACCTTTTTCATTGGCGTAAATTGTCTTCAGTCAGGGGCAAGATAAATAACAAAAGTTGATTGGTTATTATAGGCTACCGCCGTTCAGTGCAACCACTTTAACATGTGCTTGTTCTAGTCCAATGGCATTTAAGAGAATTGTTTTGTATTTCATTTATTATTATTATTATTTAAAATATTTGATATGTTTGCAGCAAAATATGGATTTCAGGACATTACAGGGGCTTATTCAGGTCTGTTCATTCGCACCCCTTAGTTCGCAAGGGGTCTGATGGTGGGCTTATGTGAAGGGTCATTTCTGCACATGTGCATTTCAACACAATCACCCCGCTCCTGGGGCGGGCAGGGGAAAGAGGCACTGGTTGGGAGACTGGGGTCGTTATGATCAAAACTTGAATGTGGGGATGACTTTATCGTGATCCGTAACTGAACTGCATAAGGAAGAAGTCACTGTAAGACCCTGTGGAAGAAGAAGTGCCACACAGTAATACCATTTCATTATATTCTGTTGTGAATCAAACAAGGGGAAACCTGACTATTGTAAGAAGACTCTTGGTGCCAACCACCGCAGTGTAACCTCCCCGGGGCCCGCTCTTTCCCTGGCTCTGGGACACACGGCCGGCTTGATGTCTTGTACCCGGGCTGTCATCACGTGAGCAATTTTACCTTAAACCTGACTCTACTTGCTGTGCACGGGCTGCTGATGAAATATCAGGAGCTGGTGAAATCCCGCTGACAGTAATTGTTTCCTGCAGAGCTGATCATCAAAGGGCGGCGTGGTAGCAAGGAATTCCAGGGTCGGGATGAATGAGGCCTGTGAGTGACAGCCTGGAGCTTACATTGGGGACCGGCGTGGACTTAAAAATGTTTTTATTTTTTTTTATTTATTTTGTAATCGGTTAATTTTGTTGGGTCTGCTGTCCGAGGATTGTGCCTACATTGCTTTCCATAAAAAGGTCTCCGACAAAATGGTGGCTTGCAACTTTCTCTCCAGGATTTGATACACCTCCCCCTTAGACTTGAGTCCAAGGGCACATGCCTTAAATTTACCTGGTCTTGTATGCACCCACTACATCCGTCTTGTAGATTCACCTTGTTGGCCTGATAGGCAATTACATGTTTTATCACCGCTGAGTGTTACCCCGAACACCCAGCGGCTCCCTGGTTATCCTCCGTAGATGGCTGTACGTACGTATTAGCAAATCATTGATCTGGAGCAGGTAATTAAAGTACACGTTGTCACCTCATTTACGGGAATAGGCTGTGAATAGGTAATTACCAAACAGCGCAGCTTATGGGGAGGTGCAGAAGGGGAGGAGAATAAAGGCAAATAAAATGTCTATATGGCCTTACACCAAATTATTTAAAGAGACGCTACATTTATGAAAACTGGGGTGAAGGGGTTGTTACCTGTATCAACCAATCAGATGGCTTGTCCTTTATTGTAGCGCAGCGTAGACATTGAAAGCAAATGCTGTCTTTACAACAAGTTGTCATGAATATCCCTCCAGCATCTACTGCTGTGTGGTTATTTGGACAGGAGGGGGCAGTGTTTTATTGCTGGTATTTACTTTTATTTTAGTTATTACCCGGGTGTCCCCTGACTCGCCATTATAGAACGTTTTTTCATATCCCTGAACATCACGGTAACGAAGCTGGTTCATGAATTGCATAAACTTGCCTAATAATCGGCACCTTGTGTGGACCTATCATAGTGCAGCAATATCCTTTAACCATTTACATATTAGGAGCCGCTACCTACAAATGAAGGGTCAGACAATCTTACGGCCGATCTCCGGGTTTTCTCACCGGTTCCCATTGAGATGAAAGGCTGGAACCCGGAATGGATTCCTTCGTTCTGAGCCACGTGTCCACCATCGGACTTTGTGGCTAAGTTGATGAGTTGGAAACCATCTCTTTGCTTAGAAACTTATTGGTTGCTATGGACAACATCCGCTCTTTTCATTTTTAGAAGCTGTAGTAAATTTACTCCACTGACATTTATATGTGAGGCGTAATTGCGACTTCATCGACACAGGCTAATGAGTAGGGGATGCGATCGCTAGGAAGATCATTAAAGGCCGGAGGTTGACAGATGAAATAGGTTGTTATGGCTAAGGTAGACTGGTCGGAAGGTTAACGCAAGCATTAAGTCGGCAGCAAAGGGTCGACATGAGTGGAGCTGGTCAGGGCGTGGAGGGAGAATATAATAGTGCATGGTGAGCACAGGGATGCACTGATACGGTGTCCATGTCGGTGTCCATGTGGACTTACAGCGAAATTCGGGGGGGAAAAAAAAAATTGTCGATTAATGCTTGTGTCGGCCTTCCATCCCTGTCAACCTATTTCAGATGTCGACCTTCATGGTGTCTACCCCTATGACCCATACCCAATGAGTAGGGAGCCACAATGTGTTCTTGTAGAGCAGGGATGGGGAACCTTCGGCCCTCCAGCTGTTGTGGAACTACACATCCCAGCATGCCCCACAACCGTTGTCGTATGGCCACATAGCAAGGGCAGCACGGATGGTGTAATGGTTAGCATTACTGCCTCACAGCACTGAGGTCATGGGTTCTATCCCCACCATGTGTTATATATACGGGGCAGTACGGATGGTGTAATGGTTACATTACTGCCTCACAGCGCTGAGGTCATGGGTTCTATCCCCACCATGTGTTATATACGGGGCAGTACGGATGGTGTAATGGTTATAGCATTACTGCCTCACAGCACTGAGGTCATGGGTTCTATCCCCACCATGTGTTATATATACGGGGCAGTACGGACGGTGTAATGGTTACATTACTGCCTCACAGCGCTGAGGTCATGGGATCTATCCCCACCATGTGTTATATATACAGGGCAGTACGGATGGTGTAATGGTTACATTACTGCCTCACAGCACTGAGGTCATGGGTTCTATCCCCACCATGTGTTATATATACGGGGCAGTACGGACGGTGTAATGGTTACATTACTGCCTCACATCGCTGAGGTCATGGGTTGTATCCCCACCATGTGTTATATATACGGGGCAGTACGGACGGTGTAATGGTTACATTACTGCCTCACAGCGCTGAGGTCATGGGATCTATCCCCACCATGTGTTATATATACAGGGCAGTACGGATGGTGTAATGGTTACATTACTGCCTCACAGCGCTGAGGTCATGGGTTCTATCCCCACCATGTGTTATATATACAGGGCAGTACGGATGGTGTAATGGTTACATTACTGCCTCACAGCACTGAGGTCATGGGTTGTATCCCCACCATGTGTTATATATACGGGGCAGTACGGATGGTGTAATGGTTACATTACTGCCTCACAGCACTGAGGTCATGGGCTCTATCCCCACCATGTGTTATATATACGGGACAGTACGGATGGTGTAATGGTTAGCATTACTGCCTCACAGCACTGAGGTCATGGGTTCTATCCCCACCATGTGTTATATATACGGGGCAGTACGGATGGTGTAATGGTTATAGCATTACTGCCTCACAGCACTGAGGTCATGGGTTGTATCCCCACCATGTGTTATATATATACGGGGCAGTACGGATGGTGTAATGGTTACATTACTGCCTCACAGCACTAAGGTCATGGGCTCTATCCCCACCATGTGTTATATATACGGGGCAGTACGGATGGTGTAATGGTTACATTACTGCCTCACAGCGCTGAGGTCATGGGTTATATCCCCACCATGTGATATATATACAGGGCAGTACGGATGGTGTAATGGTTACATTACTGCCTCACAGCACTGAGGTCATGGGTACTATCCCCACCATGTGTTATATATACGGGGCAGTACGGATGGTGTAATGGTTATCATTACTGCCTCACAGCACTGAGGTCATGGGTTCTATTCCCCACCATGTGTTATATATACGGGGCAGTACGGATGGTGTAATGGTTACATTACTGCCTCACAGTGCTGAGGTCATGGGTTCTATCCCCACCATGTGTTATATGGTGGGGCAGTACGGATGGTGTAATGGTTACATTACTGCCTCACAGCACTGAGGTCATGGGTTCTATCCCCACCATGTGTTATATATACGGGGCAGTACGGACGGTGTAATGGTTACATTACTGCCTCACAGCACTGAGGTCATGGGTTCTATCCCCACCATGTGTTATATATACAGGGCAGTACGGACGGTGTAATGGTTACATTACTGCCTCACAGCACTGAGGTCATGGGTTCTATCCCCACCATGTGTTATATATACGGGGCAGTACGGATGGTGTAATGGTTACATTACTGCCTCACAGCACTGAGGTCATGGGTTCTATCCCCACCATGTGTTATATATACAGGGCAGTACGGACGGTGTAATGGTTACATTACTGCCTCACAGCACTGAGGTCATGGGTTCTATTCCCACCATGTATTAAATATACGGGGAAGTACGGATGGTGTAATGGTTACATTACTGCCTCACAGCACTGAGGTCATGGGTTCTATCCCCACCATGTGTTATATATACGGGGCAGTACGGATGGTGTAATGGTTAGCATTACTGCCTCACAGCACTGAGGTCATGGGTTCTATCCCCACCATGTGTTATATATACGGGGCAGTACGGATGGTGTAATGGTTACACTTTGCTGAGATCATGGGTTCTATCCCCACCATGTGTTATATACGGGGCAGTACGGATGGTGTAATGGTTATAGCATTACTGCCTCACAGCACTGAGGTCATGGGTTCTATCCCCACCATGTGTTATATATACGGGGCAGTACGGACGGTGTAATGGTTACATTACTGCCTCACAGCGCTGAGGTCATGGGATCTATCCCCACCATGTGTTATATATACAGGGCAGTACGGATGGTGTAATGGTTACATTACTGCCTCACAGCACTGAGGTCATGGGTTCTATCCCCACCATGTGTTATATATACGGGGCAGTACGGACGGTGTAATGGTTACATTACTGCCTCACATCGCTGAGGTCATGGGTTGTATCCCCACCATGTGTTATATATACGGGGCAGTACGGACGGTGTAATGGTTACATTACTGCCTCACAGCGCTGAGGTCATGGGTTCTATCCCCACCATGTGTTATATATACAGGGCAGTACGGATGGTGTAATGGTTACATTACTGCCTCACAGCACTGAGGTCATGGGTTGTATCCCCACCATGTGTTATATATACGGGGCAGTACGGATGGTGTAATGGTTACATTACTGCCTCACAGCACTGAGGTCATGGGCTCTATCCCCACCATGTGTTATATATACGGGACAGTACGGATGGTGTAATGGTTAGCATTACTGCCTCACAGCACTGAGGTCATGGGTTCTATCCCCACCATGTGTTATATATACGGGGCAGTACGGATGGTGTAATGGTTACATTACTGCCTCACAGCACTGAGGTCATGGGTTGTATCCCCACCATGTGTTATATATATATATGGGGCAGTACGGATGGTGTAATGGTTACATTACTGCCTCACAGCACTGAGGTCATGGGTTGTATCCCCACCATGTGTTATATATACGGGGCAGTACGGATGGTGTAATGGTTACATTACTGCCTCACAGCACTGAGGTCATGGGTTCTATCACCACCATGTGTTATATATATATACGGGGCAGTACGGACGGTGTAATGGTTAGCATTACTGCCTCACAGCGCTGAGGTCATGGGTTCTATCCCCACCATGTGTTATATATACGGGGCAGTACGGATGGTGTAATGGTTACATTACTGCCTCACAGCACTGAGGTCATGGGTTCTATCCCCACCATGTGTTATATATACGGGGAAGTACGGATGGTGTAATGGTTACATTACTGCCTCACAGCACTGAGGTCATGGGTTCTATCCCCACCATGTGTTATATATATGGGGCAGTACGGACGGTGTAATGGTTAGCATTACTGCCTCACAGCACTGAGGTCATGGGTTCTATCCCCACCATGTGTTATATATACAGGGCAGTACGGATGGTGTAATGGTTACATTACTGCCTCACAGCACTGAGGTCATGGGTTCTATCCCCACCATGTGTTATATATATATATATATGGGGCAGTACGGATGGTGTAATGGTTACATTACTGCCTCACAGCGCTGAGGTCATGGGTTCTATCACCACCATGTGTTATATATATATACGGGGCAGTACGGACGGTGTAATGGTTAGCATTACTGCCTCACAGCGCTGAGGTCATGGGTTCTATCCCCACCATGTGTTATATATACGGGGCAGTACGGACGGTGTAATGGTTAGCATTACTGCCTCACAGCACTGAGGTCATGGGTTCTATCCCCACCATGTGTTATATATACGGGGCAGTACGGACGGTGTAATGGTTACATTACTGCCTTACAGCACTGAGGTCATGGGTTCTATCCCCACCATGTGTTATATATACGGGGCAGTACGGATGGTGTAATGGTTACATTACTGCCTCACAGCACTGAGGTCATGGGTTCTATCCCCATCATGTGTTATATATACGGGGCCGTACGGATGGTGTAATGGTTACATTACTGCCTCACAGCGCTGAGGTCATGGGTTCTATCCCCACCATGTGTTATATATACGGGGCAGTACGGACGGTGTAATGGTTATAGCATTACTGCCTCACAGCACTGAGGTCATGGGTTCTATCCCCACCATGTGTTATATATACGGGGCCGTACGGATGGTGTAATGGTTACATTACTGCCTCACATCACTGAGGTCATGGGTTCTATCCACACCATGTGTTATATATACGGGGCAGTACGGACGGTGTAATGGTTAGCATTACTGCCTCACAGCACTGAGGTCATGGGTTCTATCCCCACCATGTGTTATATATATATATATATATACAGGGCAGTACGGACGGTGTAATGGTTATAGCATTACTGCCTCACAGCACTGAGGTCATGGGTTCTATCCCCACCATGTGTTATATATACGGGGCCGTACGGATGGTGTAATGGTTACATTACTGCCTCACAGCACTGAGGTCATGGGTTCTATCCCCACCATGTGTTATATATACGGGGCAGTACGGACGGTGTAATGGTTACATTACTGCCTCACAGTGCTGAGGTCATGGGTTCTATCCCCACCATGTGTTATATATACTGGGCAGTACGGACGGTGTAATGGTTACATTACTGCCTCACAGCACTGAGGCCATGGGTTCTATCCCCACCATGTGTTATATATACGGACGGTGTAATGGTTACATTACTGCCTCACAGCACTGAGGTCATGGGTTCTATCCCCACCATGTGTTATATATACGGGGCAGTACGGATGGTGTAATAGTTAGCATTACTGCCTCACAGCACTGAGGTCATGGGTTCTATCCCCACATGTGTTATATATACGGGGCAGTACGGACGGTGTAATGGTTAGCATTACTGCCTCACAGCACTGAGGTCATGGGTTCTATCCCCACCATGTGTTATATATACGGGGCAGTACGGACGGTGTAATGGTTAGCATTACTGCATCACAGCACTGAGGTCATGGGTTCTATCCCCACCATGTGTTATATATACAGGGCAGTACGGACGGTGTAATGGTTAGCATTACTGCATCACAGCACTGAGGTCATGGGTTCTATCCCCACCATGTGTTATATATACAGGGCAGTACGGATGGTGTAATGGTTAGCATTACTGTCTCACAGCACTGAGGTCATGGGTTCTATCCCCACCATGTGTTATATATACGGGGCAGTATGGATGGTGTAATGGTTACATTACTGCCTCACAGCACTGAGGTCATGGGTTCTATCCCCACCATGTGTTATATATACGGGGCAGTACGGATGGTGTAATGGTTACATTACTGCCTCACAGCGCTGAGGTCATGGGTTCTATCCCCACCATGTGTTATATATACAGGGTAGTACGGATGGTGTAATGGTTAGCATTACTGCCTCACAGCACTGAGGTCATGGGTTCTATCCCCACCATGTGTTATATATACGGGCAGTACGGACGGTGTAATGGTTATAGCATTACTGCCTCACAGTGCTGAGGTCATGGGTTCTATCCCCACCATGTGTTATATATACGGGGCAGTACGGATGGTGTAATGGTTAGCATTACTGCCTCCCAGCGCTGAGGTCATGGGTTCTATCCCCACCATGTGTTATATATACGGGGCAGTACGGATGGTGTAATGGTTAGCAATACTGCCTCACAGCACTGAGGTCATGGGTTCTATCCCCACCATGTGATATATATACTGGGCAGTATGGATGGTGTAATGGATAGTATTACTGCCTCACAGCACTGAGGTCATGGGTTCTATCCCCACCATGTGTTATATACACGGGGCAGTACGGATGGTGTAATGGTTACATTACTGCCTCACAGCACTAAGGTCATGGGTTCTATCCCCACCATGTGTTATATATATATGGGGCAGTACGGATGGTGTGATAGTTATATTACTGCCTCACAGCACTGAGGCCATGGGTTCTATCCCCACCATGTGTTATATATACAGGGCAGTACGGACGGTGTAATGGTTACATTACTGTCTCACAGCGCTGAGGTCATGGGTTCTATCCCCACCATGTGTTATATATACGGGGCAGTACGGATGGTGTAATGGTTACATTACTGCCTCACAGCTCATGGGTTCTATCCCCACCATGGCCCTAACCGTGCGGAGTTTGTATATTCTCCCCTTGCTTGCGTGGGTTTACTCCGGGTACTCCGGTTTCCTCCCACAATCAAAAATATACTGGTAGGCTAATTGGCTCCCAACAAATTAACCCTAGAATGTCTGTGTGCATGTATATGTGGTAGGGAATATAGATTGTAAGCTCCACTGGGGCAGGGACTGATGTGAATGTTAAACTATTCTCTGTAAAGCGCTGCGGAATATGTGTGCGCTATATAAGAAACTGTTAATAAATAAATAAATAGCAAAACTGTAATAATTAGGAAAACTGTAACAAGGCATGCTGGGATGTGCAGTTCCACAACAGCTGGAGGGCCGAAGGTTCCCCATCCCTATTGTAGAGTGAATGATCACGTACGTGTGCTGTAGTAATTCACCTCCCGTTCCCTCCAACGTTCTGTTTAATATCTGACTGTGACTATACCGGTGACTCAGGGGTTACAATCCAGATTGTCTAGATAGGGGTATTCAACACAATGCCCATCCAGCAGCTGTTGAACTACACATCCCAGCATTCCCTACCACAGATTCTGCATGCCCTAATAGCAAGTGTGGCAGGGCATGCTGGGATGTGTAGTTCCACAGCAGCCGGAGGGGCTGCTTGTTGAATACCTCTGATTTTATGTCCAGTGTCTGCTCCTATTCAGTGATATTGGAGAACAGTTATAATGAGAACACATTATTGTGCTGCAGTGACGACGTTACATCTGGATATACTGTAGATGATAGTTGGTATTGATATTGTGCTCTTGCTGCGTTCTGTAGAGTACAGAAATCTGGTATTTCCCGTGTTAGGTAGAAATCCCCAGCCATTGTGTGTGAATGGGTGGGTGCTGTCGCCAGCCTGTCCTACCTCCGGGCAGACCCCTTCCCACCTTAACAATGAGCACATTCAGGCCCAGCTCGTGTTTGCAGTTATTAAGAAAACAGTCGCCTGTCTCTGCTTGTGACTTTAATCTTCAGAAGTCTGTATTACCAGCCTGATGCCTCGTCCCCTTCTGCTCCTCTAATGAGGTTTAGCGTCTGTTGTCCGAGAGGAGTGCGAAAAGTGATCCGAACTGGTCATTTCAGTGTGTGTGTGTGTGTGTGTGTGTGTGTGTGTGTGTGTGTGTGTTGCCAGTAACCATCAGACGTACTGTAGTACAAATATATGTTTTTGCAACTTATATTGAAATTACTTGTTCAGATGTAAACCATAAAGATAAAATGTATAAAATTCCCCATCAGAATTGCCTCCCCCCACCCCTGTCTCATTCATTACAAACATCTAAGCACTAGCCCGGACTATAGGTTGACCGCTATTGGTTGACTTGTGTACCGGCCCCGAGGAGGCTCTCTGCCTTGTATGCCGCCCCAAGGGAGCTCTCGGCCTTGTATACTGGCCATAAGGAGGCTCTTGGCCTTGTATGCCATCCACGAGGAGGCTCTTTGCCTTGTATACAGGCCACGAGGAGAATCTTGGCCTTATATGGCGTCTACGAGGAGGTTCTCTGCCTTGTATGCTGGCCATAAGGAGGCTCATGGCCTTGTATGCCATCCACGAGGAGGCCCTCTGCCTTGTATGCTGGCCATGAGGAGGCTCTCATCCTTGTATGCCGCATCAAGGGAGCTCTCGGCCTTGTATGCCGGCCACGAGGAGGCTCTCTGCCTTGTATGCCAGCCACGAGAAGGCTCTCTGCCTTGTATACCGGCCACGAGGAGGCTCTATGCCATGTATGCGGGCCATGAGGAGGCTCTTGTGGCTTGTATACTGGCCACGAGGAGGCTCTTGTGGCTTGTATACCGGCCACAAGGAGGCTCTCTGCCTTGTATGCCGGCCACGAGGAGGCTCTCTGCCTTGTATGCCGGCCACGACGAGGCTTTCTGCCTTGTATGCCGGCCACGAGGAAGCTCTCTGCCTTGCATGCCGGCCATGAGGAGGCTCTCTGCCTTGCATGCCGGCCACGAGGAGGCTCTCTGCCTTGCATGCCGGCCACGAGGAGGCTCTCTGCCTTGCATGCCGGCCACGAGGAGGCTCTCTGCTTTGCATGCCGGCCACGAGGAGGCTCAGGTGTTCTCTGCATTGTATAAAGACTAATTCAATGCTTGCTAAATTGAATAACACTATACTACACATTAGTGATTATTAATTATATCACTCCCAATATTTTTTTGCTATGGTTGCACCCCTGGGATAACTAGGTTGTTGATTGTACATGTTACTGAATGTGATGTTGGATAATATAAATAATTTTCTTCAAAGGAAAAGAAGTATTAGAACACGAGGACATGCACTGACACTGGAGGGAGGTAGGTTCAGGGGAAATGTTAGAAAGAATTACCTCACAGAAAGGGTAGTGGATAAGTGGAATAGCCTCCCATCAGAGGTGGTAGAGGCTAAGACAGTAGAACAATTTAAACATGCTTGGGATAGGCATATGAATGTCCTTATAAGGATCAAAAAGGGTTGAGATTACCTGAAGGGTAAAAAAGGGGCAGACTAGATGGGCCAAATGGTTCTTATCTTGTTCTTAAGACAAAGTGATGCATATATATATATATATATATATATATATATATATATATATATATATATATATATTACATGGGGGGGGGGGGGGGAATACGTAGGTCATTCTCTCCCAGTTTATAAATCCTGACAGTTTCCTCTCTTTTTTTTTTTTACCCAGCTCATTGCTCTAGTTTCAGTTAGGGCAGCGATCAGCTCCATCCGGCATGTACGGAGTTAAATTGCCCATTTCCTATGTAAGAAACCCATTTACACTGATGGAGCATCACAGTATATAAACAGTCCCCACACACAGAACTACCCGAGGATGCGTCTTTAATTCCTTCCAAAAGCATAAAATCAAATTACATGTTAGGGGTAAAAAGGTTATCTCCTGCGCTGCGTTTTCCGATGCAGAAATCGCTTTTTTTTTGGTTTGGCGTCTTGTCAGTGGAGACTTACATCGCCATAAGTACGTCCAGCTTCCGGAACCACGGAACGTAGACACAAACAATGCAGACAACGGCTTTCCTCGCACAGGACAGATGTCTTCATTCTATTGCCCCTGAGTACGTAAATGCTTACTTTAACTCTAGAAATATATGAAATGATGAATTAAAGGACTAGGGGTCAATATATTGTTCTGTTCCCAACGTCATTGGTTCTATGTTTGTGAATTGCTAATGTGGTGTTGTCCGGTGTCACCATTAGCAGCATTTCAGCTTCTTCTCACAGACTTTTGTGTTGTTTGTGAATGAGACTCTCCCATAATAATGTGTTGTGTTCTATATTGTACATAATACACATTTTTATTTGTGAATCATTATTGGCTGAGGTATAAAAAAATTACTGTTCATGCATTCATTGGTTTCATTACTTCGCTTTATTAATGGTTTAGCGGTTGAGGTCTCAAGCCGTAAAAAGACTGGAGTAGTTGCTTATAGCAACCAATGCACCTTGACAACTCCTTTATTTATTACTTATTTATATGGCACACACATATTGCTCAGCGCTGTACAGTAGTTGAACGGTCCGATCAGTCACAGTGGAGCTTACACTCAATATTCCCTACCACATGTACACACACACAGACATTCTAGGGTTAATTTTGTTGGCAGCCAATTAACCTACTGTATATATTTTGGAATGTGGGAAGAAACCAGAGTACCCGGAGGAAACCCACGCAAGCACGGGGAGAATATATATATAAAATATACCATGGTGGGGATAGAACCCATGACCTCAGCGCTGTGAGGCAGTAATGCTAACCATTACACAGTCCGTGCTGCCCTGTATATATAACACATGGTGGGGATAGAACCCATGACCTCAGCGCTGTGAGGCAGTAATGCTAACCATTACACAGTCCGTGCTGCCCTGTATATATAACACATGGTGGGGATAGAACCCATGACCTCAGTGCTGTGAGGCAGTAATGTAACCATTACACCATCCGTGCTGCCCCGTATATATAACACATGGTGGGGATAGAACCCATGACCTCAGTGCTGTGAGGCAGTAATGTAACCATTACACCATCCGTGCTGCCCCGTATATATAACACATGGTGGGGATAGAACCCATGACCTCAGTGCTGTGAGGCAGTAATGTAACCATTACACCATCCGTACTGCCTGTATATATAACACATGGTGGGGATAGAACCCATGACCTCAGTGCTGTGAGGCAGTAATGTAACCATTACACCATCCGTACTGCCTGTATATATAACACATGGTGGGGATAGAACCCATGACCTCAGTGCTGTGAGGCAGTAATGCTAACCATTACACCGTCCGTACTGCCCTGTATATATAACACATGGTGGGAATAGAACCCATGACCTCAGTGCTGTGAGGCAGTAATGTAACCATTACACCATCCGTGCTGCCCCGTATATATAACACATGGTGGGGATAGAACCCATGACCTCAGTGCTGTGAGGCAGTAATGCTAACCATTACACCATCCGTACTGCCCCGTATATATAACACATGGTGGGAATAGAACCCATGACCTCAGTGCTGTGAGGCAGTAATATAACCATTACACCATCCGTACTGCCCCGTATATATAACACATGGTGGGGATAGAACCCATGACCTCAGTGCTGTGAGGCAGTAATGCTAACCATTACACCGCAGTAATGCTAACCATTACAGTGCTGTGAGGCAGTAATGCTAACCATTACACCGTCTGTACTGCCCCGTATATATAACACATGGTGGGGATAGAACCCATGACCACAGCGCTGTGAGGCAGTAATACTAACCATTACACCATCCGTACTGCCCCGTATATATAACACATTGTGGGGATAGAACCCATGACCTCAGTGCTGTGAGGCAGTAATGTAACCATTACACCATCCGTACTGCCCCGTATATATAACACATGGTGGGGATAGAACCCATGACCTCAGTGCTGTGAGGCAGTAATGCTAACCATTACACCGTCCGTACTGCCCCGTGTATATAACACATGGTGGGGATAGAACCCATGACCTCAGCGCTGTGAGGCAGTAATGCTAACCATTACACCATCCGTACTGCCCCGTATATATAACACATGGTGGGGATAGAACCCATGACCTCAGTGCTGTGAGGCAGTAATGTAACCATTACACCATCCGTACTGCCCCGTATATATAACACATGGTGGGAATGGAACCCATGACCTCAGTGCTGTGAGGCAGTAATGCTATAACCATTACACCGAAAAAGATAGAATTATCTCCCAGCACCTAAGCGCCTCAACCCTTCCACATGTATTATGCACACACAGATAATGCAGAAAATTCTTATCTTAATATGTTCAAATTGATGGGGCAAGGTTCCTCCTTCAAATCTCTCCAATTAGTATCATGCAGATGGTGTGGAGACTCAGTGGGCCACTGAAATCTCACATGAGCAGTATGCACGACTCTGTGCTGATCCTGGACCTCTGCAGCTGGTCACCGGGCAGCAAATCCCTTCCTTCACTTCTATATCCAGGGTGGGCTTCCTCTGAATCTCCTTCAAGGGCCAACGCGTTTCGACCACGTCCGTGGTTATTTTCAAGGCTTTAGGAATGTTCCTAAAGCCTTGAAAAAGACCACGGACGTGGTCGAAACGCGTTGGCCCTTGAAGGAGATTCAGAGGAAGCCCACCCTGGATATAGAAGTGAAGGAAGGGATTTGCTGCCCGGTGACCAGCTGCAGAGGTCCAGGATCAGCACAGAGTCGTGCATACTGCTCATGTGAGATTTCAGTGGCCCACTGAGTCTCCACACCATCTGCATGATACTAATTGGAGAGATTTGAAGGAGGAACCTTGCCCCATCAATTTGAACATATTAAGATAAGAATTTCTGCATTATCTGTGTGTGCATAATACATGTGGAAGGGTTGAGGCGCTTAGGTGCTGGGAGATAATTCTATCTTTTTCACTGTATTCTGGGAGGACTGTGGAATACCTCCAATTTATCTCACTAGCAGACTTGCTGCCCACCTGAGAGCGCACTATCTGTGATTCTGAAACCTTTTTTGAAATATAACCATTACACCGTCCGTACTGACGTATATATAACACATGGTGGGAATAGAACCCATGACCTCAGTGCTGTGAGGCAGTAATATAACCATTACACCGTCCGTACTGCCCTGTATATATAACACATGGTGGGAATAGAACCCATGACCTCAGCGCTGTGAGGCAGTAATGCTATAACCATTACACCGTCCGTACTGACGTATATATAACACATGGTGGGAATAGAACCCATGACCTCAGTGCTGTGAGGCAGTAATATAACCATTACACCATCCTTACTGCCCCGTATATATAACACATGGTGGGAATAGAACCCATGACCTCAGTGCTGTGAGGCAGTAATGCTAACCATTACACCGTCTGTACTGCCCCGTATATATAACACATGGTGGGGATAGAACCCATGACCACAGCGCTGTGAGGCAGTAATACTAACCATTACACCATCCGTACTGCCCCGTATATATAACACATTGTGGGGATAGAACCCATGACCTCAGTGCTGTGAGGCAGTAATGTAACCATTACACCGTCCGTACTGCCCCGTATATATAACACATTGTGGGGATAGAACCCATGACCTCAGTGCTGTGAGGCAGTAATGTAACCATTACACCATCCGTACTGCGACGTATATATAACACATGGTGGGGATAGAACCCATGACCTCAGCGCTGTGAGGCAGTAATGTAACCATTACACCATCCATACTGCCCCGTATATATAACACATGGTGGGAATGGAACCCATGACCTCAGTGCTGTGAGGCAGTAATGTAACCATTACACCATCCGTACTGCCCCGTATATATAACACATGGTGGGAATGGAACCCATGACCTCAGTGCTGTGAGGCAGTAATGCTATAACCATTACACCGTCCGTACTGACGTATATATAACACATGGTGGGAATAGAACCCATGACCTCAGTGCTGTGAGGCAGTAATATAACCATTACACCGTCCGTACTGCCCTGTATATATAACACATGGTGGGAATAGAACCCATGACCTCAGCGCTGTGAGGCAGTAATGCTATAACCATTACACCGTCCGTACTGACGTATATATAACACATGGTGGGAATAGAACCCATGACCTCAGTGCTGTGAGGCAGTAATATAACCATTATACCATCCTTACTGCCCCGTATATATAACACAAGGTGGGAATAGAACCCATGACCTCAGTGCTGTGAGGCAGTAATGCTAACCATTACACCGTCTGTACTGCCCCGTATATATAACACATGGTGGGGATAGAACCCATGACCACAGCGCTGTGAGGCAGTAATACTAACCATTACACCATCCGTACTGCCCCGTATATATAACACATTGTGGGGATAGAACCCATGACCTCAGTGCTGTGAGGCAGTAATGTAACCATTACACCATCCGTACTGCCCCGTATATATAACACATGGTGGGGATAGAACCCATGACCTCAGTGCTGTGAGGCAGTAATGCTAACCATTACACCATCCGTACTGCGACGTATATATAACACATGGTGGGGATAGAACCCATGACCTCAGCGCTGTGAGGCAGTAATGCTAACCATTACACCATCCGTACTACCCCGTATATATAACACATGGTGGGGATAGAACCCATGACGTCAGTGCTGTGAGGCAGTAATGCTAACCATTACACCATCCGTACTGCCCCGTATATATAACACATGGTGGGGATAGAACCCATGACCTCAGCGCTGTGAGACAGTAAAGTAACCATTACACCGTCCGTACTGCCCTGTATATATAACACATGGTGGGGATAGAACCCATGGCCTCAGTGCTGTGAGGCAGTAATATAACTATCACACCATCCGTACTGCCCCATATATATATAACACATGGTGGGGATAGAACCCATGACCTCAGTGCTGTGAGGCAGTAATGTAACCATTACACCATCCGTACTGCCCCGTATATATAACACATGGTGGGAATAGAACCCATGACCTCAGAGCTGTGAGGCAGTAATGCTAACCATCCATATTATAAAAAATCTTGGGGCAATGCTGATTGGTACATTGACCCCATAGTTATATAAACTATGATCCAGAGGTGTGCAAAGTGTAGCACTCTGCTGTTGTGGGACTACACATCCCAGCATGCCATGCTAATTTTGCAGAAGGATCTAACGCAGGGCTGGGCAACACCGGCCCTCCAGATGTTAATGAACTACACATCCCAGGATGCTTTGCATTAGTTTTGCTATGTGACCATGCTGAATCTGATGCAAGGCATGCTGGGATGTGTAGTTCATCAACATCTGGAGGGCCGGTGTTGCCCAGCCCTGATCTAACGTAATGGCTGCAGAGCATGCTGGGATGTGTCTTTCCTCAGCAGCTGGATAGTAAGTACCACCAGTTGTAATACACAACAAGCTACACAGTATTTTTTCTTTACTTTATAAGGTAATTAAATGATCTCATTGCTGTTACATACAGCTGCTGTTACAATTAGCGGCAGAAGCTGTTGGAACAGGTCCCATCGGCTTCTGCGCATTAACTTCAGCATTTATATTCTGCTTGTAGGGTTCATTCTAGAACCCTTCAACTTTCAAAACCAGTGCCGTTTCTCTTCCCTGCCCGGAGTGTCGTGGTCAGTCTGGTCTGTCTCACACAGCGCCACCCCAGGCAGGGAAGCAGAACTGCACAGGTTTGTAGAAACGGACAAGTGTCCACCAGCAATACTATCCATTCCACCAACCGTGCTGCGGTTCTTCCCTTTTGCCTGTGTTATAGTTTTGCGTGCAGCAATGTGACAGTCTAACCCTGTGATGTGAGTAGTCAATGACGGCACAAATATAACAAGAGTAGTGAAGCGCCCAAATGATGGGAGCAAATGACAAATACCTCAGTAGTATCAATCATACCATCCGACACTGTGATGAGGAATATCTGAAAACTCCCGTATTTTAAACTCCAGAGTTTTCGGATATTCCTCATCAGTGTCGGATGGTATGATTGATACTACTGAGGTATTTGTCATTTGATCCCATCATTGGGGCACTTCACTGCTCTTGTTATATTTGTGTACCTATTTCTGGCCCGGTTGGTAATACCAGGCCTGTAAGTGGTAAGCTGACCTTTTTTTGCGCCGCAACAGTATCACTCTCTTTATATAGTCAATGCCGGGCGCTGGGTATAATTAAGCATATGACCAGGCTGGAGGTTCCAGCAGGGATCTCCTCGTACCTCCTGATGATGTTCTTCCCTTAGTCGGTTGCACTGCGATTATTGCACGGTTGCCTGCCTGTTGTTGGCTCTCCGGAGCAGCATTGTTAATCATAAGAAAACCGTTCGCCTTGTTCCGCAGTGAACCTTGGCTAAGCCTCATAAACCACATTGATTTCCAGTGTTGCGGCTTGTATAGAGAGGGCCACAATGGCTCGGGAAATTAGAAAACAACATTAGTATTATCCGAAGATTTGCTTCTCAGTGTTGGTTTCCCATTTCCTCCGATATTGGAGGCAGAGACTGTGCGAGAGCCTCGTTAGCGCAGCGGCGTCTGTTCCCAATTCCCTTTCCATCAGGCGGATTATCTTATTTCAAGGCTGGTATTCATGGATGGTTGGGAAGAAATAACAGCACCCAGGGTACACTTCAGGAGCCCTCTGCTTTCAATCAGCAGACGTTTCGCTGCTCAAATAAACAGCAGCGTACCGTTTATGTGATTGTCCGGACTACCGGTCACATGACACCGTTGTGTGTTAATGTGCTGTAATTAAACCTTACATTTTGTGAGAGCCCCCCAGGGCTTATTACACCTGTCAGCACATGTGTACGGAGACGGTGGTTTTGTGGTAGGAGCATGAGCAAGAAGCAGTTGGCATAGTGGTCAGCATTGTTACCTTGAGGTCATGACTTCAGTTGCTGACTCTGACCAATAATCTGTTTGTAGTTTATATGTGCTTTCCGTGTTTGTGCCGGTTTCTTCTCACACTCCAAAAATCATACTGGTAGGCGAACTGGATTCTGACGATAATTAATCCGCGCGCATTTGTGTGTCCATTGGGTGGAGATGAAGTTGACAGCGATATAGGCCCTTATTCAGATCTGATCGCAGTACAAATTTCTTCTCAAAATGGGCAAAACCATGTGCACTGCAGGTGGGGCAGATGTAACAGGTGCAGAGAGAGTTAACTTTGGGTGGGCTGTGTTGAAACTGAAATCCAAATTGCAGTGTAAAAATAATGCAGCCAGTATTTACTCTGCACAGAAACAAAATATCTCACCCAAATCTAACTCTCTCTATACAGTTACATCTGCCCCACCAGCAGTGCACATGGTTTTGCCCATTTTGAAAACAAATTTGTATTGCGATCAGATCTGAATAAGGGCCGTTGTCATTTCATAACCGCCTGTAACAATCCAAATTCTAATGTTTATCCTAGAAATATTATTACCCCATAGTAAGACCTGTATCGCCCCCCGAGCTCCAGAAATATCGTCTCCCTCTGCCACGCTCCAGGTAAAAGGGTTACTGGATGGGAAATTTTGAGTCTAAAAAAACCTAAATGACGATCTGCTTGATCCTAGTTTTCAATTTCTAATTTAGGGGATTTGTAGAATCTAAATTGGAGGCAGCTGCTAATCCTCCCAAACATATATTTTTGTCCCCACCGTTTGTATGTAAAACAAAGAAGCGGCCTCTGTGTCAGTGTTCCGTCGGCACTTATTCCTCCTGAAAAGGTTTCATTTACTTGTAATCCGTGAGCTGCTGTTGTCAGCTGCGGGAAGTGGCTTCCATTGCTATAAGCGGGTCAGAGAATGGGACGGGTATTACGGGTTATCTGTCTGGTCAGCAGTAAGAGGCTGACCTTAAGCTATTGCTCTATGAGCCTTATCTTCCCATGAGTCATGTTTTTTTATTCTTTATCGCTGGAAATTTGGAAGCGCCTCTGTGAAAAGAGAATCCGGAGGCCATTCACTGGATGCTCTATTTATTTTTTTCTTCCTTTTTTTTTTTATTTTTTTAAAAATCTTCTATGATGGCAGAAAAAAAATGGAAATCCATACATGGCACATGGTAGTTATACAGGGCCAGCTATAGCCGCCATGTGAATGTTGTAAGCAGTGGGGCGGTTATATTTTTGGTGATTGCGCCTGTGTATAAGTTGCAAGGCGGATGTGCCACAATTGGTTCAAAACGGGGTGACTCAATGATCTGGTGTAGAGGATCTCCGCTGTCCATAGTGTTCAACCACATATCACTAAAGCACTCCTCTTATACACTTTGCCCATCTTCCGAGTATCGCGTTTGAGCGAGCCGTTATTTTTACACTGATAATGTGATGATTTCTGGTTTTCCATCTCATCCCGAACTGATGCAGGTTTGTATAGTTTGAAGTTACTCACTAGGGTTCATTCAAAACCCGTGCAGTTCCTCTTCCGTGGCCAGGGGTGTGTCTGCGTGGTGCTTTTGCTACTTGTAGTATCTTCATATTCATGCTGAAATACAGACCACAGTGTGCTAGAGCACCACAGCAGAGAGCGACACCTCAGACAGGGAAGAGGAACTGCATGGGTTTTGGGAGATGTAGGGTGCTAGAATGAGCGATACTTACAGTGGCCTGTTAATTGGACTTGAGTGGTACCAGAACATTTACAGTCCTTGTAGAGTATCTCTAGCTTTGTGGTTCTCCGTGAAAATCGGTCTCTCCTGTCACAGGTTATAAGTAGCTCGTTATAGAAACACTAGTTCAGACCATAAAAATGACGGCTTCTGCAATGTATGTTCACTTTGACTGGTGACAGTTTTTTACTTTTCATTTTGAGCTGTGACATTTTTAGCCCACAGACTCTCCACCCCACCCCAGTCTCTATCTGCTCCTCACCTGCCGTAGACTGTATATTGATGCTGATTACTAGCACAGAGACGGTCATATATAGTGTTTGCCTATGACTCCGCCCCTAAACCCAAACCGGGAACTGGTAGGTTGTAAGCCCCCAATTTTCTGTCTTCTCGTTTTGTTTGCATTTGTATAGCTGATTACTGTTTGACTTGGCAACAATATGTCCCGACCATCCCATGGCCCCATGTTCTCTGACGTTATGCGATATATCTGTCTGAACAGGTGCACAGATTATTGATCTGATGATGCTGGTCATAGACGTAACCAAGGGTATGCAGACGCAGTCCGCCGAGTGCCTGGTTATTGGACAGATCGCCTGCAGCAAGATGGTGGTGGTCTTAAACAAGGTAGACATGTTGGCAGAGAACAAGAGACAAGCTGCTATCGATAGGATGACCAAAAAGATGCTGAAGACACTAGAGAATACCAAGTAAGTACAGTCATATGGCTGAAATAAAGCATGTACAAAGTACTGTTGTTGTTTTTTTTTTTTTTTTAAACTTAATCAATATTGTATCAAAAGCCGATTGGTTGATCAATTGTCAATAGAATCTAATTTGTTTTCCCTGCAGCATCATTATGTACCAAGCAGCGTGCTGCTTATAGGCGAGAACCTACCTGTACCAGGTGCACGCCAGACGTCCTCTGTGGGCGCTAGATGCGTCCTTTATGGGGAGCGGCTGCGGGGGGGGGGGGGGGAGGGGGGTATAAGGAACAGTGCAGGGCACCTGTCCGGCTTTCCTGACTCCCGCATATTATTGCATGATAAAATGAATACACCTGTTTCAACATCAGTCCCTCTCCCAAGCAATGTTAGTTTTCCTGGTGTTTGGATTAGGTGTAATTGAATTTCCCCAAGCTTTGTTGTTAATCTGTCTGACTCTCCGTACGAATGTTCCCAATCCGAGCCCCCGGGCAAACACATTACACTCATTGGAAGTCACTGTACTTGGCTTTCGGTAAAATTCAATATGTATCCGAGAGTCTTCAATAAAGTCGTCAATGTTCCGCTAGTTTTGGTGCAGTAGAGACCTGACCCCTTACCACAAGGGGATCAGAACAGCATTCCGTGAGTGCGGTGTGTCCTCACCGCAGACATGCATTTCATTAAATGACATTTAAACCTGGAAATGTCCATTTTTTGAATGTGAAATAGATCCATGGAATGAACTCTTCAACTTTTCATTTCCTCCAATTACATCCCAAGCGGCAATCGAGACGGATCTGAAATAAAGCTGTTTATTTATGAGCAACGCCAATAGCAACGCAGTTATGTTTGCTATTATATCCCTAGCAGTTTCTGTTACCTAGTGGACTGCAAGCCGGTAACCAAACTCTACTTCTGCATTGCCCCAGAGTGTTGCCAGAGTTGAAAAACTGACTATCAATTGCATCGCTCCCATGATGCTTCCTCCAGACGATAACAAGGAATCATCTTTGGAGACTGCACCCCCCCCCCCCCCCTCCCCCCTCACATGCTGAACCCAAGACCTCATCCCGTAATGCTTCTCGTTTCCTCACCTCTCCCTTTAATACATCTAGATACATTCACAGGTGGAGTCAATAAGACGCTGGGACTCAAAAACAATAATGTTGTCTAATTTGCTTTGTGGATTTAAAATTAATTTATTTTTATATTAAATTTAAAAGCAAACATGAACATGTTTTCTGGAGTCCTGATGGGATTTGGGAATCTCCAGATAAGGTCTCTTTTTTTGGATTGTGTGGAGCCTATATTATACCACAATACTTTAAATACCCGCTTTAATATCTTAGGATGGATTTGCCGTTCACCCCACAATGAATAAAAGAGGGCACTTAATGGACACATATTATACATTGTATATGGAAATACGCTTCCATTGTAGACTGTGGACCTCCCATGTGGCTAGGGAAGCCAATCCTGGGGCATTTTTTCAATCCCGGGATTCGGGATTGAAAAATGCTCAATCCCGGGATTCACAGGATCCCGGGATTGGCTTTCCTAATAAAAAAATGAAATCCCAGTGTTTTGGGGGCCAAATCCCGGGATCCCGCCGATCCCGGGATTGGCCACCCTACATGTGGCATCTTGTGCAGACCAATTGTGATAGTAGTTATTAGTGATCCTTATGTGACGCCCCCTGTGTGCACCAATAACCCTAATTATGACCATGTTATCCTCCTCCAAGTATAGGAGACACATGTAAGGTTCTATGTACGGTCTGTAACACTTCTCTCTGCGTTCTAGATTCCATGGGGCTCCGGTTATCTCAGTGGCTGCAAAACCTGGTGGCCCAGAAGCCCCGGAGTCCGTCACCGCCCAGGGGGTCACGGAACTTATCGAGGTGGGTATTGGATCAGTTCTAGTCAAAGCAAATAGCAGACACAATGGGAGGGATATATGGACCGATCTGCTGACATACAACTCTCCTTCCTGTAGATGGGGCAGAGGACTGTGGGGGACTAATGAGCGTTGTGTATAGTAAGACTGCGTATAACAGGACAGAGGGTTACTCTACATCCTCCAATTCATGCTCCTTGATGCCAGGTGGGGGTTTCTGCTGCATGTTTGCAAAGCTGTGGAACCCCTGGATCAGCCAAGACTCCTCCCCAGTAGATAAGTACTGGAGGTGCCAATTAGAACATCACAATGGCCCTCACGGACTTCCTGGCACACTGGGCTCTGTAACTGCCACCTCAGCCTGACTGGTGTTCCCCACCCTATGTGGGCTGTATACAACACTTGTGTGCCCCCAGTTACACCTGCACTGGCGTCACTGGGGCAGATTCCTCCAGCCACCTCTATACCAGTATAATTAGTTACTGCGTTGTGTTTCCTAACTGGTACTTACTCTGTCAGATCCTAAATCTCCGACTTCTGTCGCCGCGCTTCATTCACGTTTCACATGTAAAGGTCTGCAGAAGAAGACCCCAGGTGACGGTGGGATTACGCATGTGGTTGTCTTCTGCCTGATAACGATCCCATTGAATGTTTGTTTTCAGGCACATTGGCCCTGATTCATGTTTATTCGGAATGGGCCAAATTCCTCCCCGTTCCGCTGTTCGGCGGCCTGTGCGTGCAACACTTACACAGACGCCGGGGAGGAAGGGCTAGTGGCATAAATGGGAATGCAGGTGGGCAGCTGATGCCACAGGATGCCAGCACCCGCCCCTGCGGACACCAAAGGAAATAAGTCAGTTCCAACAGTCTTTTATTTGTAGGCAGGAAAAATCATTTGAAGGTTGGCGACCATCCTGCCAGCGGAGGCACGAGAGGGGACGTGTTAGCGAACTCAACCGCTCGCATGGTACTGCGGGGATTGGGTGGTGTGGTGGGCATTCGGCGCGGCTGTGTTTCAGCGCTCGTTAAGCAACGATCTTTGCTGCTAACCAAGTCAAGCTGAATCGGGCCCATTGTACCCATGGGACTTTCAGGGGATTTCACCTGTTTGGTTCAGTCCTGGAGATCTCCGTAATGGGGTTCTGAGAGCTCAGCTAATCAGACAACGGCCAGTCATTTGACAGGTATTTTAAAATCTAATACCCGCCACTGCGCGTCCCGTCCCGACTCCCGCAGCTGATGATCATCACCGCCCAGCCAGGTCAGCACTTGCCGGCGCCGCAAGCTAAGCTCTCAGGGACCCGCTGCCCGCCCCACTGCTCCCCCGGTGTCTGCATGCATATGCCTGTCAGGTGGGCAGGCATATGCATACAGGGAGGTCGGACGTGGTCGTACATGCTGACTGTCCGACCTCCATGATCTGGTCCGATGCGCACGGGACCGCGCAACGGATCGGATCAGATATCACACAAAGTGCCGAAATCAGATGAAATCGTCCCAAAATCGCATAGTGTATGGGGGCCTTCCTTCCTGTCAAGAGGTTCAGTTGTTGTTCAGTCCAAACACCAGAATGGTGAAGAAATGGGATCTAAGTGACTTTGACCCTGGAATGATGGTTGGTGCCAGACGGGCTGCGAATCTTCTGATCTCCTGGGATTACAGCAGTTTAGAGAGAATGGTATATAAGGAGTGGTAGTTCTATGCCTGCGTAATGAGAGAGGTCAGAGGTGAACGGCCCTCGGGGAGAAGGAAGCTATTCTGATGAAATGACCCATTATATATAGACAGTGGATACTGGCTGTGTCATAATCTGCACAAATGTTTTCTTCAGCACTTACGGGATAAGCGTTTCTTTATATGCTGTAAATAATAATCGATGCTCAAAACTTTGTCTTGTATTTATCACTTAGTTGTTACAGTCATCTTTGTGCCTTTTCCACTAAACCGGGTGTTTTCTTCCCTTTCCAGCTCCTAAAGTCTCAGGCTTACCTTCCCCGTAGAGATCCCTCAGGGCCTTTCCTGATGGCGGTTGACCACTGTTTCTCCATCAAGGGTCAGGGCACCGTAATGACCGGCACCGTCCTCTCAGGCTCCGTCAACCTCAATGATAACGTGGAGATCCCAACGTTAAAGGTGAGCGTTCTTCCGCCACTAGTGGGCAGTGTTGTACAAGCGGAGGCCTCGTTATGCAGATCGGAGGGAATATGGTCATTGCAAATAATTATACAGAGATATCTAATAATTGTTTTAGAAATAACAATGCTTTATGTTTCCCGTTACAATATTACAATATTGTGTTACCCTGTGTCATTGTAACAATGAAGCTGTGCTGTAGGCGGAGTATAGATTTATTTATTTTATTATTACCAGTTATTTATATAGCGCACACGTATTCCGCAGTGCTGTACAGAGAATTTTATTACCAGTTATTATATAGCGCACACGTATTCCGCAGTGCTGTACAGAGACTATTATTACCAGTTATTATATAGCGCACACATATTCCGCAGCGCTGTACAGAGATTATTATTACCAGTTATTATATAGCGCACACGTATTCCGCAGTGCTGTACAGAGAATATTATTACCAGTTATTATATAGCGCACACGTATTCCGCAGTGCTGTACAGAGAATATTATTACCAGTTATTATATAGCGCACACATATTCCACAGCGCTGTACAGAGACTATTATTACCAGTTATTATATAGCGCACACATATTCCGCAGCGCTGTACAGAGAATATTATTACCAGTTATTATATAGCGCACACGTATTCCGCAGTGCTGTACAGAGACTATTATTACCAGTTATTATATAGCGCACACATATTCCGCAGCGCTGTACAGAGACTATTATTACCAGTTATAATATAGCGCACACATATTCCGCAGCGCTGTACAGAGACTATTATTACCAGTTATTATATAGCGCACACATATTCCGCAGCGCTGTACAGAGAATATTATTACCAGTTATTATATAGCGCACACATATTCCGCAGCGCTGTACAGAGAATATTATTACCAGTTATTATATAGCGCACACATATTCCGCAGCGCTGTACAGAGATTATTATTACCAGTTATTATATAGCGCACACATATTCCGCAGCGCTGTACAGAGACTATTATTACCAGTTATTATATAGCGCACATATATTCCGCAGCGCTGTACAGAGAATATTATTACCAGTTATTATATAGTGCACACATATTCCGCAGCACTGTACAGAGACTATTATTACCAGTTATTATATAGCACATACATATTCCGCAGCGCTGTACAGAGAATATTACCACCAGTTATTATATAGCGCACACATATTCCGCAGCGCTGTACAGAGATTATTATTACCAGTTATTATATAGCACATACATATTCCGCAGCGCTGTACAGAGAATATTATTACCAGTTATTATATAGCACATACATATTCCGCAGCGCTGTACAGAGAATATTATTACCAGTTATTATATAGCACATACATATTCCGCAGCGCTGTACAGAGAATATTATTACCAGTTATTATATAGCGCACACATATTCCGCAGTGCTGTACAGAGACTATTATTACCAGTTATTTATATAGCGCACACATATTCCGCAGCGCTGTACAGAGATTATTATTACCAGTTATTATATAGCGCACACATATTCCGCAGTGCTGTACAGAGACTATTATTACCAGTTATTATATAGCGCACACATATTCCACAGCGCTGTACAGAGATTATTATTACCAGTTATTATATAGCACGCACACATATTCCGCAGCGCTGTACAGAGAATATTATTACCAGTTATTATATAGCGCACACATATTCCGCAGCACTGTACAGAGAATATTATTACCAGTTATTATATAGTGCAAACATATTCCGCAGCGCTGTACAGAGAATATTATTACCAGTTATTATATAGCACGCACACATATTCCGCAGCGCTGTACAGAGAATATTATGACCAGTTATTATATAGCGCACACATATTCCGCCGCGCTGTACAGAGAATATTATTACCAGTTATTATATAGCACGCACACATATTCCGCAGCGCTGTACAGAGAATATTATTACCAGTTATTATATAGCGCACACATATTCCGCAGCGCTGTACAGAGAATATTATTACCAGTTATTATATAGCACACACATATTTCGCAGTGCTGTACAGAGAATATTATTACCAGTTATTTATATAGCGCACACATATTCCGCAGCACTGTACAGAGATTATTATTACCAGGTATTATATAGCGCACACATATTCCGCACCGCTGTACAGAGAATATTATTACCAGTTATTATATAGCGCACACATATTCCGCAGCGCTGTACAGAGAATATTATTACCAGTTATTATATAGCACGCACACATTCCGCAGCGCTGTACAGAGAATATTATTACCAGTTATTATATAGCGCACACATATTCCGCAGCACTGTACAGAGAATATTATTACCAGTTATTATATAGTGCAAACATATTCCGCAGCGCTGTACAGAGAATATTTTTACCAGTTATTATATAGCACGCACACATATTCCGCAGCGCTGTACAGAGAATATTATGACCAGTTATTATATAGCGCACACATATTCCGCCGCGCTGTACAGAGACTATTATTACCAGTTATTATATAGCGCACACATATTCCGCAGCGCTGTACAGAGAATATTATTACCAGTTATTATATAGCGCACACATATTCCGCAGCGCTGTACGGAGAATATTATTACCAGTTATTTATATGGCGCACACATATCCCGCAGCGCTGTACGGAGAATATTATTACCAGTTATTTATATGGCGCACACATATCCCGCAGCGCTGTACAGAGACTATTATTACCAGTTATTATATAGCGCACACATATTCCGCAGTGCTGTACAGAGAATATTATTACCAGTTATTATATAGCGCACACATATTCCGCAGCGCTGTACAGAGACTATTATTACCAGTTATTTATATAGCGCACACATATTTTCCGCAGCGCTGTACAGAGAATATTATTACCAGTTATTATATAGCGCACACATATTCCGCAGCGCTGTACAGAGAATATTATTACCAGTTATTATATAGCGCACACATATTCCGCAGCGCTGTACAGAGACTATTATTACCAGTTATTTATATAGCGCACACATATTCCGTAGCGCTGTACAGAGAATATTATTACCAGTTATTTATATAGCGCACACATATTCCACAGCGCTGTACAGAGAATATTATTACCAGTCATTTATATAGCGCACACATATTCCGCAGCGCTGTACAGAGAATATTATTACCAGTTATTATATAGCGCACACATATTCCGCAGCGCTGTACACAGAATATTATTACCAGTTATTATATAGCGCACACATATTCCGCAGAGATGTACAGAGAATATTATTACCAGTTATTATATAGCGCACACATATTCCGCAGCGCTGTACAGAGACTATTATTACCAGTTATTTATATAGCGCACACATATTCCGCAGCGCTGTACAGAGAATATTATTACCAGTTATTATATAGCGCACACATATTCCGCAGCGCTGTACAGAGAATATTATTACCAGTTATTAAATAGCGCACACATATTCCGTAGCGCTGTACAGAGAATATTTGAACATTCACATCAGTCCCTGCCCCAGTGGAGCTTACAATCTATATTCCCTACCACATGTACACGCACACAGACATTCTAGGGTTAATTTGTTGGGAACCAATTAGCCTACCATTATATTTTTTGGATTGTGAGAGGACACCAGAGTACCCGGAGGAAACCCACGCATGGGAGAATATACAAACTCCACACAGTTAGGGCCATGGTGGGAATCAAACCCATGACCTCAGCGCTGTGAGGCAGTAATGCCAACTATTACACCGTCTGTGTTGCACACGGATAGTGTGATGGGTTGAGATCATTTGGTCTACAGCATGATGGTCGACAGTCATTAGGTCGACATGGGTCTAAGTTGAAAGGTCATTAGTTCGACAATGTCTATGTTGACAGTCAAAAGGTCGACATGGGGTTTTTCACTGTTTTTTCCCCTGAATGTCAACACAGTCGACATGGACACAGTTTCAAGTGCACCACATCCCCTCGCACCACTCGCTGCGCTCGCAATTTGTTGGGCACACGATTTTATTCTCCCACCATGCCCTAGTGGATGGTAGGGCATGAAATACCACCTGTCGGCACATGTCGGCTCAAAAAACAGTGAACATCCCCATGTCGACCTTTTGACTGTCGACCTACACACTGTCGAACTAATGACCTTTCGACCTAGAACCATGTCGACCTAGGCCCATGTAGACCTTTTCCCATGTCGACCTAATGACTGTCGACCATCATGCTGTAGACCAAATGACCGCATTCCAGTGTGATAGGAATACGATCATTAGGTTGACATGCATTGGGTCCACCACTGAAGGTCCACAGGGTTGGAAGGTCGACACAAACATTGTCGACAATGGCAATGTTGACAGTCAAAAGGTCGACATGCATTTTTCTCGTTTTCTTTGAGCCGACAGGCGGCGGTATTTCATTCCCTACCATCCACTACAGTGGACGGAGAATATAATAGTGTGCTGAGTGCAGCGGTAACTTTCACAATGTCCATGTTGACTGTGTCGACATCCAGGACAAAAATATAGATAAAAACTCATGTCCACCTTCCAATTGTCGACCTAACACTTGTGTCAAACGTCCAACCCTATCGACCTTCGCTATGTCGACCTATTTCAGAGGTCAACCTTCACTGTATGTTTACCTAAACTGAGTTGACCCAGTGACCCAGATAAAGTTCCTTACTAGTGTAATAGCCCTGGAGAATATTTTTGGGCACTGGAGTTCCAGCTATAGGGGACAGGGTCTGCTACTAAAATAATACCCCAGGTGCTCTAGCAGTTTTAATGTGACATAATGAGTAAGGGGCTTATATTAATTACAAACAACATGTATATGTTTTAGGTAACTTAAATGGAAAACAGAGGTTTTATATATGTATATAATATTACATATTGCATGTAATGTGCGTCACTGTGGTTGCCATGGTGAGCAAACGTTTCTCCGTCACAATGCTGTTTCATTTATAAATAAAAAGAAAATGTTTTACCATTTTTAAATACAGCTTTAAATGTTAAGGTTTTAGGCTGATGACCTCTTTGATCCATTCTAGTCACGTTCGCTAGCAATTCCCGTGATTATTGGTGCGTCCTTGGCGAGATATTGACGCTCTATAGGAATCCAGAGGAGGAGACAGACTCCACCACATCAGGGCTATGACCTGCTGACCCCAGTATTTACCAAACACTCCGGGCCGTGACTGACAGGAGGCGCCCACTGGGCATTGGGACCCAACGTTTAAAAAAAGAAACCGTTTTAAAATGAAAACAAACCAGCGCTTTCGCCGTGGAAAGTGGCTCTGCATATCCCAGCAATCACTAATACGTTCTGACATCGCTGACCGACTGAACCTGTGCAAGGAAAGGTCATTGCAATTCTCTCCCCCCTCTCTACCACCTACAGTGTTAAATAATGTTGGTGGATAGATACCTCGCCCGCCCATATAGAACGACAGTTCCCACATTTTTACTGGCCAAGTTCTGTCTCCTCTATAAATAAATAACCCCGATTATAAAGGGGCCTGCAAATGCATTCAGCGCCCTAAGAAGCTTACAAATGTTTCTGTATTACAAATGACACACAGACCCTTGCCAACAGGATTTTTATTCCCAACCCATCTATGAAAGTATTTTATTTAGCTGCAGATATTGTTTTTCATTAAAAATTAATCCAAACTTAAAAAAAAACTGTACTTCGTGTTCCGGGAAGCACCAAGTTTACATAGTTGATAGATATTATCATAACAATTGGCTTAGAATTAGTCTCTACCTGCAGCTCTTCTGGTTAATAATTCATTATTTCAAATAACATTGGTCATAATTGTGAAAAAAGAAAACCAAAGATCTAGTAATAGACCTGCACCACATAGGAAAGGCTACATACAGGGGCGGATTGGGATGAAAAACCAGCCCGGGAAATTTATGGAAGCAGCCCTGGGGGCGGGGTCTGCTGAGGGGGTGGAGTCTGTCAAGAAGGGGAGGATCCCTACTAATTGAATCTGATTCAGCGGTGCATGCAGTTGCGGCCTTTCTTGTATTTTTTTATGCAGTTGCATATGCGACTTTATGCTAAAGCTGCTACGCTGCATTCTCCAAAACCAGAGCAAATCAGCTTCTCTGTACGCAACCACTATCAGCAACTCGCCCATATTACTCCAATAACACGCCCATACCGTGAATAGCTGACTCCCTGTAACCCGAAGGAAAGCATAACACATAGATAATACACTTGTTGGTGCTTGTGCCTCAGCAACTCTGTATGAACAACATTATATAAGCCCCAACAGAAATAAATAAAAAGCATTGATTCCACAGGAAAAACACAACCACAAATTTTAATAAATAAAATAAAAACACATTGGGCTCTACAATAGCAAAAAAAAAAAAATGGGGTGGAAAGTATATGTCCCTAGGTTGGAGGTACTGCATCTAGGAGGCCGTGGGGTTGAATGGACCGCATACGTTACGGAGGGCAGGGTTATGGTCAGTAGTGTATTTCCCTGGGGTCGGGGCAGTGATACTGTATCTAGGAAGGGGGATATATTTTGGAGGCCGGGGTTAGATCTGACTGCGGCTATGTGCTGGGGTGCTGTATGGTAAGGCCTACAGGAAAACTGGGGGCAGGCTGTAGTGGTGGCAGTGCAGATAAGGGCACAGGATGAGATTGGTAGTGGTGAGCAGGAAGCAGGCAGGTAGAGGTATTGCGGAAAAGGGGGCAGGCAGGTAGTGGTGGTGGGGAGAAAAGGGCAGGCTTGAAGTAGCAATGGGAATCAGGGGCAGGTTAAAGTAGTGGTATCGTGGACAAGGGGACAGCCTGGGAGTAGTAGTGTGGGAAGCAAGAGACCGCATGGAGTAGTGGCTGTGAGGGGGCATGGTTAGAGTTAGGCCGTGGGAGGGGGGTAAGGGAAGGGGCAGATTGGGGACTAAAAGTGGCCCTGGAAATTTCCTAGAAGTGGCCTCATGTAGGCGGCAACAAATCAATAATGGGTGGAGCCAGCATAACAGTAGGCGGCATTACTACATCACTATACTTAAGGCCCATACACACTAGGCGACTTTGAGATGAAAGTCGCTCAAAACAGCATGTTTGAGCGGCTTTCAGCTCAAAGTCGCCCAGTGTGTATGCCCCAGCAATGAGCATCATTGCTGGGAAAGCCGCTCATCTGCTGGTAATACCAGCAGATGAGCGGCTTTGAGGACAGCTTTGCATAGCTCTCGCGCTATGCAAAGCTGTCCTCTCCCCGCCATCAGCGCCGGGCAGGGGGAAAGCCACTCAGTGTGTATGGACCTTTAGAAACATCGGTGACAGACAAGACTAAAGCATCAATAGTGTCTGGAACGATACAGCACACATGGAGCACCCATGAAATTATACAGCACACATGGCAGTACCCCTTGACTGATTTGGCACACTTAACAGCAAACTTGCACCCCTGGACTGATACGGCACACATGGTGGTGCCCCTGGACTGATACATCGCACATGGAGCACCCTTGAAATTATACAGCACACATTGCAGCACCCATGAAATTATACAGCACACATGGCAGTTTCCATGAAATTATACAGCACACATGGCAGTTTCCATGAAATTATACAGCACACATGGCAGTTTCCATGAAATTATATAGCACCATGGCAGTTTCCATGAAATTATACAGCACCATGGCAGCACTCCTTGACTGAACAGCACACTTAACAGAAAACTTGCAGTAAGAAAAAAATAAAATACATTATTTGGTACTTATGTATTATCTGGGCTCCCATGTTAAATGCACCCCATTTTTTCATACCCCTACTATCCAACTACGCATGGAGTTGATTTTATATAGTGTGGCGAGTGCGGCGAGCCCCGCGAGGGGACGCGGTCTCATAAGAAAAAACGGGAGCCCAGATATTACAGAAGTACCCATTATTTTAATAAAGAAAAAAAAACAGCGGCCCTGGACTGATACGACACATATGGCGGCACCACTGGAATTATACACGACACATGGCAGCAACAGTGGAATTATACAGTACACATGGCAGAACCGAAAGCATAAATGTAAGCATTTGTAGTTGCAGGGAAGGGGGGTGCGGGCCCCCCAGGACACTTGCCCACCATCCTGGGGTGCCAAGAGGGGCACCCGATTTTTGGTAGCCTCTCGTGAATCGTAGGCAAGCATGACACATGGCAGCACCCTCATCACCTACTACCTCTGGATTGAGACTGGCAGCCTGGCAGGGATTTTAAAAAGCAGGCAGTGGAGGCAGTAGAGGACATAAACTAATCAATACTACAGTAACTCTGCTTAAACAGTGCTTGTTACTTACCAGTTACCACTGGTAGTCTTCTGCACCAGCACTGCTCACAGTGTGCACACTTTTTGCTGCGTTTAGACATTTTCTGCTGTGCACCAGGTCCACACAGCTTGGCGGGTGTCCACCTGTCCTGCCCCAGCACAGTTTGTGCATGTAGTAATGTGTGCAGTGACATCATGACACCCCGCCGCACATTACACATGCAGGAGGAGGGGCAGCAGCCAGCACCTGGGCACTGTGCAGCACTGATGGACGGGAACAGGGAGGAATTGAATTATAGAGAGGAGGTGGGCCACAAGCTGGACTCTTGGTTTATATGATGGGAGGAGGCGGGTCCTCACGGGCTTGTTCTATGCAGCGGGAGTGAGGAAGAGGGGGCCACACGGGGGGACTTTTGTACACAGAGGAGACGAGGCAGCCAAGGCTACAGAGACTCTCTATGCCAGGGGTGGGCAACCAGTCAGACACAAAGAGAAATATGTTTAGAGATGCCGAAGAGCCAACATCATGCAGATCCATACATTTATACACCGCCACCCTCATACAAGCATACATTTACAAATGTATTACCCTCATAATACATTCATTTATACACACCACCGTCATACATGCGTACATTTACAACGCCACCCTCATCCATACATTTATACATCACCACCCTCATACATGCATACATTTATATGTCGCCACCCTCATACATACATTTATACACCACCACCCTCATACATACATGCATTTATACATCACCACCCTCATACATGCATACATTTATATGCCGCCACCCTCATACATACATTTATACACCGCCACCCTCATACATACATACATGCATTTATACACCGCCACCCTCATACATACATACATGCATTTATACATCACCACCCTCATACATGCATACATTTATATGTCGCCACCCTCATACATACATTTATACACCACCACCCTCATACATACATGCATTTATACATCACCACCCTCATACATGCATACATTTATATGCCGCCACCCTCATACATACATTTATACACCGCCACCCTCATACATACATTTATACGCCGCCACCCTCATACATACATACATACATACACCTCCACCCTCATACATACATACATTCATACACTGCCACCCTCATACATACATTTATACACTGCCACCCTCATACATACATACATACATACATTTATACACTGCCACCCTCATACATACATTTATACACTGCCACCCTCATACATACATTTATACAGCGCCACCCTCATACATACATTTATACAGCGCCACAATCATACATAGATTTATACACCGCCACCCTCATACATACATTTATACACTGCCACCCTCATACATACATTTATACACCGCCACCCTCATACATACATTTATACACCGCCACCCTCATACATACATTTATACAGTGCCACCCTCATACATACATTTATACAGCACCACCCTCATACATACATTTATACACCGCCACCCTCATACATACATTTATACACCGCCACCCTCATACATACATTTATACACTGCCACCCTCATGCATACATTTATACACTGCCACCCTCATACATACATTTATACAGCGCCACAATCATACATAGATTTATACACCGCCACCCTCATACATACATTTATACACCGCCACCCTCATACATACATTTATACACCGCCACCCTCATACATACATTTATACACCGCCACCCTCATACATACATTTATACACCGCCACCCTCATACATACATTTATAAAGTGCCACCCTCATACATACATTTATACAGCGCCACCCTCATACATACATTTATACACCGCCACCCTCATACATACATTTATACACCGCCACCCTCATACATACATTTATACACTGCCACCCTCATACATACATTTATACAGCGCCACCCTCATACATACATTTATACACCGCCACCCTCATACATACATTTATACACCGCCACCCTCATACATACATTTATACACCGCCACCCTCATACATACAGCGCCACCCTCATACATACATTTATACACCGCCACCCTCATACATACATTTATACAGCGCCACCCTCATACATACATTTATACAGCGCCACCCTCATACATACAGCGCCACCCTCATACATACATTTATACACCGCCACCCTCATACATACATACATTTATACACCGCCACCCTCATACATACATTTATACACCGCCACCCTCATACATACATACATTTATACACCGCCACCCTCATACATACATTTATACACCGCCACCCTCATACATACATTTATACACCGCCACCCTCATAAATACTATACATTTATACACCGCCACCCTCATACATACATACATTTATACACCGCCACCCTCATAAATACATTTATACATCACCACCCTCATACATACATTTATACACCGCCACCCTCATACATACTGTACATTTATACACCGCCACCCTCATACATACATACATACATTTATACACCGCCACCCTCATACATACATACATACATTTATACACCACCACCCTCATACATACATACATACAGTACAAAAAGACGGTGAACCGAAATCTGAGCGCTGAAGTTCTGCAGGTGGGTATGGAATGCGTGTGGCAACCCCGTACCACCAGGACAATGTTTTCAGAGGTAGATGTGTACAAGACACATCTGTTGTATTCCAAAAACCCTCCTGCGAACCAAGAAATGGGCAGATGGAAAGTAACGTCCCTATATTTAGAGAGACGCTCCTCTTCTCCGCCTCACGGACTATAAGCAAATTCCCAAAGCTGGATCTACGGATAGAAAGTGACGTCCCTGTATCACCAAAAACGCTCCTCTTCTCCGCCTCAGGGGAAATGGGATAGACCTCACCAGTGTGAATACATATACCGGACAAAGTGTGCACCCTGTACCACACCTCAAACGTGTTCAAAGAGGTACCCTACTTCCCTTATCAGGGATAGGCGTCTCCTCTTCTCCGAATTGGTCTTATATCGTCATCTACTGGATTATATCACAATCCCTCTTTCTTATTTTGTGAGGAGACCTGCAAAACATGTACTGTGTGGGAAGAGCCAGATTAAGCCTTCGGCAGCCCGGGGCACTTTAGACAGGGGTTCCCCTTGCACTTGTCTTTACTGGCTGCAAAAGCCCATTTGTGCAGCTGATCCTTCGCTGCCCACATCCAACCGCTTTGAAAACACACTGTGATATTTTGATTGGCAATCTCGGAGCTTTCCAGCTCGGGCTTCGGCACGGAATGTGATAGGGTGCGATCACGCCCAGTCTACTGTACCGTTATACACCTGGGTGCTCGAGCACCCAGGTGTATAACGGTACAGTAGACTGGGCGTGATCGCACCCTATCACATTCCGTGCCGAAGCCCGAGCTGGAAAGCTCCGAGATTGCCAATCAAAATATCACAGTGTGTTTTCAAAGCGGTTGGATGTGGGCAGCGAAGGATCAGCTGCACAAATGGGCTTTTGCAGCCAGTAAAGACAAGTGCAAGGGGAACCCCTGTCTAAAGTGCCCCGGGCTGCCGAAGGCTTAATCTGGCTCTTCCCACACAGTACATGTTTTGCAGGTCTCCTCACAAAATAAGAAAGAGGGATTGTGATATAATCCAGTAGATGACGATATAAGACCAATTCGGAGAAGAGGAGACGCCTATCCCTGATAAGGGAAGTAGGGTACCTCTTTGAACACGTTTGAGGTGTGGTACAGGGTGCACACTTTGTCCGGTATATGTATTCACACTGGTGAGGTCTATCCCATTTCCCCTGAGGCGGAGAAGAGGAGCGTTTTTGGTGATACAGGGACGTCACTTTCTATCCGTAGATCCAGCTTTGGGAATTTGCTTATAGTCCGTGAGGCGGAGAAGAGGAGCGTCTCTCTAAATATAGGGACGTTACTTTCCATCTGCCCATTTCTTGGTTCGCAGGAGGGTTTTTGGAATACAACAGATGTGTCTTGTACACATCTACCTCTGAATACATACAGTACACACACCACCACCCTCATACTGTACATTCGGTACATACACCATCACTCTCATCCATCCATACACTGCCTCCTTCATGCATGCATACATATATCCATACATACACTGTCTCTCATATACAACCATCCACTACCTCCACCAACACAACATAGTGCAGCTACTGTACATAGATATGCAACTCCCTCCCTTCTCCTCCCCCCCCCCCCCCCAACGCAGCTTTCCTGTGGCTCCTTAGATGTTTCAAATTCTCCCCTCCCCCTAACACAGCCCTGGCTGCCCCCAATAAGGTCACCTTCCCGGGGTTACTCATTGAGGAGGATCCCACCGACCGCACGCTGCGCAGGGGGGTGGGTGACGCTGGGCGTCCTCCAGATATGGGGAAGGGGGGTGCTCCGCGTGCCGTGGCCAGCCCCATATACAGCCGCTCACTGTGCCCACAGTGATCAGGACGAAAAGCGATCCGTGCTTCTGCGACGCTGTCGGGGACCCGGACGGTCTCGCCTCCACTGACAGCATAGAGCAGGGGTGGCCAACCTGCGGCTCATTAAGGAGAGAGCCGCAGGTTGGCTACCCCTGCTCTATGCAGTCAGAGGAGTCGGGCCCACCCGGAGACACAGGCTCGGGCTGTCGCTTGCCTATAATACAATGTGTAAGAGGGGCCCGGCCGCATCTTTCGGCCTCCCGGTGGATTTAATGGCCAATCCACCCCTGGGGGAAGGGTATGGTTAGAGTTAAGGTGCAGGGAGGGTATGATTTTAGTTAGGCTTAAAATATAAGTAAATAGTTTTTCTTATTGTTAAATTACAAAGAAATACATTACAAGTACGCCAGTGTCATCGATGTTACATGGCCTGTGTGGCCATTTCATCAGGATGGTGCACTTTCACCCTTTATGCCACCATCCTGAAAAAATGGCCACATGGGCCCAGTGCTTGTAATGTAATTTATTTGTCATTTAACAATAAGAAAATGTATTTACTTCTATCCAAGGGGTGCCACCTGGTCTGTTCTCATGGGAACTGGCGTGTGTGCGTATGTATATATATATATATATATATATATATATATATATATATATATATATATAGAAGACTTGCGGTGGGGCACTCGTGGCAATTGTAGAGAAGCAAAAAGATTTGCCAGCTGGTTTTCAAGCAGCAACGTTTCAATTTATTGTTCAAATTGTCGTCAGGTTATATATATATATATATATACACACACACACACACACACAGGTCGGGTATCCCGTATCCGGGCATCCCGTATCCGAATTATTCCAAAAAACGTGTTTTTTTGGAATGATTCAATCCCCCTCCCCCCCCCAACCCTCTTTTGATACTTACCAAGTCCTCCGGCATCCATAGCAGGCCTTCAGCATCCTCTCCGGCGTCTCCAGCGGTCCCAGGAGTGCTTTGCGCGCCTGGGAACTTGCGCAAAGCACTCCTGGGACCGCTGGAGACTGTGCTGGTGGCCTGCCGTGGACGCCGGAGGACTCCATGGACACCGAGGGACCATCGGGGACCCACCAGGAGCAGGTAAGTATAGCTAAAAAAAAATTATTCCAAAAACCGGAATATTCCCTTATCCGGAATGCTCGTGGTCCCGAGCATTTCGGATAAGGGATACTCAACCTGTATATATATATATACACGCTCAGACGCTGCCTGGCTTCTCCCATACCCGGCAGAGCAGCACCGCGCAGCGTGACATCAGAGGTCACGCTGCACAGGCAGGCAGAGATCACGCCCAGCAGTATGAAGCCGCCCACCCACCTAGCCAAAACCCGCCCGCCTAGCCAAAACCCACCCACCCAGCAAGCAACTCCGCAGTATGAACTACCCCCCCCCCCCCAGCTCCCGGCAGGATGAAGCTGCCGTCCTGCCCGCCTAGCCAGCCCACTCAGCCAGCAAGAAACTCAAGCAGTATGAACCACCCCCCCCCCCACCCCCACCCCCACCCAGCAACCTGGCTCCCGGCAGTATGAAGCTGCCCACCCGGCAGCTCGGCTCCCACCAACCCAGTCGCACCTGCAAATTTAAGTAAATGCGGGGCGGCCAGGGTGATTTTTTTATTAGGAAAGCCAGTCCCGGGATCCTGGGAATCCCGGGATTTACTTTTTTTTTTCAATCCCGGATCCCGGGATTGAAAAAATGCCCCGGGATTGGCTTCCCTATTAGCAAGTACAGTCTTGAAAAAACGACCGCTGGGTCCTGAAACGTTGACCTTAAATTCTGTGCCCCCTTAAAAAGATGTGTGTATATATATATATATATATATATATATAATATATACACTTAAGGTGGGCACAATACTTCATCCAAGGCAGCAACTTCCATGCACATAGACGTATTAAGAGACCCCCTTCCACCATATCGATTAAACACACACCAAAAAAAAGCATGCCAGTCATCTTACATTTCTATGCATTTTCCTCCGCTTCTGTGTCTGCCGGCCGGCTGCTTAGACTTCCCACGCTGCAGCCTCTCTCCTGAATGGGCGCAGGGCAGGCTGGTGTGCGGGTGCGCGGTGACGTCACCCGGCCGCGACGGAGGATCTGGCCACCTCTGCACTGAACCGCGGGAGGAGCTGCGTGCGGCCGCGCATGCGCCGCAGCCCTCCCGCGGCCATCTTTAAATTTGGCACTGTATTTGTCATGTGCCCAGCCGCGGCCATATTTGATTTGGGAAGTGGAGAGATGCGGCCGCGGCCGCGGATCAATGTTGTAGCGCGGTCTGTGGCCCAGCCATGGGGGAGACCGGCCCGGGGGGAGACCGGCCCACCGGGAGATGGCCCGGCTTCCCGGCAGGCCAATCCGCCCCTGGCTACATACTAATATCTGAGTGCTTGGTTATGCCATCTACCACTTTAACCTGTGTTCATGTCGACTGTGTTGACATTCGTGTAAAAAAACAGTGAAAACCCCCAATGTCAATCTTTTGAATGTCGACCTAACCCAATAATTGGAAACTATATTTATGGAACTCGGCGATCTGTGTTATTTAATAGTATTGGACGAATCCAGGAATACTTTCAAAAAATGTCAGAAATTTATTTTCTAATGAAGGTTAGCACAGTACATGGTAACAGGATGGTTCTTATTATATATGGTACTAAAATTATGTCTGCACAGTAATATAAAATACAATTAAATGCTCTAAAAACACAAAAAAAAATCGTTCAGGCTCTGTATAAAAGTATTTGCCAACAGGATCAAGCAATGATAAAAAACAGGAATGTTACATAGAGTGAATAAAGTATAAAAATCACTTAGCTGGGTAAGGAGACAGGATTAAAAGCTGCCCGACATGTTTCGTCTAACAAGACTTCCCAATAATTGCATGATTTTTCTGCTAATTTCCTATTAAAATCTGTTGTTTCTGTAGAGTTCGCACAAAACTTCTATGTTCTCTTTCTACACTCTGACCAACTTTGCTGGATCATATAAACCCGCTAACAATTTTTTTACCCTTGGAAGTTTGGACTAATACAGTATGTGGCACTTTCCCTCATATATTAAACTTCTGTTATTCTATAGGTTGTAGTGTTGTGTGCAGGGCCCTCGTACCTCCCTGTCTGGGAACACCCAGCCTCTATTTATTACTGTTTTGTTCCAAGTTTTAAGCACAAAGGCCATTCAAAATATTCCATAATAACCTTTAATTAGATTTATATTTTACATTATTTAGATTTTGTTTATGACCTATAATGTTTTCATTTTGTTTAAAATGTGATCAATAATATGACTAGTGAAAGGATCGCAGCTATAACTGGCAAGAGGGGTAACGGCCCAGGGCAACAAAACAGAGGGGGCATAGAGAAAGGGTTTCTTGTCCCAGGTGCTGACTAAAGAAGGCGGATGATTCACAAAGTCTGCAAATGTGAAGAATGAAGTGCGTACTGAGTACAGTGTTTATGTAGGACACTCAAGATGGGAATTCTTTTGAAGCTCGCATGTTGCCCATAGCAACCAATCAGATTTGGTCTATTATCTTCTAGAATGTGATAAATAAATAAGAAGTAGAATCCGTTTGTGTCATCTGGCAGTCGTTTACTCTTCCCTTGGTTACAACGCAGAATTGGTCTACGGAGGAAGCTGCATGTAACTGGCGGAGCACTGTACACCTGTGCTGTGTCCCCGAGCAATGAGAACGGCTCCGGCTGATACATTTATGGCTGATAAGCTTAGTCGCAGCCCGTGGACAAGAGATGCAAAGACTCTGCCCCTTGGACATTGCTGGCTGTAGGCAGCAGCCTGCGGAGGCCTCGGAGTACACACACACGCTGCCAATCCCGGCATTCCTCTACGCCTGTTATTCCACTACGTGATTGCAATCAGGATAGACCCAAATATGGAGTAACTCAAAGCAGCTATAATCCGTGTAACTGAGACTCCACGAGACCATAGCATTACATTATGTATCTCTCTGTAGGACTTACAGGATTGTACAGGATGGTGTAAAAGGGCCGCGTTCTTCATCATCAATAATCTATCATCTTCTGTGATCGTCATCCCTATTCTCTAGCATCTCTCTCTCTCTATGACCGCACTGTATAATCGCTCCCTCTTGTTCTACCCGTATTGTCTCTATTCGATTATCGATCAATGTTTTTTTTCTTCATCTATTGTCTTTCAGTTTTCTTTCTCTATAATTATTCTGTCATCTCCATGGTTTATCTTGTCATCTTTCTGTATCATCCTTCTCTTTCCTCTTTACTATCCTCTTATCATCCTCCTTAGAATGTTCGCTTCTCTCTGTCTTTGGCCTCTTTCTCCGCTCCCTTTTCTCTGTGAACTTTCATTTGTTCCTATTCCATTACACACGGTAACCGGGATTGCGTTCCAGAAATAGGGATGTATACCCTTGGATTCCAGTCCCTACTTATCATTGATCTAGCACCTTCTAGAAGAAAATAGCCAGAATCGACTTGGTTGCTATGGGAAAATCTGCTGTTTAGTAGATACACCCCTAGGTGTCATTCAGCAATCTGAAATATATAAATCGGGCAGGGCCCAGCCTAGCGGGAGCAATAGTCATCTGAAAACTGACAGGTGTTTATCAGGGAGATTCTACTATTTAAACCCCTCCAAGGGTGGGGGTAATCATTGGGAGGGGTGCACCAGAGGTTCTGCACTGAGTGTCCCAACTTTTTTTAAATGCAGAGTTTCTCTCACTTTACACCTGCTCATGGGGGTGCACACAAACAAATTATAATTGCAAATTGTCTTGGAAAATTCAACACGAGTTGAATTGAACTGAACTGAAATGCAATTCCCGATGCAAAGGGCTCATGGGAGCCAGCGCAAATGAAGGCTAAAAATAGTATTACAGATGTGATGTTTGCACTTTATGTACCATTGTACGCAAAACACCCCCCCCCCCCCCCCCCCATCCTTGCCTGCTGGTATGTGTTATCCTGTCATTTGCATACACTATAAAATATGAAGACTCATCCAGCCAAAGTTCCCCTACCCCATGCCGGTGGTGCCAGAGGGGTTAATGATGGGAAATTAAGGACTCTGATGGCGCTCGGAACATTTCAAGTCTTTGAAGAACAATTTAACAAGTAACGTTATAAGGTTTTTAGGATCTTGGGAAGAAACTCTGCTGATGAGATAAAAGCAGCGATGACCTGATAATTGCAGCCATTAGCCAGAAGAATGCCCTTCCCAACTTCACATCTCAGTCTGCTCTCAGTTTAGGGATTAGTTTTTGAGGGATGAATTCATGCGAGCGATTATACACCCTCTTACCATTCACGAGTAAGCGGGAGGTTGTGGCAGCACTCTCCAGAAACTAAAATAAAACTGTGCACAGAATGGGACATTGTGCGACGATTCCGGACATGAAAGACAGATACAATCACATGCAATCGCAATTGATAAGAGCATTTTGAAAGATTGATTGTCCGTCTGTGGGAGAGGATACGGAGGAGTCAGCTTTTTCTCACTCTCCCCTTTGTGTTCTGTGATTGAGGTTAGACCAGAGGCTTCATCGGGATCCCTCCAAATGGCTCTTGTGGTTTCTCAATATCCCCATCGGCACGCCATGTTCATACAGATACATGTGCTGCCAGGATTTTCTTTCCTACCCAATGGCCCATCTGGGGGTCTTTATATTTCCGCTAGCAAAGTATTTAATGCAAAGGTATTTTTGGGAATACTCGATACGGTGGTTATTGTGGAACTGGTTTAGCGATATTTGCGTTCTGACAGCAAGCTTACATGGGTACGGTCATTTATGCGCAGGAAACATCGCTACGGTTCTTGGCCCTTATGCTGGAAGGCGATATCCAGGTACGGACGGGTTAGGAAGTTCATTGTAGAATGTTCGGGACCTGCAACATCGAGGAGATGTTTCAACTCATTCCAGTGGTGGATTAATATTCCCAGGCATTCCCGACCACATAGTTTGCTCTTGTGTATGTAGGAGGACAGGCTGATATTGTCATACATCCCTTCCAACATAAAATGTAAAAGTTATGTGATGTAAAATGGATTTCACTGCAAAGTTGAGCTACCTGTTTATTGCAGGACTTTGTTGCTAATCTCAGAAACACAGAATTGTAGATATTGGGAATCCAGGTGGCTTCCAAATTACATGGGGACCTCCTGAACTCCCAAGAGCGCAGGCAGCTCTCCCAGAGAGGAGGCGGAGTGTGACGCACATTGTCATCAGGCCCCTCCCACCTAGAGGCCGTGTTTACGGAAATAGGTGGGACTTGATGGCTTAATTGCCCTGCCCATTTGTTGGGCAGCACGGACGGTGTAATGGTTAGCATTAGCTGAGGTCATGGGTTCAATTCCCACCATGGGCCTAACTGTGTGGAGTTTCTATATTCTCCCCATGCTTGTGTTGGGTTTCTTCTATTTATTCCAATTTTCCCCCACAATTCTAAAATATACTGGTAGGTTAATTGACTCCCGACAAACTAACCCTAGAATGTCGGGGTGAGCTTGTACCATGGCCCTAACTGTGTGGAGATTGTATGTTCTCCCCATGCTTGCGTTTCCTCCCACAATCCAAAACTATACTGGTATATTGACACCCAACAAATAAACCCTAGATATGTATGTATGTTTGTGTGTGTGTGTGTGTGTGTATACACATGTGGTAGGAAATGTAGATTGTAAGCTCCACTGGGGCAGGGACTGTTGTGAATGTTCAAATATTCTCTGTACAGCGCTGCGGAATATGTATGTGCTATGTAAATATATAAATACCTGGTAATAAATCTCTGTACAGCACTGCAGCATATGTGTGCGCTATATAAGAAACTGATAATAATAATATGAGTTATCTAATCACACCCCCTACTTTGCCACGCCTCTACTTTGCCACGCCTCTACTTTGCCATTGACCTCATTGGAACAAGGTAACAAGGGAAAGTCGGAAGGGACATTTATCTAAACTGTTGCTCAGGATCCGTGTCCCGCCACCATACACACCTGTGCTCACACCCTCCACGCCCCTCCTAAGCTAAAGCAATGATTCGTGGCTGTGCGTTCATGGACTCTCCTCCCCTGGGTTAGTGTATGGCGCACACTGGAACAGGAACATTACAAGACTGATGCACTATTAATAAACCAAATGACTGGACATTCCTGGGACGTCTCAGAACTTTATTTTTGTGCTTCCTGTGAGTTTTTCCCCCTCCTGTGAGTGCAGCTCTCCTGAAATCCTCCGTCCACATCAGATAAAGCGCCGATTGCACTGACGGGCGCAGGCTCCGAGACAGACAATAACCATCCGCCACTGACATGAAACAGCCAGATGAAAGCAGCGGCTCAAACGCCGGACCCCCCGATAATTACAGCGCTGTCATAGAATCATAGAACATTATTTTATTTACTTATCTGCCTGGTTTTTTTTAGTAGCATTTTAAGGTCCATTAATTTATACAGAGCAGAGCGAACACCACTTCAAAGGCTGCTTTCCTCTGATTCTCGTCTTGCACTCTCCTTGTCCCTCCTGTAGTTATTAAGTGTTTCCTCTTGTGGCTCATCCTCGTACTGAACTATTTACCCCATTGCTGGAAGGATGATCTGTGTTCCCTGGGTTATAATGGGTTACGTTTACAACTTGTGGCCCAAGAGGAATATATTCCTTATGTTATAAAATGGGACCAAGTTCTCCATTATGTGCAGATCAACCAGCATTCCGGGATCCCAATATCGCATGTTTTCCTGCATGAGGTGTTAGGGCGATGCCGTCGGAACGCTGGCACGTTGCAGCGATCGCAGGTAATTGGATTGCTGAAAGGGCATTCACTTATGTTCCTTTCACATGCGCTGGTGCTGTGTACATTTGGGGTTGGGAATTACATTTACATTGAAATCCGGTTAAGGCGGGGAGCCCGAAGCATGGCAAGCCCCGCGAGTGGACGCTGAATACATGTAAAGTAATCCGCGTCCCCTGGTGTGGCTCGCTGCGCTTGCCACGCTTCGGGCAAGGTGGCTCGCTGCGCTCGCCACACTATATATAGAGCAGATTGCTTCTGCCAATGTGATTGATGCCAGGTAAATGTCAGACCAGGAATGTTGTGCCCCAGCCTACATAATCCGCACAGAATATGCCGGCACCATCTAACTAAATGTTATTAATAATCTATCACCAAGGAAATCTAGGGTTGTCTGTGGTCGCCGGCGGCCTGTGTGAGGTCACTGATCTGCCTTCTAGCTACGCCCTAAAACTGAACATCATTTTTTGTGGTCCGACTTCCATAACTTAAACCAAAATGTTGTCTAATAACTAGCTGGGGTCCAATGATCCATCTGAGAGATCCAAGAGTTCTGTCATGGTCAGGACAGGGGAGATTGGCCTTGGTTCCTGCCTTGTTTTTCTTGTATGGTAAAATCAGAAGTGATTGCGCCTTTGCCTTCGATACCAGTGGTGAAATGTAACCAGGTCCGAGTTCGCTGGAGGTGCGGGATGCCGGACGTTTTTAAAGCAGCAATCAGTTACAAGGCAAAACCATGTCTTGTGATTGCCGCTTTAAAAAAAAATATGTCTGTGTTCGGCCTGCATCCAACACCTGCTGTAATCTCGGACCCTATTACATTTCGCCATGAGTGTGGTTCGCAGACGCTCTGCCCAATCTGGTAATACTCTGCATTTATTAACTACAAGGACTTCTCTCGCTCTTTATTATTTTATTTATTAGCAGTTTCTTATATAGCACACACAGATTCCACAGCGCTGTACAGAGAGAATATTTGACCATTCCCATCAGTCCCTGCCCCAGTGGAGCTTACAACCTATATTCCCTACCACATGTACACGCACACAGACATTCTAGGGTAAATTTATTGGGAGCCAATTAACCTACCAGTATATTTTTGGATTGTGGGCGGAAACCGGTGTACCCGTAGTAAACCCACGCAAGCACGGGGAGAATATACAAACTCCGCACAGTTAGGGCCATGGTGGGATAGAACCCATGACCTCAGTGCTGTGAGGCAGTAATGCTAACCATTACACCATCCGTACTGCCCTGTATATATAACACATGGTGGGGATAGAACCCATTACCTCAGTGCTGTGAGGCAGTAATGCTAACCATTACACCGTCCGTACTGCCCCGTATATATAACACATGGTGGGGATAGAACCCATGACCTCAGTGCTGTGAGGCAGTAATGCTAACCATTACACCGTCCGTACTGCCCCGTATATATAACACATGGTGGGAATAGAACCCATGACCTCAGCGCTGTGAGGCAGTAATGCTAACCATTACACCATCCGTACTGCCCTGTATAAATAACACATGGTGGGGATAGAACCCATTACCTCAGTGCTGTGAGGCAGTAATGCTAACCATTACACCGTCCGTACTGCCCCGTATATATAACACATGGTGGGAATAGAACCCATGACCTCAGCGCTGTGAGGCAGTATTGCTAACCATTACACCATCCGTACTGCCCCGTATATATAACATATGGTGGGGATAGAACCCATGACCTCAGCGCTGTGAGGCAGTAATGTAACCATCACACCATCCGTACTGCCCCGTATATATAACACATAGTGGGGATAGAACCCATGACCTCCGTGCTGTGAGGCAGTAATGTAACCATTACACCATCCGTACTGCCCCGTATATATATAACACATGGTGGGGATAGAACCCATGACCTCAGCGCTGTGAGGCAGTAATGTAACCATTACACCATCTGTACTGCCCTGTATATATAACACATGGTGGGAATAGAACCCATGACCTCAGTGCTGTGAGGCAGTAATGCTAACCATTACACCATCCGTACTGCCCCGTATATATAACACATGGTGGGGATAGAACCCATGACCTCAGCGCTGTGAGGCAGTAATGCTAACCATTACACCATCCGTACTGCCCCGTATATATAACACATGGTGGGGATAGAACCCATGACCTCAGTGCTGTGAGGCAGTAATGCTATAACCATTACACCATCCGTACTGCCCTGTATATATAACACATGGTGGGAATAGAACCCATGACCTCAGCGCTGTGAGGCAGTAATGCTAACCACTACACCATCCGTACTGCCCCGTATATATAACACATGGTGGGGATAGAACCCATGACCTCAGTGCTGTGAGGCAGTAATACTAACCATTACACCATCCGTACTGCCCCGTATATATAACACATGGTGGGGATAGAACCCATGACCTCAGTGCTGTGAGGCAGTAATACTAACCATTACACCATCCGTACTGCCCCGTATATATAACACATGGTTGGAATAGAACCCATGACCTCAGTGCTGTGAGGCAGTAATGCTAACCATTACACCATCCGTACTGCCCCGTATATATAACACATGGTGGGAATAGAACACATGACCTCAGCGCTGTGAGGCAGTAATACTAACCATTACACCGTCCGTACTGCCCCGTATATATAACACATGGTGGGAATAGAACCCATGACCTCAGTGCTGTGAGGCAGTAATGCTAACCATTACACCATCCGTACTGCCCCGTATATATAACACATGGTGGGAATAGAACCCATGACCTCAGCGCTGTGAGGCAGTAATGTAACCATTACACCATCCATACTGCCCTGTATATATAACACATGGTGGGGATAGAACCCATGACCTCAGCGCTGTGAGGCAGTAATGTAACCATTACACCATCCATACTGCCCCGTATATATAACACATGGTGGGAATAGAACCCATGACCTCAGCGCTGTGAGGCAGTAATGTAACCATTACACCATCCATACTGCCCTGTATATATAACACATGGTGGGGATAGAACCCATGACCTCAGCGCTGTGAGGCAGTAATGTAACCATTACACCATCCATACTGCCCCGTATATATAACACATGGTGGGAATAGAACACATGACCTCAGTGCTGTGAGGCAGTAATGCTAACCATTACACCATCCGTACTGCCCTGTATATATAACACATGGTGGGGATAGAACCCATGACCTCAGCGCTGTGAGGCAGTAATGCTAACCATTACACCCTCCGTACTTTGCTACGCTCTTTTAAACATACTGGCAGGTTCGTTGTCGGTTAAGATTCAAACTAGGGATGTTCAGCACGCGGACCTCCAGCTGCTGCTGAACTACATATCCCAGCATGCCCTGCCACAGTTAAGCTTGCTCGACTGCCGTGACCCTGTACCATTCTCAGTCAGCTCAACCGAGAACACGCAGACGGGATTCAATGTCCCGCCTGCAGTGGGACGAGAAGGAGGTGTGGCCACGAGTTGCGGCCGTGAAGAGGCGAGCTGCAGCCAGCAGCTCGTCGCTTCCCGGCCATTCTTGGTAGAACGAGCCCGACCGCTTGTGAAGCTGAGCTCGTTCTGCCGAGATACCCTGCTCAATGCTGTCGGGGAAGACCGCATTGAATAGGGCCCGGCGGCCATCTCCACCGTAGGGAGATGGTCGCCAGTGATTGAATACCCCCCTTAAAGCGTTGAGGATGTTCTCACCAGAGGGGTCAGTGACGCAGCTGTGTAACAAGGTGATGCTAATGTTATATAAATCAATAGTAATACAAACCTGACAATGTTTATAACATCAATGGGCTGTGTGTGCGAGCTCTGAGCATTGAATAAATCAGATTATACCATGCAAATTGTAATAGCACAGATTGTAGTATCCACATTAGGGCAAGTGAGGGAATATTCCTTCTACGACTATCTATACTAATAGCAGTATAGTAATATTTGTGCTTATTTCCGGCCTTCATCAGATCATTAACAGTGAAACAGTCCTAATAGTGAGCGATGGTTCCTATAGGAATCTGACCCTTTCAGGGATGAGTATCGTACCCTGTAAGTACAGTTGTGATCAAACGGTGGTGTTGCCCATAGCAACCAGATTCCATCTATCTTTTTCAACAATGCAACAGAGCTTATCTGAGTTGCTGTGGGGAACACTTCCACTTGGCCTATTTAGGAATCTACCCCTTGCTGTTATTCTAGCATTTGGTGGTTAGACCCTCCCCCCCCCCCCCACCCCACACACACACACACATTTACACCAGTGGATTTTCCACTCCACTCCACAGGTCCACTGGACCGATTTTGGAGGATGTGCTGGGAACATCTGAACTCCCTAAGGGGCTGCTCGTTACCTCTCCGGTTGAACCCAATTGGGGGGAAAAGAAGTTGAACTCTTACTGAATGTTCAAAGAATGTGACCAAAATGTAAACAACTTGGGGAAAGTAGCGGTTTGTTATATAGAGGGGAGGGGGTTACGCAGAGGTTGCCTGCAGCCCCTGGGCGAGCGATGACCCTGAGCACCGTGGGGATTCACAATAAAAGGTTGTCAGCTAGATATAATATAGCTCCTACCAGAATAACTTCATCGCATCGCCGTCAGTAAGCGGAGATGAATGATGTAGTTATAGGGGTGTCGCCATATTGTGTTGGCCTTTTCTGACTCTGTCTGAGCATTGTACAGATGTACTGTTATGTGTGTCCTCCATTTTATTGTAGTCCTGGTATTAGGAACTCCGTTTAATGGAGAAATCAAACCAAGAAATAAAAAAAGTCATGATTTAAGTCTGAGAAAATGATTGTTCCACACTTTTGGGCACTTGTTTGAAGCAGTGATAAGGGAGGAGACTTGGCCCATGGCAGCCAATCAGCACTGAAGTAACATCTGTCATTTGCATAATATAAAACTATACAGAGCAGCTGATTGGTTGCCATGGGCCACGTCTCCTCCTGCTCACTTCTCCCTTATGCAATGAACAGGAAGAAAAAGGACTGTTATTTAGGGAGCGCACTTAAACAAAGAATAATTACATAAAATGTAACTTTTAATGAGTCATATTTTAAAAAGGTCCCATTATATGACATGATGGGAAGCCGCAGTGAATTTAAAGAGGTTAAAATCACACGTACAAACATATACACACACAGATGGTGTTTTTAGTGATAAAGAATTAAGGAAAAAAGTGATCCTAAAAAGATCTTGAACTGAAAAATGTCAATTTTCTTAATTGAGCAGGTCTTCAATGTGTAAAGAAAAAATATATGTTTATTGTCCAGAAGATGTTTTTTAATACTGGTATCCTTATTGTAGTTGTCTGGTAGGTATTTTACAAATACAATACAGTTAGTTCCGGCTGTATATCAGATTAGATGTTTTATCAGCTAGGATACTGTTGTATTTGTAAAATACCTACCAGACAACTACAATAAGGATACCAGTATTACTAAAGGCCACCTGGTTCCAAACCCAGGTGACTGAATTTTATCTGGTGGTATTTGAACACAACATAGGGGATAATTACACATCTATTTCTGGGCCTTGTACATAAATGCGCCCATGACCCCCCAGCGGACCAGCAGAGGGTAACATAAGAGTATCAGTGATAAAACCGTAAAAACACATTTTGGGTACCAAACATAAGAACCTTTATTGTCAGAGATATCTATACAATAAAAACATCTTCTGGACAATAAACATATATTTTTTCTTTACACATTGAAGACCTGCTCAATTAAGAAAATTGACATTTTTTAGTTCAAGATCTTTTTAGGATCACTTTTTTCCTTAATTCTTTATCACTAAAAACACCATCTGTGTGTGTATATGTTTGTACGTGTGATTTTAACCTCTTTAAATTCACTGCGGCTTCCCATCATGTCATATAATGGGACCTTTTAAAAATATGACTCATTAAAAGTTACATTTTATGTAATTATTCTTTGTTCAAGTGCGCTCCCTAAATAACAGTCCTTTTTCTTCCTGTTCAATGCCTAAACTACTACTGTTTGGGAACTGCACCCCCGCGAACCAATCTAATGTGGGGACTTGATCTGTGGATCATATATACCTAAATTCTCCATAGAGTGCAGACATACCCCCAGCTCCACAAAGGAGCAAACCTGTTTCTACACTTCTCCCTTATCACTGCTTCGTACATTTACCCCTGAATCTGGCTCTTCCATTATAACTAGGTGCAAATGGGATGTGTCCGTGTTGTGTAATGTATAAGGAATGGCAGCTCTGCACTCACCGAACACTGCAAGCTGTACTGTATAGCAGTAACGCCAATGTCCGACCCTCATACTGCGCTATACGTTACACTCCCCTTCACTGCAGTCTCCCCCATCTGAGCCAGTATCTTGTGGCCACATACCTGCTTTCATTATTTTACAGCCGTCCAGTCATTTCATAAAACAAATACTTTTCCGCAAAACCATTGTACAACACCCCAAAGTTTCCACATTCCCAACGATTAGTAGCTTTGGGTTCTACCCACCCCTCCCACCAGCGATTAATCTGTTCACACTTCCCCTGCAGTTTGACTGACAGAAAGCCGGCGCTTGAGGGTGAGAACCGGCCATTTTTTCAGGAGTGTCACAAAAAAAAAAAAAAAAAAAGCAGGTGTGCCCAGATTACCACCATGTCCCTAACTGTGCGGAGTTTGTATATTCTCCCTGTACTTGGGTGGGTTTCCTCAGGGTACTCTGGTTTCCTCCCACACTCCAAAAAATATACTTTTAGGCTAATTGACTTCCAACAAAAAACAAAGGTACTTGTTTCCTAGCAGGGCGCCCAGATTTCCTACGTATGCTCAGTAGTTAATTTAATTAATTTATTTATTCACTGCACCCTGAGTGAAATCGCATTGCACATCGCATGGCCCTTTTTTGTGGCATGAGATGTGAGATGAGATGTGAGATGAGATGAGATGTGAGATGAGATGTGCGATGCGATCTCAGTAGTTCATATGGTAAAACACCTAAAACACCACCACTCTCCACATCACCCCGAAGCGTGGCGAGCGCAGTGGAATGCGTCCTCCGACCTTTTCATACCCCCATTATCCACGCCGGCGTGGAGTTGATTTTATATAGTGTGGTGAGCGCACCGAGCCCGAAGCGTGGCGAGGGGATGCGGAATACATGTAAAGTAAACCGCGTACCCTCACGGGGCTCGCTGCGCTCACCACACTATATAAAATCAACTCCACGCCGGCGTGGATAATGGGGGTATGAAAAGGTCGGAGGACGCGTTCCGCCGCCGCTCGCCACGCTTCAGGGTGACGTGGAGAATGGTGCTGTTTTAGGTGTTTTACCATATGAACTACTGAGATCGCATCACATCTCACATCACATCTCACATCTTATCTCATCTCACATCTTATCTCACGTGATGTGCGATGCGATTTCACTCAGGGTGCAGTGAATAAATTAACTACTGAGATCGCATCGCACACATCGCAAGGCACAAAAAGCCGTGCGATTCGATTTCACTCTGCAGAATAGCCCACTAAGCAAATAGCTTAGTGGGCGCCCTGCTAGGAAACAAGTACCGAAACAAAAGTTATCCCTAGCATGTAAGTGTGTACAGACTAGATGGACCAAGTATCTTATCTTATCTGCCATCAATTTCTCTGTTTGTAATGTTTCCATGTAAGGACTTATAAGTGCATTCTGTCGTCAACATTTGAGCGACACCCGCCTTACTGCTGGGTGGAACGGTCGTTACATTGCTACAAATATTGCATTTATACATTTCATCCTTAATTTACAATAACCAATGTTCTGCCTAGTTCGTATCTGCTGCCACTAGTGTCTGCCGCCCTTTATACGGAGGTTCAGGCCCTGGAACAGTGTTCTCCATCTGTGCTAGACTTCTGTACACCTTCCATAATTCCACCATTGTATGTGCATGTATATAAGCATGTTTTTGCATTAACACCGCAAGTAAGGTCACCGTTTCTACAAGCTCCTGTGACCAGCGAGGATCGGGCTGAGGCGGCTTAGAGTTTGGGTGGCTGGTGGAACACAGGATGAAAAGGTAACCCGGAGACTCGTGGGAGGGGGTCGGAGGGAACGGAGCCAGAGGCAAAAGTCAGACACTAATGCAAACCATACGCTCCTTCTCTTCAGCCCGTGTGGCATTGATTGGGATTTGAACTTCCAGGGATTCGGAACCGGTCGCTGCTGTTTTAAATAAGCGAGAAACACAGGTCTCAGTGTTCAAAGCCTCGTCTTACCGGTTGCATTGTGTAATCTCAAGCCGTTAATGCGATAGGCCGGTTATTTTACAGTGGTGTAATGTTTCCTCCAGAGGCTTGCAGTGGCCGTAACAATTGGCCTCAACGAGATTAACACAGTGGTGGCATCATGACCGATACATCGGCTGCAACCTTTATTGGTGATTGCAGCAATAGCGCTGTGTAATCTATGTAATATATAGGTGCAAAGAGTCTAAAAGGTAAAGTTTTTAAAATTAAATTCTTAAAGTGTTCCTGTGATTACCGACAGCAACTTAATCCAGTTCCCGATTTACATACACACACACACTCTGGGGTGGACGTAGCGGAGGGAGAGTTTTTCCACTACGCCTGAGCTGTTCTGCACATGTGCTGCAATGGAGGTAGCCACCAGCATTTAGGGAGGGGGTGGGATGCCGGGACTAGAGAGCGCAGTCATACAATGCACATTCTTACGGAGTAGGAGAGGGTCTTGCGTCTGAGAGGCCGGCTCCGATGTTCAGTGGTGCTACGATGTTCCATCTGTTATATATCTGCACTGGAGGTGGCAGTATCTGTGCACAAGACATTGATTAAGTCATTAGCATGTGTTCCCAATTCCTTTGCATCCAAAATTGCAGCTGTATATGCAATGGCTCGAACCTCTGAATCCGTGCCATAACCACCACTTCGCTCTATCAGATCTTTTATAGTGGTGACGGCATAGGGTAAAGAAATCAGACTGTCCATTATATTTGCCGTAATATCCCCCATTCTGCACTGGCATAGAGTACTTGTTACCTAGGAAACTTATCTTCCCATTTGCTCTAGTGATGCCAGATAGAGAAGCACCGCTCTAGAAAATGTAATCTTCCTCTAAAAAGATAGTAAGTGCCGGTCTAATGAAATCTTAAAATAAAGGGTTTCAGGCCTTTATATTTCTTGTGTAACCTGATAGTGAGAGACCTTTTTGGGCTAGTAAGTGTTACTCTGGTCCAAATTCTGACGCCCACTTTTATGGTTCCACCAGGTATGTTTTCGGCAAGAGTCAGTTGTCCAAACATATTTTTGGGGTGCAGAAAATGATGACCACAAAGGCAGCTTTCCTATTAACGCTAGTTTTTCTGCTTTATTGTGGTTATTTATCTTTATATAATCTTAACGGGCATCAGCCATTCTCTAAATAAGAAAGTAATGGTAAGTTACTTATAAAAAATTGTGAAATTATAAATAGAGTGTTCAGAAGCCAATTGCTTAAAAAAGGGTTACTGTGTCTAATAAAAGTTCTAAGATTATTTAAAAACTGGAGCAAACAAGAATGTATACACATATGTATATTAAATTATGTATACAAATTTATTGGAGGATTAAAAAGTTATATACTGAATAGGAAATAGAAAAAGGACACGATTGCTTAAGTATCAGGAGGCAAGGATCACCCAACGCGTTTTGTCTTATTGACTTCTTCAATGTAGATATAGATCAATTTGATGTGATTTTGTTATCATTAAAGTTGGCAGCGCTGTTTTACACTATCATTTATTTATATATATATATATATATATGTACTTATGTAATATCTGGGCTCCCGTTTTTCTTATGAGACTGCGTCCCCTCGCAGGGCTCGCCACACTATATAAAATCAACGCCATCCATAGTTGGATAGTAGGGGTATGAAAAAATGTGGTGCATTTCACATGGGAGCCCAGATAATACATAAGTACCTGTGTGTGTGTGTGTGTGTGTAGGTAAATGTATATATACAGTATAGGGGCAACTTAAGCCATTATCTTTGGCTAAATGATTTCTGAGCGACCTTATCGCCAGTGGGTTTTTTTTGTGTTGTGGGCGATAAATCGCTGGGAGTGCGCTCTTGCAGCCAGTCCTTAATGGTCATGCACTGTACGCCAGTGATTTCTAGTCAAAATGAGGTAGAGACTGGTCCCTGATGAAAACAGTACACTGTGCTATATGGTCGCTGAGCGATATAACAAAAAAAATATATACCCAAGGTATATCGGGCGCAAATAAATATAAGAATATATGTATAATTTAAAGCATAAAATAATTAATATAATTATGGATTAGCCACAATTTTAATTTAATGTCGAGCTGCTCCCACAAGAATTATCAAATTCAACAAAGAAAACAAAATATTTATAATTTAAGAGAGCGCATTGAGTTGATTAAATAATTATTTAATGTATATAAGAAAATGTATTAACATTTCACATGTATATTTGCACGCATAGATAACAATTTATTATAAAGATAAAAAATAATAATAATAAAAATCAATATTCAAGTTAAATATAAAAGCATAACATATGTCCAGCAGCGTCCACAGTTACCCTATAAATGTATCCACTTTAGGTTGGCTCTTACCCACTTTATATAGCATCACAGTCTCCTTTAGGTGGGGAGCCTCTAGTGTCCTAATCTCTGAAGTTTTTGAGCAGAGCCCAAGATAGGCACCGGGCGACAAGCTCCTTAATGTTTGTTATATAGGAGTATTCCTTTATATGTTTGGGGATCCCAATTTGGAAGGAAAAAGTCTCCTTTATATATACGTGTCTGCTGTGTAATGGGTGTAGTGACGTGAGCGAGGTTAGGGCTGTGTAGTGGGGGTGATTTGATGTTGGTGGCCCGCTACAACCGGCGTGGCTCTGTTGGAATATGAGCCTGTGCCGGGAGCAGATCCACACCCGCCCACTTCTCGCTTCCTTCTCTGATGGCAAAGAGAGGCGTCACACTCACCCGGCCAGGTGTCCTCACAAACGAGATTGCCGCAGGTCACTCCTTGGTGCGGCCGAAGAACAACGGGTATCCATGGGGAGATAAAGGGGTCCAGTTGTAAACGAGCAGCTTTGGGTTAACTGGTAATGCTGGATGGCAGATTCCACTAGTTTGACATGTTTCTCCATCCACACTATCTGACGGTTTCCTCAGAAGCATTGATTTTTACTATTAATATTTTTTATCTTCATAATAAGCTGAGAGAGATTAGGCCATATTGCACCTTGTGTGTACATCATAAGAGGACAGTGGGGAAAACTCATACCCCCCCCCCCCCCCCCCCCCCCACACACACACCAAAAAAAACAACACTCTAAGGGGGGTATTCAATCTGGGGGTCATAGTCGTTGAGCTTGCTCAACAGCCGTGACCCTGTCCCGTTCTCGGTCTGCTCAATGTCCCGTCTACAGTGGGCCGAGATGGGGGCATGGCCACGAGCTGCAGCCGGCAGCTCATCGCTTCCTGGACATTTTCGGCAGAACGAGACCGACTGCTTGTGAAGTCGGGCTCATTCTGCCGAGCTCCTCTGTTCAATGCTGTCGGGGGAAAACAGCATTGAATAGGGCCCGGCGGCCATCTCCTCCTCAGGATTTAATACCCCCTAAAGCTCCAATCTTGAATCTTGGCTTAAAATTGCTCAGCAATATATTGCTCACTGTCCCATTTTCATCAGTGACCAGAGGGAAACAGCTGATTGCCGGGAAGCCGCCGCCGGCATGCTCCTGTGACCATGACAAGTCTAGTCATGGGAGCGTCGCCCCGTACGCACAGAGATATGGTCGTGTGTACGAGCTTAAGACAGATTTACACCTCCCTAAATGCATGCTGATGCCATTATAAATGATAACATATTATTTATTGCACGGATTGTTCTCTCCCTCCTAATCCGAGTATTACAGCCATCCCGTATGCTACTACCTCGCAGTACAGTATTTTTGGTTAATAGCTTTTATAGAGCATTTGCCAATAAAATCTTGGTCTGCTGCGTTATTTGGGAGTGAGGAGTCAATTCTTGTGTTAATAAATATATGATGATAATGTGATATAAGTAGTCTCTCACTATCTAATGCTGGGTACACACCAAAACGATTTGGATTGGATGCAAATCGTATGCAAATCGGATCGTACGATTTGCATACGATTTACATACGATTTGCATACGATCCGATCCCCTCTGTATTCAGATGAATGGATCTTTTACAGATCCTACCTGCAGCAGGTAGGATCGGATTAGGATCCAATTCAGATCCAACCAAACGATTTTGACCAAATCTGCATCCAATCAGTCTGAATTGGATCCAGATTGATGGGATTGTGCCAAAATCGTTTTGGTGTGTACCCAGCATTATACTGGACGGCCGGTGACTACTCTTGTAGGCTGCTTGGTATAAAGGGAAGCAGTCTGTTTAGGTCTGGAAGACGTATCTTCTGTATACATACATACATAAATACGCTTCTTTTTTGTGTCTGCTGAGAAATAACTTTCCAGGAACTCATCCCCTGCCCCCGAGATTCATTAAACTTCAATAGTACTTTGTACATGTAATATGTTTACAGAATTAAGTGCACCAGAATACTGGTCAAGTGTGTACTGCAGCTGCTCTGCCTTCCCCGAATCCCGTAATGCATGTCATTAACTACTTTACCTTCTAAGGACGCTACTTTACTGGTTTTTTTTATTTAACTTTTGGGATGAAAACATTTGTGTAATTCGGATGTCTGTGGAAGATCAAATATTGTACAGAGCGATAGTAGCCTCTAGTATGGGAGATTGTAAGCTCTTGGAGCAGGACCCACCTCGGCGGTTTGTCTGCTGCCACATCTTCCAAATTCACATACAATCTCTGCTAATTTTAATAATTTTAATAATAATAATAATCATAATAATAAAATTACTAATAAAAATAATGGAAAAAATAATAATTATAATTTGTTATTTCCATATTAATGTTCTGGATATATAGTTTTTTTCTGTTTTTACTTTCATATATATTTTAAATGTGTACATTTAGACTATACATCACATAAGTGTTTTTATTTAATTTTTAGTTTGTGTGAAGAAGTATATTTAAGTCCAAGAAAGGAAAGAATTTTTTTTTAAAATAACATATAAATTGCTGATATTTGTATGGTGAGATAATAAATAAAATTGCGCATAGTAAGGTTTTTTTTATTTTTTTTTCTGAAGCGGGATGATTGTTCGGAAAGATGAGTCATTGAATCTCTATCTCTCAATGTACTTAGGATATGGTGAGATGTTACTGTAGCTTTTGGTGCAATTCTGTATAAACCATTAGGTGTGTTATGATGTCATCATTTCAGTGCTCATTGTTGTGTAATATAACGCATTGTAAATTATCACACTTAGAGATTGCCCCAGAAAGGCTGAAGACTGAAGGCTGGATCTATGGTGTTTCTAGCCTACCTATAATTTTCAGTACAGGCGTGTATAACAACCCCCCCCCCCCCCCCCAAAAAAGAAACAAAAAACAACAACCACATTCACATTGCAAGCTGGACCCAGGTTATTGCCGGGTCTTCCCTGTGCCGGTCCTTCTCCAAGTCGGATGACCCAGGTCTTGAGGTCGGTGCTGGATTTTACCATGGTAGCTAATAGGGTCAGATTCCGGGGTAAAGCGACCCGGGTTAACTTTCTGTGACCCTTTCCTACCAAACGTTGACCCGGGTTACCCCGGCAATAACTCGGATTATAGTTTAATGGAAAATGGGTATTATGGAGGTCCATGTACTAATAAATATTGTGTATACCTATGCATTGTGTTGCATCTTATACTGTGGAGTTGAATCCGCTATGGGCAGTACCCATGTGAGCTGCAGTGTGGAGATGCCAGCAATGGCCCACCAATATATAGATAGATATATATATATATATGTATCGGTGATGATATCACGTATATATCATCCAGTTTGTACAGTCAATATCGCTAACGATGCGCACAACCGTGGCCGATAACAAGCTCCCCCGTTGTCTGTACATGCAGCTCAATCTGACAATATCATCAGCGACTGACCGATATTGTGAACGATATCAGCCAGTGTGTACGGGTCAACATCATTCTCCTATCGTTTCCAGTGTGTGCCCAGTATAACATGCAGGCATTGCCAACAATGTCTGCAATTGAATTGATCCCTGAAATATTAGACTTAAGTTGCGTTCTTTCAGCGCCTTTATGTATCAATGTGTAATATAATTTTGTACGTCACCTGCTGTGTAACATTTTATCTTCATACAATGCCCCTGGTATTTATCATTGGTGAAGATAGGAAACGGATTTTCTTTTTTGAGCCAGGAATGGGGGTGTTAGCCCGGCAATGTTTTGTCTAGCCAGCAGATGGCGCCAAAGACCTGAACTTGGACTTTCATTGCCAAACTGCGGGTCATAGCCCATAAGGGAAAAATCTCTTTGCCATATTAATCACATGCTTCACGCTCTAATGCTCCAGCACAATACTGTTAGAATACCAGAGAAAATAATGAGAAATTAAATTTACCACTTCTTATTTGAAGGTGCATGTTAATCAATGTGATGAGATCCTGGCATCACGCTTGCCCGATCACATGTCCGCCAGGAGCTGCTGTCTGTGTGCACAGGACCTCGGTGCCGCTGACCAATGCAAGGAAAAGTCAGCTGATGGCAGGACCGGGCACTGGCTAATTACAGTACCCAACATGGGCAACATTCCATCTGTATGAAAGTGCATGTCCCAGTGATGTTACATTGCATTCTGGGACTTGTGGTGCCACAAGCACTAATAGTGGTCTTAACGCCCAGTTCTGATGCCTTGATTCTCAGTGACTTCAGCATGAATGTGTTATTCCATATGTAGTAATCACAAGACATTAATAGAAGGACGGGCGCTTGTCCAACATTGGGAATAACACTGGTCAACATTGCACATTATAAGGATATTTGAAGTCCCCGAACAGTAATGTCCTTTATATAATTTGTCTTTTAGATATTATTACATGTTCTGTATTAGTTTGTTATTTATATTGCGCACACATATTCCGCAGCGCTGTACAGAGAATATTATTACCAGTTATTTATATAGCGCACACATATTCCGCAGCACTGTACAGAGAATATTATTACCAGTTATTTATATAGCGCACACATATTCCGCAGCGCTGTACAGAGAATAGTTGAACAATCACATCCGTCCCTGCCCCAGTGGAGCTTACACTCTATAATCCCTATCCCAGTGACTTGTATATATATACTAAGGTTCAATAACCTCCCAAACAGTTTTAAGGTGCGTACACACGGATAGATTTGGCCAACGATCTGGGCGTTCCCGATCAATTGAAACGACCAATCGTTCAAATCGTTTCGTGTGTATGAACGATATATCGAACGATGCGTGTACCCGCCGGTCGTTGGTAGAGGTCGCTGATCTTTCCTGCATGCAGAAAGATCAGCGACCAAGCGTTAACGATGTGTACCAATCATTTCATGTGTATGCCCAATGGCCTCTATGCGCTTTATGCGTTGACATGGCTGGAGTTATTTTTCAGATTAACCATCTCTGTAAGAGATGAGCAAAATATCAGCTAAAACTGCCAGCGCCGCACATTTGTTATATAAATTCAAAGAACAATTACTTTGCAAAAAGAAAAAAATACATCTCCTATAAAAGGTAACATTGCAGGTCATTATGGTGAACGAAAAATTTTTTTTGACAATTTTCACACCTATTTTGACAAATTCAATTGTCACTTAAAGGGTTAAAATTTTTTTATTATGCTACATTTACCCATAATGCTTTTTTTAATGGACTTTTAAACACTTTCACAATGACTTGCGTATGCTGCCTTGGAACCTAACTCTTGCAACTGGATACAGTGTCCCCAGCCCCTGTGTATTCCTGCCCTTACCCACTCTTAGGGGGCCCAAAGGTTTTGAACTGCGTTACATCTAGGGGAACCAGGACACGGACAAGTCGGATCAGTACACAGTAACGTTAATCTTTAGTGTAACTTCCACTTTTTATTTTTGGTGGCTTTTGAAATGTAGCCATTGTTGTCAAACAGAAGCCCGTTGTTGTGTGTGACACCTTTCCTTGCCTGGGATTGGCGGTCTCCCTCCAGCCAATTTATTCTGAATTTTTTAGTTTATTTTTTGTTATTCAAATTTGCGTGTTGAATATATTGTACATTTCCCTACATTGCTTATTTATTACTACATACATGTCACATTACATTGGTCCTTTCTTGCATATTGGTACGGACTATTGGCCTATTCCAGCATTGCACATTGGCCACCCCTCATGAGACCCCCCGCTTGTTATGCTGACCCCCTATGCACAAACAGAACGTTTACGTGCAAACCAGCAGAAGTTATGGATGATGTGACCCTCAGAGGGATCTTCTCCCGTGTTCTACTTGTGTCTTTGTCATTGTAAACAGCCAATGATCATGGTTGTCACTGTCCTACCAGCCGCTGTAGTAACCGGAGAAGCCCAGTTTGGCCTTTGTGAATATTTTGGCTTTGGTCTCTACTCCGGCATCAGAGGAGGGAAAGGGCTGACACAGAAGAGAATTGACGGTCCGGGCTAATGAGGAACAGTTGAGAGACATGCTGCATCTCAGCGGAGGCCATTGTGGTCTGTCTCCGTGCCAAGATATTCCTTCGACAGGCACCGATGCCCATGTAAATATGATATATTCCGCCAACGCTGGGGACTCATTAAGGACTGAATGAGCTGAAATTAGGGAGGGGGATTTGAGTATAAATCTCTCCATGCATTACGTATTGTGTACATCTTCCTGTGCTGTCAGAGATTATTACACTCCATATAATATATCTGCCTTTCTGTCATCTGTGATCCGGAACGCGTGCTGCCTAGATTTGCCATGTATTTTTACAGACCTGCTGACGGAACCATATACACAAAGCATTAATGCAGCAGTATTGATGCGATCAGCGATAGTCTATGGCCAATGTTAAATCTTTTTACTATCAATAGAGGGGAACCAGATTGTTTCCTGCCATTGATACTATAAAGTTTTTTGTTTTGTTTTTTTAATCTCCAAGGTATCGGCCCCCAACACCCACAAAGCACCACACCAGGCCATGATTAACCAGCAGTTCATGGAACATTAAATCACGGTATCATAACCTTGGATAGTAACCCACCAATAGCCATCCCTACTTTACCATAGGAGGATTAACAAACAAGAATCCAAGAAGAGGGTTCACTGTTACAACAAGGAGAGGCTCCAACAGTGACCATTTTTAACACCGCGCCACCTACTGTCCTTCTGGCTTCTTAAATGTTCTCAGCCTGTAGCTGTTGTTATACTCCAAAAATGAGAGAAGACTGCAGCCAGTGGGAACATGTGGTTCTCAAACTGTGGGTCCGGACCCCCAAGTGGGTCCCGACCTTCTCAGTATGGGGTTGCAATTATTCAAAAATCTGTTGAATTGTTTATTTTAGACTCCTCCCATCATTTTATGCCTCCACAATGCTGCCATGCAGGTGCTCTCTGATGACTACACGTGTTATGTGATCTTCTGCAGTAACTTTCTGGGGTCCCGTAATTATTTTTATTGTCTGATGGGGTCCCAGAGCAAAATAGTTTGAGGACCTCTGCACTAAACTATTCAACATGGTCACACATGGAACCTTATCTTTAAGACTTCCCCCTCTAATTTCAGAGGGTGTCCTATTATTTATTGTAAAATACCATTTTATTCAACAATTAATACATGATAGATAGATATATATATGGCTATTTTTCAGCAGGCTCCAGCAGGAACTGAGGCCCTTATTCTAGTTCACTCTTTCTGACAAAATATTTCTTAGATGGACAAAACCATGTGCACTGCAGGTGAGGCAGGTGTAAAACCCCACCCAAATCTAATTCTCTCTGCACAAGTAACACCTGCCTCACCTGCAGTGCACATGGTTTTGACCATCTAAGAAATATTTTGTCAGAAAGAGGGAACTAGAATAAGGGCCTCAGTTGCTGCTGGAGCCTGCTGAAAAATATATATATATATTAGCTACCTACAGGCTTATCTAGCATTAAGGGCCTAATTCAGCCATGTAAGCAAATGTCGTTACAGCTTGGTAAGCGCTTCCTTGTTCCTATTCTGATTGGCTACAGGATACGGTCTTATTGTCGACAGTACTTAGGTCGACACTGTTGGGTCGACAGGTGGGAAGGTCGACAGGTGTCTAGGTCGACAAGGGACAAGGTCGACATGGGTTTTTTCACTGTTTTCTGAGCTTATATGTGCCGACAGACGGTATTTCGTGTCCTACCATCCACTAGGGCGTGGTGGGAGAATAAAATAGTGTGCTGAGTGCAGCGAGGCACCGTGCCCGAAGCATTGCGAGGGGCTGCGGTTGACTACCAACTGTGTCCATGTTGACGGTGTCGACATTCGGGTATAAAAACCAGTGAAAAAGGCCATGTCGACCTAACGACCTGTTGACCTAACGCATATGTTGACCTAAATCCATGTCGACCTAGACACCTGTCGAACTTCACCCATGTCGACCTAGAACCCTGTCGACTTTCCCACCTGTCAACCTAATGACTGTCAACCTAACTATAGTGGATAAAACGATCCACACCCATTGGCTACAGCTTAGTCTAGCGCTACTTTATTCCTATTCTGATTGGCTACAGCTTGGTCTAGCGCTACCTTATGCCTATTCTGATTGGCTACAGCTTGGTCTAGCACTATGAGCCAGTAGCTATAAGCTGCACATTATCCTCCTTGCTAAGTGAGCGGTGGCATCTTCTCGGCACCAGCTTGGCATTGCCCCAGTTCGTGACATCATTAGACGATGCTTCCCAGCCACCGCACACCACTGCGTTTCCCAATGTGTCAGCGTGAGAGGAACGAGAGGCTTTTACAAGACAGCTGAAGCTCAGCCAAGACCCCCACTCTACAAGAGCTCCCTTTAATCAGGTTAATCCCTGATGTTGTGATCAGCGAGGGACCCCCCAGCCTTAATAAGGTGTTAAGTGCCAGGTCAATGCATGTTACCCCATAAACTTTCAGCAGAGAGAAGACAATAACAAGGTGGAATGACGTGTTTATTGGAGGGGTATGGAAGCGATTAACCACAAGTCGTTAGGATGTTTCTGTGCTGCCAGCTAGATCCTCTTCTCTTATCTAGAGGCAAAAATGTTTATTTTAACTGAGAAAGATTTTATTTATTTCTGACGCATAGGGTAGCATGGCCCAGTACGGGAGAGATGGCGGAGCATGGTACAGTACCGGTGAGACGAGATCGGGGCTATTAAGTGTACCGGTACCGCTGACCCATCATTACAAATGCAAGGTGCTATAATACGGAGGTGGTATGGAGACAGAACGGGGAGCACCGCTCTTCACTGTAAATGGTGATACAGTTGGTCCACACTCTATGATTTGCCGCCACCCCCACCGTAACGGGGTCCTTCTCATGGTAAATGGTGATACAGCTGGTGTACGCTCTATGATCTGCCGCCACCCCAACCGTAACGGGGTCCTTCTCATGGTAAATGGTGATACAGCTGGTCTACGCTCTATGATCTGCCGCCACCCCAACCGTAACAGGGTCCTTCTCATGGTAAATGGTGATACAGCTGGTCTACGCTCTATGATCTGCCGCCACCCCAACCGTAACGGGGTCCTTCTCATGGTAAATGGTGATACAGCTGGTGTACGCTCTATGATTTGCCGCCACCCCAACCGTAACGGGGTCCTTCTCATGGTAAATGGTGATACAGCTGGTCTACGCTCTATGATCTGCCGCCACCCCAACCGTAACGGGGTCCTTCTCATGGTAAATGGTGATACAGCTGGTGTACGCTCTATGATTTGCCGCCACCCCAACAGTAACGGGGTCCTTCTCATGGTAAATGGTGATACAGCTGGTGTACGCTCTATGATTTGCCGCCACCCCCACCGTAACGGGGTCCTTCTCATGGTAAATGGTGATACAGCTGGTCTACGCTCTATGATCTGCCGCCACCCCAACCGTAACGGGGTCCTTCTCATGGTAAATGGTGATACAGCTGGTCTACGCTCTATGATCTGCCGCCACCCCAACCGTAACGGGGTCCTTCTCATGGTAAATGGTGATACAGCTGGTCTACGCTCTATGATCTGCCGCCACCCCAACCGTAACGGGGTCCTTCTCATGGTAAATGGTGATACAGCTGGTCTACGCTCTATGATCTGCCGCCACCCCAACCGTAACGGGGTCCTTCTCATGGTAAATGGTGATACAGCTGGTGTACGCTCTATGATCTGCCGCCACCCCAACCGTAACGGGGTCCTTCTCATGGTAAATGGTGATACAGCTGGTCTACGCTCTATGATCTGCCGCCACCCCAACCGTAACGGGGTCCTTCTCATGGTAAATGGTGATACAGCTGGTCTACGCTCTATGATCTGCCGCCACCCCAACCGTAACGGGGTCCTTATTCTTTCATTGCTCATTATTATGTTTACAATATAACTAAATGCATTTGCACCCTAAATCATTTTGTCCTGTTTGTTCTAAAAGTGTCAACCCGACAGTACTGGCTTCTAGTTATGGGGTGTGAATTATTAGGTCAGCAGGGCCTGAGTTGACAGTCAGTAGGTCGACCATTATTTGTCGACACATCAAAAAGGGTTCGACATGAAATAGGATGACATTGACAAAAGGTCAGCACGGGAAAAAACCGACATGAGTTTTTCACGTTTTCTTTTTGTAGTCTGAGCCCGGAGTCCACTATTTCGAGCTCGGAGCCTCGCTACGCACAACACACTATTATGATTTCACTCTGTGCCGACATGGAGGGGAAATAAAGAACAAGTCAGTTTAAAAAGAAATCATGAAAAATTCACGTCGACCATAATCACGTTCACATCTTACTTGTGTAAACATTTTGTAAATATCTACCTATCGCATGTAGACCTTTTTCATGTGTCGACTTATAGTCTGTCGACTAATATTGGTCGACTTATTGACTGTTGACCAATCAACCGGAACCCCTAGTTATGGTAAAGAGCCACCATGTGGGATATGATCATTAGGTCGACGCTTTGAAGGACAACTTACATTGCGTCAACCACTGAAGTTTGAAAGGGTTTGAATGTCGACATAAGCTTTAGGTCGACAATTGGAAGGTCGACAGTGAAATGGTTGACATGAGTGTTTGTTTTTTGAGCCGACTTGTGCCGAGGGGCGGCATTTTATACCCTACCTACGACTAGGGCGCGGTGGGAGAATATAAGTGCGCCATGCGCAACAGCATTCGGGACAAGAAAAAGGGAAACTTATGTCGACCTAATTCTTGTGTCGACCTTAGCCATTCCACCTATTTCAGGTTTGACCTAAGCCCTGTCAACCTTCAGTGGTCAACCTAATGTATACCGACCTTCATTGAGTCATTCGTATGACCCCCCCCCCACGCTGGGGGTCATGCTCTCAGAGTAACGGTCACAGTAGCCAGCCGGTGCTGCAGCACCTTCCATGGGAGCGGAGTATATCTCTATCTCATATCGCAGGGGTGTTCAGTATGCCACCATTCAGCGACTGGGGAACTACACATCCCAGCAAGCCCTGTCGCAGGTTTACTATGCCCTAATAGCAAAGCTGTGGCGGGCATGCTGGGATGTGTAGTGCAACAGCCACTGGTGGGCTAAAGCTGTATAGTAGTTTGTCATACTGTATGAGTAACTCGTCCCAGGACCGCCAGCACTGATTCCTCCTCTTCTTGTGGACGTAAAGTGCTCAGTCCCTGCACAGATGTACAGTACTAAGCCTTGGAGAGGGATAAAGTGGAGAAAGATAAAATACCTGCAGTCAGCTCCTAACTGCCATGTTACAGTCTGTGTTTAAAAACGGATTCTTAGTCCCCGTCACGTAGCCTGTAAGATGAAGTAGCACACACACAGGTGTAGCTGTATTATAAGGACACTTGTCGTGCTGATATTACATTTCCTGCTTCACCTTGTTACCGAGGCAGAGAAGATGTACACCAGAGCGGGGGATTGACACCCCCCCCCCCCCCCCACTCCGGCGATTTTCCCGCTGAGCGCACGGTATGTCAGCTTAATGCTGACACACTGTGTCCCCCTGCCAGGCCAGCTGCACAGGTACCACCTAGGGATCTTTTACAATGTGTTGGTGAGTAATGAGTGCACCTGTGCACCTACTGGGTGACCTGGAGAACATGAGCTGTTGGGGGGTCCTGAGGACCGCTGCTATAAGTTGCAGTAGAGCACTCCACCCCTGGACAGACGTCTAAGGGGTCGATCCTATTAGGTCCGACGGGTGCGAGGTGCCATTCTGGTGCCGTGTTCATACATTTAAATGCCGGCATTGGCCCCCGATTCAGCCCGATCTTCAGCGGATGAGACCATTCTGTGTGTCCACATTTCTTTGATCCTATCAAAGAACATAAAAGGGACTTTTGGAGTGTGGGCGGGTCCATGTGATGTCATGAGGTCACACGGTAGTGGCGCTATGCTCCTCTGGGAATGTTTTGGATGGCCAGGTATCTGTATGGGGCACCTTGTCATCTGCCTTGGTGTAGACCAGTGGTTCCCAAACTGTTTTTGAATCAAGGCATCCTAAAGAGACCGCTTTTTCTTCCTCGCTCTCCATGGCAGCCATTACTCTGGGTATTCCCTCTCTCTCCAGGTATAGACAGGTAGATTTGAAACTCCTCCCACCTTGGGTATATGTCTGCCTCCTCCCCTTCCTCTCCAGTCTTTTTTCCTGTCTCTAAGTTAGACTAGGTAGAAGAGGTTTGTTATTTTTTTTGTTTGTCCAGACTTACCTCAGCATTGACAGCCAGACGTCCCTGCGTGGCCGGGCTGATATGGGTGACTACCCGGGGAGAAGAGGGTGCTCATCAGGCAGCGTCCTGCTCTGAGTTACTTTCGGGATGGCCGGCAGCACATAGCGGCAGAATGTGGGCTCCGTCATCCCCCAAAGGATTTGTGACAAGCGTCAGTTGGAAGCGAGAAGCTGGCTACTGAGCAGGGCCGGAGGACACGCGTACTGTGACGAGGCGGAAGTGACGCGAAGGTCCCTCTGCTGAAGTGAGTGGTAGCAGGCAACCGCAGCTAAGGGCGGAAGTAACACACGGCGTCCGGAAGGATGCAATGCGCAGCTGCAGCCGGCGGGCGCTGGGTTTTAAAAAGCTGCCTGGACCTGAGCGCTAGTACTCACTAGAGCAGCGCTACTCGCAGTCATGGATCCAGAAGCTAATCCTTCTCCCCTCATGCCTGAAACTGCCGTGGAGCTGATGACCCGCTCATAAAGAAGTTTTGCCAGGCAATAAAGAGAGAGCGTCCTAGAATTAAAGAACCAGTGGCCCCATGGGACCTAAATCTGGTCCTTAATGCCCTCATGATAGCCCCCTTCGAACCTTTGGAAGAGGTGCACATGAAATTCGTTACATGGAAGGTAGTCTTCCTTACAGCAGTCACGTCCGCACGTAGGGTGAGTGAGCTACAAGCCCTCTGGGCAGAACAACCGTACCTCAACATCCTTCACGATAGGGTCCTGTTAAGAACGAACTCTAAATTCCTCCCTAAAGTGGTTTCCAACTTTGCTCTGAATCAGGAGATCATTCTGCCAGCCTTTTTCCCAGAGCCAAAGACAGAGGAGGAGAGGAAGATGCACGCGCTTGATATGCCGAGGGCTATTACTCTATATCTAAAGAGGTCAGAGGGAAGTAGAAAATCCAAGCAGCTATTTGTCCTGCACTCAGGTGCAAGAAAGGGCGGAGCAGCTTCCAAGGTGACTATAGCTCGTTGGATAACGGAGACTATAGCGTTCGTCTATAAGGAAGGAGGCTTGGAGGTTCCAAGAGAGCTGAGGGCACACTCTACCAGGGCCATATCTACATCTTGGGCCAACAAGGCGAGACTCTCAGCAAAGGATATCTGTGCAGCAGCAACATGGAGCTCGCTACATACTTTTGTGAAACATTATAATGTGAACGTATCTCCTGCCCATTTTGGGAAGGTGGTGCTACAACAGGCTGTAATGCAATAATTCAATATATATATACTTAAGCATCATCTTGGTTGTGTCTATATTTATTTCTGGTCCCCCCCATGTTTTTATGCTTTGGTACATCCCAGAGTAATGGCTGCCATGGAGAGCGAGGAAGAAAGGATTCAATTATACTTACGATAATTCCGTTTCTTCTGAGCTTCTCCATGGCAGCCTATAAATTTCCCTCCCTGTTTATGATATATATTAGAGACACTCAAAAGACTGGAGAGGAAGGGGAGGAGGCTGACATATACCCAAGGTGGGAGGAGTTTCAAATCTACCTGTCTATACCTGGAGAGAGAGAGGGAATACCCAGAGTAATGGCTGCCATGGAGAAGCTCAGAAGAAACGGAATTATCGTAAGTATAATTGAATCCTTTTTTTATGGCACCCCGAGACCAACAGCTTCTTACTAACAAATCTTTTAATATTAGAAGTACTTAATACATATAATAAGTCGTTATTGTTCTATTTCCTCCTTAGGTTCAGTTATTTGGTGAGGGACAGGATTCGCTTCTGTTTGTCCATATAAATCATGATTAGAAGCCACAAGAACTGGTTTTGCCTATTACTTTGATCACAAATAATTTGAGTTGGTCCTGGACCACCAACCCAAGGCACCCCTGCAAGTGTCCAGAGGCACCCCAGGGTGCCATGGCTGAAAAAGCAATGAATAGTAATTATGGCATATATATATATATATATATATATATATATATATATATATATATATATATAGATAGATATATATGCAGCAGGGGTGGTGTAGTGGTTAGCATTACTCCCTCACAGTGCTCAGGTCATGGAATCGATGCCCACCATAGCCATATCTGTGTGGAGTTTGTATATTCTCCCCTTATTGCGTGTGTTTCCTCCCACACTCCAAAAAATATACTGGTAGGTTAATTGGCTCCTAACAAAATGACCCCCTAGAATGTCTGTGTGCGTGTGTGCGTGTGTGCGTGTACATGTGGTAGGGAATATAAAGTGTAAGCCAGCTGCACAGGTACCACCTGTGGATCTTTTACAGTGTGTTGGTTAGTAATGAGTGCACCTGTGCGCTTACTGGGTGACCTGGAGAACATGAGCTGTTGGGGGGTCCAGAGGACCGCTGCTATAAAGCAGCCCATACACGCTGCTCTGTGGGCGTGCTGTACTAGCACGGATTGCATTGCATTGCATGTGCATCCGTTGTGCATGCAATGAGATGAAACCTAAGTACAAAAAGTATGTACAAGCACATACTTTTTGTACTTAGGTTTCATCAAATTGCATGCACAACGGATGCACATGCAATGCAATGCAATCCGTGCTAGTACAGCGCGGAAAGCACGCCCTCATAGCAGCGTGTATGGGCTGCTATAAGTTAGATCTTTGATCTTTGCGAGTGCGCTGTGTCCGATGTTGCTGCCTGCGCCTCTGTATCGGGCCCAGAGATACTTGCTGTGTATAATTGTCCCTTTACGTTTCTGCCAGATGTAATGTCCTTATTATTACTGCGCACTACAATCCCTCCTCTGTATGTTGCATACTACTGCAAATCCATGTTTTATTTTAAATCCACAGTGACACCCGTTTTTCACACTTTATTATATTTTTGTGTCTAATATATTTAATATATAATATACTTTTATATTTTTATACTATGCACCAAAAATGAATTTAGATCTTTCTATATATTACGTATTTTTGCTTTATTCCCTATGTATGGGGATCGTATTGCTTGAATATTATTATTATTACTACCTTTCATTAACCCTGTGAGTGCCAACATTGCTGTGAGTGATCCTCACAATATCCGCTAAAAATGCCAGTGCCGCTCACAGAGACTGTTCTGTTAGTATAAATATATACAGATACAGACATGTCAGTTACTGTCACAGCTACTGTTCTGTTAGTATAAATATATACAGATACAGACATGTCAGTTACTGTCACAGCTACTGTTCTGTTAGTATAAATATATACAGATACAGACATGTCAGTGATACCACTTTCACATCGCCGACACGTTTTAAAAACCGGTATTTAAAACGGTAATTAAAACGGGTCAGAGCCTTAACATTGCCGCAGATTACCGTTTTAAATACCGGTTTATACCCCTTTCACATCGCACTTTTAAAACGGTAAATTGCAGTTTTTTTTTTTTCCCTTTTTAAAACGTTTAAGCCTGCACTGTGAATGCATAGCATTGTACACATTCACATTGCACAAAAAACGGCAAGGAACCGTGTAGGACTCTGCTTTTTACACGGTTCGAAATGCCAGTTAACTTTAAACGGTAAATCGGCTGTGGTGCATTCACAGTGCAGGCTTAAACGTTTTAAAAAGGGAAAAAAACGGCAATTTACCGTTTTAAAAGTGCGATGTGAAAGGGGTATCACTGTCACAGCGGCTGTTCTGTTAGTATAAATATATACAAATACAGACATGTCAGTAATACCCCTTTCACATCGCACTTTTAAAACGGTATATTGCCGTTTTTTTCCCATTTTAAACCGTTTAAGGCTGCAATGTGAAAGTGCCAGAGTTGATTTACCGGTTAAAGTTAACCGGTATTTCAACACCGTTAAAAAGCAGAGTCCTACACGTTTTAAAGCCGTTTTTTTTGGCAGTTTGAACAGCTCTATTTCATTGGCTTGAAACGTGTCCCTTGGGGGTTAAACGGGTTGAATGTTTGAATGGTATTAAATGATTTTTAAAACGGTTTTCACCTGCAATGTGAAAGGTCTCAAGGCTCAGACCCGTTTTAAAGTCCCATTTAAGAATACCGTGTCATTACCCATTTCTGCAATGTGAAAGCAGTATTACTGTCACAGCTACTGTTCTGTTAGTATAAATATATACAGATACAAACATGTCAGTCAATTGAAGTTTAGTTAAATATCGCACCCAAAATAAAGAACCGTTACTGTCACAGCGGAGAACCGTTACTGTCACAGCGAAGAACCGTTACTGTCACAGCGGAGAACCGTTACTGTCACAGCGACTGTTCTTTTTTTTTGGTGCAATATTTAATGGATTTATAGGGGATCTCTAACCGCAACGCCGGCACTCAAAGGGTTTAATAAAAATGTTTTACATTTTCACACCTATTTTGTTTAAAAAAGGCGTCCAAAAGGGTTCTGTAGCGACGCAGAAGATTTGCATGCGCACGTATGTGTGTGTGTACCTATCCGAGTGATGTGCGGTGTATGTGCCCTCCGCTCTTCAGTTCTCCAGCACAGAAGCACACCAATACCAGTTATAAAGCAACCTTAACAATTAGACGCACGGTCCGCCTCTAGTCCTAACGCCCGGTCAGGGGTGCAAAGTCGCAGCCTTTTCGTGACCCCTAGCCTCTGTTTTGAAGTCCCCCTTGACCTGCCCCAGTAACGCAACCAAAATAGTCCAGCATACGGAAGCAGAGATCACTTAATACCTCAGCCAGCGAGCGGGCCGCCTCTGGGACGCTTGCCTTTAATCTCCCCATCCACACAGCGCTCGTTTTAATTTGCAAAATTGAACCCAGGTTGAGTGCAGTAAATCCGAGGTTGGGTAAATATTCATTGCACCACTGATCTAACATGTCTCCATTTCATTCTGTGTGATTGGAAGAATTACCTTCCCGGGCCGCAGAGACTCACAGGCTGATTCCTATTTGAGATAGGTTAGCTGCTCGCACTCCTGTACGTGACACAAGGCAAACAGGAATATATTCCTGGAGCCTCTTTCCATACCCAAGGGGACGAGTGTTGCGGGCTGGGATCTCGGTGAGGAGCGCAGGCTGTCGGAGGGTTTGTTGGTAAAACAGAGCAATAATTGGTGACACTGCCGTTTTCTCTATTGTCAGCCACATTACGGAGTTCTCCTGTCACATTAGGTATTCTTTCATAAATTGTGCTGCGCCGTAACCTGTAGCAACCAACCGGACCAGATTTTAGCAGTTTGGGTATGGTGCGGGAAGGCTGTAATCTGATTGGTTGGTATGGTTTACAGTTGTTTTCTAGCAACCCCAATATTTTAATTGGGCTGCTACGGGCAGATCCCTTCCATAGGACTCCATACAATATGCAATTTCTCTGAGGGGAGAAGTCTCATACGATTCCCCCTGAACCGCTCGGTAGCTTCCTGGACCGCGGGATCCCATGAACGTCCTATTCATCTATATAATCCCAGTCTCTGAGGGTGATCGGCTCTGTGCGGATGTGTTGTCCTGTGCACACCAGAGGCAGCCATTTTGTATTCCCGTGAATGTGGCCTATACTATGTTACATGCCTGATGACTCAGTGATTGATGTCACTGATGCCTGTTGACCTGATACATTGCTGTCTGGCCTCTGATGTGTGAGTGGGTGAGATGTACTGTTGTGTGGATGATAAGTAACTCTTATAAATACACACACACAAAAAAACATCAACTTATTGTTGTTTGAAAAATCGTTATGGTTTAAAGGACAGTCAATAGTTTCGACACCAAATGGTCGACTTGAACAAGGTCGACACATGCAACAAACACCCCCCCCCCACACACACACACACACACACGAAAATGGTAAAAATAAACAGGAGTTTTAAATGTTCTTCTCTGGTGTTAGTTTGTAATTTTTTAACGCATGGTCCCTAAATTAGTGCACCGCGTCAACTTTTTTCCTGTGTCGATCTTGTCAGTGTCAACTATATGGTGTCACCCTATTAACAGGATACCTGGAAAAATAACAGGAGCTGATTGGCTGGAACTTTATCACTTTCCACGTTATCTCTCTCCACTTTTCAGTCTCTAACGCTTCGTACATGAAAACAATTAGTCTTTGCTCAGTTTTTCATGTTGATTTGACCACTGGGTGGCCCCCTCTGCAATGCATCTAATTCACACCTGAACACTGCGGGGGCTCTGCAATCAGATAGCCGCCGCCCAGCCAGTCTGTGATTGGCTAGCAAAAATCAAGCCGACTGCAAATCACTCACCATCTCAAACCGGCCAATCAGGGCAGGAGCTGACGTCACACCCTCTCGCCTCGGCAGGCCTGCGGTTTTCCTAATACTCCCAGAAAACACCCACAAATGTCGGCTTCCTGTCAATCAATCTGTGAATGTCCAGCAGTCAGGTTATTGCTGTTGTTTTACACTTTCTGGCCTTGCTACGATCCGTACGCATGCACAGATGGTCGTAAGGTGTGTGAATTGGCACAGCAGGGACCAGTTCTGAATAACCCCCAGTGATCGGATTGTATTTGGTGTACCCTCAGCCTTTATAAGGGACCACACATTAACATAGGGGCAATTTATCAAAGCTGGGAGAGGGATAAAAGTGGAGAGAGGTAAAGTACCAGCTAACCAGCTCCTGTTATACCCCTTTCACGACAGAAAATACAGTCTAGGGCTCAAACAGGGACATTCCCGGGTTAGCCTTTTTCACACCAGCCTAGTACCTGCATTTTCTGGTGAGGAGGGCAGCGTCATCCGGACTGTCCAGGCAGCGGCGGCTTGGTGCTTGTAGCGCTATTTGCCAGGCAGCAGGCCAGGAAGTGCTGCTGAATTTGAAAACATTTTTAAAAGACTTGCCGGTCGCTGATTGGCTGAGAGCGTCCGGCCAGTCTTTTTACATGTTTTCAAATCCAGCGCTACAAGCACCCAGCCGTCGCTGCCTGGACCCCGCCGCCTGGGTAAGTTCCTTTCACACCAGCCCGTAACCTGGGCTGGTCGCGGCAGCAACCCTGCTAGCTACCAAATTTTCCCAGGAATTTGGCTCTGGAATCTTCGCTAGTCACGGGTTGTTCTTGGGGCCAACCCGGGAATTTCGGCTGGTGTGAAAGGGGTATTACATGACAGTTAGGAGCTGATTGGATGGTAGTTTATCTCTCTCCAAGCTTGATAAATGCCTTGCCTATTATTTAAATTTAAATCCCCTCTATCTGCAGTGACAGCAGGCGCTTTACAATAGTGTTGCAAGTTATAACAAACCAGGATGACCACAAAGCAGAAGGGAGGGTGGCCATCTGCCCACCGTCACCGGTACAGAGTCTGTGGCTCTCCTACAAGGCATGCTGAGCACATTGTGGCCACATTACTGCTGGGATCTATAGAATTGGGACTCCCCAAGGTGTCAGGGAATCTTCTCATCACCTCATCCTTCCAACATGAGCGTCCAGAAGTAATACCAGACCTCATAGGTCTTCATCCTTCAGTTATAAAATAGTTACTATAACCCCAGAAACCAAAAAGTTTGCGGATAACCCTCCAGCACCTAACGAGTCTCTCCGAGCCTCCGACGAGAAGTGCGTATCCGGCTAGTGTAACGTCCCATTTTGTGTCCCACTGTTCTGCCTTTCTGGAATTTCCTAAGGAATGTTCTAGCTTGTACTCGGCTTCCTTTCTTTCTTTTCGCTGACTTTCATTTTTCCGTGACCTTGAAAGGTGATACGCTGAATTAATGCTGTTTCCCCTCGTCAAATGATTCCGCAGAATAGACGTTCCGTCGCAGCCTCACCAGCCGTCCTATTAGTGTGCTGCATTAACGCTGCAGGAGCTCTCAGGCATTTACAATTACCATTATTAATTGTGGTTTGGACCGAAGCTAGAGGTGATCCGTCATACAATACTCTCTTAAATGCCAGTTTAACGCCACTTGGTATGCCGCTTGCAAGAGAAAGGAGTCTGTATATTTATTTTAATTTAAACAGCAGTTTCGGCAAGAACTTGAAACGTCTCCTATATTTCAGGTGGATATTGTTATAAAGTCTCCGGTAACTTCTCTGTCTCGTAATTGTTAAACGGAACTTCTCAGCAATGCACGGTTGGCTCTGCGCGGAGATCGAAATCTATCCGTCTAACCGGAAGCCCTGACCCTAAACCTAGGACATGTTTTACACTCAACACGAAAACCGTTTCAATCCGCTTCCTAAATTCTACTTTGTGGTAGGAAATTCAGGCGTTCGCTTTTTTCCTGAAGCGCTACCCCAAGGGTATTCACCTTTTATGGCCGTCTGCGTGGACCCCGTTCCTTCCGGTTTCGTCTCTCCAGACGTAAGGTGGAGCAAGGGCCGATACAAAAAAAGTGTCTTCATAGCACATTTGCGCTTATTCAATTATCGGCATGCACGGAGCAAAATTGCGCAGTGTGCCCTATATAAGCTCGTCAGCGCATCAGGACCTAAATATGGATGATAGGTTACCCATCAGAGTTAACAAAAATGATAAAAACTCAATTATCCCCAGGGACAGGCAACGCATGGTACTGCAGATGAAAAACGACACATCCCAGCATGCCTTTTCACCATTTTGCTGTTACGCCCCATAAACACAATGGGGTTATTCACGTTGGCTCAATAAGCAGCAAAAATCGAGTGCTGAAACGCCCAGGGGACGCCCATAAAACACAGGGCTTTCCCATTGGAGAGTCCCATTGCACCTCTATCCTCCCCCTGTCCTCCCTCCCAGCAGTGAACAGCCGGGCGAGTGTGTAGGTCGCATTTGGCCACTTCTGAGTGTTACAGAATTAGGCACTAAGTCAGTCGTGTCCAATCTATGGCCCTCCAGCTGTTGTGAAACTACAAGTCCCATCATGCCTTGCCACAGTTTTGCTATTAGAGAATGCTATGTCAAGGCATGCTGGGATGTATAGTTTCACAACAGCTGGAGGGTCACAGTTTGGGCATGCCTTACAGTGATATTTTTACACTTTTGAGGGATAGAGTTTGTTATAACGCCCAGTGTGTACGCCCAGTTTGTACGCTTGCCAAGGAGTTCAAGGGAAATCATTAACGATTTATCGCTCATGAAGGTTATCACCTTCGGACATTGCCTAACCCTGGTCTAGAAGGAGGTAACTGTATTTAGTACAGCAACCCTCCCCGACCTTTGGAGAGGAAGAATTCTCCAGAAATAATACACTACCCCGAAAATAGAAGGGTGTGTTATGTGATGTTTGTGTACCTACAACACACCCTCAACCAATTTATACCCCTTTTACACCAAAATCCCTGGTCAGACCCTGGTCTTTGTACACAGGAGTTTCCAGGGTTGGACCCAGCTTCATACCCCATTTACACAGCACTGTGACCCAGGTCTGCGCCATTTACACTGAACCTGGGTCAGCCCTGCTTTTCCCTATGGATGACATTAAAAATGTCCATTTTAGAACTGATAAACTGCCATCCAACCTTCAAAAAGTTTTATTCAGTGCTCAAGCCTACATAGCGGTATAAAAGTGCAGCATCACCCATGTGCTCTCCCCAGCCCCTTCCCCTGCAGCAGCAGACCGTATCACCCATGTGCTGCCGCCAGTCGCCCCCCCCCCAAAAAAAAAAAATAATATAAACGACACTGCATCCAATTATGATTTCTGTGTGCACTGCCTGTATGCTCCCTGGCTGCTGTCTTTTGCCACTGCAGCGCACTGTGGAAAGGCATCCAGCACTTCTGGTATCCTTTCAGCACTACCCGGATGTCCCAACCTGGGTTGGGACCATTTACACCGCCCACGACCCAGGTCTAACCAGTGTTCAACCCTGGTCAGGACCTGGGTAGGAGACCAGTGTTACTGGACCTGGGTTGACCCCTTTTACACCAACGTTGACCTAGGTCCGACCAGGGTTATTCCTTGGTGTAAAAGTGGTAGGAAAAATATTTTTTAACAATACGGGAGTTTCTAAAGTGATGTCTGGGGCCATTTATAATGTGTGCACTGACATTGCTGCAGATGTCTTGCAAATACTGTATTTTTCTGCCATTTTTGCAAATGACATTTCCTTGCAATTCCTATCGGGATGTCGTCTGTACCCCCAGGCTGCAGTGATCTTGCAATCTAGTCTTTTTGTTTTATTTGTACACAACTATTATACTGCTGATTAAGCTTGTACGTCATGAACTGATACTCCCAGAATCCCCGCGGGGGCTGCATGCAACACGATGATGTCTCAGAAACAGGGTATAGTAAATGAATTGCTTTAATAATGTTCCGAACGAGAGCTTGTTGTCTGCCAGGGTACGGACAAGAACACTTAACACAGTCTCATATCGATTGTGGCTGTTTTTGGACTGCTCCCCGGAGGTCAGGCTTCATCTGTTTACCAGCCGCAAATTGCGTTCACGAGAACCTTCAGAGTAGATCTTGGGTTTATTCTCAGCTGATGGAGTATTAAGTCACCTGCATCAGTTTACACATTTCAAAGTCATGGGGGGGGGGGGGGGGATTTACGAAAGCTTGTAAAAATGAAAAGTGGTGGTGTTGTCTTTGGCAATAATTTCACTGTTGCGTTCTACGAAATGATTGGTTACTATGTGCAAGCAATCATGGTCTTCATCGATAATCGTTACAATTTTGCTAATTCCGATGGGCTGGAACGGCAAACTCTAAATATTGTCCAGTGTGTACGCTTAAAGCTGTTGACAATGCGGTCTCCCGCGCATCATCAGTGACATCATCCGTTGCCCCCTGCTGCAGGTGGCAGGAGACATTGCTACTGGGAGGGCCATGGTGAGGAATGCCGCATGACCTCTGCTCCAATGCCACTATTGCATCCTGCTGGATCCCTGCCGCGCATGATGTCGCTGGGCACAGACATCGTTAAGTGTGTACCCCTTTCTTTGTGTCATCCAATGGGAGGGATCTCTTGTAATTACCACTGTAGCATAGACAAACGAGTCTCTCCATAATTTCCATATACGTTCTAGGTTCCGTAAACAGTTGTTTAATCTAAGAGCTGAAATAATTTATTTTGGCACTTTCGATGTTAAACTGTAAGGTTACCATAGAGGCGCTACTGATTTGCCTGGTCAAAGTCCACTATAAGACCGCGGAGACCAGAAATCTGTAATGCATTTTCTTCTTAACTCAGAATAAGATAGATACAACCAAGCTCTTCACCCAAATCAATATGCAGAGCACACGAGGGATGTTTTCTGCATTGCGTCTTTGTTTTCACTTTGATGTTTTTAAATTGTAACATGCAGTTTTCTTCCGGTAAGAATTGTTTTTCTTTTAAAATGCCGCACTAATACGTATGAAGATGGGGGGGGGGGGGGGGGGGGGGGGTGCTTCTGTGTGAGATTATTTAAATACATAAGTGTTCAGGGATGGAGTTTGTGTTATTTTATGTAATCATTAGACAACTGACCAGGAATAATGTACTCTTGTTTTCTCCGTACAGGTGACGAAGAAGGTGAAGAGCATGCAGATGTTCCACCGGCCAGTTAGCAGCGCCATGCAAGGGGACCGCCTGGGGATCTGTGTCACCCAGTTTGACCCCAAACTGCTAGAAAGAGGTTTGGTTTGTACCCCAGAGTCCCTGCACACCATCCACGCGGCCATAATATCTGTCAAGAAGATCTCCTACTTTAAGGGAACTCTGCAGACCAAAGCCAAGTTCCATATCACTGTTGGCCATGAAACCGTCATGGGACGAGTCATGTTCTTCTGCTTGCCCCCGCCTCATGTCAACCACGAAGAGCCTACGGAAGGTTTTGATTTTGGAAAGGACTATATGTACCAGGATAGCTACGTCACAAAGGATTCTGGGACTTCAGAACAGGACAAAGCTAATGGCCCACATGGAGACGAGGTCCTTCCAAAGCAAGTGTGGGCTCTGCTGGAGTTTGAGAGGCCAGTGACATGCCCCAAGTTGTGTCTCATAATTGGGTCTAAGCTGGACACTGACATCCATTCCAACACCTGCAGATTAGCGTTCCATGGTACCCTGCTAGAAGGAATGGAAGATAAGAACTACGCAGAGACCTTCCTTCCCAAGCTTAAAGTCTTCAAGATGAAACACAAGGAGGGGCAGGTAGAGAGGGTAAGTAGGCTTCTCTGTTGGGTTTCCGTGCATAGGACCAATGCGGAGAGACCTAGTGTGACTTCCCACTCACCGTTTATCCAGAGTGGGGACAAGCTTTTAGGCAAGGGGTTGGATCGGCAGGTGTTTGCTGATCGTTGCAGATCAGGGAGGCCCTGGCTACGGTCAGTCCCGCCCCCCATCCCTGCACTATATACTGTACTTACCCCTCTCAGTCCAGATGAGGGAGACCCTAGCCAAGGTGTGTCCTGCCCCCCCATCCCTGCACTATATACTTCCCAGCCTAGGTCAGTGAGGCCCTGGCTAAGGTCAGTCCCGCCCCCATCCCTGCACTATATCCTTCCCCTTTCCGGCTAAGGTCAGTCCCGCCCCCCATCCCTGCACTATATACTGTACTTACCCTTCCCAGCCCAGATCAGGGAGGCTCTGGCTAAGGTCAGTCCCGCCCCCCCATCCCTGCACTATATCCTTCCCAGCCCAGATCAGGGAGGCCCTGGCTAAGGTCAGTCCCGCCCCCCATCCCTGCACTATATACTGTACTTACCCTTCTCAGTCCAGATGAGGGAGACCCTAGCCAAGGTGTGTCCTGCCCCCCCATCCCTGCACCATATACTTCCCAGCCTAGGTCAGTGAGGCCCTGGCTAAGGTCAGTCCCGCCCCCCATCCCTGCACTATATCCTTCCCCAGCCCAGATCAGTGAGGAGGTATTCTGGTGTCCTGCCGTGGTGCAGTGGGAGACCTTAAAGTAGAACTCCTGAGTGACAGTGTGGTATTCTATTGTGATCTTAAAATGGGTAGTTCCCAATAAAATATTTTTCTATCTGGCAATCTAGTGACCCCTAAAGCCGATTCTTGTGCTAGAGTTTTAGAGTCGGTCCACATCTTGCGCATCTCCACTATAGGTCCAACATAACATTACTCTGGGTCCCTTTCAAAAATGCTTTTGTCACTAGTTGAAGCATCAGAAGCACCAGGAAGTCGAGAAAAAAACTTTTGTCAAAACTTTTTTGAGCAGATTATTTATTGTGCTTGAAGAGTGTTCTGGTTTGCGGGTCAACCTGTGTTGCAGGAGGTTGCGTACACTGGCAGATTCCAGGGGACACACAAAGGTTTACAAGCGTTTCACTCATAAAAGTTTTCTTTTCCCTGCTACAAGAATGGTTTTATTTATTTGTTTTTGGTCGTGTGGTTTATGTTGGCTTGGCAGAGAGCGCAACACGAGCATCAAAGGAATGAACTAGCAAAAAGATGTTACCGGGAACCTGACAAAGCATACAGGTTTAGTGCATGTATGATGCGTGCATTCAGGTGTTCTGCATACCGCACATGAGCGCACAGTGACGCTTATACGATCAGCGATAAGCAGCGTGATGTATCCGTCCATCCTGCTCTTACGGAAGCTGCTCTGTACAATATTGCGCAGAAGCAGGTATAGCCATAAAAGCTGGACTGTCGGGGTGCCTTAAATATCCCTGTTAAGGACCACTGTTGTATACAATCAACATGCATTATAGTGTTCTGTTTTTACTGCCATTTTAAGCTGCCACTAAAATTACCATGGTAACCACAGTCACATGACACACTTACATGGCATACATCATATGGGTAACCTTTTCTAATTTGGTCATTTCAACTGTACCCGTTACTAACCGGTACTTAAAATCCAGCAGTTCAGCATTGGCAGTACATAGTATTGCATCATGGCAAAGATCTCAATGACTTTGGTGGTTATTCTGGTTGCGAATTCGCAGCCTTGCGAGTCCACCAATTCCTGCCTGGTGAATGCCGGGCCACCTGTCCCCCCCTTTGCAATGTGTGTTCTCATGCACTAGCTGCGAATGGATGTTTAATATAAACATCCCATTCGCAGGCTGGTTGCCGACCATCAAATGATGCGTGGGTATTGTGAAGGACGTGGGAGGGCGCCTACGTCAATGGGCGATCTCCATGGGAATGCCCAGCATTGAGTCCCCTGGGCACCCTGCGACTGCACATGTGCAAAACGAAGAGGCCGAAAGGAATGGGCTACAGTAAGGTGCCTTGTGTAGCACTGGCAGAGGATGCTACCTTTCCAACATGAACGTTCCTCAGGTTTCTGCCCTGCTATGGCCAGAAGTAAGTTCTGTTATTACAAAGCGGAAGCGTCAATGTAGCTGTGGACAACGCAGACTCCCCAGTACGGGAGCAGCAAGTGCTCAGGCGCTTAGTGCATAGCAGTATTGTCATCAGTTGCAGCATTCATACTATCTCCAGGAGCAATGACCACAAGTGAGGATGGATGGATAGAGATAAGGGGGTAATTCAGGTCTGCTCGCTAGGCTGTGTATATTCACAAGAGGCCTCATGCAGGATAAATCATTCCCAGTACGTCTATACTTTTATCCTGCACGGTGATGGCTGACAGGACGTCAGCCCTCTGCCCCGAGCAGCCATGGTCACACCTGCGTTCACAGGTGTCCGCCCAGAGTTTCCATGCGCATAAAATGCTGGGAGGACCCCAGCAACAAACCCCCTGCCTGCCCATCATTTACCGAACGCCCCCGCGAGTGTAGAACTCGCCAAAGGAATTTGCTCCAGGGTTTTGTGCATGAGCAATACCCCCACCATTGGGGTCAGAGAAGAATTCGGACCTGTGCGAATAGATCTGAATTGGGCCCAAAATACCATTGTACAGGGGTCTTGCACCTGGAGATCCCTTGGCATCTAAGGAGAGCCACTGAGACAGCATAGACTTAGTCTAAGGTTCTGCTGTCGACCAGCGTGCGTCCAATGACTCCGCTTCTGTTTGTCATATTCCGGCTGCGCACAAGACGGCGGCAGAGGCAGTACCATGTTTTCCAGTTGCACTGGAGCAGATCTGCGAGTGTATTTGTGTACAGGACATCAGTCCATCAGACGCGGTGTGTAGTGCCCCAGTTCTCAGCCTTAGAAGTGAGTTCACCACAATGGTTGGAAATTGGCTCGGGCACCTGGCGGTGCAAGGGTTAAACAACCTGTATATTTGTGTTGCCAGCTGGTAGCCGGTGACGGGAGCAGCGAGGCGCTGGGGATACCTCTCGCTGTGTAAGAAAACACTGAGAAATAATCTCATTTTCTATGGAGCTGTAAGATGCTGCGCTCATGGCTGCCTTCAGTCACTTTGCCAGAGCATGTCACGGAATGTGCCACAATTATCTATTATTTGGGTCTCACACCTTAGCGGCAGTCAGTTTCTGCAAGAACAAACAGTAATTGATACCGGGAGACGCCAAGAGGCTGCAGAGATTAATAACAAGGGAGCCACAGGATGCGGCGATAGGACAGAGGGGAGCAAATCGAGGCTTGCGGAGAGAATTATGTCGCTCTGATAATGAAGTATTCAGTTACTTGATTGGAGAGTGATCTGTCTCCATATGGAACTGGACAGTGTTAGGTTGGAAGAGACAAATGCGTGTCGCAGTCACCTGTCCTTTTACTGTTCTCCTCGCTTTCAAAGAATCATTTATTCTTGAATAAAATAAAAAAAGCCATTACTAACGAATGCAATTATATAAGCATTTCAAAGAGATTCAGGAAGAGCAACACGTGCCCTGTCACTACCCAGTATTACATTGGCACTGCCTCTGCTGGGGAACATATTTATGTGGCGGCAGCATATTCCGTTGTAGATACAATGCAAACACTTAGCATTATTAGAAGCTTCATACTGGGCTCATAGGCTGCGTACAGGCTGGTTGTTGGGCTGTGTGGCAGGTTGTTGGGTTGTGTGGCAGGTTGTGTGGCAGGTTGTGGGCTCTGTGGTGGGTGGATGAGCTGTGTGTGGGTTGTGTGGTGGATGGGCTGCGTGTCCGTTGTGAGGTGGCTGGACTGCGCACAAGTTATGTGCTGGGCTGCATGTGGCTTGTGTTGCCAGTGGGTTGGGTGGATGGTGGATGGTCTGCATGTTGTGTTTCTGGAGGCTGTGAGGGTTGCGTGGTCGGCAAATGGGCTGCATGCCAATTGGGTGGTCGGTGGATGGGCCGCTGGCAGGTGGATGGTCTGCGTGGTGTGTGGTTGATGGGTGGTTGGGCTGCATGCTAGTTGGGTGGCAGGTTATTGGGCTGCTTGCAGGTTGTGTGGAGGATTGTTGGGCTGTGTGTGATTTGTGTGACAGGCTGTTGGTCTGCATGCAGTTTATTAGGCTGCGTGTGGGTTGTGTAATGGGTGGAGGGATGGGCTGCGTGCGGTTGTGTGACCGGCGGATAGGCTGCGTGCGAGTTGTATGGGCTGCGTGCGGGTTGTGTGACTGGCAGATGGGCTGCGTGCGGATTGTGTGACTGGCAGATGGGCTGCGTGCGAGTTGTGTGACCGGCGGATGGGCTGCGTGCGGGTTGTGTGACTGGCAGATGGGCTGCGTGCGGATTGTGTGACTGGCAGATGGGCTGCGTGCGGGTTGTGTGACTGGCGGATGGGCTGCATGCGGGTTGTGTGACTGGCAGATGGGCTGCGTGCGGGTTGTGTGACTGGCGGATGGGCTGCGTGCGAGTTGTGTGACCGGCGGATGGGCTGCGTGCGAGTTGTGTGACCGGCGGATGGGCTGCGTGCGGATTGTGTGACCGGCGGATGGGCTGCGTGCGGGTTGTGTGACCGGCGGATGGGCTGCGTGCGGGTTGTGTGACCGGGGGATGGGCTGCGTGCGGATTGTGTGACCGGGGGATGGGCTGCGTGCGGGTTGTGTGACCGGCGGATGGGCTGCGTGCGGGTTGTGTGACTGGCGGATGGGCTGCGTGCGGATTGTGTGACCGGCGGATGGGCTGCGTGCGGGTTGTGTGACCGGCGGATGGGCTGCGTGCGGGTTGTGTGACTGGCGGATGGGCTGCGTGCGGGTTGTGTGACTGGCGGATGGGCTGCGTGCGGGTTGTGTGACTGGCGGATGGGCTGCATGCGGGTTGTGTGACCGGCGGATGGGCTGCGTGCGGGTTGTGTGACCGGCGGATGGGCTGCGTACGAGTTGTGTGACCGGCGGATGGGCTGCGTGCGGGTTGTGTGACCGGCGGATGGGCTGCGTGCGGGTTGTGTGACTGGCGGATGGGCTGCGTGCGAGTTGTATGGGCTGCGTGCGGGTTGTGTGACCGGCGGATGGGCTGCGTACGAGTTGTGTGACCGGCGGATGGGCTGCGTGCGGGTTGTGTGACCGGCGGATGGGCTGCGTGCGAGTTGTGTGACTGGCGGATGGGCTGCGTGCGAGTTGTATGGGCTGCGTGCGGGTTGTGTGACCGGCGGATGGGCTGCGTGCGAGGTGTGTGACTGGCGGATGGGCTGCGTGCGAGGTGTGTGACTGGTGGATGGGCTGCGTGCGGGTTGTGTGACCGGCGGATGGGCTGCGTGCGAGTTGTGTGACCGGCGGATGGGCTGCGTGCGGATTGTGTGACTGGCGGATGGGCTGCGTGCGGGTTGTGTGACTGGCGGATGGGCTGCGTGCGAGTTGTGTGACCGGCGGATGGGCTGCGTGCGAGTTGTGTGACCGGCGGATGGGCTGCGTGCGAGTTGTGCGAGTTGTGTGACTGGCGGATGGGCTGCGTGCGAGTTGTGTGACTGGCGGATGGGCTGCGTGCGAGTTGTGTGACCGGCGGATGGGCTGCGTGCGAGTTGTGTGACTGGCGGATGGGCTGCGTGCGGGTTGTGTGACCGGCGGATGGGCTGCGTGCGAGTTGTGTGACCGGCGGATGGGCTGCGTGCGAGTTGTGTGACCGGCGGATGGGCTGCGTGCGGATTGTGTGACCGGCGGATGGGCTGCGTGCGGGTTGTGTGACCGGCGGATGGGCTGCGTGCGGGTTGTGTGACTGGCGGATGGGCTGCGTGCGGGTTGTGTGACTGGCGGATGGGCTGCGTGCGAGTTGTGTGACCGGCGGATGGGCTGCGTGCGGATTGTGTGACTGGCGGATGGGCTGCGTGCGGGTTGTGTGACTGGCGGATGGGCTGCGTGCGAGTTGTGTGACCGGCGGATGGGCTGCGTGCGAGTTGTGTGACCGGCGGATGGGCTGCGTGCGAGTTGTGCGAGTTGTGTGACTGGCGGATGGGCTGCGTGCGAGTTGTGTGACTGGCGGATGGGCTGCGTGCGAGTTGTGTGACCGGCGGATGGGCTGCGTGCGAGTTGTGTGACTGGCGGATGGGCTGCGTGCGGGTTGTGTGACCGGCGGATGGGCTGCGTGCGAGTTGTGTGACCGGCGGATGGGCTGCGTGCGAGTTGTGTGACCGGCGGATGGGCTGCGTGCGAGTTGTGTGACCGGCGGATGGGCTGCGTGCGGGTTGTGTGACCGGCGGATGGGCTGCGTGCGGGTTGTGTGACTGGCGGATGGGCTGCGTGCGGGTTGTGTGACTGGCGGATGGGCTGCGTGCGAGTTGTGTGACCGGCGGATGGGCTGCGTGCGAGTTGTGTGACCGGCGGATGGGCTGCGTGCGGATTGTGTGACCGGCGGATGGGCTGCGTGCGGGTTGTGTGACCGGCGGATGGGCTGCGTGCGGGTTGTGTGACCGGGGGATGGGCTGCGTGCGGATTGTGTGACCGGGGGATGGGCTGCGTGCGGATTGTGTGACCGGCGGATGGGCTGCGTGCGGGTTGTGTGACTGGCGGATGGGCTGCGTGCGGGTTGTGTGACTGGCGGATGGGCTGCGTGCGGATTGTGTGACCGGCGGATGGGCTGCGTGCGGGTTGTGTGACTGGCGGATGGGCTGCGTGCGGGTTGTGTGACTGGCGGATGGGCTGCGTGCGGATTGTGTGACCGGCGGATGGGCTGCGTGCGGGTTGTGTGACTGGCGGATGGGCTGCGTGCGGGTTGTGTGACTGGCGGATGGGCTGCGTGCGGGTTGTGTGACTGGCGGATGGGCTGCGTGCGGGTTGTGTGACTGGCGGATGGGCTGCGTGCGGGTTGTGTGACTGGCGGATGGGCTGCGTGCGGGTTGTGTGACCGGCGGATGGGCTGCGTGCGGGTTGTGTGACCGGCGGATGGGCTGCGTACGAGTTGTGTGACCGGCGGATGGGCTGCGTGCGGGTTGTGTGACCGGCGGATGGGCTGCGTGCGGGTTGTGTGACTGGCGGATGGGCTGCGTGCGAGTTGTATGGGCTGCGTGCGGGTTGTGTGACCGGCGGATGGGCTGCGTACGAGTTGTGTGACCGGCGGATGGGCTGCGTGCGGGTTGTGTGACCGGCGGATGGGCTGCGTGCGAGTTGTGTGACTGGCGGATGGGCTGCGTGCGAGTTGTATGGGCTGCGTGCGGGTTGTGTGACCGGCGGATGGGCTGCGTGCGAGGTGTGTGACTGGCGGATGGGCTGCGTGCGAGGTGTGTGACTGGTGGATGGGCTGCGTGCGGGTTGTGTGACCGGCGGATGGGCTGCGTGCGAGTTGTGTGACTGGCGGATGGGCTGCGTGCGAGTTGTGTGACCGGCGGATGGGCTGCGTGCGGATTGTGTGACTGGCGGATGGGCTGCGTGCGGGTTGTGTGACTGGCGGATGGGCTGCGTGCGAGTTGTGTGACCGGCGGATGGGCTGCGTGCGAGTTGTGTGACCGGCGGATGGGCTGCGTGCGGATTGTGTGACTGGCGGATGGGCTGCGTGCGGGTTGTGTGACTGGCGGATGGGCTGCGTGCGAGTTGTATGGGCTGCGTGCGGGTTGTGTGACCGGCTGATAGGGTGCTGAGGGGTTGATTGTCTGCATCTTGTGTGGTTGGGGGTAGGTGGGCCATGTGCGGGTTAGATGGGCGTAGGGGGAGGGGTCTGCGTGCCTCCTTTGTGGTGATTTCTAATATACTTTTGTTGCATAGAAATATAGGATTTGATGGCAGATAAGAACCACTTGGCGCATGTAAATTGTTATTTTCAGGGTAGGATATAACTGATGATCATCACAACTAATATTCCGGATTCAGCAGCCTGTGTTACTCTGTGTTTTCCCCTTTATTCTCTGTGATGGGCTGATTGAGGCGATATTTCAGCCGTGTTTTCAGGCTGACTGCTCCGGCACAGAATGTCTCTCAGAGAACGAGAGCAGCAACGTGTTACGCACTGGGTGCGCCATGTTACCTGCGCTCCTCTCTCCGACGCCAGTATAAATATTTCCCCAGCTTTGATGTCTGCTGCCGACTTTGTTTGGTTCTGGCTGAGCGGCGCAGGCATGCTAAGTGCTGTCCTGACAGTCCGAGTCACACGCGCTAATAAAGAGTCACTGGCTGGAAATAAAAGCTGAGATGATGTTGACCTAACATATTTATGAGCTCTCAGTGCATTTGTATATACATCTTTTTATTGCACAATCGTTTGTTAATATCCTTTAAACTTTCAACCCTTGTTTTGGCACAATAGGCGCGTCGGGCCGGTTCTCCGGGGCGTTATAGAGGCGCAGAGCAGTAGGTGCGTGGCTTGCATACATCACAGGGGGCATAGGGGTTAAATGTGGGAAAATCGCCTTGGACAGGGAGATTATTTTACATTGTGCATGAAGCCTGTCTTTAGGGACATAGTTACAGCCTGATTCAGGTTGGGTCAGTAAGCTGCAAACATCGCAGCTTACCAAGCGCCTGAGACGCCGCCCCTCCGAACGCCCCCGTCCCCCTACCTCCGATGCCAAATCCCCTCGGTAACATGTGAGAGGATGTGTAGTGAAAACACATCCCTGCATGCCTCCACTGCTGCGACGTCTTCAGCACCCGCTCCCAGCAGGCATCGGCCCGCCGCGTACCTATGGGAACGCCATAGCTCCATTCCCACCACTGTCCACCTCCACCCCGGTTCTTGTGTATGGCTTGGCGACTATGAATTGCCGTAGCCATTCACAAAGGGGGCTACACTGTGTTGGGCCTGGCTGTGGATAATTGTGTCAACCATAATAAGATCGACAGTCAATAAGTCAGCAGGGTCAACATGTCATTTTAAAGGTTGACACCAAAAAAGATTGACTTTATGCAAAATGACGACACGGAAATGGTCGATAAACAATTGAAAAATCGTTGGTAAGGTCACTATTCCCAAATGTATCCACAGGAATGATAAATGAAGAAATAAGTTGATACATTGTTTCATGTCAACCATTTTTACCTGTTGACGTAATGTTGACCTAGTGCATGTTAATCATATGGGATCGACCTTTTGACTTTTGACCTATTGTCCAATTCCCGTTAGGCCTGGTCTTCATGCTTCAGCAAAACAGTCTCAAGTTCTTATCATGCTGGGTACACACCAGGACGACAAGGGTCCGATCCCATCAATCTAGATCCAATTCCGACCGGATGTAGATTGTGTGGTGATTGGGCCCTTTTCTGTCCTGGTGTGGACCGATACCGATCCGATGCGCGGCCCCGCGGGTCGGTCGGTGGTTATTCAGATCCTACCTGCAGCAGTTAGGCTCTAAAGAATGACCATACAGCCGGGTGCGGGTCACCATTGGATTGGACCCGCTCACGGTGCACATCGTGAGCGGGTCGTGCCCCCCCCGCGTCGTTGTGAGCGGGTCAGAAGAAACACTGCCGACCCGCTCACAATGTGCATCATGAGCGAGTCGTCATGGTGTGTACCACGCATAACTTGGAGGAGAAGCTTCCTCATTCCTCTCCATGTCCTTATTCCGGTCCATTCGCTTCCCCGCATGTTCACATGGACCGCGCATGTTCATAAGCATTTATGTGCAGCCGCTTGGTGCGAGCAGGCGGACAGGGGGCGTGGGGCGGTGGCAATGGCCTGCATTTCATGGGTGTTTCCATGGTAATTCGGCGATGATGCGGGTGCCGGGCAGCTGACGCCAGGTGTACAGGGACCCCACAGATCTAAGACTCCACAGAGTGTCTAAGATTTGCGTTCACCTTAGAAGTAATTCGATGGTTGTCGACCATCGAATGATTTCCTCTTAGCGTGCGAGAGAGGGACAACGTTCATGCAGGCGGCATTTAAACCACACACATTTCGCAGCTTTGCATGTGAACCTGAATAACCTCCCATATCCGTGCTGATTTTTTAATGCAGACACCCAGGAGGCCAATGAGAATACCCTGAAGGGCGGGGTAGGGTGTGAAGCTACAAATTAGGTGACTTCGGCCCGGTTTCCCGTGGCAGCTTGGCGGTTGCAGACACTCCCAAGACCTGTCAGAACTCCCCCACATGTGGAAGTCTCACGAAAATTCAAGGATAGTGGGCAAGTACTTTTTGTATGTGTGACTGATGCTCAGAGGGGGTGTAATGGGGGCAATAAGGATAGTGCCACTAGCGCACATGGCCTAATGCCCAGCCTCAGCTAGTGGTGGCGCTGGCCCGGATTGATCAATAAACGGTTCTATGTCAGCGTTTGCGCTTTCTGGATTATTAAGTATTGTATTGATTCCCTCATTTGCATGTAATGTCTGGTGAATGTGTATATTCAGCAATACATCAGCTAGGAACGCTCTAAAATAAACACCGGGGGAAACGTTACTTTGCCAAAACTAAAAATAGGAGAAGCAGAAGTTTGTGCCGTACAATAGAGGATCTGAGTTCTGCCAAGTTCCAGAATCCGAAACACCTGTGTGATCCAGGGGGTCGCGCAGCAGGACGGCCGGACGCTCAGGAACTTGGCTCTGGTGACTGCTTGGCTGGGCCATGTATTATTTATCCTCAGTAAATGATTGTAAGCTCATAGGGTTTATGTTATTGACTCCCATGTAGTCTGGCGCGGACCCTGTAGCTGTGTGATAATTCTCCCTGCCTCTTCCTCTGTGTGTATAGCCTGACACCACTGTATCAATAAACTAGCGTTATCCAATTACAATGTAGCTGCTGTTGTGCTATTCTAAAGTTTATAGGTAAGTATTGGCAAAGTAGAATTTGGGGGAAGAGGGGGGGGGGGGGGGGTGCGTAACGGTGTAGATTGTTTCTTTATTCCATCTGCAATTTCAGTATTGATCGGTGAATGTGTACAATCAGAATAATTTGGGTACACACCTGTAAAGAACTAATACCACCGATCCAGAACTTGTTTGTGGTGTGTCATTATTTTTTGTAACTGTGTAGAATTACTCATTTTACACACTTTTTTTACTACTAGTTTGAGACGGGACATGACATCACTGGGGTACGGACAGGGGACAGGTCATTGCACCAAAAAGCGGAGGGGATTGTAGTTACAGTAGCCGATTCCTCATAACCTGGACAGGAAGACCACACAGAACCCTGTCTAGCGTATACACTGCTCTGTGCTCAAGTCAGATAAAGAAAACTATTTCAGGTAAACGCCTCAAACTGCAGTCAATGCCTAATTTGCATATATTCAGATTATCCTACATTGCCCGGGACGGTGCCACCTAGTGGCCAGATCTATTAGTGAATGTGATCCATATGAAGTATGCTCAGATATGGGATTACTCTCTTTTAAGTCCAGAAAAACTGCCATACACAATACATATATATAATGTCAAAATGTCTTTAAAATATTGACTGATTGGTGAAGTGTTGCGCCTTAATAGTGTCCCAACTTGTGCTCCTTTGGCTGGGGTCCTATCCTAAAGTCCCCAATTATTACGCACACACTGGTGACACATGATTTCTGTCTTGCAGGCCAATGATGACTACAGTGTGATTGGACGTTCCCTGTTCAAAAAGGAGACCAACATCCAGTTGTTCGTGGGACTGAAAGTCAAGCTGTCGACAGGAGACGAGGGGGTTATAGAAGGGAGCTTCGGGCAAAGTGGGAAGTTTAAAATCCGAATCCCGAGTAAGTACATGTATTGCTCAGTTGGGCGTGTGAGCTGTTGTGCGTATTGTACTGTGTGCTATCTATTTTTAATTATATAGCGCACACATATTCGGTAGCGCTTTCCACGGTCTATTGTTCAGATGATCGGATTGGCTGCTTTGTTCGCCTGTAACCTGATCATTCAGACTTGTCTACACCGTAAAAAGCAAGACTGGGCAAGCTGTTCTGAGCTGCTTATGTTCTAGAGCTCTGATTGGCTACACGTTATTTTCACCACTATGAAACTGAGGAGGGGCCCGTGAGTGTGAGGTCCAATAAGGATGCTCCATGGCCCATCTTGTGCATGCCCACTCACAGCGGCGCCACACAACCCTGGGTTTCGGCTGTGACTGTGAAATGAATCATGGAAGCAGGGCTGTTATAAGGGGTGGCTGAGCAAAGGTGCCATATAGGGCCATGGGGCTGGCACATTCATTGCCCGTTGGCGCTTGCAGGCCCCGGAGAGCCGCCCACAGGGCATTCTGCCAACACAAGACTGATTATATCCCCCTGCTATGGGTCCTGTCTTGGGGGAGCTCCGATGAGGCTGCCCTGGGTAATGCCTGTTAGTGCAGCATAAAATTACGTTTCCATGAATGGCACCAAATTAAATGGCACAAAAAAAAGGCCTCAACCTATTACATTTTGATCTGTTGATGATGTTGACACTTTGTACCTGTTGATCTTTTCAGGCATCTACCTTTTACAGGTCTACTTATTAACCCTGTTGACCTAATTATGGTCGACACAGATCCACGCCCACAGATGGAGTGTAGTTTTGGGTTAGTGTAGCTTTGTTGTTCTATATACAGTATATGCATTATACAGGGACTTTGGGGTAATGACTTCTGAGCTGCTCTTCTTATGGGGTCTTCCAATGTACATGAGCTCGGCTGCAAATATCTTCTTACCTGCCTGCAAACCTCAACAAAGGAGCAGCCTTCACTGAAGCCCATAGCTCACCTGGATCACCCGCGTGCATCGGTCTACGGCTGGATCACCCGCCTGCATCGGTCTACGCCTGGATCACCCGCGTGCATCGGTCTACGCCTGGATCACCCGCGTGCATCGGTCTACTACGCCTGGATCACCCGCCTGCATCGGTCTACGCCTGGATCACCCGCGTGCATCGGTCTACTACGCCTGGATCACCCGCGTGCATCGGTCTACTACGCCTGGATCACCCGCGTGCATCGGTCTACTACGCCTGGATCACCCGCCTGCATCGGTCTACTACGCCTGGATCACCCGCGTGCATCGGTCTACGCCTGGATCACCCGCGTGCATCGGTCTACTACGCCTGGATCACCCGCCTGCATCGGTCTACGCCTGGATCACCCGCGTGCATCGGTCTACTACGCCTGGATCACCCGCGTGCATCGGTCTACTACGCCTGGATCACCCGCGTGCATCGGTCTACGCCTGGATCACCCGCGTGCATTGGTCTACGCCTGGATCACCCGCGTGCATCGGTCTACGCCTGGATCACCCGCGTGCATCGGTCTACGCCTGGATCACCCGCGTGCATCGGTCTACTACGCCTGGATCACCCGCGTGCATCGGTCTACTACGCCTGGATCACCCGCGTGCATCGGTCTACGCCTGGATCACCCGCGTGCATCGGTCTACGCCTGGATCACCCGCGTGCATCGGTCTACGCCTGGATCACCCGCGTGCATCGGTCTACTACGCCTGGATCACCCGCGTGCATCGGTCTACTACGCCTGGATCACCTGCGTGCATCGGTCTACTACGCCTGGATCACGCGCCTGCATCGGTCTACTACGCCTGGATCACCCGCGTGCATCGGTCTACTACGCCTGGATCACCCGCGTGCATCGGTCTACTACGCCTGGATCACCCGCGTGCATCGGTCTACTACGCCTGGATCACCCGCGTGCATCGGTCTACTACGCCTGGATCACCCGCCTGCATCGGTCTACCACGGCTGGATCACCCGCCTGCATCGGTCTACCACGGCTGGATCACCCGCGTGCATCGGTCTACCACGCCTGGATCACCCGCCTGCATCGGTCTACCACGCCTGGATCACCCGCCTGCATCGGTCTACTACGCCTGGATCACCCGCCTGCATCGGTCTACTACGCCTGGATCACCCGCCTGCATCGGTCTACTACGCCTGGATCACCCGCCTGCATCGGTCTACCACGCCTGGATCACCCGCGTGCATCGGTCTACCACGCCTGGATCACCCGCCTGCATCGGTCTACCACGCCTGGATCACCCGCCTGCATCGGTCTACCACGCCTGGATGACCCGCGCGCATCGGTCTACGCCTGGATCACCCGCCTGCATCGGTCTACGCCTGGATCACCCGCCTGCATCGGTCTACGCCTGGATCACCCGCCTGCATCGGTCTACGCCTGGATCACCCGCCTGCATCGGTCTACGCCTGGATCACCCGCCTGCATCGGTCTACCACGCCTGGATCACCCGCCTGCATCGGTCTACCACGCCTGGATCACCCGCGTGCATCGGTCTACCACGCCTGGATCACCCGTGCGCATCGGTCTACCACGCCTGGATCACCCGCGCGCATCGGTCTACCACGCCTGGATCACCCGCGCGCATCGGTCTACGCCTGGATCACCCGCCTGCATCGGTCTACGCCTGGATCACCCGCCTGCATCGGTCTACTACGCCTGGATCACCCGCCTGCATCGGTCTACTACGCCTGGATCACCCGCCTGCATCGGTCTACTACGCCTGGATCACCCGCCTGCATCGGTCTACTACGCCTGGATCACCCGCGTGCATCGGTCTACTACGCCTGGATCACCCGCCTGCATCGGTCTACGCCTGGATCACCCGCCTGCATCGGTCTACGCCTGGATCACCCGCCTGCATCGGTCTACCACGCCTGGATCACCCGCCTGCATCGGTCTACCACGCCTGGATCACCCGCCTGCATCGGTCTACCACGCCTGGATCACCCGCGTGCATCGGTCTACCACGCCTGGATCACCCGCCTGCATCGGTCTACGCCTGGATCACCCGCGTGCATCGGTCTACTACGCCTGGATCACCCGCCTGCATCGGTCTACGCCTGGATCACCCGCCTGCATCGGTCTACGCCTGGATCACCCGCGTGCATCGGTCTACCGTCACACCTCCACTGGAATGAATGTGCAATAGTGGGAACATTGTATGACCTCCACATTGCAATATAATGTGTGATATGAGCCCCACAGTCCACTCTATCTGTCAATGTCACTATGTGTTAAATACGTCATCTGTACTAGCTGCAGAAGGCCTAAAATCATTATATACCATTAGAATTTATTTTATTTTCACCTCTCCAAGAACGACTTGATCATCTAAAACTATCTGGATGATGTCAGCATTATCCACATACTTTCCCCGTTATTCCTGCACATTGGAATCAGGCTGACTGCACATAGAAGTGTGTGAATGGTAGAGAGGGGCGTAGGATGTAGCTTGCAGTCTTTTTGGGGTCACGCAGGGGAAGTTTAGACTATTAGGGAAGCTTAGTCAGACTATTTTGATTTTCTTTTGCCGTGTATTTATTTTGAAAGGGGGGGGTCCAGATACCCAGTGCTGTTTTAACAGTTAAAACAAGATGGGGGGGTTGGGGGGAGTATGATACATCTCGTATGAACTTCAGTTCACATTCCTGCACCCGGTCACCGCTGCCTCTTAATGTGCCTGCATCCTGTTTGTGGGCTGGCTTTTTTTTTTATTTCATTAAAAGCGACTGGTCAGATTCCTTTATCCCGCAAACTCTTCAGTCTGTCTTAGCCCACAGATTACTTCCATAGAGAATTAGAAGTAACCTTTTCCTGACTCCCTTTGATGGCGGCGTATACCATAGAAGGCTTAATCTGCACACGCTGGATATGTTTGTGGTCCTCCTCAGCATTAGGGCTTAAACATTTCCTCATCGCTTCCTCTTTTCACCAAGTTATTCTCTGTTTCATGACCTTGTAAATTAGTATTGGAGCACTGCACAGTTCTTACTATAAAATGCAGGGTATTTAAGGCACGGCTCCCGTGGGGAAACTCGTGTTTTCGTTCCCCCGATTTATCCAGAAGTCGACTTGCCAAGAGTCTGTCTGCAGTATCCCAGCCAACAATGTCTTAGAAGTCCGCTGCCTGCCAGAGCAACAGTCCGTTATCTTTATGTTCTTTTATAAACCCATGTACTCTCAGTACCGTATATACAGTATATACTCTCGTGCAACTTTTACTACATTACCTTTTCTTCATGGCTTTAGTCTGTGCTCTTCAGTCATGTTTTTATTTCATTTGGTAGAGCGACACTACTATGCGGCTCTCCCTTTATACTGTGCGGCTCTCCCTTTATACTGTGCGGCTCTACCTTTTATACTGTGCGGCTCTCCCTTTATACTGTGCGGCTCTCCCTTTATACTGTGCGGCTCTCCCTTTATACTATGCGGCTCTCCCTTTATACTGTGCGGCTCTCCCTTTATACTGTGCGGCTCTCCCTTTATACTGTGCGGCTCTCCCTTTATACTGTCCGGCTCTCCCTTTATACTGTGCGGCTCTCCCTTTATACTGTGCGGCTCTCCCTTTATACTGTGCGGCTCTCCCTTTATACTGTGCGGCTCTACCTTTATACTGTGCGGCTCTCCCTTTATACTGTGCGGCTCTCCCTTTATACTGTGCGGCTCTTCCTTTATACTGTGCGGCTCTTCTTTTATACTGTGCGGCTCTCCCTTTATACTGTGCGGCTCTTCCTTTATACTGTGCGGCTCTCCCTTTATACTGTGCGGCTCTTCCTTTATACTGTGCGGCTCTTCCTTTATACTATGCGGCTCTCCCTTTATACTGTGCGGCTCTTCCTTTATACTGTGCGGCTCTCCCTTTATACTTTGCGGCTCTTCCTTTATACTGTGCGGCTCTACCTTTATACTGTGCGGCTCTCCCTTTATACTGTGCGGCTCTCCCTTTATACTGTGCGGCTCTTCCTTTATACTGTGCGGCTCTTCCTTTATACCGTGCGGCTCTACCTTTATACTGTGCGGCTCTACCTTTATACTGTGCGGCTCTACCTTTTATACTTTGCGGCTCTCCCTTTATACTGTGCGGCTCTACCTTTTATACTGTGCGGCTCTTCCTTTATACTGTGCGGCTCTCCCTTTTATACTGTGCGGCTCTACCTTTATACTGTGCGGCTCTACCTTTATACTGTGCGGCTCTCCCTTTATACCGTGCGGCTCTTCCTTTATACCGTGCGGCTCTTCCTTTATACTGTGCGGCTCTCCCTTTATACTGTGCGGCTCTTCCTTTATACTGTGCGGCTCTTCCTTTATACTATGCGGCTCTCCCTTTATACTGTGCGGCTCTTCCTTTATACTGTGCGGCTCTCCCTTTATACTGTGCGGCTCTTCCTTTATACTGTGCGGCTCTACCTTTATACTGTGCGGCTCTCCCTTTATACTGTGCGGCTCTCCCTTTATACTGTGCGGCTCTCCCTTTATACTGTGCGGCTCTTCCTTTATACTGTGCGGCTCTTCCTTTATACCGTGCGGCTCTACCTTTATACTGTGCGGCTCTACCTTTATACTGTGCGGCTCTCCCTTTATACTGTGCGGCTCTCCCTTTATACTGTGCGGCTCTACCTTTTATACTGTGCGGCTCTCCCTTTATACTGTGCGGCTCTACCTTTTATACTGTGCGGCTCTTCCTTTATACTGTGCGGCTCTCCCTTTTATACTGTGCGGCTCTACCTTTATACGGTGCGGCTCTCCCTTTATACCGTGCGGCTCTTCCTTTATACCGTGCTGCTCTTCCTTTATACTGTGCGGCTCTTCCTTTATACTGTGCGGCTCTCCCTTTATACCGTGCGGCTCTTCCTTTATACTGTGCGGCTCTCCCTTTATACTGTGCGGCTCTTCCTTTATACTGTGCGGCTCTTCCTTTATACTGTGCGGCTCTTCCTTTATACTGTGCGGCTCTCCCTTTTATACTGTGCGGCTCTACCTTTATACTGTGCGGCTCTCCCTTTATACTGTGCGGCTCTTCCTTTATACTGTGCGGCTCTCCCTTTATACTGTGCGGCTCTCCCTTTATACTGTGCGGCTCTCCCTTTATACTGTGCGGCTCTCCCTTTATACTGTGCGGCTCTCCCTTTATACTGTGCGGCTCTCCCTTTATACTGTGCGGCTCTCCCTTTATACTGTGCGGCTCTCCCTTTATACTGTGCGGCTCTACCTTTTATACTGTGCGGCTCTCCCTTTATACTGTGCGGCTCTTCCTTTATACTGTGCGGCTCTCCCTTTTATACTGTGCGGCTCTCCCCTTTATACTGTGCGGCTCTCCCTTTATACTGTGCGGCTCTCCCTTTATACTGTGCGGCTCTACCTTTATACTGTGCGGCTCTCCCTTTATACTGTGCGGCTCTCCCTTTATACTGTGCGGCTCTACCTTTTATACTGTGCGGCTCTCCCTTTATACTGTGCGGCTCTCCCTTTATACTGTGCGGCTCTACCTTTATACTGTGCGGCTCTCCCTTTATACTGTGCGGCTCTCCCTTTATACTGTGCGGCTCTCCCTTTATACTGTGCGGCTCTCCCTTTATACTGTGCGGCTCTCCCTTTATACTGTGCGGCTCTACCTTTATACTATGCGGCTCTCCCTTTATACTGTGCGCTTTGTTTTCTTCTCTGCTGAAGTACATGGGATCTCAGGGGCGGGTGTACTGTACCAGGAAGCCCAGAGAGGAAGCCAAATCTCCTGATAGTGTATCTTCAGATTATAATCTCACAGTGGCAAATTGGCGTTGTGTGAAGATGAGGGTTATTCGCTTGAGGCAAAAACTTTTTTACTCTAGTGCAAATGAAGCACTTGTGTAACCTTTTCATCACACAAATGAAACCAAATCAAATCACAATTAAATCTTATTATTTGCATAAGCCGCGCCTGTGTTTCTGTGTGTGCAATAATGCGGTGCTTGTGGCTTTTCCCCACGCCAAGTTCTGTTGTGCTTAGTGAGGCCAATCCCGGGATCGGGATCGGCGGGATCCCGGGATTTAGGCCTAAAATCGGCGGGATTTCAATCCCGGGATTGAAGCTTTCAATCCCGGGATTTCGGGATTAGTATCCCAGTGCTTTTTTTTCCAAAGCCGGGCAGCGCTGAGCACTTTAGAATGGCTCAGATGCTGCCCGGCTGTCTGCTGCGTACCCCCGGTGGCTGTCAGTGTCATGACGGCGCCCAGGCTGCGCAGCGTGACCCCTGACATCACGCCACGCTGCGCAGCCCATCCACCGCCATGCCTGTCAGTGCACTGTCTTCAGCATAAGTACAGTCGCTCAGCCGCCCGCCCGCCCCGCCGCTGCATGGACGGACGGACGGACGGACATCGCTCCTGCTGCTGCCTGTCACCATACCACTGTAAGTGACAGTGCAGGGCAGGGGGATGGGGAACAGTGGCGGGCGGGCAGGCGAGGGGCGAATAAGAGGGCATTTATATTGATATTTGGGGGGCAGGTCATTTTTTTTTTTTATTAGGGAGGCCAATCCCGGGATTCCCGGGATCCCGGGATTGAGCATTTTTCAATCCCGAATCCCGGGATTGAAAAAATGCCCCGGGATTGGCCTCCCTAGTTGTGCTCCATCTGTGACTTTGTGTGTATACCTGTGCAGTTACAGTAACAGCCAGGTACTGAGTGGCGTTCTGCTGCGTCCAGGCCACTTGCTCATCATTGCGTTTATTACACCTGTATAAGTTTAATTTTCAGGTGAGAATATTACCTTGCAGATATTTATGTTGTGTCCTATATCTGTATAGGTTTCCGTGCGACTTAGTGTTTGTCATTACGGTAGTCACGTGTACCTTATGTGTCGGCTAATTCTGCCCGTTGGCGTAATCCATAACAGTCGCCGGCTTGATGAAATGACTCTGTCACAATACCGACCTGCTCCTTTGTCAGGATCGCAGTTATCTGGCCCGATGCTAGTCAGACTAATCATGCAGTACAATAGGCGGCTAAAGAGCTTCCTACCCGGATGAATGGGGTTCTCGCAGGTCCTGTAATCCTGGTTTTAAAATAGTTCCACTCGTGGAAACAAGAAGGCAAATGATTAAATTGCAAATGTGCCGGGGAATTAAATTATGTCGCCATAATAGACATTGTAGCAGAACCACGGATTCCGCTCCTGCTCCGGCGTTCCCCTTTTGTGGGGCAAGGACGGATATAGAAGACGGATACGCTGCAACAGAAGGATCACACTTCCCCCGGCACGATCCGCTTGTACAAATTGTCTTTGCAGCGGAGTTAAGATAGTATGACATCAAAGGAGATAAGTTCATTAGAGGGTTGGTGAACCAGCTCATGGAACATCATCCTTCAGTGTATAGAGCCGCTGGCTGGCGGCAGTCATTTAACCGTATTGATTGCCCAGCCAAACGGATATTCCCCGAGCACCCAAGTTAAAAGGGGAACTTCAGCTAAACTGTCAGAGGTATCCCCGGTTATCAGCTTAATATGAACACATCATATTACCTGTAAGAAAATAGATTGGATAACTGTTTGCCTAAGTGTGTGATTCTCTCTGCAAATGGCTATTTGTCTTATGAGTCCGTTACCCTACCATGACCTTGTGTGAGCCATCGGCCTGATTGCACACACAGATATAGGCAAGAATAATAGCATGTATTTATGTAGTGTGTCATCCGCGGGCACGCACGCACAAAAATGACTCTTCTTGCTTGTATCAAGGTTGTCTGAAATTTGTAATTCTTTACTGGAGGGAGTCTCTATTCCTTATAATATACTTATATTTACTGGAGGGAGTCTCTATTCCTTATAATATACTTATATTTACTGGAGGGAGTCTCTATTCCTTATAATATACTTATAGTTACTGGAGGGAGTCTCTATTCCTTATAATATACTTATATTTACTGGAGGGAGTCTCTATTCCTAATAATATACTTATATTTACTGGAGGGAGTCTCTATTCCTTATAATATACTTATATTTACTGGAGGGGAGTCTCTATTCCTTATAATATACTTATATTTACTGGAGGGAGTCTCTATTCCTTATAATATACTTATATTTACTGGAGGGAGTCTCTATTCCTTATAATATACTTATATTTACTGGAGGGAGTCTCTATTCCCTATAATATACTTATATTTACTGGAGGGGAGTCTCTATTCCTTATAATATACTTATATTTACCGGAGGGAGTCTCTATTCCTTATAATATACTTATATTTACTAGAGGGAGTCTCTATTCCTTATAATATACTTATATTTACTGGAGGGAGTCTCTATTCCTTATAATATACTTATATTTACCGGAGGGAGTCTCTATTCCTTATAATATACTTATATTTACTAGAGGGAGTCTCTATTCCTTATAATATACTTATATTTACTGGAGGGGAGTCTCTATTCCTTATAATATTCTTATATTTACTGGAGGGAGTCTATATTCCTTATAATATACTTATATTTACTGGAGGGAGTCTCTATTCCTTATAATATACTTATATTTACTGGAGGGGAGTCTCTATTCCTTATAATATACTTATATTTACTGGAGGGAGTCTCTATTCCTTATAATATACTTATATTTACTGGAGGGAGTCTCTATGCCTTATAATATACTTATATTTACTAGAGGGAGTCTCTATTCCTTATAATATACTTATATTTACTGGAGGGAGTCTCTATTCCTTATAATATACTTATATTTACTGGAGGGGAGTCTCTATTCCTTATAATAGACTTATATTTACTGGAGGGGAGTCTCTATTCCTTATAATATACTTATATTTACCGGAGGGAGTCTCTATTCCTTATAATATACTTATATTTACCGGAGGGAGTCTCTATTCCTTATAATATACTTATATTTACTGGAGGGAGTCTCTATTCCTTATAATATACTTATATTTACTGGAGGGGAGTCTCTATTCCTTATAATATACCTATATTTACTGGAGGGAGTCTCTATACCTTATAAATACTTATATTTACTGGAGGGGAGCCTCTATTCCTTATAATATACTTATATTTACTGGAGGGAGTCTCTATTCCTTATAATATACTTATAATTACTGGAGGGAGTCTCTATTCCTTATAATATACTTATATTTACTGGAGGGAGTCTCTATTCCTTATAATATACTTATATTTACTGGAGGGAGTCTCTATTCCTTATAATATACTTATTTATGTGTTTTATTTTGATTTTGAAGAACTCTGTGTTCATTTATAACCATTGGTTCCCCAATCCGGTCCTCAGCACATCCTGGCTGTACAGGTATTCAGGATAACTGTTGTTGAGCACAGATGGTTAAATTAAGTTGACTAAGGCATTAATTAAGTCACCTGTGCTTAAGCAATAGACATCCTTAAAATCTGGACTGTTAAGGTGCGTACACACTATAAGATAATCTTAAACAATATGCACCATCACTGTATCGTTAACGGTATTATCGTGCATATTGTCTAGGGTGCTCTATATATCGTTAATCATGTGCGCTCCCGTGGGTCGTTCGTGACACCTCGATTCCTCTGAACATGTGTAGTCCTATTTTGACTATATCGTCAGTGGTTACATGTACAGGCCGGGTGACGTCATGTTAGCGATATCGTTCAGACTGTTTGCTCTGGATTGTCGTTAATAATAGCACGGGTGGAATGTACCGTATAGCGTGTACTCAGCTATAGAATGCCTTGAGGGTCAAGTGTGGAACCTGCTGGTTTATACTGATAGTATTTCCTGACCATTATACAGCTCTATATTACTGTCGCTTGCGAATTAATGGCCTAAATCAGCTTGAGTTGTAGTTTTGCGAAGCACTCGCATGATAACAATAGCCAGGCCCACACGTTTCAGGTTACAGTGGTTGCGCCACAAAGGTCTGAACGCGTCTTCATTGTCCCATCAGCACTACCCACAACGCCATGTTGCCGCCCCTAAAATGTAGTTGGATTTTTCTGAATGCAGATGCAGTTGAAGGGGGGCGCGTGTTGGCGCAGATTGGTTATAATCCGCAATTTGCTTCCCCCCCTGAATTAGGCCCTGTAGTCATTTTATCGATCATTGTTCGTTTCCAAAATCTCTCTCCGAGGGTTGATAAATCTCACCCTCTTTATTGGGCGTTTTCAGACTTCTGGCACCTGCGATTTTCAGGTCGCGTTCCCCTCCTCAGCCTCTCGCTTCCTGTTCAGCTTTGAGCCACCAGACAGTCATTTGAAAACATCCATGTTGGGCGCTGGTGTTAATGGCAGCAATTGAGATAATTTTAGGAAATGAGTCCTCGGCGGATAACTCTCAGAACGTTACCCAGCTCCCACAGCACAGACTTTTCAAGTTCAATTAAAGAGAAAAATGTGTTCTCTGAATTTGGTATTAGGTTATCCCGTATGTTCTGTATTGTGGTCATTGCAACACAATCACCATAGATTCTAACAAACCGTCTGCACGTGGCACAGGCCGCCATTTTGTTTGCTGCGCCAGAATCCATAAATTTGTGAAGTAAAAAGTCCACAGGTAACTTGGCGAGGTATGAGGCACTAGGTGCATGCAAACATTGGTTTATTCCAAATTCCTCGAGTCCCCCCCCCCCCGATACCTACTCATTGTCAGGGGATTCTCTCCTCCTGCCACGGTCTGTCACATCTTCCTCCGTTAAAAATGTCCTTCCCAAAATGGCCAACAGCTCCTCTAGCAACCATAATAAGTTTCCTCTAAAGCGGTGGCCATTTTGGGAAAGACATTTTTACAGACACAAATGGCAGTTGCTTTTAGCTAGTTGTGTTGCTCAGTTCCGGTTTAAGCACGGGGCGACAGGGGCGGTTGCCTCAGGGCCCCCACTCCGGCACTGCTGTGGCAGTGGCAGGCAGCGGGGTCGGGCAGCACAGGGTTAGGGGTTCCTGCGACAACTGAGCACTGCAGTCAGCAGCGGGGTGTCCCTGCGGCGGATGGGAAGTCAGCTGCGGAGTCCCTGCGGCAGATGGGAACTAGTAGCGCTACCCTGCCGCTGATGGCATATCCACCTCAGGGACCCCGCTGCAGTGCTGCCTGGATCCCTGCTGCCCAGGTAGGGGGGGCAGCAAATTTGTTGTCCAGGGCCCCCACAGACCTTAATCCCGTCCTGGTGTTGCTTTATGACTTTGTTTGTTCATTGACCGTTTACACTACGTGGTCCCTCCCAGCAGAGTTATTGAGCATATGTGGCTTCAGGCCGCGGTTATTCAACATATAGCCCTCCAGCTGGTACTGAACTACACATCCCAGCATGTCCGGTCATGGTTTTATCATTCCCTAGTTGCAACACTGTGGCAGACAGATAGATTATGGGGGGTATTCAATGTCAGAGGCACGGCTGTCGAGCTAGCGCGACAGCCGTGCCCCTGTCCCGTTCTTGCTTACCTCGACTGAAGCTCGGCAGTCGGGATTCAATGTCCCGGCCGCCGAGCGGCGAGAAGGGGGCGTGGCCGCGAGTTGCGGCCGGGAAGGGACGAGATGCAGCCGGCAGCTCGTCGCTTCCCGGCTGTTCTCGGCAGAATGAGCCCGACAGCTAGAGATGTCGGGCTCGTTCTGACAGGAAACCCTGTTCAATGCTGTCGGGGAAGACAGCATTGAATAGGGCCCGTCGAGCATCTCCCCCACGGGAGATGCTCGACGGCGATTGAATCTCCCCCATAGAGATTACCATGGCTCTAAATGTGCGGAGTTTGTATATTCTCCCCGTGCTGGTAGGTTAATTGGCTCCCAACAAAACTTAACCCTAGAATCTCTGTGTGTGCCTGTATATGTGTGGTAGGGAATATAGATTGTAAGCTCCACTGGGGCAGGGACTGATGTGAATGTTCAAATATTCTCTGTAAAGTGCTGCGGAATCTGTGTGCGCTATATAAGAAACTGTTAATAAATAAATAAATGATATTTATTTATTTACAGTGTCTTATATAGCGCACACAGATTCCGCAGCGCTTTACAGTAGTAAACAGAGATAAAACAAACTGGGTAACAACAGACAGACTTGGAGGTAGGAGGGCCCTGCTGCAAGCTTACAATCTTTATATTTATGCTACGTGCATTTGCGTCTGTAATTCTCTGTATTGCATGGCTGCTGGGACAGTGGCTCCCTGTACGTCACTCATGCCAACAGTAGCCCCCTGGGTTACCGGCGTGGCCAGGCCATTGCTGGAAGAGTATCACTCAGTACAGGTTACAATAACTCCCAAACACCAGCGGTTCTCATCTCCGCGAGCCCTGAGATAAGTGTCTCCTCTGGCAGCCTGAATAACATGACCTGTATATTGATACTTTAGTCTAGCGAGTCCCCTCTAATTAAAGCTGTCTGAGTTTATCCTAATAGCACCGTGTTCAGCAGTCACTGAGACTTTCACTTATTTATAAGACATGGCCCATCAGAACTTTCTCTGACCCCTGGATGGTTGTAAATGTGCCGGGGCCCCGAGTCAAAGCCATCCCGGATAGCTCAGGACTTTCTTTAATAAGTGTGGGATTGATGTCTTTCACAGTTCAGGGGTTAGGTAAACAGTAGGTCTACGGTTCAAGGCTCTCCATGTTCAGCTGTTTATTTATATGGATCTAAAAAGGTTATGGAGCGCCTCTGCGAGATCCCTGGGGAACACTGGTGACCAGGCTTTAACCTTCCCCGCTTGTCCGAAGGAGCAGTCGATTGGTGCCGTACCTCTAACAAACCCAGAACATGTCATCCTCGTCCCCGTTCCCCCCCCCATCGCCACCCCCACCCCAACCCCAACGGCCAACAGTCCACAAACGTCATGATTTCATTTCCATATAATTCCCACCGAGTACGTCGTACGTCCGGCAAAGAGTACAACCTACTGCACCCCCCCCCCAGATGGCCGTCCGCAGCCCGGCAAAGGGGCGACGCTCCGTGCGTTGTTGATTCCTCAAATACAAATATATAAGCAAACAGCAAAGTCTTGAACGGCGAAAGCATTTGACAGAACTAAAAAGTAAAAGATAACTAATAATAAAAAAAAGTAGTAGTGCCCCCCCCCGACCTTTCAAAGCAGCTTCGTACTTAATAGAAACTTATATTTGTAAGCTAATGCAATCACTTATCCGTAAAGATAAGCCTGTCTATTCCCTTTTCTCTCCTTGTTCCCACTATCGCGTGGATGCTGATAAAGTGAAAACAAAAGAGGCCGGTTGTTCTCAGCAGAGCGCGCATATTATATTTCCTAAATATTTCCTATCTTGAAGTGGGGGAAGAAAGTGTGGAGAGGGGGGCGGATTGCGCGCAAGGTGCTCGCGGTTTCCTACGAATGCCGTATCTGCCTATATCATCTCATGGAACAGACCGGAATATTAAACCGCACTTCTGAAAAGAGTAAGAACAAAAATAGTCGTAGGCTGCCATTGGCGGAGGCTGATATCCGGAATGTTCTCTCGCACTCTGCATCCATACACAAAGTGCTTGAAAAGTCATTTTTTTGCTTTTTTAAATAAATTATTTAAAATATATATATATTTATATACCAAATCTAATTTTTTTTTCTCTTGAAAATGCTGGGGGGGGGAAAAACCAGAAGCCTCCGTTGAGAGAAAAGGGAATGATAGTACAATGGGTAGTTAGCGGCGTACGTACAGAGGAATCCGCGCCGTGTATATAACGCTTATCTTGCCCTTATCCTGCTTCAGCTGTGTACGGATTTGGAGACGATCATTTTGGCAATAGATCCGGTACGGGGGTTTTAGCAAAATAAGTTGTGCGTTTATTGAAAAGTCTTATGAATGAACTCTTGATTTATAGATGGATATATGTGGGAGGGTAGACCTGACTGAATCCAAAGGGCCCCCTTTAATGATGCGGAACAAACAAAATCTAATTGTTTTAAGTTTAAAAAGTACTGAAGACTTTTATAGACTCCTCCGTTGCCCAAGTCGCATCCTTTTAAATTGTTATGGTCTCCTGCGCCATTGTGATTTTTCACTTGCAGTGAGGAGTGCATTTTTCTTGGGGGCAAGTATGTACTATTTCTATGCAATAATAGTGTATTTCTACTGGAATAGACCAGGAGCATCATTCAGGATGAAAAGCTGTTTATTCATTTTCACTGTCTGTTAGGTAAGGTGAAGCATAGAACTGTCACACAGTGTTCATTTTAGCGTCCTGCACCTCTTCAACCCCATGCAGTTCCTCTTTCCTACCTGGAGTGTCTCTGCTGTGGTATCTCTAGCACAGTTTGGTCTGTATCTCAATGCAGACCAGACTGTGCTAGGCACAACAAAGCAGACAGAGACACCCCAGGGAGGAAAGAGGAACTGCATGGGTTTTGAACAGTGCAGGATGCTAGAATGAACACTAGCCACACTTTTGGCCATCACTTTGCATAGTCAGTATAACTTTTACTAAATGTTTTGTATTTCAGGATTTCTTCTGTGCTTCCAGCCATATATGTGTGTCATTGACCTGGATTACAGAAAAATACCTGTATGTTGTGTGTTGGATGTAGCCGCCTTGTATTGTGGATCAGTACAACACAATAAAGAATGGCAAATTATATATTTTTAAGACATGGCTGAAAAGCACAGAGCCCTGACTCTGAGGCATCTTGCATATTTCCGCCAACTGTACATGCACCGAAAACTGCGAGTGGGTCTGCCCAAGCGTGGCACGTTGCATCTTCAGTGGCCGTGAGCACCACCAGGCCGTGTCTGCAGTGGACGAAGGCCTCCACCTCCCACGCCTGCACCGTATTGCCTGCACATCTTGTAACCGTAACTCTTGGCCTACAAATTCCATAATTGGCTGATTTTCTTTAACATTTCCTGTTATCATACCTGACATTATATTTAATTTTACGCAGCGTCAGAGTTGGATTATTAAGTATATCGGTTACTGACATGAGCCCTGTTTGGAGTTTTTATGTTCTCTCCTGCCTGGGTTTACACCTTGACACTGACTATGTATTTAGAAGTCTTTCAGGAGAACATCATTTTTAATAATAGAACAGACCCCTCTCATATTTAGGTCAGCGGCTGTAAAACCTTGGGAGGGAACCACCAGTCCTGTCTTGAAGTCCATCACTCTGCAGCCTGATAGACACAGCCCCCGTCATCCCTTCATCACATGACGTGTCAGTAGGTCAGTCTGCTGACACTCTGAGGCCGCACGTCTTCACTTTGAAGATGACGATGTAATATTCCCCTATGCACATGCCTGCATTTAGTACAATCGGACAAGCGCAGATCTCCTGACCCAGAGAGCTTACATGTTCCGGGTTTTTTAAGGTTGAGAGGAATTAAACTTAAGCGATGACAAACAATTATTTGTTTCTTTATTAACATCCTCTGATCTTGAGATGATTTTTCATAGTGCATAAACTCATTTTTCTGCTGCCTTATGGTGGAAATAGAGAATGTGTTAAAGCTGTTTCTGTCCTATGTGCAGACTTCAGCAGAAAGTGACATCGCCAATGCACCCGCGCAATGCTTCATTGGGACCGGGAATGGTTAGGAGATGGATGTGGGACACCTCTGAATGAGATGAGCAGGGCGACAAGGAGGCGAGTGGGTGACGTACGGGCTGCGGGCATTAAACAAAAAAAAGAGATTCTGAAAACCATTGTTGGTTTTAAAGACGTTATTTACATGAAATAAAACCGACTTTGTTACATACATACATGTACATTAATGGTTGTCCCTCTCTGGCCACCCACAGCCCCCCAGTGATAATATGCTTTGTGTGACTTTTCTTAGCCCTCCATATTTGCTTTCTCTGGCCACCAAAATAAGCACTAAGGTCCGGAGTGAGAACCTCGCGCCTCACACTGGGAAGTGGGAAAAGTTGTCAATCTCAGACGCTAATTGTCCGGCATTTGACATTTGACCTCTCTTTATCTCCCGGCCCTCTGTAGTGACAGCCTGTCTAAGTGCCCACATTGGGCTTGTGCGGCTTATCAGGTCTCTCTGCCACTTTCTGATGGGAATTTGGGGCTTGCAGCTGGGTTCATGGCCTGGAGTAACAGACGGAAGTGCACAGAGAGGCCAGGACGAAGACCTCTAACACCAGATACATTGGCCTTACAGTCTGCAGCCGGAGCGCACTTTCCCATCAGACACAGTTGTGACGGGGCTAGGACATGTTATAAAGGCCTGATCGCACGTCTGCAAATTAGCGGATGACTGCAAGTAGTTAGCAGCCACCCAGACAGACAGTAACTCCGCCCTGTGCAATCTGCGCGGAATTTGTGAGAATAGTCGCTATGCCTGTCGCACATCCTTACACAAGTCACGTCCCATAGAATGATATTTCCCGTCTGTGCACGTGTATGTAACGCTGACCTTCCCACAACTCTGCGACAGTGACCGGGGCTGGGGCGGAAGTCACAGTCCCTCCCTAAGAACGTCGGGGCACGCCTGTGGTTTTTCGGACGCTTCCAGAAACGTCCAGTAAAACCCCCAAACGCCGGCTTCCTGTCAGTCAAATTGCAAGGGGTTTGCGATGAGATATTTTCACCATTTTTGTCACTTTTTTGGCTCGTGCATGTACCCTATGATCCCTTCGTTTGCGCAGTCACTCGATAATCGAACGGATTGCACAACAGTAATCCACTCTGAATCAGGCCCCTAGTCCGGTATATCTAGTTCTGCTGGCTGACTGTGCGTTATAAATGATCGGAAGAATGCTTGTATTGCTATTAATTCATCTATGTTATAATCTTCACCGCAGCTCCATGTATAAGTGCTAAACACGTCTCCCGCTCACACCCGTCGGATGATTCCCCGGCTATCGCCAGCCAGCTCAGTGTCGTGTTCCCAGCAGACTTTGTGCGGCCTGTGTGGGTGCAGAATCTGCTCTTTGTGATCAGAACGCTCGGCTTCTCGTCTGCACAGAGGCTGTATTTTCACCCCGGCCAAGTCATCTCTCCGCAGACGAACGCTCTGTGCTCTCTTTGTAGTCGGCTGTCCCCGGGGCACAAGATCTGTTCACATTCACAATTGCAAAATGTATAAGCTGTCTGTTACATAACGCTTCCCCTTTCTGCGGCATTGTGTCTGGCTCTCTCCACGCAGTCTCTACGCTCTCGAGTATTTTTAGCTCCGAGAGTAAAGTATTCAAGTTGTCAAGGAGCCATTATGTTGGCGAATATAAACGGATACGGAAATAAAAATGATATTATTCTCTCGCTGCAAACTTCATCCATTTGCCATGAAATATGCGATCTCTGCATTTCCCCCCAATGCTCTGCGTATTGTCTTATGGTCCGACCAGGGATAATAAACCCAGGGTTCCTTAGGGTTGAACGTACCCCGTATAATAAAAAGGTACAGACCTGGGATTGTATGTTACACCGGGGGTGGTTTATGTGATATCTTGTGTGCAGTACGTGGGCAAACTATTTGAGAGAACATATTTTGAATATTTGGAATAACAGTAATTACCGATTCTCGCCACGTTACGTTGTAACACAGCCGAGAGAGCGGTTGGATAAATGTTCAGTTGTGGTTATATTGCGACAGGGGCGGGATAGCATCTGGCGCAGTGCTTACATTGGTGCAAAACACTAAGTTGTCTGATAGATTTATTTTTATTGTTCTACGCGGTAAAATAATTTTTTTCCACCTCCCACCGGTTTTAGCAGATTTTGAAATGCATGAGATGTTTTGCCCCCCGTTTACCATCGCTGCCTTGATACTCTAAAGTCATTTCTGATTTTTATCAAGCTTGTGGCTTACCCATTTATGTATTTTAGGACAGAGTTACCCAAATTTCCCCATTACAATCTTGTTTTTTTGTTTTTTTTTACAGTCCTGGTTTTAAGGAAACCGTGCTTGAGCATAGGTGACTTAATTAGTACTTTTAGTCAATTTATTTTAACCATCTGTGCTCAACAATGGTTATCCTTAAAATGTGGACTGTGATGGTGGAGTCAGGGAAACTCTGTTTTAGGGGGAACAAACTCAAAATACTTGCAGCTGCAAAATTTTGGAGCCCTCGGGCTGTTGGGTAAAAGACACAAGTGCATCTGTGCTGTGGGAACGTTGCTAAAATAATGTAATTATTTGTTAATTGTTCTCTGGCTCAGTTATTACTCCATAGAGGGGGAAAGAAAAATGATCTTTTTTATTTTAACTAATTTTGTGATGCACATTATTCTAACCATTAATATGGCTTTTCGGTATGTTCAACAAAACCGGTATTTTGACTGTTGTCAGTTGACCACTATTGGTTGACAGGCAAATGGTCGACACAAGAGAAAGGTTGACAAGTTTTCGTGTTTTTTTTTTTTGTAACTGACTTGTTCTTCACAATCCAGGTTGGCATAGAGTTAGATTTATAATAGTTTTCCGAGCACAGCGGTACCCCAATATGGTGCCCATGTTGACAGACCCACATAACCGCATAAAAACCAAACAAATCAAATAAACCTTGTGTAAACTTTTCCTATGTCAACTTTTTCCGGTGTTGACCATTTGGCAATAATTGACACCCAATTTTATCAAAATCGCTATCATAATGGTGTATTAAAGCAAAGATAATGTATAGAAGAGTTTCTTTAAATGTATCTATTTCATTATACGCATAAGCTGACAGTAATGTTTCTTTGTGCTAATTATCTCATTTTCAAAATCTCTCTGGACAGCAGACAAGCAGGACTGACGCTTGCGCCCTCAGCATTGTTATGTTTGTGAAATGTGCAGAGCAGACAGATCTGTAGATAGTCATGCCAAGATGATGTTGGTCCTGCAAGGCTTATCTTGGGGCATACTTATGAATAGAGCTTCAGTGGCGGCTATTTGCAACTCTTGGTTGGCTATTGGGTGTAAACCTATCAGAATGTTGGGAACATCTAGTAGGTATCTGGCACTCTGGGATATTTTATGGTCCAGACACAACTCTGTCCTGGGAGGACAATCTGGTGGGTCTGTATACGGATTGGCTGGCACTAATCGGTGTGTTAGGACCAGCGGCTTCAATACTACGTAACTGGACCTCTGATCTGGTGGGAACTTGGTTACAGGTTTTTTTTTTCCACAATGTTCATAAATATCCCCCGCATCCATATACAAAGAGAATCTCTTATAGCCCTGAGGGTCTAAAAGTGTTAGTAAACTATTGAACTCAACCCCTTTCAAATTAAGGACATGTGTTCAGACCACCGTAGCTCGTGACCCGTCTTGTCGTGTCGTAGCCTCACAAGTGTTGGAATTTGTAATCTGGAGGCAAGAGGTTTGTAAGCAAGTGCTAGTGAGAATACGTACCACAGGTTTATATTATATATGGTGTGTGTCCTAGTCCTGATATTTTCCCCCGGGCGATGGCACACGTGCTTGTACTATGTACATCCTTTTTACCAGGACAGATGATTCACCTCTGACCACGCTGCCAGTTACTTATGCGTTCTCCAGCCCACATCGTAGTAAATGCTGTAGATCTGCAGACATTTCTACAAGACGGAGAACTGTCAAATCCAGGTAGCTGGTCTTATTCTCTGTTCTGGCCTAACGCCGTAATCAGGATGCAGCCGGCGCTGTTAGTTAAATTGCTGCCTCGTTTTCTTTTGTCCAACTTCATTATTTCTGAAGTGATTTTTTTTTTTTGCAAGACATAAAGATGACATTTTTTAATATGCAGAAATAAAAAGGCAACACGAGGAAGAATATACCAGGTCAATAAGCCCTTTCTTCCAGTCACTTATCTGTGGTTTCTGCTCTGGGTATTTTAATTGAAGATTAAATACTGTTAAAGAGTGTGAGAAATTTAGGTTGTGTATATTTTAAGCATTAAAATGGAACTTAATAAAAGGGTCTGATTGGAGCACTTGTAGTTTAATTTTTTTCCTTTTGTTAGTATTACGTGGCATTTAACTAGAAGTAACCTCTTCATTAGCACTCACTGGACCTGGAATCTGGGAGGTTTACAGTAATGAAGAGTCCACGGAGAGCGGTACATGGGATAAATGCCTTTTTATTACACCCTCAAACCTGGCTTTTCTTCTACTGATGCCACAAATTTACCTCATTTTTATGTATTTTTAATGTAAATTTTTTATCATGCCTCAAAGGTTCTTCTGTATGCGTAAAAACTTCGCCAAAGAGGAGTCAAACTTATGGAAAATGCAATTATTATTTTTTTATTTATTTTATGGGGCTTTTTTTATTTTGTTACATTAACATTAGAAGATTGACAATTTTTTTTTTGTCAAATTATTTAAATTTCAGAACATATATTTAAAATTCTCAGAAATCAAATAGTTTAAATGGTCTCTTTTTGCATGAAATAATGCTAGTGACACTGAGAAAGATTACCTAATAAATTCAGGGTATTTGCTATTATTTTTGTCTTAATAAACACCGCAAGCTGTTAAGTAAAATACCTCAAAAAGTTTTTTTTACTTTTTAATTTTATTTTTTTACATTTTTGTCAGATGACTTTTTATAGTTATTTCATGTCATACTCCATTTTGTGGTGATTTATATATGTTCATTATCGTTTTATTCTACGATGATCTTTGTGTGAGCATTTTATAACTATTTAAGTAACCCCAAATTCCCTTTATTTCTCTATAATTGTCAGGTATTTAGCGTTTTGAACATGAGCTCTGCTCTTCTGAATAATGAAATTGCTTTATTTGTGCTCATGCCGTACGTCCGCCTTGTGGTTTTGGTAAAGAGACTAATTTATTTTTTTAACTTGTTTATAAGTTTTTTTTGCTGGTTACATTACGCTGGCCTAATCTAATTTCCTGACTTCCTAAGAAGCTCTCCCCCTCCCTCCCTTCCATTTTAGTGTTGTACATCGCTTGTTTTTCCACAAACAGGCCGAATCGATTATGTGGAAATCTTTCGTACTCTGCAAGGGCAGATATGACGGCAATGGAACACAATCCCGTTGCGTATAAAAGCTTCTGCGATACAAAGATTTCTCATCAAGTTATAAGAGACCTTATTTGGGGTAAACCAAAAATGACTATGGAGGTACTTTATGGAGGACTGCATTCTCCATCATGTCCCATTTATGGCATTTGATTATAATATATTGTGTTTAAAATACTTCTACTCTATAGGACCTGTTAGTCCTAAAGTATAAGAAATACATTTTAAAAGTTGCATGTATCCCTACTCCGACACCTAAATAATGCCTCTAAGGCACTTCTTCCGATTCTATGGAAATCAACGAGCCCTCCCTCAATCAAAGATTGGCTTAAAAAAATAGATTATTTAATGGACATAGAAGATATCATAACCTTCGCAACAGGGAAATTTACCACATTTAATGTGACTTGGTTACCCTGCCTAGAATTTAAAAAGTCTTCTGTTTACTCCTCCTACATGGCCTAAAGTCTCCTAAAATTTAACCAGCTTCGCTGTCTAAGATATGTGAATATAACTCCCCCTAGACACTGATCAGTCGCTGGACATTTACCACCCCCTATACTTCCCCCCCATTCCCATCCCCTCTTTCCTCCCTATAGTTTTCTCTTTTCTTATTTCTTACTCCTAGAACTTCAATAGTTTTACATGGATGTACCTGGTAAGACACTAGAGCTTTATCACTGCTATACATTGGGGACAATTCGCAATGTTCTTTTTCCTCAACTTTCTATGCATCTTTATACTAATGTGTAGAATATTGGTTGGGGTGTAGGGTTTATCTCCCGTCAAGTCTAACCTTAAAAGACTTATAAAGTAAAGTATAGTTTGGAAAAGGGGGTGGTAAACCAAGCTAAGCGCTTCCCTTGTACAGGCACCAAAATAATATAAGTGAAAGGTACAGTATTATACTTCCTTTTCACGATCTACGATGTCAAAATCCCTGCAAGATCAGATGAAAAATTCTCATGGAGTCGATTTCCCAATGTGTGGATATGAAATATAAGCAAAAAATGGCAATGTGTATATCTGTAAAAGTATTATTTTTTCTAAATAGTGGTACGTAGCCAGTAGGTGCACACCTCACTTACACATGTGAAATGCGTTCATACATATAATGGTTTCTTTACTTCAATATGGCATACCCGTACTCACGATGTGCTGTAGTTTTCTGCTCTCATCAAGGTATCTTTTCAAGTCCTCTTGTTAAAAAACACATTTATTGACGAGTACAGGTGGTTTTAAAATAGATTGCATTAACACATAAAGGAGGATAAGGCAGGGTTCTGAGGTGGCTGATAGTCCACACACTTAGGTTTGATCCGGACAAGCTCTAAGGTTTGAACCTGTCAGACACTCTGCAGCTCTTACCTTGAATCCTTCCTTAGGTTTAATAAAAACAGTGACAGGCTCCTCACATCGACATGTTTTGGGACATCAAGTCCCTTTTTCAAGATGGGCCATCTTGAAAAAGGGACTTGATGTCCCGAAACATGTCGATTTGAGGAGCCTGTCACTGTTTTTATTAACCCTAAGGAAGGATTTTTTTTTAACCAACTTGTTCTTTTACGTCATGATCCATGTCACCACATCTTTCTCTTCACCGGGGCCACCACTTTCTCACCTGGCCAGAGCCACCTCTCTCTCACTCTGCGTCATCACCTTCTACTTTATCTCTTCACCAGGCTTAATACATCTGCCCCAGTATTTGGCAATTGACTTTTATTTTCCCAAAGGCAAATGGGAAAATGCATCTTCAGGAGAGAGACGCACCTTCTTGGCGGTGTGGACCTCCAGTGGAAAGGAATACCTGCCATTGTGGTCCTGATTTCTGTACATTGCAGACAGTTACACAATAATATTCTGTGTGCAGTGTTCACTATTATCATCAGATCTTTACATCTTGATATTTATTGAATATGACTATTTCATATTTAAAATACAAAATATACATTATGTTTAAGTTTAGCAAAAATGCCACCAACATGTGTAGGAAGGTCCATGCTGAACTAATCTGAGCATCTACCACTATCTGTATATCTGTAGCCATGTTCAGTCTTACAGATAGTGGTAGATGCTCAATTAGTTCAGTAATATTACTCAGGTGCATGAGGGAGGGGTTAATACTGGGTTAGTAAAACAAGACATTGGTTCCCCCGGCACACTGAGTGGTATTAGTAACCAATCTAGAACACTACATGATAATAGAATTCAGAGATATTGGTTACATATACCTGCGCAGGTGTATGCTATGCTCCCAAGCCACGTCAAGGCTTCTCTGTATATTGGGGATCCCTAGCGCTATATCTAGGCACCCCAAAAACTATCATAAGCTAGGAGGCCCAGTGCGGCATGCCAGTGAGATACTAAGTAAGGGCATGCCGCACTAAAGCCACCCAGCCCATCCAGTCCAGGAGCACCGCACCCCACACCACCGTTACCCTAAATTGGGTCTACGATTAACCAGCAAGGAGCCACATCATAATGGCTCCTTACTTGGTATATCTGAACTAAGAGCTACCTACCTTGGAGCAACCCCAGACTACTCCCTCTCCACCACTTTCGACACAGCTTTTACTCCCTTGGCCTTCCAAGCACTATCATATGACATGTCTGATAACTCCCTCTGTGACTATACCTCTGAATTTTGCCTTCCTCCTTCTCCCTCTTTATAAAGGATCCTCAATGCTATGTTCTTGGCTCTTCCAATCCAGTATTATCTTTTGCTTGGTCTACTGCAACCTCATCCCTGCTGACTTATCTTCCACCACTTTTAAAGTTTAGAGTTTCACTCCAAATTGATCCACTTATAAGGACAGTGTTTTCCCTCATCTCTGACCTCATCACCAGATTTTGGGCACAGATCCATACTTGTTGGAGTCAAATTTTAGGCTTTGCATATCTGAGGGCCGGATAAATTCTACAGCAAGCACTTTAGATGTCATGGTGGTTCATGCATGTCACCACAACACCACACAAGAACTGCTCTCCTCTGAGGTCAACAGAAAGGTGGCCATCTTGAATATTTGATACAATTCCCAGCCATCTTTCACACTGGAATGTACAATTTATATGGGCAGGACATTTTCTTTTTCTCAGTAGCCTTCATTTCGTTTCCCGAGACAATGGTAACATTTTCTCAGTGTCCCCACAGTAAGCGAAGAATGTGTCCTGTTACTTTCTCTGCAAATTCATGCTGTACATGGACTCGATCCGGTGTGTCTGTGGGGCTTCCTTTTAAGTTTACAAATATATTCCAGGCGGAAAGTAGCAGTTGCATAGCAAGGACCTCTGTGTTCGTAGAGGTGTCCAGTATCCTGTGATCTGCCATGGCTCCCGGAGGAGGCCTGTCCGCTAGCTTTTACTTTAGGCCTACTTGGGAAATTAACCTGACAGAGATAAAGAAGAGGCCTTGAAGGCTTAGAGCCATCGGACCTCAGGACAGACTTAAGTATGGTTCCTGAATAGATGCCCTGCTTCCTACAGCTGCCAAGTTTTCTGCAAGTACATGGTTTAAGAGTTCCATTCCCCGACACCCACTTTTAGGTTGTTTTTTTTTTTTATATATTTGTAGTTTCTTTAGGCATTGCAGTCTAGGAAGTAGCATGGAGCGTCAAGAAACAAAGAGCGGTTCCATTGCCTGTGTTTACATTGGTATCCACGCATGGGGTTGTTCAGGGAATGAAAACATCAGACTGAGACTTGGGCTCTGCAGGCAGCCTGGAATAAGCCCAGCATTGGCTGCTGACACATGATGTCTGTATGTGTTAACTCCTGCCTACGGCCTACATTGCAGCAGGAAAAGGTTTACGTCCATTGTTCCAGGGTGAGGAAATTGCTGGCAAATGCCAATCCGAGCTGATAATGATGGCCGCAACGTGGCATGGGGAATATATGGACGTGGCAGAGGACACAGTCACCTAAAGCTGTTCCCGCAGCATGTATACATAAGTCAGACCTGCGAGTACGGTGTCTCTGCTCGCCGAGTCCTAATGGGAAGACACAGGCCGATGGTTTAACGCCAAAGCAACAGAAATTCTGCAGGACAAGGCATGGGTACTAGGTGCCATTTAGGGAAAGTCTGTTGCGAGTTCGGGCAGGAATTTGTACTTTGTCTCTGTGATTTAGAGGAAGACTTATCAAAGCTTGGGCCGAGATAATGATAAAGTACAAATCAGCTCCTTCCATTTTAAACCCAGCATGTTATATGGCAGTTAGGAGCTGATTGGCTGGGACGTTATTTCTCTCCAAGCTTTGAAAAATCTGCCCTTTAATCCCAGAGACTGTATTAATACAAAATGATAAAAGCACACAGTAAACGATGGTAAAGTGTAGATCTGTGTGCGATAAATCATGTAAACCTAGCCCCCCCCCCCCCCCCCCCGATCTAGACAAAACCGGTTTCCGCAGGGACGGAGCTGTGATGGCGCAATTGTGCTGCCATTACCACCGGACAAAAAGATGGGAGTGGGCAGCGCTAATTAAAGTGCTGTTAATGTGCAATATTTGGCAGAAAAAAATAAAAATAAAAATAGAAGATTGGTTAGATCTATCACAGTTTTAATACAATTTCTAAAATATAGAGCCAGAAGATATAGGCTAAAAACAATTGACAATGATAAATTATAACGGTAAAATTGTCATCTCACCAAACCGAACCACATTGGGTTAGGCCCAGGAAGTCCCAAGTGTCCAGAGGATGTGCACTGGTATCGCCCACTTAGTGGTGGGGGTAATCCGGAATGTCCAAATGATGGTACTAGTACGGTCCCCAAACTGCAATATGGAGGGAGGGCACAGAGATGTAGATGCCAGGAGTGGCCCAAGATGGCACGAATCACCAACTCCTGTCGCCGGATGTTGTAGGCGTAGTGTCCTCGACCTCTACTATTGTTGCAGAGATATTTGTAATCCAATGGATGGGGTAACGGGGGGCCAGTGAAACTGGTGATGGGCCTTCCGGGCAGTAAGTAGGATAATTTCCTCAGGGTGGTTCACCTATGTAGGTGGTGGGGTGGGTGAGGCAGAAATCCTGACCGGTTTCGCTGCTCCAGGCAGCTTTATCAAAGGATACAAAGGATGACCGTGCCCCTATGCGTCGACCAGGGGGGTGCAACGAAGGGTATCCGGTCGACAATCACTAGGTCGACAACTAAAAATGGTCAACATGCTCTAAGTCATCATTGACGGAATGTCGACACAAGCAAGAGGTCGACACATGAAAAGGTTGACAATCATTTTTCATGATTTATTTTTAACCAACTTGTTCATACTTTACCATCCCAGTGGACATGGCGGGGGGATATAATAGTGTGCCGATCGCAGCATGGCGAGCTCAGCGCACACTTACACCCAAAAACATTATGTCAACCTTTTTATGTCGACCTTCAGCCACTGGGATCGGCGGGATCCCGGGATTTGGCCCCAAAACGCCGGGATTTCAATCCCGGGATCAGGGCCGGCGCTACCCACTCAGCAGCTCCTGCAAAGCAGGTAGGCGCCATGCTGAAAAGGCGCTGTCTCCCTCCCTGCTCTGCTAAAGCTGCCTCAGCCCTCACTGTCACTGCCTCCTGCACGCCGCCTGCAGCGCCTGTCTGACAGCGGGCGGCAGTATTAAGAGCTGCTCCCTGCACCGCGCACACACTGTCCTCCTCCTGTGACCTGCCCCCTCTTCCTCACGGACATTTGCGCGGAGGCATGTAGCGCTGTCTGTGAATGCCTGGATGACATGTCCGGATCCGCCCCCTACCCATTGCTCCCTGCGCCTGTCAGCTGTCAATCAAATGATGTACAGGCAGCAGCGCCACCCTTCCTTCTCTCTTCTCAATGTGTTGTGCCAGTGCCACTGCCTGTCCTCAACACTCCGCCCCCTCTATCTCCTCCCCTCTTCTTCCATCTCTTCCATCTCTCCCCTCCTGTCCCCCTCAGTCACGAGAGGGGTGTAATGGCGTCCTCAGCGTCCTGCCTACACAGATAGAAGAGGAGGGACTGCACAAGAGTTAAACAGCAAAAGAACAGTGAGTCTTTTATTATACATGTTTATAACCAATTTTTTAATAATTGTAGATTTTTTTTATATTAATTTAGTCACTTTTTAAATAATGGGCTGGGTTATGTGCCTAAAGGTGGCCATACATGCTGCAATAGCAGCATGTGATGCGATGTGTGCTCCTGCGGGCATCGCACAGTACAAAAAGTATGTGCTGCACATACTTTTTGTACTGCTTTCAGATCGCATCGCACACACATTGCATGCATGCCGTGCGATGCGATCTAGCCCATAACGTATGCGATTCTTGCAGTGTGTATGGGCACCTTTAGTGCCTGCAAAATTTTGCGGACACAGCACTGAGATGGTATATGCATACGTGTACATGCACCCGAGATCCTCCTTAGGATCGCATGTTGCATACGCTCCCACAATCGGGCTGCAGCTTGTTGCAATGGCAATGTGAAAGGGCGCAAAATTTATGGTTTGCAGGAGGGCGCCGGACACCCTAGCACCGGCCCTGCCCGGGATTGAAGTTTCTAATCCCGGGATTAATGCCGGCCAGCGTCTAAGCACTCGCTCAGATGCTGCCTGGCTGGTCCCGAACCCGGAGGTGCGGCTCTGAACATCGTGGCGACATCAGAGGTCAAGCTGCGCAGGCCGCCTCTGTCCTGGGCCCAGCCCGCCCACCCACCCGCGGACCAGCCTTGGCCCGCCCGGCAGCACACCAGCCCGGGCTCCATCAGCCAGGCTCCCGGCCGCACCACGCATGTAAGTAAATATGCGGGGAGTCCGAGGCGTTTTTTTTTTATTTTATTAGGGAAGCCAATCCCGGGATTGGGCATTTTTCAATCCCGAATTCCGGGATTGAAAAAATTCCCCCGGTATTGGCATCCCTACTGTTGACCATACTTAGGTGTCGACTAATAGTGGTCGACCTAGAGGTTGTCTGCCATTTATATCAGAACCCAGGAAAGTAGGGAAGTGTGGTCTCGCACAGGTTCATACTATGTTTTGGAACCTTTGGGCCTGAATCAGTCCTGATCGCTGCTGTGCCGAGTTGCAGTGCCCTGCGATCAGATAGCCGCTGCTGAGACAGAGGGAAATCCCGCCCTGTGCACGATGACTTTGTGAATGGATTGTGTATCCCCGGCCAGCTGCACTTCCATATACAACTCACATTGAATGATTCCCCCCAATCTGAGCATAACCCTGACCCTACGTCATCTGTGCGACAGGCTGACGCCACACACCCTCCCTGCGCACGCCTGCATGTTTCCTAACTCTCCCAGAAAACACCAAACGCCGACTTCCTGTCATTCAAGCTGCGAGGGGCTTGCAAAAAAATTGATTGCTGATTTGTCACAATTTGGCATAGCGCATGCACGCTACGATCCATACACAGGTGCAGTCATAAAAGCGATCAGGTCTGAATAACCCCCAATGTCTCAAAGTCAACAGAAGTGCGTGGAAAAGGTGTGCCGTGTTCTAACAAATCTTACATCACACATATATGGGGGAGGGGCGTCATTTTAAACTAGCCAATAGGATTCGCTGTGTTTTACTCTTTGTGGTGGAGATCTCCTAAGCCTTCCTCTACTTCATCTTCAGTCTCCTCGACAATTTCGACACCTACTTCAGAACTGAAGCTGATTTTAGTTCTACCAGCTTTACCCCTATTTATGCTGTATTTAATCAACACACCCTGTATGTTACCTTGTAAGTTTTTTTTGTTTGCTATGTACGGCGCTGCGGACACTTTGTGGCGCCTTATAAATAAACAAACTACTACTTGGAGAGTATGGGGGTACCAGCCAATCTGCTACTAACTGTCATTTTTCAAACACAGCCAATAACATGGCAGCTAGTAGCTGATTGACTGGTACATTATCTCTATCCAATATTTATTACATCTCCCCTTGTGTGTACCTGTGCTGTTCCCTATAAAGAGTGCTTCCTTGCCCCCCCCCCCCCACCCCCATCCTTAAATTGTATAGCTAGAGAACCACAAAGTGACACTACAGCTTTACATTTCCATATTGTACCATAGTTTTGTGATGAGAGATTCTGTTTTGAAAATCCCTAAAATCCATTTGTGAACTCCCCAATGTTTTAGCCTGAAATTTTTGGAGTTCTGGATTCCCAGAACGGACCACCCCTTCATTCATCCATAGGTCTTCCATGGCCCTGGATCCTCGACTATTTGCCCAATCCTTCAGCAGAATTGTGAAATAACTCTGCACCTGTGGCCCAGCTCACCTCTGGGTCTCCCGTATACATACATGCTGAATCCCCATTTACCTGTACAGTATACAACCACGGCAGAACAACAGAATTCCTCGCAACGTTTCCCGGAACAATACAAAGCAAAACTCATCTTTGTATTTTCTTCGTCAAATCCTTGTCTTTTTTTGTTTTTACCAATTTGTCACCCACCGGTTTAAGGAGCTTAGCGGAGGTTAGACAAGGTATTAAGCAACATGAAGACATCAGAACACGCTGCATTTTCCTCTTTGTGCTTCCCTACAAGCAGGCGTGTTGCATCAAAGACAATCAAAGGCTCGTTTGAGCAAATATTAAGTATCTGTACAGCTGTGCTGTGAAGAACCTGAGCATGAGGAAGGAGAAGCCGTTCTTCTTCCTACTAATTCGCTTTGTTGTGATGACAACGGAGAACAAACCTGATTTCGAGAAATGAAAAAATGTAATCTCCTTATCGTAGGAACGCAAGTCGCATATTTGTATATGCACAATATACACTGCAGAAAAGTTAAATGAAGGCTCCCCCCCCCCACCCCTGTCTTATTAGCACTTGTATTCTATTCTCTCTCCCCACTCCTGTTGATTGCAATGTGCTTAGAGGCTGGCGTGACACAGGGGGAAACAATGAACAAATGGGGGACGGCCTCCAGCGGCAGGATATCTGGGAGAAGTTACAAAAAAATTGAAGTGCAGCTGGCACCCTCCTTTGCGCGCACTTCATATAGAGAGTACGGTGTACCAGATAACAGCCGGCGACGCCTGGGCTACGCCGGCCTGCCAGAATCCTGCGGCCCATGAAGAACTGCTAATACCTCTCTTTAATGTATGAATATGCCATAGAATCACAATCAATGTATAAAACCCACTAAATTCTTTTTCTAGAGATATAAAACCCTGGTGGAAAAACACTTGTACGATGTAACCTGGATTTCCACCGTAGATCTTATAAGAAGTGGCTGAAGGTCCGGCCATGTCCTAAGAACCGTGTCCTAATGGGATCTCATACAGGTTGAAAAGCTGTGACTGTGAGATCATTTTACTGCCCCTGGGAATGAGTCCACCTATCCAGGCAAGGCTGGAAGTTTGTCAGTCACACTCTGCCTGCTTAAAGCATTCCCTTCCTAAAATTAGTTTGGCGGGTCCGGGGAATACAACCATTTATTTCATTTGAATGCTGCCCTTTATATGTAACCACTGTTGGTGTATAGGATTGTTAGTTTATCTGCATAATTAATACACATCAGTTCTGTCCGATTCAATGCAGTCGTTCAGATGTGCTGTAAGCCACGTACTTGTCTATATTTTAACAATTCAATAAACAACAATACTAAATTATAGAATAGTTTGAATGGTCAGATTGTAATGTGTGTTTGTGTGTGCGCGTGTGTGTGTGGCCGTCTTCAGAGTAACTTACCAAAAGTCTCTGCAAGCAGTAGGGGCTGCCTTAGTGCACCACAACATCCCACCCTCGCAGACCTCCTACAGGATCTGAGTGCACCATAACATCCCACCCTCGCAGACTGACCACAGGATCTGAGTGTGCACCACAACATCCCACCCTCGCAGACCTCCCACAGGATCTGAGTGCACCATAACATCCCACCCCTGCAGACCTCCCACAGGATCTGAGTGCACCATAACATCCCACTCCTGCAGACTGACCGCAGGATCTGAGTGCACCATAACATCCCACCCCTGCAGACCTTCCGCAGGATCTGAGTGCACCACAACATCCCACCCCTGCAGAACTCCCACAGGATCTGAGTGCACCATAACATCCCCACCCCTGCAAACTGACTGCAGGATCTGAGTGCACCATAACATCCCACCCTCGCAGACATCCCACCCTCGCAGACCTCCCACAGGATCTGAGTGCACCATAACATCCCACTCCCGCAGACTGACCACAGGATCTGAGTGCACCATAACATCCCACCCCTGCAGACCTCCCACAGGATCTGAGTGCTCCATAACATCCCACCCCTGCAGACCTCCCACAGGATCTGAGTGCACCATAACATCCCCACCCCTGCAGACTGACCGCAGGATCTGAGTGCACCATAACATCCCACCCCTGCAGACTGACCGCAGGATCTGAGTGCACCACAACATCCCACCCCTGCAGACCTCCCACAGGATCTGAGTGCACCACAACATCCCACCGCTGCAGACCTCCCACAGGATCTGAGTGCACCATAACATCCCACTCCCGCAGACTGACCACAGGATCTGAGTGCACCATAACATCCCACCCCTGCAGACCTCCCACAGGATCTGTGCACCATAACATCCCACTCCCGCATACTGACCACAGGATCTGAGTGCACCACAACATCGCACCCTCGCAAACCTCCCACAGGATCTGAGTGCACCATAACATCCCACTCCCGTAGACTGACCACAGGATCTGAGTGCACCATAACATCCCACCCCTGCAGACCTCCCACAGGATCTGAGTGCACCATAACATCCCACCCCTGCAGACCTCCCACAGGATCTGAGTGCACCATAACATCCCCACCCCTGCCCTGCAGACCTCCCGCAGGTTCTGAGTGCACCATAACATCCCTCCCCTGCAGACCTCCCACAGGATCTGAGTGCACCATAACATCCCCACCCCTGCCCTGCAGACTGACCGCAGGATCTGAGTGCACCATAACATCCCACCCCTGCAGACCTCCCACAGGATCTGAGTGCACCATAACATCCCACCCTCGCAGACTGACCACAGGATCTGAGTGCACCATAACATCCCACCCCTGCAGACTTCTCACAGGATCTGAGTGCACCACAACATCCCACCCTCGCAGACTGACCACAGGATCTGAGTGCACCATAACATCCCACCCCTGCAGACTGACCGCAGGATCTGAGTGCACCACAACATCCCACCCCTGCAGACTGACCACAGGATCTGAGTGCACCATAACATCCCACCCTCGCAGAACTCCCACAGGATCTGAGTGCACCATAACATCCCACCCCTGCAGACCTCCCACAGGATCTGAGTGCACCACAACATCCCACCCCTGCAGCCCTTTCACAGGATCTGAGTGCACCACAACATCCCACCCTCGCAGACTGACCACAGGATCTGAGTGCACCATAACATCCCACCCCTGCAGACTGACCGCAGGATCTGAGTGCACCACAACATCCCACCCCTGCAGACTGACCACAGGATCTGAGTGCACCATAACATCCCACCCTCGCAGAACTCCCACAGGATCTGAGTGCACCATAACATCCCACCCCTGCAGACCTCCCACAGGATCTGAGTGCACCACAACATCCCACCGCTGCAGACTGACCACAGGATCTGAGTGCACCACAACATCCCACCCCTGCAGACCTCTCACAGGATCTGAGTGCACCACAACATCCCACCGCTGCAGACCTCTCACAGGATCTGAGTGCACCACAACATCCCACCGCTGCAGACCTCTCACAGGATCTGAGTGCACCACAACATCCCACCGCTGCAGACCTCTCACAGGATCTGAGTGCACCACAACATCCCACTCCTGCAGACCTCTCACAGGATCTGAGTGCACCACAACATCCCACCACTGCAGACCTCCCGCAGGATCTGAGTGCACCATAGCATCCCACTCCCGCAGACTGACCGCAGGATCTGAGTGCACCATAGCATCCCACCCCTGCAGACCTCCCGCAGGATCTGAGTGCACCACAACATCCCACTCCTGCAGCCCTCCCACAACATCGGAGATGAAAGCCCTTTTTAACCTTTAGACTATACGCTCTCTCTTTGGCCACATCCTTTATTCTCTTCTATACCCAGTAACCGACATGTTCTAGAGCTTATGCCGCAATCATGCGTGTGTGCTTTCCATATGTTGGGGTACTCTCTCCCTTTCTGCACCATGATCAGGCCGATGTTCGGGCCCTTATCTGTCTGAGGACAGCTCTGGTAAATAGACATTTCCCTGCAGTTCTCTGTTCTGTTCCACCTAGACTGAGATAATTAATGGAAGAAGTTTCCTGTAATAATAATTTAAAATAATAGCTTTCTTTTAATTTATACAACACGTTTCTCCCAGTGGGACTCGAAGCATTTGCATTTGCAGAATAAAACACAAGATGCTAAAAAAAAATAAACAAATAAAAGATTAACTTAACAGAATAAATAAAAGAGCGCACTGGGTATTAAGACAAGTAGCGGCGCATTAATCTGACGCTTGGGTAAGCAGGTACTGTCTGGTAGGGAAGATTCGTAGAGGGGAGGCCTCTCGGACTGTGCGAGGTGGTGTGTTCTAGCGTTCCCGAGCTGGAGAGACCGTTGTCGTGATGTTCATAGATCCAAATGAGCTAATGGAACTATAGGTAATCGGCGATTGGAAACAGTGGCGTTATGTGACTCATATAGTGTTTAGGTGCCCCCTAACCATGGTCATACTAAGAAACAGTCTACATTAATCCGATATTCGCAGCATCCCTACCGATACGACATGTGACGGTGATGTCATACCTGCGCGTCTCCTTGCCATCTATCCCAGGTGGTGGATTGAATTTAAACTGGAAGCTCAGGAAAGTTGTTGGAGGTAACGGGAATATCCAACATCTGTCAGCGAAAAGAATGTGAGATCGCCCATACATTACATGTGACGATCCAGCGCGATGTCATGTGCAACCTTATCCTGTAGTATACAATGCTGCGTCTGTAACTGTACAGTGCCGCCTTAATGGTTTCCAGTGGCTGACACAGGGTCTAGGTTGACAGTCTATAGTTTTCTACCAAAAAAGTCAATATGCACAAGGTCAACATTGTCAAAAGGTTGACGTGTAAAAGAATGACACTTGACATGGTCGACATCAGTCGGGGGGGGGGGGGGCTTGTTTATATTTTTTGCACTTTTTCATATTGATTGTACCATCCACATGGATTGTGATTAAGAACAGTAAAGTGGCCCGAAATATGTGTCGACAAGACCAGACAAAAAGTTGAAAAACTCACGTCAACTTTTTTATATGTTGACTTTTTGTCTACCTTTTTGCTGTCATACGACATTGTCTGTGAGCTTAATACCGTGTCAAGTGGAACATTGAAGCGGTGGCACACAATCGCACTGTATATACAGATTTTTATGATTTTGCACAATTTCTATGGAGTATAAAGTCGAGTCCCTGGTAGAATGTCTGTCCGGATTAATCTAGAGAATCGTTACCAGCTTTTGATGCAATTTTTGAAGTTCTATAGAGCATATGGTGAGGAAGGTTTATGTGTATGAAACAATAATCTACAGTATGACCAAAGGGAGCCCAGCGGTGACCGTGCAGCAAATAAAAACAAAACACCAGTCCGTGTGCTGTCGTGGCTCACGCTGCCTAAACCATTGCAGATATATTACAGCGATGGACTTTATTTTATACTATGTAGAGACTGAGACACATTGGCCCTTATTCTTGTTGACTCGCTTGGGCGTAAATTCGCACCCATGTGAGTCATCCAGAACCTGCCCTGAGAATGGTGGTACACCCGCCCCCCTTCCCCCCCCCTGGGTTCATTTGACTGGCGATGTTTTACATAAACATCCATTTGCACGCCAGTGGGAACCTCCCCCATCTTTCGATGGTCGCCGATCATTGAATGATGGCGAAGGCGCACGCATGTGTAAGGGTGGCCCAGACCACTCGTTCACATGTGTGTAGAATTCCGGGGATTTGGGCGGGCAGCTGGTATCCGGTCATGTCACCTGTCCGCCCCCCGCACGTATGTCACGAACGCATTAGCATGTGTACGCCCACTGTTTTCATGAGAACGCACATGAAACGCTGAGCGTTCACATATGCTAATGGCTCAGGCCAGCACCCCGCGCCCCTCTCCACCCCTCGCTTGAAAGGCTGGGAGCATACACTCGACGAACAGATTTTGAGCCTAGTTCCCACGCACCCAGCGTATACAAATGCTACTGCCCATTCGCATACGCAAAACATTGGTCCCGATAAGAATTCACGCTGTGCAGAATCAACCAGAATAAGGGCTATTAGCCAGTTTATCCAGAAAATTGGATACAAAATTTCACGTTATCTCCATTTTTTTACGTTACAATTTCTTTCCCTCAAAGTAATTCATGTAGAATTTTTTTTTTTATTTACATATGGTTTTCGACGTATTTCAGTCCATAGGAAGTGGAACTGAAGTCAAAAGGTGAAGGCCAAACCATGTTAAGGTCACGTTGGCTGGCACTGGCTTGTGCACTGCGAGAGCACAAGCGGCGCTTCGCCATAGTGAATGCATCTGTTGTTGCTTCAATGTCTATGTGATTTAGGAACTTTTTAATGAAACTGTAGATATTGTTTTAGCACCAAGTAGAGACGGACGGCGAATATAAGTCCGTGTATAGGACGCTAAACAAATTAGTTTATCCTGTAATAATGAAACTGATCAAGAAAGAGAATCTCAATTGTCAATTTTTTTTTGTTTCCAGGAAGGAAAATTAGTTTGTGCTTCTAGGTCGCTCTTCATCCATATTCGTCCCTATACGGTGGGACTATCCCAGTAACGAGATGAGACCTCTGTGGGAACACAGGAAAAGGCCCGTAGCATATTATCATGTACTTCAGTCTACTAAATATGAACTGAAAAAGGAAAAACAACATGACTTTAAATGGTGTGCGATCTGCGCCCCGCCGGGACCCCATTACCGCGCAAATTACCCCAAACCCCTTTTATTAAGCACTTGGTTCCCAGTACATGACACAGAGGTTAGCCCGGGCACCAGTGAACGAGCTCGCGTTTTATAGTCTGGCATCCGACATGAAAGTGACGCCGGCAATTGGAAGTAATTTGCAGGGCCGTTTGATGATTCTATTAATTATGGCACCGACAAACAGTGCTTGGGAAACAGTTTTGTTTTCTCGCATTCTTCTGTGATTGCTAGCAGCAAGAGCCAAGTCTGAGGGCCGGCCTCTCAGGGCCCCTCCGAGCCTGGGCCATTGTGCTGTGTGTCTACACACCACTCATCCTCTTACGTCTGCAGCCAAATGTGCAACCCTCTCCGCTCTGCAACCCTGCCAGCGCGCTGCAGCGCTCACCTGCCTGGCTGTACGGGCGCAGAGTCCCCTGTGGCAACCTGAGAAAGGGTTAATGCTTGCAGCAGTTCCCCGGGTGAAGAGATTGCCCGTGGGTTATTGTTAAAAAAAAAAACCTACGACAAATGGAACAATCGCTGCACCGTCTCGTCGTCATTATTCTGTTCTGCTCACCCGAGAATGTCACATTTATTAAAAGATGCAAATAATTGTTCCGCTCATCAGACCCTAGCGCTTTTCAGCACTAAACAGTCACTCTTTATGGCATGGTCCCACCGCCCTGTCCAGATCCGCTATCCAGACTGTAGATCGATAGTTAATAGACCAACCACTATTGATCGACATGCATTAAGTCAATATGATACTTGTTGACACAACATAAGGTCGGCATTCGTTTTTCATGATTTTTTTTCTGACCAAGTTTTGACCTTTTTCATACCATCAACGTGGACTCCAATTGGGAGCGGTAAAGTGCAGTGGTAGTGGAGCAAGGCACCTGGCTGAAAGCATGGCCAGTGAATGCAGTACACCAAGGGTGTATGCTATAGATAGCCAAGGAAGCTAGTCCTGGCCATGGCCTGTTTAACCTGCTGCCATCAGGCAGACGCTACAGGGCCATTCCCACCAGGTCCACCTTCCCTCAAGCGGCTCACCTGTTGCCACGTAAACTCATGAACACCTCACCGTCTAGTGGCGCCATAACCCTTTGCACATAATCTAACACGGTGTCCCCTCAGAATAACTTTCTGTATGACTGACATGTTCCCCCACCTGGTTATATTGTTTATACTGTATACTGTTAAAACTACAAGTGTTATAGGATGTTTTTTTTCAGGGGGGTGTGTCTTTGTTTTCAGTACACAGCTCCTAATTGCTTACTAATTGCTGCGATATTGCTCTTGTTATCTGATGCAATACCCCGCGCATCTGATCGTATTACACACACAGACCGCTTCGGGCGTATTTGTGCCTGTGTAGTGTCGGCTACACACCTAGGCAGCCAGAATATTGTGTTTCCGCCTCTGACACAAACTCCTTGGAATTAAATCTGCTGCAAAAAATAAAGTAATTGTTCAGTGGAAACCAAAAAAAAAAAAAGAAGAAAATCTATTAATGTTTTCTCTGACGGAGCGGCGCAGCCAGGATTAATTAATGGCAGTGATTTCTCACTGTGTGCATCCCGCAAAGTCATTGTTCGGCAGAGATTAAACCATAATGCAAGTTAAACAAGACTTCCATCTAAAAATACTCGTCAGCCCCAGCTATTAAGTAGCCCAATGTCTTCTTCAGTGACAGATCTATTTCCCTTCATTTCCTTGCACTCAAGGAACGCGGGGCATGTATCGAGTAACGCGAGAATTCCACGGAGAGAGATGGAAGCCAGATTGCAGCTACGTCTGGCTCTCTCCAGCGCTCGCTCTAACGCAGTCTACAGACCTCCTGGCACCACAGAGAAAAGAGAGCGCGCGCTACCATTCTGTCACCTGACAACGGGGTGGAAGGGAGAGACGCCGGAATGCAGGGTTTGGTACCAGGTGTGTGGTTTTGCAACGGTTAAATGGTTTCGCTTAACCCTCTGCCGGGGTGCTTGTTCCGCCGCGCTGCGCCCTATCATGATGTTTACTGGTAGGACCGGAGAACTTGAAGAAATAAATTATAGGGACATAGATAAGACCCAATGGTTGACATGCCGACATTGAAGAATATGTGGACTCTATGGGGCCAGGGAGCTAAACTGGGCTCATTCTGCAGCCCCCCTCTCTTCTCTGAATATGGAGTGGCAGATACATCATGGGGTATCCGAATGGCTGACTTACATATGGTTCACGCATGCAAAAGTACAACATGGGATGAGGGGGGGGGGGTGATTCCATTTCTTTTATACTTCTATTTTACTTTACCATTCAGGTGGACTCTGATTAAGAACAGTTAAGTGGCATGAATCATGTCGAGTAAAGCAGGAAACTAATTAGGGGCCGACGTGCTCAGATGTCGACATAAACACGAAAATGTGTACAGCTTTTGACTGTGTCAACATTGTGTGTGTTGACTTTTTTTCCCGTGTCAATCTGATGAACCACTCTCCATTTATAGAGCAGATCAGGAGCCTTACCTAATAGTGGTCCTGAGTTTGGGACTTCACTGGTCATACTGAGATGAACAGAGAAAGGGGATTGGGGGGTTTGGTCATCCCTGAAGTTTTGATAGGGGGCCACTTTCTTCCCCAGTTAAGACAGGTTCCAGACATCTCACAGACCATGTGTACACCAAAAGTTAGACATGCATTAGTTAGACCAGGGATATCCAACTCCAGTCCTCGAGAGCTACCAACACTTAATGTTTTCCAGGTCTCCTCACAGAATCACAAGTGAAGTAATTAGCTCATCATTTATAATGTGTCAGTGAGTGATGAATACACCTGTTCCCCAGCTAGGTGATCCAGAAAACGTGAACTGTTGGTAGCTCTCGAGGACTGGAGTTGGCTACCACTGAGTTAGACACTGACAAAACTAACAACACAAGTAAAATGTTGACATGAAGAATCAATGTGTGTACATGGACACCGTATAAGTGTGGTCATGGTATATTACATCTACAATGTCTAGGTCTACAGTCATATGGTCGACAGGGTCTAAAGGTCGACAATGAAAATGGCGACAGGGTCCAATGGTCGACAACGAACAGGTCTACAGTGTCCAATTGTCGACAGAGTCCAAAGGTTGACAGACAATAGGTTGAAAGGGTCAACAGGTCGACAACCAAAAGGTTGACATTTTTTTTAAACAAAATTTTGAGCCGACATGTGCCGACAGGCTGTATTTCATGGCCTGCCATCCACTACGGCATGGAGGGAGAATATAATAGTGCATGGCAATCGTAAAGAGCCATGCAAGGGGACGCGGTACACTTAGACAGTGTCGATGTCAAACTATGTCGACATAGACACAAAAACACAGAAAACCCCATGTTGACCTTTTGGCTGTCGACCTTTTCACTGTCAACATTTGGACCCTGTCGAACATTTGACTGTAGATCTAATACACCATAACCACACTTATACAGTGTCCATGTACACATATTGATTTTTCATGTCAACATTTTACTTGTGTTGTTAGTTTTGTCAATGTCTAACTAATGCATGTCTAACTTTTGTCAATGACCAATGCATGTCTAACTTTTGTCAATGTCTAACTAATGCACATCTAACTTTTGTCAATGTCTAACTAATGAATGTCTAACTTTTGTCAATGTCTAATGCATGTCTAACTTTTGTCAATGTCTAATGCATGTCTAACTTTTGTCAATGTCTAATGCATGTCTAACTTTTGTCAATGTCTAATGCATGTCTAACTTTTGTCAATGTCTAATGCACATCTAACTTTTGTCAATGTCTAATGCACGTCTAACTTTTGTCAATGTCTGACTAATGCTCGTCTAACTTTTGTCAATGTCGAACTAATGCATGTTTAACTTTTGTCAATGTCTAACTAATGCATGTCTGACTAATGAATGTCTAACTTTTGTCAATGTCTGACTAATGAATGTCTAACTTTTGTCAATGTCTGACTAATGAATATCTAACTTTTGTCAATGTCTGACTAATGCACGTGTAACTTTTGGTGTCTACCTATTGACTGTCTGATCTAGACATTGTCTGTGAGCTATAACCGTTGAGACCATATATACACAAGAGTACATTTTGCACCTCAAGCTCCGCTAAGCCTCTGTGTGTACTTTGTCAGGGGTGTGCTTGTCACATGGCCTGCCAGCTGTTGTGGAATTCACATCCCAGCATGCCCTGCCAGTTTAGCTATTAGGGCATGCTGGGATGTGTGGTTTAATAGGTGGGGGCTGGGTGATGTGATTTGTGCTATCGTGTGAGTAGAGGGGAACGGGTATGATGGTACACATTGCGTAGTCGTGCTGCTGACTGATGGAGTTTATGACTTCATCCTTCTTCCACCTCCACAACCACCATGCAGTGGATGCCTCCCTCTCATTGGAAATATTTCCCGCATCCAGGTCATGCTTACCCGTATCCAGGTCATGCTTACCCGTCTCCCTAGGGTCAGTTTTATGGTAAACATATATTTTATGATGGGCACCTTCCCCATAAATAATGGGTACTTATGTAGTAACTGGGCTGCCGATTTTGAAATCGGGTCCATCGCATCGCATCGCACCCGACCATATCGCATGCGATGCGATGCGATGCGATGGACCCGATTTTTCCATAGGATTCAATGTTAAAATGGACTGAGTCCATTTTAACATAGAATTCAATGGGAAAAGGGGTCCTTTTCATACCCCTACTATCCAAGTGGGCATGGAGTTGGATATAAACCTGTGGCGAGCGTAGCGAGCCACCGAGCCCGAAGCGTGGCGAGCGGACACAGAATACCGTCCCCTCGCGGGGCTCGCTTCGCTCGCCACGCTTCGGGCTCGGTGGCTCGCTACGCTCGCCACAGGTTTATATCCAACTCCATGCCCACTTGGATAGTAGGGGTATGAAAAGGACCCTTTTTTCCCATTGAATTCCATGTTAAAATGGACTCAGTCCATTTTAACATTGAATCCTATGGAAAAATCGGGTCATCGCATCGCATCGCATGGTCGTATGCGATGCGATATCGCATCGCATCTGATTGTATGCCTTAACTTAAGGCATACAATCAAAAAATCGGCAGCCCAGATACTACATAAGTACCAAATAATGTGATCTGGTCTCTGTCTACCAGCCCACGGCTCCCGAGCACGTCCCCCGCGGCTCCCGAGCACGTCCCCCGCGGCTCCCGAGCACGTCCCCCGCGGCTCCCGAGCACGTCCCCCGCGGCTCCCAGTCTGATAATCCAGCTGATGGATTCACCATGCACTTGTTTATTCTTTAAAACATTAATCATTAAAAGACTTTTAGGGCCAAATGTAATAGGGTGAGAGTTTCAGAAAGTGAGAGATTTTGGGAGAGTTTTCCCATGTTTTTTAAAGCAGCAATCACTTACACTGCAAAACCAGGTTGATTTTGCCATGTAGTTGATTGCTGCTTTAAAAAACATGGGAAAACTCTCCCAAAATCTCTCACTTTCTGAAACTCTCACCCTATTACATTTGGCCCTTAGTGTATTTTGGCTTTATGTGATATTTAAGTTACAAATATATAAATAGATTTGCTTTCTGCAGAAGTAAAATCACTAAGCTTTAGACACAACTCGTGTAATCTGTGCATACTTTACGTTGTGCAAATTGAAGTCTACAATCGTATCTGGCAAAGTAAAAACATCTTACAGGTGTGTGTGTGTGTGTGTGTGGGGGCTTCATTAGCATAGAGGGATTAACTGCTGTTTGTTTGATTACATACCTAATGCTACCTGCAAGGAGAGAGGATGCTTCTACCCTTACTGGCAGCACCGATACCCCCTTCATGTCTCCGTAATTGAGCAAATCACCTGGGTTTCGTAGACGTCCTGTCTCCATCAAATCGCGAGCATCGGAATCCTTTGTCATGTCCTGGAATAGGAATGCCTATCAGACTTCCACTATGAGGGCGCAGAGGCTGATTAAGTGTTTGAGATAAGGTCATGCGACACCGCAGGTTTATAAATACCAGCAATGAGACCGGCCCTCCGTCTACAGGCTCCCATTTCCGAGCACTGACATGACACTGGCACCGTATACGCTTCTTGGGTTCGGTCTTGTGCTATCGGAAAAAGAAGAGGTAAGCGTCCGAGGCGCTGACCTCTGACCCACCTGCTCCCGGGCCCTGTCTGCTCCGAGGCCGCGCTGCAATACTAGACGGTCGCTGCGTCTTATCACAGCTGTCTGTTGATAGTGCAATGGAGAAACAATACAGCACCCAGCTTAAAGGAAGATTAATGATCTTGAACGCAACATGAGTAAGTCGCCCAAACAACCAGCTTGTTGCAAGAAAAGTTACTAACGTGCACGTCGCAGCGCACAGCAGAGCCGCCGGTCATATCTGCGGGTATACCGTACAGTTACATATTGGCTTAAATGGATATGACATGGAACAGTATTGTGCGGAAAGAGGGCTCGTTTTGTGCCACCATGATTGTGGTGCGGCGGCCATTTAGATTTACATACAAATCTGTTTTACATACAAGTCTGCTCTTGTATTGGAGGTACTGCATGCAGGGCTGACAATGTTACAAGGTTTTAGGGCCTGATTGACAGACGGACACATAGCAGTGGCGTTATAATATGAGCGGACCCTCAATCCCCTCTCCCCCATCCTTGGCGGACCCTCAATCCCCTCTCCCCCATCCTCGTTATCCACTGTGCACTGCAGGTGGGGCAGAGGTAACATGTGCAGAGAGAATTAGATTTGGGTGGGGTTTTTACTTCTAACTGATATCTATATTGCAGTGTAAAAATAAAGCAGCCAGTATTTACCCTGCACAGAAACAAAATAACTTGCCCAAATCTAACGTTCTCTGTACATGTTACATCTGCCCCAACTGCAGTGCACATGGTTTTATCCATTAGAGCGAGAATTTGCTTTTGCAAGGGAACGAGAATCGGGCCCCTCGTTCAAACCTGTATGGTATGTGTACAGTATATATGGTACTTGTGTAGTACGCTCGGCAAACTATCTAAAATAAACTAACTTAACTCCATGCCAACATGGATAGTTCATACCCCCACTATCCATGTTGGCATGGAGTTGATTTTAGATAGCGTGGTGAGCCACCGAGCCCGCTAGGGGACTCAGACGCACGGCGCCATGCTGGAGCTGTGAAACTACACAAGTACCCTATATATTTAACCCTTCAGTTCTCCACCGTGTAGCAATAACAAATGAGCGCTGTAAAATGTACAATATGCAGTAGGAACCTACTCACAGATCATACAGACCAGGCAGCCGTGGACTGTAGAAGTACACAGAGTCCCATTTCCTCCTCCGCCTGTGACCAGCAGCCTGAGCACAAAATGGGTGGAAATGGGAGTGGCTGATGTGACCTCCTCATCGACTAGATCGGAATGATATATCGCTCGTCATCAGGTAACCTGAACGCGATAGAGGATTTAATAACAATTGCTAATGATAATGTCAGCTCTGGTAGATCAGATGATGCTGGGAACTACAGAACGTGGGGGAGAGCGTAAAAGTGCGTACACACTAGGCAATATGGATAGTTTGTCGCTCCAATTAGTCTGTAAATGACAAAACGCTTGTAGATTGTTTAGTGCAGGCCTTGCCAACCTGTGGCTCTCCAGCTGTTGTGAAACTACACATCCCAGCATGCCTTGCTACAGCTTCAGTATTCCGTAATGTCAAAACTGTGGCAGGGTATGCTTTTTAATGGAGTTCTCTTTGCACGGTAATTTAAGATCCCGCACTGTAATGATAGAATATATAACAGGCATCAGGCATGTCCAAACTATGGCCCTCCAGCTGTTGTGAAACTACACATCCCAGCATGCCTTGCAATAGTTTTAGCATCCCCTAATAATAAAACTGTCTGCCTGCCTTAGATGTTTGTAGCCGGTGTTGTTTCTTTAACGTGGCTTTTTCCTAGTCTGGCTGCGGAAATTTTGTGTTGCTTTTAAGTTGGTCGGACCGAATTTATTTCTTCGCCAGTTCCTGTATATCGTTATCAGGCCCGAGTCATATGCAGGTCATAAGAGCCTTCGAACGTGCAGTTGTATGTGCCTTAAAAGCACATATCTGCTTACAACCGCAATGAAAGCCAAATGGATCATACATGCAGCAGGAATGATCTGAGGATCCACCTCTTGACGCATTGCAAAAATATTCCTCACAATCGATCGCACGACCCCTAGAAATTGAGCGTTCGGGCCTGAGATCGTTCTTGGCCACCTGAAGTTTAACATTTATGTAAAATATATTATTTAAGCTTTGAATGTCTCTAAGACCAGTTTTGGCTTCTGTGCAAGCCAAAACCACTTGGTATTTTAACTAGCATGTATCATAAATGCTTGTGAACTTTATGTATTGGCTTTTAAATACTATATTTATGTCCGTATTTATTGTGCAAATGTTGGCAAGCAGTGATGACCTGGGGATCCTTGGAGACGGCGTACGCCGCTGTATCACAGTATATGGAGACCGATAATTACCCCGTTCGGTCCATAGCTATTGTAATGTGGGGAGCTTGGAACAGGCACATATAGATATTTGGGACTTGTGTTGGGGTCAGTTAACGGGCTTGAGGTTGAGTTACCGTTTTTAAGTCACGTTCTCTAAACTTACCAGTTAACTCTCTTTCTGCAGATGGTCTGAAGCCGGAGACGAAGCAGATTCTTGGATCCTTCTCGAAAAAGAAGTCCAGGGCAGGTAAAGGGGACGTGGAACCAGCCAAAGAAGAAGAAACCAAAACAGACGCTCAGCCTATACTCATCACCTTGTGGTTCAAACGATACGTGTTCGACCCTCAGAAGAAGATGATCCAGTCGTAAAGCAAGCCTTGTTCTCTAGGCCCTTACCTTAGGGGGAAACGGGTATCATCTGTAGTCTCCACTGGTTCCTGTAGACCACAACTTTGGGTGTGATCTTTAGAGATTTTTTTTTATCACAAATGGCCTTAGCTTTATACTTCTTCAAAGAAAATGAAATAGTAATTTTATGGTTTCCCATTGGAAGAGACGTGCAATGCAAAACATACAGGCTGGGCTTAGATTGGTAATTGATGGCGAAATAACTTTATAAAAAATAAATATATATATATATCATACAAACTTCATTCAAACACATAGAAACTTAGCATTTGATGGCACATAAGAACCACTTTGGCCCATCTCGTCTGCCCTTTAATGTATGCTTGGTTCTGGGTAATACACCATCCATCCGTTGAGGGGTTGAGGCTACAATAATGCATTACATGGGTCGGACATATTTCTCCTTTTAAAGGCTCTAGTTTTACTTTTCAGACCTGATTTGTGATTGTTTTTTAAAATAAAAGGAGAATGCAGAGATATTGTCTTCTACAATGGCAGTGGACATTTTTGTATGATTACAAACCACTAGAATACCTGCTCAGTGTGTCTGCAGCTGTTTTCTTACATAGAGAAGACTGAGGTAGAAAGCACCAGATATAAAGGTGCCCATACACTAGTCCAATTTGGTCTGATTTCCCACGATCTCGAAGGATCGGGCTGACAAATCGTCCCAAATCGGATGTGTTTGACATCTCCCTCGGGCCCTGAGACAGAGGTCGGACCTGCTACCCGTCCGACCTCTGACTTGGCCCCCTCCCAGTGGTGGGGAAAGCGGTCGCATGCGATACATCACATTTGAACGGACCCTGGGTGGCTCAGGGGATCAGATGACCATACACTGCTGCAATACATCGCAGTAGTGTACGGCCACCTTTAGGTCACGCCCAGAAGAAATGAATGGCAGAACTTCTCGGATTATAGGGCATGATTCAGGTTTATTTACAATGCAAAAACGCACCCAAATGGGAAAAAAGATGCTGCACTGCAGGTGGGGCAGATGTAACATGTGCAGAGACTTTGAGATTCGGGTGGAGTCTTCTCAAACTGGAATCTAAAATTACAGTGTAAAAATAAAGCTGTCTAACATCTGTCAGCTACATGTAAAAGCAACCAGTATTTACCCTCCACAGAAACAAAATAAAAATATTTGCTCCACTTCTATAACATTATGGTTTGTTCCAGACACACAAAGCGCTTATTGAATTTGGTCAAAATGCTATAATCGCCTACTTTGGAGTTGAATTTGCAGAAAAGATGTTATTATATAGCAGTGTTGCCTCCCCTCCAGGTATGGCCAGGAGGTTCCCTAAAAGTGGGTCCCCCTCCCGGCCAAGCTTCCCGGATACCGGCGGCACTCCGCCCCCCCCCCCCCCATCACCCTGGCTGCAACGGTAAATTACCGCGATTTGTATCCTTTTGTGTGTGGGGAGGGGGGGCTTGATAGTGTCTACATCAGTACTAAAGGAGACTTTAAAAGTAGGCAACCCTGATATCTCAGAACTGAGGCCCTTATTCTAGTTCACTCTTTCTGACAAAATATTTCTTAGATGGACAAAACCATGTGCACTGCAGGTGAGGCAGGTGTTACTTGTGCAGAGATAATTAGATTTGGGTGGGGTTTTACACCTGCCTCACCTGCAGTGCACATGGTTTTGTCCATCTAAGAAATATTTTGTCAGAAAGAGTGAACTAGAATAAGGGCCTCAGTTCCTGCTGGAGCCTACTGAAAAATAGCCCTGTATATGTATATGTATATGTATATATATATATATATATATATATATATATATATATATATATATATATTAAAAATTGTACTCTTCTGAGAAAATTCAGCTTTCTCCATAAATGACAAATGCTGCAAGAGCCTAATTGAGCTGCATTTTGTAATGTAATAAGGAAACAGGGGGGTTCAGAGCTACTGTATTCAGTGTTAGACACTTAGAACACATCTGACTGTTTTCCTCCGGGCCTATTACATAGTGATCTGTAGGACGGAATTTCTCTCTCCTTCCTTTTGAAGATTGGTAGCGTGTTTCCTCTTAGTTGCAGAGGGCATGAAGTAATACTTGCTGGAATCAGCCCAGTGGAACGGGAACAGTATAAACAACATTGTAAGATAATCGTCAGCTGTGTACAAAACAAGGGCGTGCAGACAAAACTCAGTACATTGGGGGACGTGCCCTCTACAGAGGAACGGCCCAGTCTGCATCTGTCAGATTCTGACCCTCCGGCCTTAGTCCGCGCAGAATGGAGCCTGCTGATTTCACCACAACCACGATTGGTGGAATTGGAGACCAAGAACCAGAGGGAGATTTATCAAATCTTGGAGAGAGGTAAAATATTAACTTAGCTTCTGTCACTTTTGTAGCAGAGCCTGAAAAATGGGAGAAGCTGATTGGTTGATGCTTTCTGTTCAAGATTTGATAAATCTCCCCCTGAATCCATCAATTTCCCTTCAGGACACCCCTCTCTGACAATAGAACACCTCCCCACCTCCTCTTTGACATTCCGCTGTGAACAATTAGGACTACTTTGAGATTTGACATCCACCATTTGTATATTTAGGAATTACTTTGTCACTAGGTCATACCAACAACAGGGAAGGGGGAGGGGGAAAGTACTCATATACCTTCCGGTCTAGGTAGATTATTGCATTTGACATATATATATATATATATATATATATATATATATATATATATATATTCTATTGTTATTCATGGCTGCCTTTCAGCATTTCATGTTTGGTTTTCCTTCAAATGTATTTTTGGCTGAAGATCCTTTAAAAAAGAAATGCATATTTGAGGATTGTTTGGAACACTTACAGTGGATCATCGCTTCTGGCTGCAGAAGGTCTTGGGTAGGACGCATTACAGCTACAAAGAGCTAAAGCCCGATCAGCTGGATGGATTGTACGTGTGGTGAGGCTGGTGCTGTAGTGACGTCACCGTGGCATGACCTCAGACAGCTGGGGGAGTGGGACTGGTGTCATGCACTCCATTTGATGCTTTCAAATTGGAATTACCAGGTTTCAATTTATGGGAAATTGTAATTTGTTGCTTAGTCTCCTTATCATCAAAGATTACGCAGTATGGATTTCCCTTATTCTGTGGTGGAAATATCTTCACACGGTGTAACTGCCCATCCTCGCCTGATCCTCACACGGTGTAACTACCCATCCTCGTCTGATCCTCACACGGTGTAACTACCCATCCTCGCCTGATCCTCACACGGTGTAACTACCCATCCTCGCCTGATCCTCACATGGTGTAATTACCCATCCTCGCCTGATCCTCACACGGTGTAAGTACCCATCCTCGCCTGATCCTCACACGGTGTAAGTACCCATCCTCACCTGATCCTCACACGGTGTAACTACCCATCCTCGCCTGTTCCTCACACGGTGTACTACCCAGCCTGATCCTCACACGGTGTAAGTACCCATCCTCGCCTGATCCTCACACGGTGTACTACCCAACCTGATCCTCACACGGTGTAAGTACCCATCCTTGCCTGATCCTCACACGGTGTAACTACCCATCCTCGCCTGATTCTCACACAGTGTAACTACCCATCCTCGCCTGATCCTCACATGGTGTAATTACCCATCCTCGCCTGATCCTCACACGGTGTAAGTACCCATCCTCGCCTGATCCTCACACGGTGTAAGTACCCATCCTCACCTGATCCTCACACGGTGTAACTACCCATCCTCGCCTGTTCCTCACACGGTGTACTACCCAGCCTGATCCTCACACGGTGTAAGTACCCATCCTCGCCTGATCCTCACACGGTGTACTACCCAACCTGATCCTCACACGGTGTAAGTACCCATCCTTGCCTGATCCTCACACGGTGTAACTACCCATCCTCGCCTGATTCTCACACGGTGTAACTACCCATCCTCGTCTGATCCTCACACGGTGTAACTACCCATCCTCGCCTGATCCTCACACGGTGTAAGTACCCATCCTCGCCTGATCCTCACACGGTGTAACTACCCATCCTCGCCTGATTCTCACACGGTGTAACTACCCATCCTCGCCTGATCCTCACACGGTGTAAGTACCCATCCTCGCCTGATCCTCACACGGTGTAAGTACCCCTCCTCGTCTGATCCTCACACGGTGTAACTACCCATCCTCGCCTGATCCCCACATGGTGTAACTACCCATCCTCGCCTGATCCCCACATGGTGTAACTACCCATCCTCGCCTGATCCCCACACGGTGTAGCTACCCATCCTCGCCTGATCCTCACACGGTGTAGCTACCCATAATTGCCTGATCCTCACACGGTGTAACTACCCATCCTCGCCTGATTCTCACACGGTGTAACTACCCATCCTCGCCTGATCCTCACACGGTGTAACTACGCATCCTCGCCTGATCCTCACACGGTGTAACTACCCATCCTCGCCTGATCCTCACACGGTGTAACTACCCATCCTCGCCTGATCCCCACACGGTGTAGCTACCCATCCTCGCCTGATCCTCACACGGTGTAGCTACCCATAATTGCCTGATCCTCACACAGTGTAATTACGCTTCCTCGCCTGATCCTCACACAGTGTAACTACCCATCCTCGCCTGATTCTCACACGGTGTAACTACGCATCCTCGCCTGATCCTCACACGGTGTAACTACGCATCCTCGCCTGATCCTCACACGGTGTAACTACCCATCCTCGTCTGATCCTCACACGGTGTAACTACCCATCCTCGCCTGATCCTCACACGGTGTAAATACCCATCCTCGCCTGATCCTCACACGGTGTAACTACCCATCCTCGCCTGATCCCGACACGGTGTAACTACCCATCCTCGCCTGATCCCCACATGGTGTAAGTACGCATCCTCGCCTGATCCTCACACGGTGTAACTACCCATAATTGCCTGATCCTCACACGGTGTAACGACCTATCCTCGCCTGATCCTTACACGGTGTAACTACCCATCGCCTGATCCTCACACGGTGTAACTACGCATCCTCGCCTGATCCTTACACGGTGTAACTACCCATCCTCGCCTGATCCTCACACGGTGTAACTACCCATCCTCGCCTGATCCTCTCCTGATCCTCACACGGTGTAACTACCCATCCTCTCCTGATCCTCACACGGTGTAACTACGCATCCTCGCCTGATCCTCACATGGTGTACCTACCCATCCTCGCTTGATCCTCACACGGTGTAACTACCCATCCTCACCTGATCCTCACATGGTGTAATTACCCATCCTCGCCTGATCCTCACACGGTGTAACTACCCATCCTCGCCTGATCCCCACATGGTGTAAGTACGCATCCTCGCCTGATCCTCACACGGTGTAACTACCCATCTTCGTCCGATCGCTACATGGTGTAATGTCGTGTCCTCGCCCAATCTTTACAGCCGGTGGGTTTATGGCCATGCCATTTTTCCAGCATTAAAATATTCCAGCTTCTGTCTCTCTTCCGGTAACTCATGTTTTCCCGCATCGCTGGACGCCACCACTTTCTGATGGCTGTAGAGCTTTACTGGTACTTTAGTGGTAGAATAGATGTGACACTCAATGATTCACTGGAAAGCATAGTACTGAAATCAATCACTTTCGGTCCTATTACCTATCTGAGGGAAACCGCAGATGTTTTAGGTGGAAGTTCTCTAATCCACTGATGCATTATAAGAAGTGGATAATTTTACAGGCAGCACGGAGCAGCTCAGCAGACACTTTAGGCCTTTAAATACATTTTGAGTCCCTCGTCATTTTAGTGAAGCCCTCGTCTGGAAGGCGGTCCGCAGCCTCCTCATTCTCCCAGCTGTGAACATAAAATCTAAGCGGAATTTATATAATTGGTAACCAAATCCAATAATGTAACACCCCGTAGTATCAGTGACAAAGTGCCTCCTCCCCGTCTATGGTTCTCTGTTCATCACACGTTATAATGTACTTTCCATATGAAGCGGAGCAATGGAACTGGCCCTGCAGGTGCAGGTAATGTAAGCAATCCACAGAATGTGCTTCCTCCGAGGCTCCCACTAGCCGAGAGGGCAAGCTGCAGGAAGTGTTGGGATTAAGATTTAGACAGAAGGGGGAACCTGGGCTGTTTTTCTTTCTTGTGTAAGAGGCATTATTTAATTTCTTTATATAAAATCTTTGATACCTGCCATCGAAGTCACCCGAAGCATTTTCTGCCGCCAAAAAGCTTATGTTTTAGAGGCGCCTGATCCAATTGCAGTGGTCCTTTATCTCCAACACGGATGTTTCCTATAACCTCAAATGATGACTTGGTGCAGGAGTCCCATACAGGTCTTATGGGACTATTCTTCTGCATCAACCCCCATAGCAGCCAATAAGCTGCACACATATTCCGCAGCGCTGTACAGAGAATATTATTACGGTACTTGTGTAATATCACATCGCCCGTTACGTAGTTAGCGTAGCGTCCCTGTCAGAATCAGCGTAGTGTTCCTGCGGCCAGTGTAGTTAGCGTATCTGTCAGATTCGGTGTAGTGTTCCCGCGGCCTGTGTAGTTAGCATCCCTGTCACATTCTGCATAGTGTTCCCGCAGCCAGTGCATAGTCAGCGTCCCTGTCAGATTCGGTGTAGTGTTCTCGCAACCAGCATAGTCAGTCAGCGTTACGCAGTTACCGTAGTCAGTCAGAGGTGAAGTGACTGCGTAATGGCTGTACAACCGGTCACGATGTATTAATGGTGTATTTAAGTGTGTTTAAGTACTTAATACTGAGAAAGGATACCGCTTTTCACTTATTGTCCATTGGTTCGCGATTAATTTGGCAAATTCCTCCATTTCAAAACCCCACTATCCACGCCAGCCCGAAGCGTGGCGAGCGGACGCGTTACGCGTCCTCCCGACCTGTGCATACCCCCACTATCCACGTCGGCGTGGAGTCGATTTTATAAAGTGTGGTGAGCGCAGCGAGGCAAGCGGACGTGGAATAAATGTAAAGTACTCCGCGTCCCCTGGCGGGGCTCGCCGTGGTTTGGGCTCGGTGACTCGCCACACTTTATAAAATCAACTCCACGTCGACGTGGATAGTGGGGGTATGAACAGGTTGGGAGGATGCGTGTGCTCGCCACGCTTCAGGCTGGCATGGATAGTGGGGTTTCTCAGTATTAAGTACTTAAACACACTTAAATACACCAGGTATAATTTCCTGTAAACCCTTCTGCTTATTGGGAATAAGTACACAACACTTGGTATAAATACGCACGCCGATCCTTTCTCAGTACTAAAGTACACGCGATCTCTGTAATGGACAAATTGTGCGACCTCATGGGTGCCGCAAGCTGCCAGATGGTATCGCAGTGATCTGACACTACGTCCTTGGACTTAGCTCCGATGAATAATACTACAGCAGGCGGCGGCTTGTAATAGACGCCTCATGCTGCATTACCATATAGCACTTGGAAGCAGCAGCAATAGCTACACCATTTACATCTAAATGACCCCCAGTATTGAGAATTCTTAGGCATAAAGCATCAGTTAGACAATGTATTGTGCGTATAACTTTGGCAGAACTGACGTAGAGTTTACGCTCTGTTCCTTTAAAGTTCACCAGCTGCCGACGCAATGACAGAGGCAGCCATTTTCAGCAACAATATTTTGCCCTCTGGGTTTACCAGGGACTAGCGGCTTGTGCTTCAGTGATGTCATTGTTTCCTTGTGAATTGATTGGCTGCATTCTATTGAACGTTGCTGCAGCTCACAAATGTGTGGCGGGTCCACTTCCATTACCGCGAGGGGTTAATCTGAGTTTTCCCCTCTTTGCTTATCTGACCCAGGATCTGATGAGGAATTCTAGCTGGATAAAGCGGAGATTTTCCTCCTCTGTACTGTGCTTTGCATCTCCCCAGAACTGACCTCCTCCAACTCCTACTCTCCGCTTCTTTTCATGATCCATGATTTATAACCGCTGGCATCGCTCGTTACACCATGTTTATAAGAAAAAGATTTCTTTTACTTAGTCTCTAAAAAGACAGTATATTATTCTTGGCTTATAATGCTCGTCGAGCGTCTGTTCTGTAAAAACAAGATCACTTGGCAGCTGGTGAGGATTCTACTATGCGCTGTCATGTTTTTATTATTGACTTTTTAATGCGGTTCGACCTGTTGATGTCGCCGTAACACGTGCCACCCCTGTTGCTGTCTCCTATAGTGCACACTTCCTTATACGCCAGTCCTGCATCCAGCATCATCCATAAGAGCTGGGACTAATACAGATGTGATCGGAGTAGTTATTGCTGCTGCTGCCTTGGAGGCATCATTGGTAGTTCTGTATAGTAATACCACATTGTGCCCGCTGTAGCCGCCTGTCACAGAGGCAAGGAAATCTTTGCCCTACAATGCAGATCACTACCCCTCTCCCTAAACAGCGGGTATATGCCTGTTTTCACAAACTGCCGCAGTCCGCTTCCTGCACTCCTAACGTCAGTAGCCTGTCAATCACTGATAGTATGCTGCAGATTCGCATCCTGTGTCACACGACCTGTTTGCACAAGATATTGTGGATATAAAGTACTGACCAATCAGCTCCTGTCATTCTTCAAAAACAGCCTGTAACATAGCAGTAAGGAGCTGACTGCATACCTCCTAACTGTCCCAATCGTTGAGGGTCAGTGCTGTTATATTGGACCTGTCCCACGTCCGATAGTGTCCCACGATCGGGCTGCATAAAACAATTAGTATCTCAGTCAGCTTGATTTTCCCATCTGTGCTCAAGCACGGATATCCTTAAAAACTGTTTGGGTGTTTTGAGTGGCATACTATCCATAGACCACAGTGATTACAAGCAATGGAAACAACTTCCCAAACGTCATCACACAGAAACCGTACAATAAATCGCGCCTCGTTCCTGGGTTTTGGCAGCTAATAGCCTCCACTAAACCTGGGCTGTAACTGGTCCTAGGATTCCTCTACAGGTGCCATACTGTATATAGGAGCATGTGAGCTCATCGCTGGGAATTTATACTGGCAATGATCCTGAGGATGTTCTCCCCTGGTTATCACCCAGTAAATACACCATGCAGGCTCATGGGGAGAATCCATCAACACTTCTGTGCTCTGTACAATAACGGGTCTAATCCTGCACTTGATACATGCTGTCCTATAAGTACAGTACACAGGCCCTGCAGGCTGATCCAACGTCATGTTACCACCATCTGACTTCTGTGGCTGCTAGCGGAGGCGCTGAGTGACAGCTTCCCAACATTTCAGTTGCTAATGAAGAAGAAATAAGATAAGGCTTATCAGTAAATGTTCTCTGAGTAGAGACTTTGATGAGAACATGGTCTGGTGTTAATGTACTTTTGAGAGATAGCAAAAAATGTTATCAAGTACAGAAATGTTTTCTGCAAACCGATTCCTGACTGTATAAAGCCAACAACGGTGCAAAAATACAGTGTACTGCATGTGACTTATCCCATGCCCGATGGGGAGCGGGCGTTATCTGTGTGACGCTATGGGGAGCGGGCTTCATCTGTGTGACGCTATGGGGAGCGGGCTTCATCTGTGTGGCGCTATAGGGAGCGGGCATTATGTGCTGCTATGGGCAGCGGGCGTTGTGTGACGCTATGGCGAGCGGGCATTATCTGTGTGACGCTATGGAGAGCGGGCACTATCGGTGTGACACCATGGGGAGCGGACACTATCGGTGTGACACTATGGAGTGCGGGCACTATCGGTGTGATGCTACGGGGAGTGGGCACTATCTGTGTGATGCTATGGGGAGCCGGCACTATTTGTGTGACGCTATGGGGAGCGGGCATTATCTGTGTGACGCTACGGGGAGCCAGCACTATCGGTGTGATGCTATGGGGAGCGGGCACTATCGGTGTGACACTGTGGGGAGCGGGTGTTATTTGTGTGACGCTATGGGGAGCAGGCACTAACGGTGTGACACTATGGGGAGCGGGCACTATCGTGTGACACTATGGGGAGCGGGCACTATTATCGGTGTGACGCTGTGGGGAGTGGGCACTATCTGTGTGATGCTGTGGAGAGCGGGCACTATAGGTGTGGCACTATGGGGAGTGGGCACTATCGGTGTGACACTATGGGCAGCGGGCGTTATCTGTGTGACGCCATGGGGAGCGGGCACTATTGGTGACGCTGTGGGGAGCGGGCACTATCGGTGTGACGCTATGGGGAGCGGGCACTATCTGTGTGACAGTATGGGGAGCGGGCACTATCGCTGTGACAGTATGGGGAGCGTGCACTATCAGTTTGACACTATGGGGAGCGGGCACTATCGGTGTGACAGTATGGGGAGCGTGCACTATCGGTTTGACACTATGGGGAGCAGGCACTATCGGTGTGACGCAATGGGGAGCGGGCACTATCGGTGTGACGCTATGGGGAGCGGGCACTATTGGTGTGACAGTATGGGGAGCGGGCACTATCGGTGTGACAGTATGGGGAGCGGGCACTATCGGTGTGACACTTTGGGGAGCGGGCATTATCTGTGTGACACTATGGGGAGCGGGCACTATCTGTATGACACTATGGGGAGCGTTACCTCGCCCGGCAAGCGGCGTTTACCCGTTCACTAAGCAGCAAAAGAATGCTGCTTATCCAGTGATGTGAATCATGCCCACTATCTACTGTATGTGTCGCTGTTTTGGTGTCGGCCATCTGGATCCCCGGCACAGGGTGGTATCGGTGTAGAATGTGTATGTATTACCCATGTCTTCCAGGATCCGCAAACACCCTGGTACCTGGCTTCTCAATAAGGGCACCTATGTAATAGGGAAATGAGAAGATCATTCAGTGGCGCCTGTTGTTGTACCTCGCTGCAGAATATATGGGCGCTATATATAAAGGTATAATACTGTAGAGCAGCACGTCGTTCCCTCACATGCCAGGCTCCAATTAGTTAAACTTCACACTCTCCCTCAGTGATTCACGACTAATTAAAATAATCATTCTGTTAATACAACATGATGTTTTGACGGTCAAATCCTTTTTTTCTTCCCCTTCCTCTTTTAAGTTGGCGTAATGACAAAGTGGGAAGCGAATTCTTGTTAGCGCATAATTACAACGATGAAAGAGAGAATTTTAATTAAGACAATTCCCTTACACATCCCAGCTCTCAAATCTCCTATCAAACAGCCCCCCCCCTCCATCCACCCATCTTCTTGTCCCTGGAGCTGTCTCAATGATAATGCAGCGTCTAGATTGCTAGCTCTTGTGATGGATGTCTCTCTTCGTGGGACATGATCTGTAACCCTGTAATGACTGCAGTAGACAGGTGTAGATTACAGGCTTGTCCAGCAATATATGAGTTAATGGCACAGACTGTTTGCAATAGTTTAAGCCTGACAGAAACGCGACAACACGATGTATCGGACAATGTATTTCGTCTCTTTTTCTCCCAGTGCTGCAGACTGTATCGCAGTGGAACAATCAATTCACCACATCCAAATTCCAATGCCTACATGTCAGTGATAAATATCTCTTAAAACAGTGGTTCCCAAACTGTGTGCCTAGGCACCCTAGGGTACCTCCGGACACATGCAGGGGAGCCTTGGGTTGGTGGAACAGGATCAATTCATATTATTTATGGTCAATGTACCAGGCAAAACCAATGCTTGTGGCTGCCAATCATAATATATGTGGACAAACAGGAGCAAATCCTGTCCCTCACCAGATAACTGTGACATATAAACACAATGTACTTAATTTAATATATATTTTTTTTAATTTCTCGATAAGAAGCATTTGGCCTAGGGGTGCCTTGAAAATATTTTGATGCTCTAGGGCGCCGTCATTCAAAAAAGTTTGGGAACCCCTGTCTTAAAATTATGTTTTTTGTTATTTATTAAGTAATTGATATAAGCCCACACATATTCCGCAAAGTCCCTAACCCAGAGGAGCTCTCACACAATGGCCCTTATTCTGATCACAGTACAAATTTGTTTGGAAAACCGGAAAAACCATGCTGCACTGCAAGTGGGGAAGATGTAACATATGCAGAGAGTTAGATTGGGTGTGGTAATGGACTCCGACAGTCGGGATCCCGACAGTCATTATCCCAACGTCGGGATCCCGACTGGCCAGAGTCAGACAGCATGGCGAGTGCAAAAAAGCCCCTTGCGGGCTCGCTGCGCTCGCCACGCTGCGCTCGCCACGCTGCGCTCGCCACGCTGCGCTCGCCACGCTGCGCTCGCTGCGGGCACGGTGGCTCGCTACGCGAGCCACCTATTCTATTCTCCCTCTATGGGGGTCGTGGACTCCCACGAGGGAAAATAGCAGGTGGCCGTCGGGCACCCGGCTGTCGGCGTTTTGACAGTCAGGATCCCGACGTCGGGTAAATGATTGTCGGGATCCCGACTGTCGGGAACCCGTCCGGCACCCAGTTAGATTTGGGTGACTTATTTGGTTTCTGTACAGGGTAAATACTGGCTGCATTATTCTTACACTGCAATTTAGATTTCAGTTTCTACACACCCCACCCAAATGTAACTCATCCAGCGTATGGCCAGCGAAGGCTATGCTTCCCACGGTGTTCCGTTGGGCTGTGCATTCACAGCCCTCCTCTCGGATCTGTATGGGGCCCTATATTGCTTAATACACATACTCACTAGGTTTCTTTTTTTCAAGTGGCAGATGTAACGTGCAGAGAGATTTGGATTTGGGTGGGGCGTGCTCAAGCTGTTTGACATCTGTGGACTACATGTAAAAGCAGCCAGTATTTACCCTGCAGAGAAGCAATATCAATGTCTTTGCTCCCCATGTAAAGAAACATGGTTTGTTCCAGACACAAAACGACTTGCTTTCTTGGTCTACTGCTTCTGCCTCATTGAGCTGCAAGGTGCAGAGGGAACCTGGGAGGCATCCTAATGTAAATGCAAATAGAGTCTCGTTCTCGAGTTATGGGACTGGCAATGAGCACAGGTGCATTCCCAGGTGCAAAAAAATTATTACCAATGGGTAAAAAGAACTGGGCGCTTGATAGGAGGTGTTTCAAATTTACACAATTAAACCAGTTAAACGAGCTTCTGCTTTGATGTGGTCATAGTATACCACTATGGAATTAGTACAACGAAAAACACAAAGGTGAAGCAGCGCTACTACACAATGATAATCATTCACAATACTATAGGATTGCCTGTAAACTTAACAATTTATTAAAACATAACTGATAAAATAAGATATAAAACAATTACATCTATGATATTTGGGGAAAAAGAATTTGGGGGTACAATTAAAATGAAGAACCCTCTCTAGCTGTTAAAGAGTTCACTGGCTGTGACAAGTCCTCCTTATATCTGCTGTGTACATATGGCAATTAGCTGTATATAATAATAATTTTATGTATATAGCGCTCTTTCTCCAATAGGACTAAAGGCGCTTAACAGATAGAATGAACATAATACAGTACAGGAACAATGAAGTACATAAAAGCTTTTCATAAACAATACTTAAGGGACTGAAGGAAACGTTTGAGTAAATAGGAAAGTCTTGAGTCTGTTTTGAAGCATTGTAGAGTGGGGGTCTCTCGAACTGTGTGGGGAAGTCAGTTCCATAAAGTCGGAGCTGAATGGCTGAAAACTCGACCCCCAGATGAATTACGGGAGATGCTAGGTACTGCTAAAGGTCCTTCATCTACAGACCGCAGTAATCGGGGGGGACAGTATGGAATCAGAAGCTGCTTCAGGTACCTTGGGCCTTGGTCATGTAGGGCTTTGATACTCAGTAGATTGATCTTGAAGATGATTCGTCATTTTATTGGCAGCCAGTGGAGGGAGTAGAGAATGGGAGTAATGTGGCTAGAATGGGGCTGATTGGGTAACAGCCTGGCAGCTGTGTTTTGTACCAGCTGTAATCGGTGCAGTTCTTTTGCAGGTAGACCAAGGTAAAGGGCATTGCAGTAATCCAAACGAGATGATATACATGCATTTGTGACTTTTGGCAGATCTTCAGATGGGATTGTGCTTGATTCTGGCTATGTTCCTCAGATGAAAGAATGAGGAATTGATTGTGGCTGATATCTGTTGTTTAAGTGTCAATCCACCACCCAGTACCTCGCCAAGATTCTGCACGTGATCACAGTTTTGTAATTTTGTACCCCCAAGTGTCAGTCCAGTTGGGGGCTATGCTGCAGTCTTGTCCTCTGATGTTGAGGTCCTATCATAAGGACTTCTGTTTTATCAGGGTTCAGTCGCAGCCAACTTTCACTCATCCATTCCTGGAGCTCAGCTAGACAGCCATTTAGGGTTGCTATTGGGTTCTCAGTGCCCGGAGCAAAGGACAAGTACAGCTGTGTGTCATCTGCATAGCAGCGGTAAACAAGGCCATGGCGCTTAATTATTTCACCCAGTGGCAGCAGGTCTGCTCCTGAATCCTGACTGGAATGGATCATACGTGTCATGAGATATCAGGCGGGTTTCCAGTTGATTTGCAACCATATTTTCAATGAGTTTTCCTAGAAGAGGAAGGTTTGATACTGGTCTGTAGTTGGTCATGCAGTCTGGATCTAAATTAGGTATTTTAAGAAGAGGTCTAACAATTGCTTCCTTTAGAGGTTGAGGAAAAATTCCTGTCTACAAAGAGCACTGAACAATTTTTGCAAAGACAGGGCCAAATTTATCTATACACCATATTAGGAGCTCGGTTGGGGCAGGGTCCAGATCACAGGAAGTGAGACGCAAAATCTGGACAATTTCAGCAGTGTCCTTTACATCCATTGGGTCAAAGCTGGTCCATGAGGATAGGTGGCTTACATTGTCAGGCTTGATAGTTTGGCACTCCTCTGATAGAACTGTGGAGATTCCAGTCCTCACTATTTTGCAGTTGTGCAAAGATGGTATAGGGCTGCTGGAGGAATTTCTCGGACCTTGTGGAGCTTCCCAATGTAGGTGGAATCCTTGTTGAAAACGGTTGGAGCAGTTGTTTGCTGGTTACCAAACCAATTATGACCATGGAAAAGAGGTGCAGCTTGCAGGGGATGCCAGTCTGTGCCAGTTGGGGGGGTTCTGTATAGGCACCGACGCGTTTCACTGAATTATATCAGCTTTTTCAAGGTGTTCCCAGGTGCCCAACCCCATACACAGACAGACACTGACCCGCGTCATTGTGCCAAACAATATGATGGTACTTTCTATGTACACTGTTTGAAAGCACTAGATTGGTTATAATGTAGTTGCATCCCTGCATCACAACTGAATGAACTGCGGTCCCTTCGTCCCTGTACCACCTACTCATGGGAAGTAGCTCTGTGCCGGGCGCTGCACCGGCTCCTCATATTAGAGTGGAATTCTTATAAATGCAATCGCAGCTGGGATTCCAAAGATGATCAGCTGCAGCTGTGACATGGTAACATGCCCCCTGCTGGGAGGCTGCTACCCCCTGCCCTCCGGGACCCCATGCTAGGCGATATTTTTTTTTGTAGATTCTGGAAGGAATATCATATGGTTCTGTTGTTGCCGCATTAGAACTGTCACTTGCTATCAGCCGATCTGAAGCATCTGTTTCTATGTACGATAATCCGACAAGGGAGATATAGAACATTGTGCATTGCTAGCTCTTAGATTTACTCGGCAGCCAGTCTGTAAGGGTTAATCCTGGCAATGACAGACGCCATCACAAAAGGACAATCAGGAAACTTGTTAGAGATATTCTGAGGGTTTCTGGTGGCTAGAGAACAATCATTCCAACAAGAAGACAGCTGAAGATAATTGGGGCTCATCCACATTTCTGTGGGAAGTGGAGAACCATTGGTGGTTTGTGTTTGCACATTATCAGTTGGCGCATGCGCAGAAATAATTTGTGTTCACCATCGGCCTCTGCCATCAATATACTATCGTGGCTTGCCATTGATGGTGAAACCACTCACCATCAGCCTCTATCGATAGTTGGTAATCGGTCGATGGACAGCCCTGATCTGTTCTGTGCATGTGGAAGATGGATGGGGGTGGGGGAGATGACCATTGAATCGTGTCAGCGATACATTGCAGCGCTTGCTGGGATGACATGTAGCCACCATAAGGCAACTACCGATGGTTGTGCGCATGCCGCTGTACTATGGTCACCATTTAACAGTGTCCGCCGTTGAATGCAGATGAAGTAGCCATCTTCTGTAACTTGGTAACCATCGCAAACCCTTTTCCATTCAGGGAAAATTGATGGGTTTCTGTCCATCGGCTTCAGGGGTGAGATTTAATAGGATGAGAGTTTCAGAAAGTGAGAGATTTGGTGAGAAATCTCCAGTTTTTTTAAAGTGGCAATCATTTACACTGTTTGATTTTGCAGTGTAAATGATTGCCGCTTTAAAAAAAAATGGAGATTTCTCACCAAATCTCTCACTTTCTGAATCTCTCATCCTATTAAATCTCACCCCAGATGTTCACCTCTACCAAAAATTTACTTTTTGCCCCACAATCCTCCTCCCTATAAAAGCTATAAATATACAAAAAAGGTCTAACCGCAAAAGTCATAAATGAATTCAACATGTGTAACAAACCCCCCCCCCCAACAACCCAATAACTGTTACACACTCAGAAAACGAGAACCTTTCTGTCATCGGACGCACTCTACAAACCCAAAAGATCAAATAACTTGATTCCTCCGTCAACTGGTTAAACTGAGAGCTGTTCGCCCCCCATGTTTTCTCTCGCACGGGTCAGGGGAATTTTCGGGACTGAACAGTTCACTGCGACTCTCTGCAGGATATCCTCATTTTGCTTTAATGGGGAGGAAATTAATGAAACATACAGTGCCTGGGGCAGTGAATCCTATACATTAATATTACCCCGTTCCATTTCAGCATGTGCTCCGCTCTCTCCGTCTGAACCGAACACTGCCAAAATCTATATACTAATGTGCAGGGGGATGATGTGAATTCCTAGCACGCTCTGTGTACTCAGTGATACAGTCACTACATGGGAATTCCAGATGTACCTACATACACGGTGTATCAGTAACAATTACCCCCTTGCATGGCTGTACAGAATGTAACATGGGACGCTGGGCGTGTGTGTGATTTTGTAAAGCAAAAAATGTTTTTTACTGTATTGGGAATAATTGTTGCAAGTATATATTTTCTGTGCAGAGTAGATATTGGCTGCTTTTGCATGTGGCCCACAAATTCACTTTATTTTGACACTGCAATTTAGATATGATTTTGGACCCCCCCCGCCTAAATGTAACTCTCTCTGCACATGTTACATCTGCCCCACCTGCAGTGCAGCATGGTTATGCCCAGGTGCACAGTGTTGACTTTTTGTTGTTGTTGCTTTGCATCTCAGCTTCCTAAATATGGGCCTTATTCTGGTTTGTGCGGTTCTGTCCGCGTGCGGTCGGTCCGCCGATGTTTGGTGTTTGCGCATGTGCAGAGGCATATCTGCGCATGTGCGAGCGGGACGCACGTCCAAATACCGCATGAATTTTCTACACTCCGAACAGGGGGAGGAGAGGGGCGTGAAGGGCTGTTTTGGCTCATTAACATATGCATACGCCCCGCGTTTCATGGGCGTTCCCATGAAAACGCTGGGCGTACGTATGGTAATGCGGCCGTGACGCACGTGTGGGGGGCGGACATATGACATAGCCGGATGTCAGCTGCCCACCCATATCCCTGCTTTTGCACTGAGAAATGCCCGAGTGGTCTGGAGCACTCGGTGCTGCCTGACCACTCGGTCCTGCATTCGATGGTCTGCGACCATCAGATGATGGGGGAGGTTCCCAGAGATGGAGGAGGTGTACACACGATAAATCCACTCGTGCTCCGTGCGGTCAGCGGTTTACAGCATTCGGACGCAGTGAGTGGTCCGTACAGAAGGCGTGGCTCAGGACGCTCGGTCCTGTCCGCATAAACGCATCTGACCGCACCGACCAGAATAAGGCTCTAAGTGTCTCATTATAAGTGATTTGTTTGTACGCCGGGGAAGGACTTTGTAATGGCATTTGCTTAAAGCCGTAGCCAGATTAAGGTGTTCTAATATACACCCCCACCCCCCTTTAACCAGCCCCCCCTGTCTTAAGTGCCCCAGGCCCCACCAAACCTTATTCCACCGTTGGGTACTGCCTGCTGACTCCTCCTTATAGATAAGTTTGACTTTTATACTCCTTTTAAATTCCCTCCTTTTTTAGCGGTATCATCTGTAGGCATTTTTACAAAGACCCACATTTATATTACTGTTTTTTCTGTGTAATTTTTATCATACTGTTTGTTCTCTTAAATAGTGATATTGTGCATTTTTTTATATGTATAAAATAAACTCTTATATGTTTTAAAAATAACTATTTCTAGGGGATGCAGTTAAAATCCCGGCGGTCGGGATCCCGGCGTTCAGAATCCCGACGCCGAAATCCCGACACTTTCTCACTCCGTGGGTGTCCACGACACCCCTGGAGGGAGAATAAATTAGTGTGCCGAGAGTAGCGAGGCACCGGGCCCGCTGCGTGGCGAGCGCAGTGAGCCCGCAAGGGGGGGCGATCCACGTCCCCCCCCTTGTCAGGATTTCGGCGGTCGGGATTTTGAACGCCGGGATCCCGACCGCCGGGATTTCATACGGAATCCATTTCTAGTCTGTAGGTATTTGTAGTCGCTTACACCTCTATCCAACCAATTATATGTAGACTTGTTTAATATGTTCCAGGTCTACACCAGATGTACCTACACTCCGATACACTTACACCCATCCAGGTCACGTGCACAAGAAACGTGGGCAACATTTGTTTTTCTGGCAAACACCCCCCCCCCCCCCCCACACTTGAATCTCCCCTCACTAGCATGCGAGGGGTTGTGTACTGTACCAATGTGCATGTTTCCCGCTGAAGTAAACCAGCGCATTCCCGCCACACCTGTATATGATGATTGCTGGCTAGGTGCTGTGCAACGCACTGTGGAGTGCTAGCTACAGATGACTATTATAGGCGTAATGGTTAGTATTACTGCCTCACAAAGATTTTTCAAAGGGATGAAAAAGTTACCAGTGAGGGTAACGAAACGCATCAGGATACCCACAAATACCTTGGACTCTTGAGCTATATTGCGGGAGACTCCCTATACCATAATTTGCCTGGTACCAACCTCCAATTTGTGATCCTACCTGATTTCTACACTGGAAGAAAATCTTTGGGACACCACCACCATCTCATTATTGGGAAAGCCTACCACCAACCTGTGGAACCTGTCATTCCATCTACAGAGACAGCAATTCCTAAAAACACAGTGGCAACAACATTCCAGCATGGTTCATGGACACCCATACTAATAACTTCCAGCGAATAAGGAGGACAGATCGATCCAGCTATTGGGCATAAGGGAGAGTGCTATAAGTATATGGCTCAGTCCTATTTCTTTTATAATCTATCACCATATTTGTGTTGTTTTTAATTATTATATGTGATTAAGTGTATCATTATCACTTACTAATTTTTTATCAGTGTCTTAATAAATGTACATGATTTGTGATATCCAATTGACCTTTTACTTATTTTGAATTATAATTCATAACTTCAACCTAACAATAACCACCTCCAAGCGCTCCACAACCCCTTTTTTTCTCTGCTATATAATAACTGGTGGTAATATTCTCTGTACAGCGCTGCGGAATATATGTGCGCTATATAATAACTGGTGGTAATATTCTCTGTACAGCGCTGCGGAATATGTGTGCGCTATATAATAACTGATAATAATAGTTTCTGTACAGCGCTGCGGAATATGTGTGCGCTATATAAATAACTGGTAATAATATTCTCTGTACAGCGCTGCGGAATATGTGTGCGCTATATAATAACTGGTAATAATATTCTCTGTACAGCGCTGCGGAATATATGTGCGCTATATAATAACTGGTGGTAATATTCTCTGTACAGCGCTGCGGAATATGTGTGCGCTATATAATAACTGATAATAATAGTCTCTGTACAGCGCTGCGGAATATGTGTGCGCTATATAAATAACTGGTAATAATATTCTCTGTACAGCGCTGCGGAATATGTGTGCGCTATATAGTAACTGGTAATAATAGACTGTACAGCGCTGCGGAATATGTGTGCGCTATATAAATAACTGGTAATAATATTCTCTGTACAGCGCTGCGGAATATGTGTGCGCTATATAAATAACTGGTGATAATAGTCTCTGTACAGCGCTGCGGAATATGTGTGCGCTATATAAATAACTGGTAATAATATTCTCTGTACAGCGCTGCAAAATATGTGTGCGCTATATAATAACTGGTGGTAATATTCTCTGTACAGCGCTGCGGAATATGTGTGCGCTATATAAATAACTGGTGGTAATGTTCTCTGTACAGCGCTGCGGAATATGTGTGCGCTATATAATAACTGGTAATAATATTCTCTGTACAGCGCTGCAGAATATGTGTGCGCTATATAAATAACGGTTATTAAAAATAGGGCTCATTGATGACCTCCACTCACAGTTTACTGACGGTTTTCCTTTTTTGGGCTGCTGCAGATCCCTGGGAGCTCTTTCCCGTGCCTTTTTCAGCAGTGTTCCGGATGGAAGGGGGAACGTCTGGTCACCTCTGTTTAAACCCTCTGCTGACGCACTGCTCTGTAGCCACAGGGATCTTGTATGTTTGTTCCAACTCCTCGTGCAATTATATATATATATATCACTGGTACAAAGGGAAGATCCCGGCTCAGCGCTCTCTATAGTAACTCTGTGAGAGCACTGACCATTCTGGTACCAAGCGGAGAATCCCAGCGGTGGAGAATTGTTTACTGGTCACCACTGGGGCCACTATCACGCAGTCTCCCAGTTCGAGATTTGTGGTCATTTTTTAAAAGACAATTAATACCACAAACCCTTTTCTCTCTCACTGATCTCATAACTATGGTATATAATAGCTGGGGCCCATCAGTTCCAGATGGCAACAATCTGATGTTTAAATGTAAAGAGAATTTGTTGATTACTGTGCGGCCAACTTAAGCCATGGGTACAGTGCGGCTAGTGGTGCTCAGACGCTTTAGGTTCTGGCATATGGACCTGATTCAGGACGGATGCAGTTCCGATGTTTCCGCAGTTGATCGATTTTCTTGCTACCGCGCATGAATGACAAGTTTGGGAAACTTGAATATCACTTTTCCAACGAAGTCCGGGGTTTGACCCGAGATCTGAAATACAGGGCCTTATTCCAACCTGATCGAAGAGCTGCTAGTTTTCGGAGCCCAGTGATCAGGTATATGCCGCTCTGACCGAGTAAAATCGCACCCCGTGCAGGCCTGCAAATTGAGAGTATCACAGGCCTGCGAATAGCTGCAAATCCTTGCGCAAGTCTCTCACCATGTAATGATTCCCCAGTGTGTGTGTAGCCCAGGACTTACGCAGCTGCTGCAATAGAATCAGGCTGATCGGGGGCGGAGCTGATGTCACATGACTTCCCCTCACACACCTGCGTATTCCCTGACACTCCCAGATAACAGCCGCTCACCATGTAATGATTCCCCAGTGTGTGCAGCCCAGGACTCAGCGGCTGTGATACAAACAGGCTGATCGGGGGCGGAGCTGACATCACATGACTTCCCCTCACACACCTGGCCACGCCTGCGTATTCCCTGACACTCCCAGATAACAGCCGCTCACCATGTACTGATTCCCCAGTGTGTGCAGTCTGTGTAGCCCAGGACTTACTCAGCGGCTGCAATAGAATCAGGCTGATCGGGGGCGGAGCTGACATCACATGAATTCCCCTCACACACCTGGGCACGCCCCTCACCATGTAATGATTCCCAGTGTGTGCAGTCTGTGTAGCCCAGGACTTACTCAGCTGCAATAGAATCAGGCTGATCGGGGGCGGAGCTGACATCACATGAATTCCCCTCACACACCTGGCCACGCCTGCATATTACCTGACACTCCCAGATAACAGCCGCTCACCATATAATGATTCCCAGTGTGTGTGTAGCCCAGGACTTACTCAGCGGCTGTGATAGAATCAGGCTGATCGGGGCTGGAGCTGATGTCACATGACTTCCCCTCACACACCTGCGTATTCCCTGACACTCCCAGATAACAGCCGCTCACCATGTAATGATTCCCCAGTGTGTGCAGGCTGTGTCCCAGGACTTACTCAGCGGCTGTGATAGGATCAGGCTGATCGGGGGCGGAGCTGACGCCACATGACTTCCCCTCACACACCTGCGTTTTCCCTGTAAACAAACGGTTACCACCCCCAAAACCCCGGCTTCCTGTGAATCACCAATTAGGAGCTGGTTGGCTGGTTCTTTATATCTATTGACTTTATCTCTCTCCTCGGCCCCATTATCATCTATCTTATTAGGGTGACTTCTACGCCTACACAATTAAACTTATACTAAAATGTTTGGGATGCCCAATTTCTCTAGATTCACCACCAGACTGTGGGCCTAATGCAGAGTTGTACGCAATGCTGATATTTATGAAATTAATCGATTGCACTGCGCACGTACTAATACACCTTAATGATGCCGCTTGCAGCTAGGATTCGTTTGAGAACAGATTGACAGTTCGATAAAGTGTTGGGGAGGTAACGGGGAGTGGCTGCAAAAACAGGTGTGTTTACACCAGCACTATGCCTTTTGGATTTGCGATGCCGCCTGTGGGAGCCTCAATAAATTCCCAGGCAGTTGCAGCATTAGCATACAGTCGCATATTAGTGGCGTACAAATTTATAGCAGGGAATGCATCAGATGCAGGGATGGAGGCCAACGCATGAGGCTTGAGTGACTGAAGAAAGCCCAAATAGGCGGTCTACTCTCAAATAAAATTTTCCCAATGGTTTAAACTTTTACTTGTAGCTCTTTTCTGACAGACAATTGGTAGCCCCCCCCCCCTCCCCCATTAGGATTCGGAAGGAGCGATTCTGCGGTCTCCAGGGGGGGGGGGGGGGGGGGTTTATTTCTTCCCCGGAATTGGTTTATTTGTAGTATTTTCGCTTAGTGCACATTTCGCCCAGACCGGGGCTCTCTCTGTAACACGCAGCTGCCTGTTTGGGGCTCTCTCTGTAACACGCAGCTGCCTATTTGAGTTTAAACGTTTTTGAACTGCTCTGTTTCTATGGAAAAACCACAGCTTGAATATTACCATATTTCACAGAGAAGCCGGCCTTGCCTCGGGACACTGCTCCAATATATTAGTGGAAATATCTTTAATTAATTTGTGCATGAGTTCGTGTTTTCTTTAATTTTTCTCCCCGGGCTCTTGACCCAAGTATAGAAATCTGAGAGCTTTATTGGAAATGACTTTCTCAGCAGTTCTGCGCTTTTTAAGTTGAATGTATCGCATAATGACCATAAAATGTTATACTTTATTAGGAACATATTTTAACTCTGAGTCTTCAGTAAGAGTTTAATGTGGGGAATGTTACCCTGGGTGATTGGAGGTTGTCCTCGGCAGATTGACCAGTCTGTCCCCCTGCCAAATCAAAACTAGGCTGTGGTACGAGCCTGTTCTAATTTACATGGAGGGGAAAATTCCTCCAACAACTACATAGGGCTTGCAAGACGGGCGCTCAAACCTTACAAATGTCGATTATATAGAAATATATATACGCAAGGTTTTCTAAACATCCAGCCACTGTTCTGTGAAGGCCTGGCAGCCTGCTTGCTAGTTTATGATAATGTTAGACTCTGTTCTTGTATCCAGGACATCTAGCCTTCCCGCCCGCTGGTTTTCCTCCTCCAGTTGCATTTGTCACGATTCGTATATGGACGTGCACCCAGGCAACGCTGCGTGTCAAAGATCCACGGCAGGCACAACACTCCCACTTAATGGGACAGATCCGCATGTCATAGCCCAGAAACATCCATGTCTCGGACAGAGTGGTCCAATCAATTCGTTCGCTATTGCGGTTTCCACTGTTCTGAGTGCCTGATTTGGGGCAAGCACGTTTGCTGGTTTCTCTCATTAGTGTGTTGTTATACTGACACTCCAAAAGGGTGCGGACTAAGACACAGACAGTCAGGAGGTCTATGTCTTACAAGGTTGACATGAAAATGGTAACAAAAGTCAACAGAAATGTTTTATTATTTTTGGGTGGTATTTTGTATGTTTAACCATACATGACCCAAATTAGGAAAACCACATTCCCTAGCAGGGTCACTTCACTTGCCACGTTGCAGGCTGCAAAAGGGGTAGGTCAAGATTAGGGTGAAATACTTACCTGGATGCTTTTTGGATTTTGGCTGTCGGTCTTCTGCCCCACCTCTTAGCACAATCTTTATAATGGGTGCAAGGTGTGGGGTGCACATAGGCCCCTGTTTTCAGGGGGCCACCACTGCACACCCATTTACTTATACTCACCTCTCCGTCGGCCCCACCTCTGTGTCTCCCTACCCCACTGTCTCTCTGTTATTGCCGCCTCTCTCTTTCCTGAGCATCTCTATCAGAGTAGATATGAACCAATACCGGGAATACAAAGCATTCCCGTTATTAGCCTACGGGCTACACATTGCAGTAGTAGCTATCAGATCCCCGTAAGTGGTCACTGGGCATGTAGAGCAACCCCGGCACTACACTTGGCACGTCATGGTTACCGCCCCAAAGGGCAGCAGGGTGTCAATCATCCTGCAAGCAGCCAGCGATGGCTAGTCTTCGCTGGCTGTCTTCGTATGGACGGCTTGCGTATTCGCACAACGTGCGTATGTGCGGTCATCCAATGATCACTCGCACTGCAAATTTGCAAGTCTGAATCGGGCCCCACGTCTAGATGTCTATAGGATATGCATAGAAGTATATATATGACTGAGAGTATACATCAGGCGGCGGCTAGCACCACTTATCTCCTAAATACAGAAGTGAGATGTAAAATAAAAGAATCCGCTTATCTCAGGATATCACTCTTATCTACAAAGTAACAATGTGATATGAGGACTGCTGCGCCTTTCTAACAAACCAGCTTTTATCTCAGCCTCGGTCTGTGACCACTGCTCAGCCGGGTGACCAGGAGGCAACAGAAACTACATGGGAATGACTGAGCCGTGCGCTGTCCCCCTCCCTCACTGCACTAATGGTAGCTGGAAAGTGAGGCACCTGGTAACACTAGTCATTGTATCTGTGTAATTAGTGCGCCCTGGACTCTAATTGGGAAACTTCCATAGGGCACACCAGTGATTTTCAAACTTTTTAACTTGCGGCACACTAAATAAAAATTTTAAATTGCCAAGGCACACCATGAGATCCCCACAGGGCAAAACACATTGACCCCTACAGGTAAAAAAACCAAACAAACCTATTGGCCCCCATATAAAAAACAATCACACTGGTCCCCACAGGTGACAGAAATAAAATACATTGGCCCTTTACACGAACAGAAGAGACCAGTATATAACCGTTGAACTGGCGGTGGCTGTAAACTGGTTTGGGCATCTCTAGATCTGGGGGCACACCAGCTCAGGGCACACTAGTGTGCCACGGCACAGTGGTTGAAAAACACTGGGGTATAGGCTGGGAGTCAGATGTAATAGCCTGTGACTTGCAGGCATTGGCGGGTTCCTGGAGAGGGGTGTCGACTGTGTCTAGGTCAGCATCAAAAGGTTGACATTCACTAGGTCGACATTGACAAAATGTCGCTACAAGCAAGCGGTCGACATTGCAAAGGTTGACATGAGTTTTTCTAAAATTTTGTTGTCAGTGTCGACACTTGAGCATGTGTACCCAAGCGTGTACCCTCCCGTGGTTTCCATGCTCCAGTCCTGGTGTCTCGTTGTGCTTGGCACACCTTACCATTCCCATACCAAGTGGATCATAAAGCATGCAAAAGTCCAAAAAGTGGGGGGAATTTTTTTTTTAAAAACACATGGCGACCTTGTCATGTGTCAACCACAGCCACGTCATCTTTTTGCTTGTGTAAACCAAGTGCATGTTGACCTTTTGTCAATGTCCACCTTTTGATGTCGCCCTACCATCCAGATACCCCTGGAGAGACTGACCAATGTTTTAAAGGAGCAGTCATTTAAAAGTCAAAAACAACCTGATTTTGCCTTTTAAATGATCGCCTCTTAAAGATGCGTTCCTAAGGGGCATATTCATCATTCACACATATATATAGGGGTCACAGGTGGGCACTCCACAAAGTAAAACACAGTCCCGGTGGCAGGCACATAAAGGTTGATAATAAAAGCACTTACCCCCACGACGTGAGGAATTGCAGCCGGCACACAGAGTTGAAGAATAGGTGATTTAATGTATCAGAAACATGTACATCATGGGTCTTCAACCTGTGGCCCTCCAGATGTTGTGAAACTACATGTTCCAACATGCATTGCCACATTTTTTCCTATAAGAGCATGCCAAAACTGTCAGGGCATGCTGGGACATATAGTTTTACAATATCTGGAGGGCCACAGGTTGAAGACCTGTGATGTAGACAGTAACAGCTCTATTACCCGACAGCCGTTTCAACTGCTCACAGGCAGTTTTCATCAGGGGATGCCTGTGAGCAGTTGAAACAGCTGTCGGGAATACAGCTGTTACTGTCTACATACATACATTGATACATTAAATCACCTATTCTTCAACTCCGTGTGCCGGCTCCAATTCCTCACGTCGTGGGGGTAAGTGCTTTTATATATATATATACACACACAGTGATTCTGGAGACCTATGTTTGAAGCTGTTACCACACATATCTCCCTTGCTCATATAAGAATTGCAGTTCTGTCGCCATGCAGGTATAGAGATGTTGTAAGTGTTCAGTTTATCAAGCTCTGATAACAAACTCTATCTTCAGATGGCTTTTGCCCACTTTGGATCCCTCCACCTCCTCCGTCTCTCACAGTCACATTGGGACCCTGCAGCCTTGGTGTCAGTTAGCGCTAAACCGGGTGTTTTTGAGGAATTAGCCTCAAATATGTGATAGTAAATGTGCCCCTAAGAGAGGCACTGTTTGCTTGATAAGTTATTTATATAGCGCATACATATACTGCAGGGCTCACAGAACAGCATATTTCATTAGCACCAGGTTACGTGTTAGGAAACGTCATATATGGCCGTTCCATCACACTATCGATAACACATTTCCTAGTGAGTATTGATCGGTGCAGTGTTTCATTGTTATAAGGACACCAGGGTCAGAGGTCAGATCTGGGAGACCTACTGTTGCCGATCACAGAGTGTGCTGTAAATAAGGTTTATCAGTGAAGCGCAGAGCTGCTGATGGCAGAGATGGAGATCGCCGAGAGGGCAACAACAGAAAAAATAATAATAAAAAAAACTGTCAGTTTTCTTATCATCTCCGGACCTGCTGCTGTGAGAGATAAAATGAGGGGGGAGCGCGTGGGATTCCTATCATGAGACCGATTTGCTGGGTGATTTTAAGACAATATAGATTTACAGAGTAGTTATGGGTCAAGACTAGTGCAGCATAGTACATGGCCTAACAGCTAGCACTGCACTCTGTATACAGATAGCGGGGGCTGCCGAATTGTGGGCTGGGCCTGGATGACTGTCAGTATGGTCTTATCATACAGGTGTCCTGCACTGATGTCACTAGTGTGAGCGCAGGGCTACAGTGGCATCTGTTCCTCCACACACCTGATACACACTGATCACACACCTGGTACACACTGATGTCACACACCTGATACACACTGATATCACTAGTGTGAGCGCAGGGCTACAGTGGCATCTGTTCCTCCACACACCTCATACACACTGGTCCGCGGCGTAACTATAGCACCGCAGGGGGGCGCTGTGCATGTGGGGGCGCCGGGGGCTGCGGTGCTATAGTTACACCCCCCCCCCCAATCCCCGGCAGACTTACCTATCTCGCTGGTCCCGGCGGCTCCGTTCTTCTGCTGAGGACCACCACAAAATGGCCGTCCCCATATAGCACACAGTTCTCTGAAACTGTCTGCTGTATGGGGGCGGCCATTTTGTGGTGGTCCTCAGCAGAAGAACGGAGCCGCCGGGACCAGCGCGATAGGTAAGGCTGCAGGGGATTGGGGGGGTTGCATGGGCGGCGGGGGATTGGGGGTGCTCGGCGGGGCGGCCCAAAACTTAGTTACGCCACTGACACTGGTATCACACACCTCGTACACTCATATCACACACTGATATCATACACCTGGTACACACTGATATCACACACCTGGTACACACTGATATCACACACCTGATACACAGATATCACACACCTGGTACACACTGATGTCACACACCTGATACGCACAGATGTCACACACCTGGTACGCACTGATGTCACACACCTGGTACGCACTGATGTCACACACCTGGTACGCACTGATGTCACACACCTGGTACGCACTGATGTCACACACCTGATACGCACTGATGTCACACACCTGATACGCGCTAATATCATACACCTGATACACACTGATGTCACACACCTGGTACGCACTGATGTCACACACCTGGTACGCACTGATGTCACACACCTGGTACGCACTGATGTCACACACCTGGTACGCACTGATGTCACACACCTGGTACGCACTGATGTCACACACCTGGTACGCACTGATGTCACACACCTGATACGCACTGATGTCACACACCTGATACGCACTGATGTCACACACCTGATACGCACTGATGTCACACACCTGGTACGCACTGATGTCACACACCTGATACGCACTGATGTCACACACCTGATACGCACTGATGTCACACACCTGATACGCACTGATGTCACACACCTGATACGCACTGATGTCACACACCTGGTACGCACTAATATCACACACCTGATACGCACTGATGTCACACACCTGGTACGCACTGATGTCACACACCTGGTACGCACTGATGTCACACACCTGGTACGCACTGATGTCACACACCTGATACGCACTGATGTCACACACCTGGTACGCACTGATGTCACACACCTGATACGCACTGATGTCACACACCTGATACGCACTGATGTCACACACCTGATACGCACTGATGTCACACACCTGATACGCACTGATGTCACACACCTGGTACGCACTGATGTCACACACCTGATACGCACTGATGTCACACACCTGATACGCACTGATGTCACACACCTGATACGCACTGATGTCACACACCTGGTACGCACTGATGTCACACACCTGGTACGCACTGATGTCACACACCTGGTACGCACTGATGTCACACACCTGATACGCACTGATGTCACACTCCATCATTTCATGGTCACGACCATCGAATAATGGCGAAGGTTCACGCATAGCTAAAGTGATACTCAAGAGGAAGTGGGCACGTTCACCCTCATCTGCACAGAAGTGACATCATCGCGCCAGACAAACCAAAATATCCCCCCCGATACACACACTGATGACCATACACAGGTCACACCTGCATCCACCGGGCAATAGAGGCCACAGGGAAGATCCCTAGTGGGCCAAGCCATCAGAGTGGGTACAGAGCTACAGACTGGTGGTGTGGGTGTTAGTGGGCAGAGGGTGGCATACTGGTGTGGGTGTGTTCATAGCCAGATTAAGGTGTGGCGAAGGGGAGACCGCGGGTACCGCTGGGTTGTTAGGTCTACAACTAGGTCGACAAGCATTGGGTCGACACAAGCATTAGGTCGACAGTCAAAAGGTCGACATGGGGTTTTTCAGTTTTTTTACACGAATGTCAACACAGTCGACATGGGCACAGTTTGAAGTGCGCCGCTTCGCTCGCCATGCTTCGGGCACGGCACACTATTCTATTCTCCCACCACGCCCTAGTGGATGGTACGGCATGAAATACCGCCTGTCGGCACGTCGGCTCAAAGAACTGTGAAAAACCCCATGTCGACCTTGCCCATGTCAACCTAATGCTTGTGTCGACCTTGTAGTGTCCACCCAATGCTTGTCGACCTAGTTGCTGTAGACCTAATGACCGTATCCCCCGCTCACAGCCCACCTCTGAGATGAGTACATCTTTTGTTTTTCTATTTCTACCTCTTTCCAAAAGGCCAAGGCACAGATATTCCACCTTGTCAGACTCTGCTCATCCCGCAGTATTACTGATATTTCCTCCTCTCTCCCTGTACAAACTAGAGGTAAAAGTCTGCAGATACTAATCTGAATAATATAAAAATGTGATATATATATATATTTTTTCCATTCCTATCTCCCACCAGCATCATAAAAGATGAAAACCCGGCTTTGCCTTTGATCATCGCCAAGTAGAGACAATCCGTCATCCTGGAATGTCTTTCCTTCCTCCTCGCTGAATGGCTCCTCCGTCCTCGCACAAACCTGTATTTCACTCCATTTTTTGGGGACTTTGATCTGCTCATATTAGATTTTTCGCTCTCCTCTCTTTTTTTTTTATGATGTGGGGGCTTGTAATTCAATACTTCACTTTACAAACAAAGGATGTGATTGAATTTTTGATGATAGGCGTAATTACCTCTTGTGATGCCGCAGATTGGGAATCCCGGGAACAATGATCTGAAGGTGTTACAGAATAGCGCTAAGCAGAGATTAGCCCAGTCCATGCTGCAAGCCTACATACTGCCCGAGTATCCTGTAACTGTGCAGTAAGGGGATACAGTCATTAGGTCTACAGTAACTAGGTCCACAAGCATTGGGTCCACACCACTAGGTCGACATGTAGCAAGGACAGTTTAAAGTGCAACGCATACGCTCGCATCACTCTCTTCACTCGCTATGCTTCGGGCACGGTGCCTCGCTACGTTTGGCAGTATTTGTTAAACGGGTAAAGCAACCTGGAGCTTTCACACTGCAGCTCTACGCGTTTAAAAAGGCAAAGAAAACGTCAATTTACCGTTTACGAGCTGCAGTGGGAAAGGGGTATTAGTAGTTTCCTGTGCAGTATGTGTGAGCTACATGCAAAAGCAGCCAGTATTTACACTGCATGCAGCATCCAGGTACAAATTTACTTGCTCTTTTCTTACTGTATTACCACTACAGAATCAGGCCCTATGTTAGGAAAATATTGTAACTCAACGTCTAATAAAATGACGATTACAGCAATAATGTGACTAAATAAATGGGATAAAACCCCGTTACATTTTAATCCGTGGTGGTTCTCTAACACGAGGGTGTCTTATGCTATAAAATACGTATTTCCATTCATTGCAGTCAGAAGATAATCTCTAGACTGTAGATGAATATAAAGTAGCAAAACTGTGTATTGGTGACAGGGCGTTGTATTGTGACTGTAAGTGCAGCGAATTACACCAAAAGCAACACAAGTGCCAGGGTGGCATCACAATGACTCGGCAAGCTATGAGCTTTGCCGCTTAACGACTCAATCAGAATGACCCCCCATAGTCCCTTCCTCCGACGTGCCAACTCCCACGTTTCCGAGGTTTGCAGACACTACCTATAGAAGTTATTGCAATGACTGAATTAAAATGACATTTAGAAGCTGATTGGTTGGTATTTTACCTCTCTCCAAACTTTGAAAACTCAAAGGGTCAGTTGGCGACGATGTTCTGAGTCCACCCTATGACGTTGCGTCCCCAGCAGGGGTTCTCTGGTCGCCTCATGGGAGGAACTGCCCCGATTCCACTCGCAATGGCAATTACCCTCCTCTCAGTCATTTATTTTTATTTGCAGGAAGCAGACAGGTTCATTATATTAGAGATTTGCTTATACCATACGCATTATAAGTGCACATTAGGTCATATGTTTAAAAAAAGCGAGAAAGCTTTAATTGAATGAAGTGGAAGGCTCAGATACATGTGGTATTAAAAGCAGTTTTGCCCTGAAGCGAAGTGTCTAGTGTCCTAAGAGCTGAATGGATGTTCTGCCAGCTGGGAGAAGCCACATAAATCTCATTGTCTACTAGAGGGGCAGCAATGTGGGAACCGAACATGTACAAGAGACAACTTCCCTCTAGTCTACTGGAAACTCACTCCATGCATATTCCCATCCGCTGCTACAATATCCGGCATTCGGAACAGTATAGAATGTTTCGTCATTTCATAATTGAAAATCTGTATTTGGTCGCCGAATGCAATGAATCAATAAATCTCTTCTGACCAGATACTTGTCACAGAGCAAAGAGAAGGCTCTGCATACGAGGATGTCCTCTGGTCTGACCGAGAGTTTCCCCCTCAGAATTCAATGTTCCGGCTGTCGAGTGTCGGAAAGTCTGTGGATTGGCGAAAACGTCAGATCTGACACTCTTCAATGCTGTCCTTACCAGCAGCATTGAATAGGTGAGTGCCTCGCCAAATATTATATACCGGAAAAGAGACATACCTGTATGTGACTATTGGGGACTATGAGGGGACAGCCCAGTGATACCCCTTTTACACCGCCGAAAAATCCGGATCATCGGCGGTGTAAATGGGGTATATCCGTGTACATTTACACGGGTCCTCTACCCAGGTCCTGACCTGGGTAGAACCCGGATAGGACCCGTGTAAAGGCTGGTGTAAATGGTCCACAGCGTGCAGCACTGGGGAAGCTGTCCCCAGGTGCTGGGAGAAGGGGGGTGTCTACGGCTGCTGAGGGGAGGTGGGGGTACCTGTCAGCCTGAGGTCGGAGCCGGAGGGGATGATGTGCACCGCCGCTGCTGGTGAATCAGGCCCAATAGCATACAACTGCGGGCTGCGGGGGATGATGGTCGGAGCCTGAGGTCGGAGCCGGAGGGGATGATGTGCGCCGCTGCTGTACCTCCCCCCCGCAGCCACGAAGTTCCTGCGGCGAATGGACAGTCGGCATCGGGGGTCCCTCCGGTGCATGTGAACTAGTACTAGTTCCCATGCGCTGGAGGGACCCCCGCCACTGACTGTCCATTTGCCGCAGGAACTTCGCGGCTGAGGGGGGAGGTACAGCAGCAGCGGTGCACATCATCCCCTCCGGCTCCTACCATCATCCCCCGCAGTTGTATGCTATTGGGCCTGATTCAGCAGCAGCGGTGGCGGTGCACATCATCCCCTCCGGCTCCGACCATCATCGACCACAGTTGTATGATATTGGGCCTGATTCAGCAGCAGCGGCGGTGGCGCACATCATCCTCTACGGCTCTGACCTCAGGCTGACATCCAGGTACCCCCAACTCCCCTCAGCAGCCGCAGAAACCCCCATTCTCCCAGCACCCGGGGACAGCTTCCCCCCTCTACCCCTTCAGAATTTTTATTTAAGTAATATATATATATATATATATATATATATAGTCCTTTAGCGGGACTCCAAATTGAAAGGCAAATGGTTCCTAAGGTAATAAACTGGTGCCCTCCGAAGCAGACAGTGTGTGCTGTCTCAATGTAGAGTCCTGGGGGGTACAGCGGCACTCAGAAATAATCCACACGTAGGCAAACTTACATATATATATATATGTGTGTTGCCTCCTGGCAACAAGCAATTTCACCCCCCTTGGCAACGAGCAAGCATTTTTTATGACATCCACAAGGAAAGGCAGTGCTGACCCAGGTTCAGTATAAATGGGGCAGACCCAGGTCCGACCCAGATCGAAGTTCTGTGTAATGGGGTATAAAGCAGGGTCAGACCCTGGAAACTCCAGCGTTCAAAGACCAGGGTTTTTGGTGTAAAAGGGGTATAAGTAGGAGACTCCTCTTCTGTTGCTGCAAGGCATATGATAAGTTATGTAGACATTTGCTTGGTTTATACGACACAGCTTTGGACCCCGGACGGTAAACACAGAATCTGTAACTAGTTTTATCTATTGAATTCCTGGGGATTCTTTTGGAAACAATGAAATGTTCAATGTAATATAGTACATGGGCGAGGGGTGTAGAAAACAGAAATGAAGGCTCCTACAGATACACGCCCACTACTGACAGATACACGCCCACTACTAACATTTTCAAGCCCACTACTAAAAGAAAAATGCCCACCATTAACATATATACGCCCACTACTAACAGATACATACCCACTACTAACAGATACACGCCCACGATAATATGACAGTTGGTCAACTCTAACCTATGCACCTGCCCGGTGACCTAGATCATGTGACCTGCCCAGTGGTCTGGGAACTGTGACAGGTATGTGCAGCCACCCACTAAGCAGAGATACTACAAGGTATCGATCCCTAAGGGGATACAAAGGGGTCAAATGTTCCGCGCAGCAAACCTTTGCCCAGTTGACAGGAACATCAGCTAGTTAGCATTAATTAATTATAGTTTATTCTATATTGTTTTACATGCACAGATAGGAACAGATCTAAAATTCTTCTTGCACAATAATTTCTCTTATTTTTAAGATCAAAGATTCATCCTGACTCCATTTGAAAAGATTCTCCCGAATGCAAATGTTTATATCAGACCTAAATTTAGGATTCTAGCGAAGTCCCGGTTCTATGGAATCGGCTCCCAGCGGAAGGCACAAGGCTAAGTAGTAAGATAATTCAGAGAAACTTTGGAAAGGTGCCTGTGGCATCAATAAGCTTACACAACGTGTCAGTTTCAGAGACAGGTGTAATTGTAGAGAGCCGCTGACAAACTGTGTAATATAAAATTTCAGAGACACTGATAAGCTCATGGCGAGGGGTGTTTTAAATCCCGCTGACCCCGGGGTGTCTGCATACGAGCTGGCTTTCACATTGCAGATAAAACCTGATCAGCAGCTCGAAATGGAACAAAAACAGGCAATTTGGGCCGTGTTCATTCCGCCTTTTATTGTTTGTGAATGTCTATTTGAAATGCTTTTAAAACTGGGAGCTCTTTAAACATTTCATTTATGGGCCCACAATGCCTCAGTCTATGTCCTGTCCCTTTGAAGTTTTCTGCGTTTTTTTATTCTTTCTTTTTTTTTTTTGCATGCAAAATGGGAATTTTTGTGCATGTTATTAAGCGAACGCCTGTAGCCATAGAATTTCAAATGGAGGGATGTGCTTTAAACACAGGAAAGTGCTTTCCCAGTAGCACGTAACCGGGGCGTACTAGATGGCTCTCGGAGGGCTGTGATGCACTCACAGAACTTAACGTTTGCTTTCGTTTTGCGCATGCTCCGGATATTGGGGAGGGGTGATGAGGCTGTAATGTCCATATATAATAGCTCATTTATCATACAATATTTTCAGGGGTTAGCAGCAAATATTAAGTATCTCCGATACTTGCTGCTATCCCTCAATCCCCACCGGCAGCCGTATGCTTCATAAGCTTGTATGGGGGAGGCGCTGCCCAGATTTGTCCGTTTTCGGAATTCAAAGCATTCTCAAAACAGACCCATGCAGATACGGGCTACACTTTGTGGATTCAGCCAGCAGAAGGTTTTTCCAGAACCGGCCTAAAAAATGGCCGCTGCGCATGTGCAGGAATGTTGTCAGCTCATAATAAATAGGCAATATTCCCTGCCAATATAACTGTGGGGCACACCGATTGGCTGCAAGCATTAATATGACTGTTTTGGTACAAGTGGCACCATTGACTTCTGGTAATGGCTTGACCAAGTCCACATTGATGACTATGAGTGTCAAACCCAGCGCAACACTCCAGGCACACATGGTGGGAACACCTAATGAAGGCGTGCAAACAACTGAGCATCAAACTATTTATTTATTTATTTACAGTTTCTTATATAGCGCAGCAGATTCCGTTACGTTGTCTTATATAGCGCAGCAGATTCCGTTGCGCTTTACAATAGTAGACAGTGATAAGACAAACTGGGTAACAACAGACAGACTTGGAGGTAGGAGGGCCCTGCTGCAAGCTTACAATCTAAACTATAGTCAAACATCACGAACACACAAATCATTAAACCCCTAAACTGAAAATGTTGGATTAATCACATTATTCAGTGGTATCCTGACATCAGCATGGCTAAGATGGAGGTATATTACCACCCCAATCCATCACAGGACAGCTAGAGTCCAGTTACACCTTTATTACAGTTTGACCTTATTTGGGTAAAAAAAACAAAAAAACAAAACAAAACAGACTGCAGTCAGTTCAGCTGCTGTGACATCAGTACCCTGCCCATCTATGAACCAGTTGTGATATAGAGCACAATGGGCCTTATTCTAGTTCACTCTTTCTGACAAAATCCTTCTTAGATGGACAAAACCATGTGCACTGCAGGTGGGGCAGATATTACTTGTGCAGAGAGAGTTAGATTTGGGTGAGTTACTTTATTTCTGTGCAGGGTAAATACTGGCTGCTTTATTCTTACACTGCAATATAGATCTCACTTTGAAGTAAAACCCCACCCAAATCTAATTCTCTCTGCACAAGTTACATCTGCCCCACCTGCAGTGCACATAGTTTTGTCCATCTAAGAAGGATTTTGTCAGAAAGAGTGAACTAGAATAAGGCCCAATGTCTGGGTTGACAGTCAATATGTCAATACCAAAAGCTACGACATGCACAAGATTGATGTTGACAAATGGCTGACATGAAAATGGTGGCCATGCAAGAGGATGCGGTAAACTTATACAGTGTCCATGTCGACTACAGTTGACATAGACACCCAAAAACCTCATGTTGACCTTTTTATGTTGACATAATGCATGTTTTGACCTTATGACCACACTGACCTAAAGCATGTTGACCTATTTCATGTGTTAACCTAATGACTGTCCACTTAAGTTGTGTCGACCCTATGGCCCATACCCAAAAGCACATGGACCCTCTACAACACTGCTGCTGACCCTTCATCTGTTTGTACCAGTGTAACCATAAGATATATATGGAACCATTCTCCTAGTGCTGTGGCCTCCGGCAGCTGTGTCCGTCTCCGCCAGGGATTGGCTGTATAAATGATGCTGAAGGAGAGCTGAGTGATCTGATTGGAGTGAGGGTTTCTGAGTGGAGTCATTTACCAGCTGGCAGGAAAGCATTGTCGCCGGTAAGTTGTCAGGAGCTGTCAGTGTGGGAGCTGCGAACGCCTTAAATGCTGCTTAACGCTTCTAAGCAAGAAAATAAATCCACTCTACACTCAAAGGCTTTACAGGTGGTGCCAACTTTAGTGTCTGCAGGGAGAACTGGCAGAGCACAAATGACCCAGATGACAGCCAGGGATTCACATTTCTTCTGTACTAATAATGTTATTAGTGTGCTGACGTCAGGGGAGATTGTCGGGACACTGTGCCTGCTTACCCAGACACACAGACACATGGACGAGCTGGAATTGGAATTCGCGGCACTTAGTAATCAGCACTTTGTTGTGTGTCGGGGTCACCCCCTTCGTGCTTTTAATAAGCAATATTTGGACCGCTGGACAATCGCATTGGAGTTTTGTATATATATATATATATATATATATATATATATATATATATATATATATATATATATATATATATATATATATATAATTTGTAGATCCTGGCACTCCACGATACAGGGAGAACAGCTGCCTGGGTGCTGCACACAGAAAGGGTAATAGACTGTAGATGGTGTGGCACTCCGCTGGACTTGAAATAAAGACAATAAGCATGGTTGTAGACCGACGTTTCGGATTTTACTCCGTTTTCAAGGAGTGCTGGCTGGACCTCTAGGAGCACACACCTACACATAGAAGCAGAATCTTTCTTTGACATCATACGGATTTCAGTACTAGAATATTGTTGTTTTGTAATGTGATCTGGCACAAAAGTTCCACATCCAAAATAATAGGAAATTGGGTGGAGGTTGCTTTTATAATTAAGGCCTTACTCATGAAGAGTCCTACTCCTTTTTCTTTGGAATAAGTGCAAGACCCATTAATAGAAAATCCACCATTGTATGAGGATATATGAAAACTTTCGGCCTATAAAAGGCACTAATAGATTGAAGATCAAAAAACCCCTGATGAAGTTCCTAACGGGAACGAAACGCGTTGGGTACTGATCAAAATAAACAGAGAATCATTCCAAGAAAGAAATCGAAGCCACTAGCGTTTTTTCTTTTATTCAAATGGACATTACATGTGTTACACATTATATATAGGGCGCTACTGACACTATTGTGGGTTAGGTAAAGAAATTGGTTCCTACTGGTAGGGGACCTAAGTGTCAAAATAGCGACCAGATACCTATTGAAGCGCAATTTCGGAGATATTGTTATATATATATATATATATGCAAAACGCCTTCCCATGCTGATAAGGACGCAGCAGATTCCTGCTTTACCTTCAGGCTCATAGCAGCGCCTGTGGGACAAAAGGGTAATTTAATTTTCCAACCAATAATACAGCAGGATGATTTTGTGACCTATGTCAGCTCCACCCATGATCTCATGCCAAGGGGTAATGGCCGCCAACATCAGGAAGTAAAGCGCTGCACAAGCTTCAGCGCACTTGCCTGGAACATCCTATGTACACTAAAATAAATGTGGCCTATGCCAATCTGTTGGTAGATTACTGCATCTGCTTGTGCTGCTGGGGATGGTATCGGGCTCTCAGAAGACAACATGCTGGAGCCTGAAGGGAGTCACATCCCCCTCCTGCAAAAATAAGGGCATATAACTATATATATATATTGACAAGCAACAAGCCTACGTTGTGTATTTATTTGACCTGAGTGCCGCCGGACTATGCTACTATATATATATATATCTCTCTCTTGTGTCTATTGCCCTGAGGACGGGGGACACCCCGAAAGCGCTAGGCGCTATAATACACATGCTTTTTATCACTACATCGTGTTGAGCCTTTTTCTTTTGGAGTGCCGCCCTCTACCCGGACTATATATATATACGTGCTGTATTCAAAAGCAAATAACCAACGTTTCGGGGGTGGTCCCCCTTTGTCAAGGTGCGTAGGTGATAACAAACACAAAGTGGAAAGTGTTTACCTTATAAAGGAGAGGTGTGTAGGGGGAGCGGGTCCGCTGCGTGCCATAGTCCCGCCGCCGTCTGGTTTGTCCACCGGAAGTGCCTGGACAGGAAGTCCTTGCATTTCCGGTAAATGGAACGCCGGTGGAACGCATGTGAGGCGGTAGTCAAGGCTACCCATGAATGAGTGGATGCTGGTCCCGGCGGCTGGTGATTGGCCGCAGCATGACACGCTCCCTCTGTGTACAGAAACACAAACAATAAAATTACGGCATATATTGCACAGGTGTGTGATAGTGGCTGCAAAATTTAAAATCATGCTGTATCAAGTGTAGTGCTATAATCGTGTGTGTGTGTGTGTGTGTGTGTGTGTGTGTGTGGGGGGGGGGGTGCATTACGATGCGCTGTGTTATAATATTGCAGCGCAATGGGATTTTGTGATACAAGTGCATGTGACAGATTGCAGAGCTGTGAGATCCCAAGTTAAGGTTAAGGGAACTATAGGTCTCCCCTGCTCATGTAGATACTGTGTGCATGCCTCATGTAGTAGAGGCTAGCTTTTAGGACTTTATGTGGGGGAACAGGTCAGATATGTAATATATGTAATGGTAAGAGAGGCTCCTATGATGAGGTATGGGACTACCCACTTTTAATGTGGATGAGCCCAGTATGTGTGTGAGTGGGGTCCAGGCTAAATATATTAGAAGCCTGACCACCATGTGTATATTTCATTGCCACGTGTGCAGTAACATATTGTATTGATTCATACACAATTACATTGAAAGCGCAATTCATTGGAATTTTTTTTTAAACGGATAGTAAGAGAAGAGTAAGAGGAAACAAAAGCACACAATAAGCTCGATAGAGCACGTTGATCTATTGGCTGATGAGCCCGGGGGTCACATCGTCATACTGGGAATAATGAGCGCTAGAAGAAAATACAAAGGATAGCGAGATAAGACGGAGATGAAAAAAAGCACACCACAAGCTCAATGGAGCATTCCATTATTATGGATGGACATTGCTGGATCATACATATCAACATTACACTGGAAAAAATATAAAGGATAGTAAGGTAAGCCAGAGATGAAGAAAAAGCACACTGTGAACTCATTAGAGTCCGTATTCCTGGTTGATCTTAGGTCTGGTAGGCCCATCGACAGATATACAAATATTACACTGGAAAAAATGCAAAGGATAGCGAGAGAAGGAGAAGATGAAGAAAAAGCACACTGTGAATTAGTTCGAGTCCATGTTCTGAAAGGTCCTGAAGTGATGTCTACTGGGGCAAATAGTAAGGATATTGCCTAAGATCTTAAAGTGGGGCCGGTCCCCTATGTAAGGGAGGGAAGGAGGAGTGGTTGTCCGGTTTTTGTCAGGGGAAAGAAAACGATCAGATATTACAGGAAGATGGACAAAGGCAGTCTGTCATTCAATCCCGCTGGTTTGACTGCGTTCAATCGGTGTATCCACCTGGCCTCTAGTCGTGACAATTTGCCGGATCTGTCTCCTCTTCTTATGCTCTCTGGAATGTGGTCCACCACCATATGTCTGAGATCAGACAATTTGTGTTGTTTCTGAGCAAAATGTCTTGCTACTGGCTGTTCATTGCCCTTTCCTGTAAGGGCCTGGCTGATGGCGGACCGGTGTAAGCCCATTCTCTCCCTCACCGATCTGATGGTCTTGCCAACGTATGTCAACTTACAGGGACAGGTGATAACATATATCACGTGTGTTGAGGTGCACGTTAATACATGCTTAATGGGGATGCTGATAAGGCTGCTTGGATGTACAAAGCTGGTTCCTGTTACCATATGTTGGCAAGTGGTGCACTTAATGCACTTGTAGCATCCTGGTGATCGGGTTAAGAAGTTGGCATTGGAGGTTACTTTGGTGGTGAAGCCCGTGACACCATTATGTACTATAATGTCCCTGATGCTGCGTCCCTTTGTATAGCAAAGCATGGGCCTCTTGTTGCTGAGTCCCGGAGCTCCCGGTCCATTTTAACAATGGGCCATAATGCCCTGGTGGCTCTTGGCAGAACGGCACTGGAAACGTTTAGCCTAGTTACAAAAGGCAGTATTTCTTCCTTCGGGTTTGTGCTTGCAGGTTTAGGTTGCAATAAGGTGTTCCTGTCGATGGACAGGACCTCAGCTCTCTGTTGCATGAGTGTGTTTTTATCATATTCCCGTTCCTTGAACTTGGAGACAAACTTGTCCAGGACCTTGGGCAAGTTGTCTCTATTGCTGGTAATTCTCGCCTCTCTAACCATTTGGGATTTGGGGAGAGCTCGTTTCAGCGCTCTTGGATGGAAACTATTGGCCTTTAACAAGGTGTTTCTGTCTGTTGGCTTACAGAACACTTCCGTGCTGATGACACCATCTTGATAAGGACATAGCACATCCAGTTTTTTGTCGGAAGAACTGCCCATTGAATAAGAAATAGTTTTTGGTTAGAGTGAGGCGCAGTAGTTCCATGTACAGGTTCAGATCTAGTGACTCCATCTGGTTGTCTCTCATAAACCGTCTCATTACTGCCATACCCTCCTGCTGTGGAATACTGGTGTACAGGCTGGTGACGTCCATCGTCACCAGCATGCTCCCTGATGGTACTGATGTCACTTCGATCAAGCTGTTTAAGAAGTCTGTGGTGTCCTCAATATAGGACGATTGCTTAATTATTAGGGCCTGTACAATGCTGTCCAGGAATTGGGATATTGCCTGGTAAATGGACTGGAAGGCACTGATTATGGGGCGGCCAGTCCGGGATTTATGTATTTTCGGCACAGTGAAAAACACTGGCACCGCTGGCTGTGTTTGGGTTAGGGTGTGTCTCAATTTCTCAGATATAAGACCGGTGTCACGGGCTGTCATGAGGATCTCCTCCAGCTCTTTTTTGTATTCATCCGTAGGGTCATACATTAGCCTGTCGTATACCATGGGGTCAGCCAGTTGCCGGTCTATATATAAATATATATATATATATACTACTCCTCACCTCTATGAGGTAAAGTACAGCCACTGGCCACTAGAGGCCATTCAATGGACCAAATTACTCCTTTGTGTGGTAAAAAATATAGATGTCATAACAGACATAACAGAAAGTGAAAGCTATTTTAGTAGGGAGACTGATCTGTTTCAAACTAGTTGGAAATGAAGAGAGGGGGCTGTGAAGACAAAGATTGGAGGAAGGAGCAGATAGGGGACTGGGGGCGGGGGGTTTGTGGGCTTAAAAACTGTGACAGCTCCAAGTGAAGGTAAAAACGGTCACAGCTCAAAGTGAAAGTAAAAACTGTCACAGCTCAAAGTGAAAGTACATCGCAGGAGTCGTGAAGTGAATAAGTGAAAAAACAAACCATGTCAACCTTTTGACTGTCGACCTTCCAACCCTGTTGACTTCAGCCCGGTTGTTACACGCCGCCGTCCAGGCTGCAATGCACCCGGAAGGACGGCGGATGCGGCACAGAATGACGTGGCCGGGGACGTTGCCGGGCAGCGTCCCAAGCCTAACTCTGACACGGAGCGTCGGGACGTTGCTAGGCAACGTCCTCGAGCTTCCGCCCAGCGGCTGCAGACGCGCGCGCCTGACGTTAGTCAGGCGGCGCGAAAATTCAAATAAATAGCCGGTGTCTGCTGGGCACAGACGCCGGTTATAGCTTTCCTGAGCTCTTAGCTGTCTGCCCTGTTAGCAGTAAGCCAGCCCATTCCGGTCCCCGTGGCTATCCTGTCCTTGGTCCTGGTTTCTACCTTTTGTTCCCAGTGTGTTCCCAGCTTTCCGTGGAGAATCTTGCCTGCATCCTGCTGCAACCTGAGCCAGCGGTTGGCCCACAGTCTTCATCCTCTTGTGGGTCACGTAAGTGCTCCAGTGGAGCCAGGGTCTTTCTTCCACAATCAGTGGCCCGCCGTGGCCGTGCCCCTTTGTGGGCTCTTTATTATCTTTCCTTCCACAATCAGTGGCCCGCCGTGGCTGTGCCCCTCCGTGGGCTCTTTATCATCTTTTTGTCCACACTCAGTGGCCCGCCGTGGCCATATTTCTTGTTTTCCCTCTTTCTCTCTTTAGTGTCCTTTGTAGAGTCTTTCAGGCAGGGAGTGTTCCCCTTGGTAGTCCTTGGTTTTGGGGAGTCGCTGTCCTTGCTGCGTATCCTGCTGGGGACTCCTCTTTGGTCTCCTTGTGTCTGCGACCTGGTCGCATCCCGGTTTGGCCAGGTGCCGGCAGTCAGGGGTCGTTTCCCAGCTAGGCCCGGTAGTTAGTGGTCCTCTTGGGTACCCCGCGGCGATCGTTTACCCCTTGTCTATTCCTAAGACCTGGCTGCATCGGGGTCGGAGCGGGCCTAACTCGCTCCTTCGGACGCGGCGGCCACAGGTGAAGCCTAGCTCTGCAGGGGTTTACCATCTGCCTCAGGGACTCAACAGAGTTAGTGTAGCATCCGCTGTGGCTGTCCTAACCGGCAGTCCCGGCTACGGGCTCACGCCTGACCTCCTGCCTTCATCAGCCAACAGTCGCTCCCTGCGCCCTAGTGGGCAGCGTAACACCGGTCTAGTTTCATACTCCCTGGAAGCCAGATGCCACAAGGCCATCCCCAAGAGCCCTATGCAAATTCACACTGACTTACCTCTCTTTTCAGCCTGCACTTTTCCTGACTTGTTCCCTTTTGTTTCTCATGACTGGGACCTTGTCTCATGTGGGACTTAGTAAGTAATGTAACTATCTCCTATTAGTTATACAGTGGCCCTCACCTATATCGGGTTGGTGCTAGAGCATCAATGCTTAATGACAATCTTGATGTAGGCTTTTTTTTTTTTACTGGAATTCATCCTTACTTCCCCCTTCAATTGTGTAATGTCACTGACTGTACAAAGCTCTTCTATACAGGGTGTGTATTATTCTGTACATAACTAATAGCCCAGAATCATATGTTGTGGGTTAAACATGCAGAACTCTAAAGCTGGCCATACATCTACAGATCGATTGTCAGATCGGGCTGGTTGGAACAAAAACCTGGTAATGGATGAGAGCAAATGACAGTTGACCATTTGCTTTGAAATGCTGGAAAACTGTCAAAAACTGTCACTCATCCATTACCAGGTTTTTGTTCCAACCAGCCCAATCTGACAATCGATCTGTAGATGTATGGCCTCCTTATGGTCATAGATATTATGAGGCAGATTCAGAAGCAAAACATGCGCCTGGACGGACCGGCTTACGCAGCAGTTGGGGTAGAGATAGAAGATGTGCAGAGAGACAGAGAGAGTTAGATTTGGGAGGGGGGCGTGTCCAAACCGGTGTCTATACTTCAGTGTATGAATAAAGCTGGGCAGCATCTGTGGGCTACATACAAAATCAGCCAGTATGTCTCCTGCATGCAAAATCAATAAAATGTATTTGCACCATTTGCATTGCAGCATGGTTTGTACCTGGTACAGACTAGCTTATTTTTTTGCTTCACTTTCAACTCTGATTCACCTTAATGAGATGATATATATATATATATATATATATATATATATATATATATATATATATATATCAACAGATCCTGTAACTGTGACAAAATATATCTTTGTAACTCCGGTGCAGACAGAGTTAATTTGTTTTATACAAAGCAGAGAGGTCTCGTCAATACGCGTGGTATATGAGGGCTGAGCTCCAGCCAGCTGCAAGGCATGGAAGCCGCTGTCCCAGGCAGACTGTCTGTATCCGCACAGGCCAGAAAACCCATTAGGCTTAATTCTCTTAATTAAGTACATGCACTGCATACAAGGTGCACCTTTTGCTCCCAGTTCATTGGATGTAAATACATTCTAAACTAATTACAGAACAACATAACGTACACAGCCCTGAGCAAGCTGAATTCTGTCTTCTCAGAGCCATAAATAACAGGCCTCCCTCCCAGGTGTTGTTAAAACCATTCTCTGAATGAAAAATGACTGTAAACAGACAGTCTGCCGGTGACAGGAGCTCAGTGTCATAAAGATCCTAATACGATATCTTCAATGTAATGTCTTCGTATCGCAGGCCTATCAAAGGTGCACTTTCCCTGCAACAGATTCCACAAAATGTCAAAATGGCCGCCAAGCCCTGTTATAGTGCACTTTCCCTACAGCAGACTCCACAAAATTCCAAAATAGCTGCCAAGCCCCCGTTATAGTGCACTTTCCCTACAGCATATTCCACAAAATTCCAAAATAGCCGCCAAGCCCCATTATAGTGCACTTTCCCTACAGCAGATTCCACAAAATTCCAAAATAGCCACCAAGCCCCATTATAGTGCACTTTCCCTACAGCAGATTCCACAAAATTTAAAAATGGCCACCAAGCCCCCATTAACCAATAATTTGAACTGGGCTTGAGGTAAATAAGTTTATAATAAGTTGGACGTAAAACTCCTATCACCTATTCGCTGTTGAAGGGGAAAATAACCCTTTTGGCATGAAAAAAAGTTCACTGACTCCACCACATAATATGCTTATGAAGCTATTTAAGATGATAATCAACATGCAGAGAATGCGGCATGGCCTGCAACAACATGCTAATTGCAGCCACCGCTGTCCTTCTATACCACATCCGAACTCTGCACTCTCGCAATGTGACAACATTATATATATGATTACACACATGAAGATGCCCCAACCCTTCTGAAGAAAATGTTGCTAATTTTATCATTTATTATCATTAAAAAAGTAAGATCACCCAATTTTCGGTGTGCAAAAACACACACATATACACCCAATGCTATATCTACAAATGCTATATCTACAACCTATGCTATATCTACAAATATCATGACAGAATGGCAACAAAAGGAAAATGGAAAAATAAAACAAAAACAACTATTTTCATTTTACAAAGATTCTACTCAAAATCATTCAAAAAACACAAGCTCAGTAATGCCGAACCGGGCATTCAAAGTGATGTGACCCATGATTTACACAAGGTCAGTGGTTGATTAAAACCAGGTAAAACACAGGCTTGAATTTAGCCAGCCACAGAACCTGTGTAGTTCATAGGTATCCTACATTAAAGGTATATTATGGCAAGCCTATTAAAATCCCAGATTATTTAATTGTGCCTTTTGGACCAAATTTTAAATTATACTGCTTTATTGCACATGGGAGAAAATACAATTCTATGAAAATTTAGGGGGGTATTCAATGTTAGGGTCACGGCAGTCGAGCTTGCTCGACCGCCGTGACCCAGTCCCGTTCTCGGTCAGCTCGACCGAGAACATGCAGGCGGGATTCAATGTCCCGCCTGCCGGGGAGCGAGAAGGGGGCATGGGCGGGAAGAGGCGCGCTGCAGCCGGCAGCTCATCACTTCTCCGACAGGAGATGCTCGCCGGCGATTGAATACCCCCCCTTAGACAAGTATACTTTTAAAAACTTTAATTATTAGTTAATTTTCTACTATGGAAGGTTTATTTGCTATATGTATTTAAGATTGAGTTTTTTTTATTGCTTTCAAAATTTACTCATGGGCGGAAACAGTCATTTAAGAACAGCTGATTTATTAATTAATTTATCAATGTTACGGTGTGTAAACAAGGTACAATTCGCCATTCGATTTTGATTATATAGTCAAAATCTAATTGGGATCGCATAGAAATCGAATGGAGATCGAAAATGTTTTTAACCTTTTGATCCCAATTCGATGCCGATGCACGCTTCCGTTAAGCAGAAATCAAATAGCCAAATAGGCAGTGCAGCAATGACTATATACAGATCTGTACTATATAGTCAAAATTGTATGCATGAATTTATGGCTTGCAGTGCAATTCGATCCCGAGGCTATCGCACCGTGTGTTCACACCGTTAGTAAATGTGAGTTGTGGCCCTGAAAACAAAACAATTAATTTAGATCAATTTTATTTGTTTAGAATTTATGAAACTGGACTTTTATACTAAAAACATTATAAAAAAAAAAACTGGAAACGTAAAATTTATATATAAAAAAAAATTACAATAAATAATTAACTAAATATTCTGGTAAATGTTCAGCCATTAGCAGTTTTTAAGATGTCTTTAGAAAAAGTGGTAAAAAGTTTAAATCCTACAAAACATTTGTATTTTTTTTTTTACTGTTTTACTTTTAATTATCACATTTCGTGAATTCTTTGTTTTTTGTTTCATGAAGATACTTTAAAGGCAAAATGCCATAGAGAGACCAATGATTTTGTAATCCATTCCTTAAAATAATGGCTTCTGAGTAAATATATTTTCTTAATAATGTTTTCACCCTTTGAGTGCCAAGTGAATTTGTCAAAATAGGTGTAAAAATGCAGAGAAAACATTTTTATTCATCATGATTACCTTATATAGGAAATATATAATTTATATAATTTTTTTAACGCAACATTGTTATATTTGAATTAATATAACAAATTTGAGAAACAATAGTGGATATTTTGCGTATCTCTCACAGAGATGTTTGCCCTCAAAGGGTTAAAAGAATATAATGGACACTGGTATTTGGGAGCTGAATTTTTTTAGGCATTTTCTACTCAAAAATATATATACAAATGTTACTTCTATCCAAATAAATGTCTTGTTTTTTTTTTACATTTGTTGACACTATATAATAACTATAATCTTGTCTCTCTTTAAGCTTTTTTTCCTATTCCTATTGTCATACTGGCACACATCATTCTGTAAAAATAGAAATATAACTTGGTGTTACGTTACAGTCTACAAGGGAACCAAAAGTATTTTTCTCTTTGTAATAATACAATGTTATGCTTCAATAAAACCACAGTAACTATTCTGAATATGAAGATATTAAAGAGTGATGATGCTACAGTTAATAGGAATTTCTTCAAGTCAGTGGGATGTTCCCTGGAATTCATCATATCCTGGGTGGTAAGTGTTCAGAGGCATCATTTTCCTATAAAGACAAGTTTATTGCAATAAATAAAACTGCAGCTTCTTCCCCCGGGATGCAGAGGTCATACCCTTTCCATAACTCTCTGCAAAGTCATTCCCGGGCAGCTGTTGAAATGGGCGTCCAGCAGCAGGCAAGTCATGGGCCGATTAATGGAAGTTATGGGGAAATAGAATCAAGTTGTACATAAGTTAATTGCTAACATTATCCAAAAATTTTCAAGATGTGCGTCTACATTGGGCATTAGCCTATATCTTCGTACTTAAAACCTTATAGTATAATATAGATAGCAAATATAGACAAAAAGTGTGCCTGTGCATGTCTGTGTGCTGGGGGGTGGCGGTGTGGGGTTGTGGTGATATTATACTTCATGCAAGTATTCTTGCCCAACCGTCAAACGTTGGGGGGAAATAAAAGTTTCCTTTTATTTAGAAAATAATTTTTATGGAAAAAAACAAATAAAAACGTAGCATTCTCAGCAAAATTGAGGATGGATATTTTCCGGTTTGGAATAAAATTTGAATTTGATGGCAAAAGACATAGTTTAATATGTATATTGGCTGCTATTTCCTTCTTCATAGGTAACATTTTGCAGCCATACCCTGGACTGTGCATCCCTCATACATATTTGGCTATTGTTCAAGTAGTTCTCACTAGAATCTTTTGTTTTTGTCTTGGGCTTGAACAACAGACTAACAAAGTACAAGCCAAAGCCAATTTCCAAAAATTGTACCTGGAATACTGTGTCCAGTTCTGGAGGCCATATCTCCAGAAGGATATAAATACATTAGAGTGCAAAGTAGGGAAACTAAAATGGTGCATGGCCTACATCAACAAACGTACCCAGACAGACTAAAAGATCTTTGCATGTATATAGTTCGGAGCGGAGAAGCAAAAGGGGAAATGATAAAGACACATATACCAAGGGTATTAACAAAGTATAGCAGGGATAGGCATATGTAGATCCTTAAAAAGAACTAATGGTTCATAAAAGGGTTGAGTTTGCCTAAAGGAGGCCAAAGCGGTTCTCCAGATCTATTAACAGTCCATGTTTTCCAAATCACCTAGCTGGTGCACAGGTGCAGTCATTACTAATTGTCATCTTCAAACTTGCTGCATTCATCCCTACTATAGATCCATAGGTGGCCTGGGAAACATGAACTGTTGGTAGATCTTGGGGACAGGTTTGGCCTAAAGTATTAAAAAAAGGACTAGATGGGCCAAGTGGCCTGCCGTAACATTTTATATTTCTATGACTTTCACAATGAAAACATGGAGACAGTATAGGATACAGTGGACTCTCCCATATTTTGATTTACAAATTACCATGAGGCATCCAAGGTCACCCAAAATGTACAAATTTAGCGAATACATTTGCTTGTCTCTACTATGAGGCATTATCTGTATACCAGAAAATCTGGAAAGCCTCCTTCCCTCATTATCCTACAAAGATAGGTTGCCAGAATTATAAAGGGAGCAACAGCCTCCATGCAGTTTTCAATCAACACCCGATGCAGCCTGTAAACTAGAGAGGAAAAAGCAAATAGCACTGCAATACTCGGACACAAAGACCACAGCTATCTCCCCTTCCTCTTACACCAATTCTGCCCATTACTACAGATTTAGGATCCTCTACGCTTCCCTTGAAGTCTTTCTGTTCTGCGCCCAATCCTACACTAGCCAACTAAAAGATTCAAACACAAAATTCAACAAATAAGTTTAAAAAGAATAAAAAAAAAATTATAAAAACAAAAAACACACACACACATTGGGGGGAAAAAGTACCAAGATACACAAAGAACCACCCAGTTAATTGTTAATCTTTCCAGAGGTTTAATAAGTCTTTTGTTCTCCATTCTATTTGTTCCAAGAAAGTGTTTTGATATATAATGTATTTACTTTTAGTAATTAATTTAAACAGCATTCATATGAAAATGTTGACAGATAAAACAACAAGCGTGCAACTTTTAATTAGACATTGAGTGACAGCATTGTATAAACCAAAAATATTGTCTGAAGGATTTCCTATTTAGTCGTCCGACTTTGGCTCATTCAGCGGATTAAAAGCTCGCTACGTACCGCACACAGATTTTTTTTTTTTATGAGAAATTAAAAGATTACAAAACAATAACCAGTGAATCATTGCATACACTAACTAAAAATGAATGGTAATTAGGCAAAGAATGATTAGGGGTAGATAATTCTAAAGCAATTAAATTATTTGTTTGGGAAGGTACTTGTGGAGTTGTGGGTGGCATTTTGTGTTGTTATCAGATCCTTCGGAAAAGATTATTGAAATCCTCCTACTTTTGATGCACGTAAACAGTCTGGCGGTTAACACTTTTCTCGCTGCCAGAGAGATTTTTATACAGATTTTGCTCTGATCTACAGCACTGTTTGCCTGCGTGTATGCACCGAAGATCGTCAACTTGGTGTTGAACTACAAAGTCCAGCATATCCTGCCAGACTGATACTGTAATCACTTATTTTGCTTTGTACCCAATGAGGTATAAATAATCCAGTATTAATAGCAAACATCCCATTGTATATTTTTGTAATGAACACATTTATCTTTTGAATTTCAGGTGTTTGAAACTTTTCCAAAGGGCCAAGGAGAGCTCACTCGGTGGATGACTCTGGTCCTGTCTGTAATTACTGGAATAGATTCCTATGAATACAGCTTTTACAGCACAGTATAGCCCTTTCTGTGGGCACTGTATTAGCCTATGGTTTTTTTTCTAACCAGAAACTAACACGGTACCAAACTTTTTTCTTTTGAGCCTATGGTAACTCACACTGCCATATCTGTATCAGCCTGCCGGGGGCCAATATCACGTATAATCCCAAAAGGGTAACAGCACAATTGGAAATGATCACTTCATTGTCGGACATGTTGGTGACTGGTGTCTGAAAATAATAATAATTATACAGCACTCTTTCTCCAAAGCGACTCAAAGAGCGTTACAAAAACAATGCACATAATACAGAAGCAATACAGCAATAGACAAGCCACACAGACATAAAAAAAAAAAAAAAAAATAACATATGCCATCGAATCATCCAATGATTTCTCCTGCCTTCGCATATCAAAGTCAGTCTCAACTGACTTTTATTTGTGAGCGCTGGGATGAAGACAAAGCCCCCCAGCAGGCCCATCCGCATACCCATGGGAACGCCTATAAAATGCTGGACGTTCCCAAGGCCTGGTGCCATTACCGCCCCCGTTCCTCCTTCCCCGCTGCAAATGGCCCAGCTAGTGTGTGCCATTCGTTGTTGGGGTTTGCACATACACTAACCCTGACCATGGGGGTAGAGGATGAATTCGGATCACTGAGGGCCTTATTCTGGTTCACTCGGTCGGATGTGCGTTCGGTCGTATTGGACCGAACACACCGCACAACAAGGTGAGCGAAGACACGCCTGCAAGGCCACCGCATCCGCTCGGATGGACTACCACATAAGAGGGAGTGCGTGGTTCTGCATGAGGACCACCGTGTACGGACGGAACTCACAACGTCCAAGCGGCCGGACAGCTGACCAAACACCCTCTGTTGGAGATTTTCACAGCACAAATCCGCACGGAAACTTATGCTATTAACCCATTAAACAATTATCCAAACTCTATGGTCTTTATTACTTTCAATTAAATGCTTTTCTACCCAAATTGCACTTTACATTAACCCTTGCGACATTTCTATGTATTCTTTAGAATGTGGCATTTTCAAAACTCCCTGCGTTTATGTGTCCCACAATTTTACATACTGCAATGACCTTTGTACCACTACAATCTAATGTTTAATCAACACCCCTTCAATTTGTATATCTACCACAGTTGTGTACCCATTATGTCATCTACATCTAATATTTCTCATAGACATTACACATAATAAAAAAATGCCATTTTCGAGTTTTCAAATATTGTGTCATGCATTGCTGTCACTTCCATATACTACATTTCCATACATATGTGGCCCAGTACGTGTGTGCACTTGATCACTTATCTATGATAGCATTGCAAAACACAATTTCTGGATTCGACTCAAATGTGTGTTTATGTGTTTAGAAAACCAGTGTTTACATTCATGCATTAATTATTATGGTCATATTTATGGACATCACACACTAATACCCCTTTCACATTGCACTTTTAAAATGGTATATTGCCGTTTTTTTTCCATTTTAAAACGTTTAAGGCTGCAATGTGAAAGTGCCAGAGTTGATTTACCGGTTAAAGTTAACCGGTATTTCAACACGGTTAAAAAGCAGAGTCCTACACGTTTTAAAGCCGTTTCTTTGGCAGTTTGAACAGCTCTATTTCAATGGCTTGAAACGTGTCCCTTGGGGTTAAACGGGTTGAATGTTTGAATGGTATTAAATGATTTTTAAAACGGTTTTCACCTGCAATGTGAAAGGTCTCAAGGCTCAGACCCGTTTTAAAGTCCCATTTAAGAATACCGTGTCATTACCTATTTCTGCAATGTGAAAGCAGTATGACCTAACCCTTTATTCTGAAAACACACACACGACTACACACCCCACCACATGTTCAGCAACATGTATTCATTACCCTTCACTTTATACCACACATAAAAATGCAATCACACATGTGTAAACAGTATGTACCTATTTCCCTTACCATAAAAACAATACACAAACATATTTCAACAAAACACAGACAACTTCTAACATAATAAACTTGTATTTAAACATAGAAAACAAAAAATAATTAATTCAGCAGGTCCGATAGGTTGGCAACCTCCTGTGCTGCCGCCAACAAATAATGGCGCAGTCTCGCCAGCGTCCCTTGAACCGCCTGATGAACTTGGGTCAGGTTATCTGTTGGCATGGGAAATGGGGTTTAACTTTAGTGTTGGTAATGATTTACACATGTTAATATTTTTTGTCTCAATTGGTTTGAATTGAGCTAGGAACCCTACAGTCATTTCTATACAGGATTAAAGAGCTGCTGTCAACCTGTTACTAACTACGATGATTGGGAGACACACTGATGTCTAGTGTATTAATTGTATGGCTTGTGCCATCATATACCAGCTTGTGGCGGTCTCAAACTGGACAACCCTCTGCAGAAACCAATGTACTGATAAGGTCCTAAAATTGGAGCTGCTTGCCATTTTGAACCATCACCAGCTTAATGGCAATGTACCACTCTCTCGATCTTGTGAGGGCATTCCTGCATGCTGGGTGGTGGTGGGAGGGTAGGTGGGTGTGGGGAGAGGGGATTGGCTGGGAGGAGTGTAGGTGGGTGTTGGAAGAGGGGATTGGCTGGGGGGAGGGTTGGTGGGTGGTGAAGGCAGGGAGTGGGTAGGGGATTGGGAGTGGGTAAGGTATTGGGAGTGGGTAGGGGATTAAGCTGCCAGCCTTAGTTGAAACAGGACAGGTTGCTTGCAAAGGGCCAGTCTCATAGTCAGTGTGCCCTATGCTAACTGACACTCACACAACCTGCACTCTACCAATATGTCATGTGACATAAGTTATTGTTGTCAAACATAAGTGATGACATCACTGCACACCATCAGATGGACATATTTTACATGATTTTGTACATGATATTTTGCATATACTTGTGTTTACATAAGCACACACACACACACACACTCACATTTAATTTCTTTTTACACCAAAAAGTGGTTTCAAGCATCTGGAGCTGATTTTCATGAAGCCGACTTTTCACTTCGAGATGTCAGGAATCAGGAGTTTTTCTTCTATTAGCATAAACAAAGCCCAAAACGCTGGAATTTATAGCAATAGACTTTTATTGTACAAATTGACAGGATTTTGGCACCCATTGGCATTTGGAGAGCAAGAGGAGACGAGGAAAAGACGCTAACCGCTGCTAGGACAAAGAACAGGAGAAATAAGTAAAATTAGCAACTCTGTCACTGTTTAAATTGTAAAATAAAAACATACTTACCTTGTAGATGTTATACACGGCATGCCCATGATGGCTGTGAGGGGGCCATGGTGCACCCTTGTATGCGTTGATGGTGTGAAGGAAGTGCACCTTATCCTACCTGTCTTCAGCGGTAGGTGCGGAGAGTAGTGCACAGAGGGTTCACTAAACAATTGGTGGGTGTCAAACAATTGGCGGCGTTGGCACAGCTGGAGCCGCGCAGTATAGGTTGTAGACACCAAGAAGATGGCCGCCGCCCGTTGTGGCGACAGAAACAAGCCGGCGGAGTATACTACACAGAGGCGCTGCGGCCGGCGCTTCCCAGCCTGAGCCTTAGAAAGACACCATCATGGCGGATCGTGCCTCACGCCACCTGGAGCCAGCACGCCAAGACACTGCACACCCGAACAGACACCCGGCAAATGGACATGGTGCCTGGGTGACAGAGTGACAAAATGTAGCAGGTCGGCGTTGGCATCAGCAGCGGAGGTGAGCGCCAGGGCAGAGGGCATAGCGTCAGAGGTCTGCAGGGCTGGAACAGCACAGGGAGCACGGGTAGCTGCAATGGTGATCGTGACAATGGGGACCTTAAGAGGAATGTCTGTCAATATGTGAATGCCATGGGTATTTCATACAAAGCCCAGATGAAATACACCTCCACGAATGATCCCTGTGAAATGTTAATAAATGGCTGTTCTACCTCCATTCAGTGCCCAGAAGAAACCTGTGTAGGCCAGCTTCTGAAATAGGGATAATTAGCAGAGAAGCCCTCGCTGTCCCCAACGTTTTATCTCACCGGGATCTGAGCCGAGCCTTTATCAGCAAGAAAAGCATCTTCTCCAGGCATGAATCTGATAGAGTAGAACTTCATAATAGCAGTAATTTTTATCTCTGCTCTACGTCTCCGTCTGAACCCGCCATCATCTATCCTTTCAGATGGGAAATCAAGCCAGAGATTATCTAACGAAGAAAGGGGTATCTCCTTATCTAATAGAGCAGCTTTGATATTCTCCAGGCCACGATGCCTAGTAAGTCATAGCACAACTGTGCAGCTTTCGCTGTGTAGTAACCACTGCTGGGGGCTATGGTGAGTTTGCCACGGGGTCTTTCACATGTGTGTTTACAGCGGTGGGGGGGTGAGAGAGATGCCCAGAACAGCAAAATACTTTAATCACAGAACAGGACATTATTATTTAAAATGCTCAAAGTGAGGATTTTGTGGCATCTGTGTTATCTATGGCTACAGGCTTAGAGCTGGAACATGACACACAGGGAAAGCCTCAAACTGTTGCTGGATATTAGACTAAACTTATAAACTACAAACAAATGAAACAGTTTTGGCCTTGTAAAGCCCCAGGCCTCTTCCGAAATGCTTTCTGGTCATTTACTCTATCTAGAGCAATGGTAAATAATCGGATCACGGAAAATGGCTGATGAATGGGCACTTATGGTGTCACCAGGTTGCCAATATTAGCACATCGGCTGCAATCGTTGATGGTGTCCATGGGGCAACCTGATCGCTGTTGTGCGCATTTGTCAATTATGGAATAACTGCACATGTGTAACGTGACGGCATACGGCGACAAAAAAATCAGCACTTTTTGTTTTGCAGGCCGTCTGCGATTTGACTTACGGAACGCCGTTTTTTAGGGGTGGCAACCGTCCGTTTTTGGAGTGACAGGAAAAATGCATGCATGCTCGGCCTTTTTAGAGAGGGTGTGTGACACACGCTCCAGCCTAGATCAGCCTGATTCTATTGCGCAGGCAGAGTAGGTTCTGGGTTACGTACAGACTGCAGAGACTGGAAACATCGTTCAACGGTTGGGAATAAATTTGCAAATAATCTCCAGTCTGCGTGATTTTCGCAAGCAGTAATGCAGCGCGGTCAGAGGGGGGGTCAGCGGTGGCGGTGCATGCGCAGACCCCACGGCACCCGGCGAAGCAGACCATGGGGATGGGTGACTTTCGGAGCCCCTGTCCCTTCAGGGACATAAATGGGCCCACTAGGCTATTAGTTTCATTAGACACTAGTGACAACAGTGAGGTCTGAAGCGCTCTGTGCCCCGTGCCTAGGTTGTATCACTGGTCCTTCCTGGATGAATGTGTTATAGTCTCAAAAATACTGATATGTTCCACAACAAAACGCCTGCAATCAGACTATATATAAATATCCTGTACATGGCCTAACCCGCAGTACAAATCATCGTGTGTGCGGCCTTACTGCTCTCTCCTAATTAGGATATTACATGCTAATTTATGTATTCCTGGATTATCAAGCGCACATGTTGAATGTTTTTTGGCTGACACTGTGTTATTGCTGGATGGGGTGAGACATGGATGGTGAATGATATGAGGTGAGCGTCAGGAAGTGTATTACCATTTGAGCCCAGTATGACAGGGTAGTAGGATTGCGGTGTAAAATAAAGATGGATACAGGGCGCTGTGGAACCGTGAGCATAAATACAGCATAATGAGAATACTGCATAAAAACCGGGGCAAACGCAGGATGTTTCTGTTTTTTTTTCGAAATAAATAAATTCTATATATATCCAAAATGCTCAGTACCAGCAGAATTTGAATAATGGATTATTCCTTCTTTTGGAAATGGTTTATATTTTAATGACAGGACACATGTGTGAACACAAAATGCATTAATGTTGTATAAACACATCATAAACATGAAATACACACAAATGTTTTATTTGTGCATGAAACAACGTTTTAAATTTGAATGCCAAGCAATCATTTTCTTGCACATATTTAGTGTTGTTACAGATCATGTCCCCAGTAGTGCCAGTTACATATAATGTCCCTAGTGGTGCCTGGTACATATCATATCCCCAGTAGCGCCAGTTACATATCATGTCCCCACTGGTGCCAGTTACATATCATGTCCCCAGTAGTGCCAATTACATATCATGTCCCCAGTAGTGCCAATTACATATCATGTCCCCAGTAGTGCCAGTTAGATATCATGTCCCCAGTGGTGCCAATTACATATCATATCCCCAGTAGTGCCAGTTACAGATGTCCCCAGTAGTGCCAGTTACATATCATGTCCCCAGTAGTGCCAGTTATATACCATGTGCCCAGTAGTGCCAATTACAGATGCCCCCAGTAGAGCCAGTTACAAATCATGTCTCTAGTGGTGCCAGTTACAGATGTACCCAGTAGTGCCAATTACAGATGTACCCAGTAGTGGCAGTTACATATCATGTTCTCAGTAGTGCCAGTTACATATAATGCCCCCAGTAGTGCCAGTTACAGATGTCCCTAGTATTTGCAGTTACAGATCATGTCCCCAGTAGTGCCAGATACATATCATGTCCCCAGTAGTGCCAGTTACATATCATGTCCCCAGTGGTGCCAGTTACATATCATATCCCCAGTAGTGCCAGTTACAGATGTCCCTAGTATTTGCAGTTACAGATCATGTCCCCAGTAGTGCCAGATACATATCATGTCCCCAGTAGTGCCAGTTACATATCATGTCCCCAGTGGTGCCAGTTACATATCATATCCCCAGTAGTGCCAGGTACAAATGTCCCCAGTAGTGCCAGTTACATATCATGTCTCCAGTAGTGGCAGTTACAGATGTACCCAGTAGTGGCAGTTACATATCATGTCCCCAGTAGTGCCAGTTACAGATGTCCACATTAGTGCCAGTTACATATCATATCCCCAGTAGTGCAAGTTACAGATGTCCCCAGTAGTGCCAGTTACATATAATGTCCCCAGTGGTGCCAGTTACAGATGTCCCTAGTATTTGCAGTTACAGATCATGTCCCCAGTAGTGCCAGTTACATATCATTTCCCCAGTAGTGCCAGTTACATATCATATCCCCAGCAATGCCAGTTACAGATCATGTCCCCAGTAGTGCCAGTAACATACTGTATCATGTCCCCAGTAGTGTCAGTTACAGATCATGTCCCCAGTGGTGCCAGTTACAGATCATGTCCCCAGTAGTGCCAGTTACATATCATGTTCCCAGTAGTGCCAGACAGTAATAACTTGCCTGGGTACCCTCCTCCTGGGCCAAAATATCCCCAATGTTAACAACGATGAGGGACGGCACTCCAGATAGATGGTACAAAATAGAAATTGTTATTTTCTACCACCTTCACTTTGTAGTGGACAAACCCCAGCTACCTTATCCAACAGCAACTGTTCCACCCAATAAGCCATTTCTTCTCATTCAGAAACCATGTTTTATAACACAGTCTGCAACATTTATTTATTATTTATTAACAGTTTCTTATATAGCGCATACATATTCCGCAGCGCTGTACAGAGAATATTTGGTACTTGTTTAGTTTCACAGCAGCAGCATGGCCGCGCGTACTTCCGGGTTCGGCGCTTGTCAAACTTTGTAAAATAAACTAAATTAACTCCATGCCAACGTGGATAGTTCATACCCCCACTATCCACGTTGGCATGGAGTTGATTTTAGATAGCATGGCGAGTGGAGCAAGCCACCGAGCCCGTAGCATGGGCGAGCGAAGTGAGCCCCGCAAGGGGCCTCAGACGCATGGCCATGCTGCCGCCGTAAAACTAAACAAGTACCGAATATTTGAACATTCACATCAGTCCCTGCCCCCAGTGGAGCTTACAATCTATAATCCCTACCATAAACGCACACAAAGACATTCTAGGGTTAATTTGTTGGGAGCTAATTAGCCTACCAGTATATTTTTGGGTTGTGGGAGGGAACTGGAGTACCCGGAGGAAACCCACGCAAGCACGGGGAGAACATAGAAACTCTGCACAGTTAGGACCATGGTGGGAATGAAACCCATGACCTCAGTGCTGTGAGGCAGTAATGTAACCATTACATTATCTGTACTGCCCCGTGTATATATAACACATGGTGGGAATGGAACCCATGACCTCAGTGCTGTGAGGCAGTAATGTAACCATTACACCATCTGTACTGCCCCGTGTATATATAACACATGGTGGGAATAGAACCCATGACCTGTGAGGTAGTAATGCTAACCATTACACCGTCCGTGCTGCCCCGTATATATAACACATGGTGGGGATAGAACCCATGACCTCAGTGCTGTGAGGCAGTAATGCTAACCATTACACCGTCCGTACTGCCCTGTATATATAACACACGGTGGGGATAGAACCCATGACCTCAGTGCTGTGAGGCAGTAATGCTAACCATTACACCATCTGTACTGCCCCGTATATATAACACATGGTGGGGATAGAACCCATGACCTCAGTGCTGTGAGGCAGTAATGCTAACCATTACACCATCCGTACTGCCCCGTATATATAACACATGGTGGGGATAGAACCCATGACCTCAGTGCTGTGAGGCAGTAATGCTAACCATTACACTGTCTGTACTGCCATGCTACATGTAACCTTATTATACACATGGGAAAGATGCAGATCCCAAAGTCTGGCTACCATCCACTGGAAACAGCACATGAGCGACTGTACAGATACTTACCCTTTGCCAAACAATTACACTGACAATGATGTAACATTATTGGGTAAGATAGGAGAAATATCGGCATCGCAGAATAGGCCGAACCAAATTGCACATGGTGGTTAGTGCTATTCTGTTGGAGCAGACGTCAGTACCCTATGACTCTCCAGCTATTGTACAATACAATCATTTATTGGAAAGCACAATATAAAAGGGAGTTTAAGAGCCAGAAATGTTAACCTGCTTGTGTATTAAAGACTATCCAGTCTCTACATATGCAGAGGTTAATCAGTGGCGTATCCACACAGCAGCCACAATTACTGGGTCATGAACCTACTTCTGGGTCTTGCCCAGACTCCAAGGTACTGGCACTTAGCTAGGATGCCCTGTGGATAGTGGCCCTTATTCAGATCTGATCGCAGTACAAATTTGTTCTCAAAATAGGCAAAACCATGTGCACTGCAGGTCGGGCAGATGTAACATGTGCATAGAGAGTTAAATTTGGGTGTGGTGTGTTGAAACTGAAATCTAAATTGCAGTTTAAAAATAATGCAGCCAGTATTTACCCTGCACAGAAACAAAATGACTCACACAAATGTAACTCTCTCTGCACATGTTACATCTGCCCCACCTGCAGTGCACATGGTTTTGCCCATTTTCAGAACAAATTTGTACTGCAGTGAAAAGGGGGAGGGTTGGAAGTACCATGGGTGGTGGAGGGGGGTCGAAGGTGCCGCAGGTGGGGGAGGGGGGGTCGGAGGTGCCCCGGGTGGGGGAAGGGGCGGAGTGATTTAGCAAAATCACTCAGAAAATGCCTGAATGTCGCCTTGTGGGTGGGGCCCATTAGATGATGTACTGGACAAACTTAGTTACATGTATATGAAGCAACAGAATAAATCCCTGGGAACCTCCGACCTCCGGCCCAATGCTCACGGGACCGTGCATCAGAACCGAGGGGGACATCAAACACATCCAATTTGAGCCAATTTCTCGGCCCGATCTGTCGGGACTGGGTGAAATCGGCTCATATCGGACTAGTGTCATATCGGACTAGTGTTTGGGGGCCTGAAGGGGTACATTTACTAAAGCTTCTAAAAAAAATGTAAAGATTCTGTCTATCATTTACTTTATTGCATCCTAGAAAATTAAAAACAGAAGGTGAGGTGTACTTAGCATTGAAAAGTGATAAAACGGAGCGATAAACAACCAGCCAATCAGCTCCCAACTGTCATTTTTCAAACCCAGCCTCTGTAGCGTCGCAGCTAGGAGCTGATTGGTACTTTATCATTCTCCATTTTATCACTTTTCAATCTTGGTACGTCTGGCCCAGAATCTATTGCTGGTTGCTATGGGCGATATCACTTATTTTCATTTTTAGCAGCTTTAGTAATTTTACTATTAATTGTTGCCTGTTCTGCTAGAGTATCTTATAGTATACTTTGCACGTAGCGGTATCTTATTATCACTTCAGTGTTTTCCCTAATCCTTCATGGCAACAATTAATAACACAAAGACAACACAGTATAATAATAACCGGTGCTTGTTGTTCCGTCTGACGAGCGCCGAGAGGTTGCGGCTGGCAGATGCTGGGTACCTGGTGCCTGCACTCACCTGCTGCGGTGGATTAGCGTCTTATCCCCACCTCAGACATAGCGAGATTATTCTCCATGACACTGACACTAGACAGCTACACTGCACTATGTTACTCTATCCCCCCCAAGGGCAGAGCCAGGCTTCTCTGTCTTATTGTAACCACAAGCCCGAAGGCACCGGCAACTGTTGTTCAATTAAGGGGATAAGTGCTGACCTACACGCGGCTAAATTGCCTTCTTCCTAGAACAAATGTAACCAGGTTGGTAACAAACACTCGCCGCGCTTCTCCACTGGTTCTAGCAGCGACAATTCTGGCATATTGAACATTTTAAAAAAAGAGGAAATCGAAAAATGATTTTGCAGGGACACAGGACCGAGGCGATAATGCAGACCGTATCGTACGGCTGCGAATCTGCAGTCTGGGTGATTATTGCTAGACGATGCCTGCGTACGGATTGCATGAGGCTGTCCTGCTATAAAGTCCTGCAGCTTTTCAGTCGCTGGATGCTGGCAAGGTGATTGATAGAAAGCCGATGTTTGTGGGATGGTAACCGGCCGTTTTCTGGACGTGGCCAGACATTTTAGGGGGAAGTCATGTGACGTCAGCACCGGTCGAGTAAGTCCTGGGCTGGAAAAATCATTAGATGTTAGCGGCAGCGAATGGACTAGCAGCTAATCATCAATACCGCAAAGCCGTACTAAGTACAGGGCGGGATTTCACTCTGGCGGGGCGGCATATACCTGATCGTAGGGCTTGTAGCAGAGCAGCGGTCAAATCTGAATAACCCCCTAGGTTCAAGTGCCATCTGCTGAACCCTTCGACCTCATGGGTGGGACGTAATGCTGCCCGAGATCGCCGGCAGTGCAGGATGCTGGAGGAATTAAAAGGGAAAAAAAATTGCCCAAGTTCTGCCGGTATCCCAGGCCTGCCCAGCTGGAGAACTCAAACTCATGTACACAAAAGTAATTGGGGCGACGTCCCGGGGCAGCATTTACGCTGCGCCATGCCACTTGTGTAACTGACCCTGTCTGTAATGCACCACAAGGACATTTATGGGGTAATTCACACCTGCTCGCTAGTCTGTGTATATTCGCAGGTAACCTTCCCCCGCGGAACGCATGCCCTGCCCCACACAGCAACTCGCATGCGGTCGAACAGAGGAAAAATCATTCAATGGTCGTTTACCATCAAATTATTTTTTTTCCTCCCTTCGCACTTAAAAAAAAGTCTATACTTTTATCCTGCACGATGATGGCCGGAATGGGGGCGGGCACTGTTGTCATGTGACCGCCCAGTGTTTCCATGAGTGTTTTTGTAGGCACGCCCCTAAAAAGCTGGGCGTAATGCAGCGACCATATAAGAACATATAAGAAAGGCAAAATAACCCCCCATACACGAGTCCACAGAACGACAACATCGGATAATGATATCACTACCATATCACTTACAACTAGGACAAGGGGACTAGCGCAGAATCCCTCTAATACAATAAAACATCAATATAATAAATCATGGGTATCATTAAGTGGTAACTGATGTAACGCTGTAAATATTCTTTATATGCATGAAACAGTCTCCTGAGGATTATTTTGTTCTAATACACAAATAATGTTAATGTACGGTGTACGTTACATCTAATAATATAGGTGACAGATACCATCACTTTATCAGTATGCCTTGTACCGTTATTGGGTTATTACAGTCACGCGACTTCTACGATTATCAAAATGTAATGCCGATTGGCCATATATAATCACCTAGTAGTGACATCATCGCTTCTGTATTAGGAATGTAAAACTATTCGGAATCCAGCGGCATTCTGTAGAATTCTATCCTCCCTTTGTAGACACTGCGTTTTACTCAAAGTCGTTTTGACCTAAACATTTTCTCTCCTTATCTCGCTACCTGGGACCCCCCCCCCCTCCCCCATCTCAGCGTGATCATAAAATATATTTGTAAAGGCAGCGGAGACAAATTAATTTATTTTGCATTGGGAACATTGTCATGCTTCCATAAAACTATTTTGACCTGTATTTTCAAAGCACTCCGGCACTCTTAAATGTTCGCCATGCAAGGAAATTAAAAATTAATCTTTATTTTCATCTTGGGGTGAAGAAAAACGTTAATTCTCAATGCCGAAATTATATGGGTAATGGTTGGCTATAAATTCTGGGTTTCGCATGCAGCTAATCACAGTCGCCTCCACGGAGACACCTTTCATTTTTCCTCACGTCACTTTACTCCTGTAAAAAGGTAATTTATATGGCAATCTTTTTGCGTTATGATAATGTAAAATCTGCCTCATGAGACTGTAAAGTCAGCAGCTGCGGAAGAAGGAAAATATGGATTTTAACCCCTTTTCTGACTAGGAATTAAGAAATGGCTTCCACCACAGCTATAGGATGCAGAGTGCACAAAAGATAGTTTTCGGGGTGGAGGGGGGACGGACACACCTGATTGGACGGCTGATTATCGAATGATTACCCATGCAGCAAAAATGCGCAAAGCCATTGCAAGAAGTTTGCAAGTTGACAGGAAGCCGCCGTTTGAGGGGGGTCACCGGGCCATTTTCTAGGGAAAACGCAGGGGTGCATAGGGGGAGGGCCCTGCTGAGACTTGTAGTGCAGCAAGCAGGAGTGCCCATGCATTTCAAGGAGGGTCTGCGACATCAGCCCTGGCCCTGATCAGCCTGATTCTATAGGGCAGCATTTTAATAAATCCCCCCCACCAAATACCAGTCTGCAAATCTATTTCACCTCATGATGTATTCCAACACTGTGTTTTATAAGGGTTAGGTCCTTTAGATCTACAGGGTGAAAAGGCCGACATGAGTGTTGTTGTTTTTTTGAGGGGGTTGACAAAGGATGATTTTTTTCATTTTTTTTGTGTATGTGTTTACATGGACAACGTCTAGCTGCCCTCGCCATGATTCGGGCACGGTGCCCTCGGTACACTGTTATAACCTAACTCTATGCCCACATGGATGGTAAAATATGAACACATTTTCTTTTTTTTTTGCTAAAAAAACTCATGAAAAACTAAGGTCAAACTTTGTCGACCCAAAAAAACTCATGTTGACTTTTTTGACTGTTGAACTTTTGACCATGTCGACCGTTTGACCAACGTCGGCCAATAGTTTCCAACCTTTTGATTGTCTACCTAGACAGGGTAGGCCTGAAGCCAGGATACCGTTTTATAACTGCACCTCGAACCTGAATCATCTGCAAAAGTCACGATTTAGAGCCGCCCGTGGAATTCCGGTGGTCATGGGATGAAGTGATTATTTTACTATAGCGCCTGCAGAAAAATCCCTAATAACTGCTGCTGCGTATGAATTACACACAGTATATGCACAAAGGGACAGCTGCGATTGAGTCAGAAAAAGTCCTGGGGGCCAGTGACTAGTAAGACATGAAATATGGCCCATCTTATGTCCCTGTTACGGAACAGTTGCTGAAATGTTTGTGTACACAGCGACACTTCAGAGCTCACACAGAAGAAGCCCGTACAGGCACCTGGTAAAGGGCTGCTGCAAGTTTCCATGGTTTGACCAGTGACTGGCGACTGGGCATGGTATTTACAGCTCCTACAGACGCTTATGGTGGGCATCTTAGTCCTTGCCAATTCAATGCACAGATGTACACCAGGAAGGGGCATTGTAGTGGCACTGCCATAAAGTCACAGACGGGCGACCACCTGCATCCACCTCTTGATCAGGATACCACACCAGTGCGCAAACCATCGCTCGTACAAATAACCAAGCTGCTAAGCCCCCTCGATCCTTCAGATACCCTCAGTCTACACACCAAAGCATCCACCACAGCAAAGGGTTAAGCAATATTCCAACTCATAATGCGCTAAGAAAAGGAGAAGAGAAAGATAAAAACCCAGACTATGGAGAGAGACAAACCGCATCGGATGTGGCCTCTACAAGTGCCGCCTTCTGTATTGGTCCTGAATTGAGGAAGGACAGCTAGCAATTAATGGCTTGATAGTTTTGTTTCCTATAATTAAACCCTCGCTGTGGCCTCGAGTCAGCCTCTTATATGTTGTGTAACTACGGAGCACAATGCACAACCTTAACCAACATGCAAGAGAAACCTGTCAGTACAGCGGAATGGATCTAAGTTCTGGGTGATGTCTGCCAAGGGATGGCGGCATGCCATTGGGATGGTCAGAACATGACCACTTTGTGGACACTCTGCACAGATGGGTGCTTTTAGGCTACTATCATTCTCTGGGATGTGGGTTGTGCACAGCTGAGCATATCACTAGAATAGAATTCTCCGCAGCCAATCAAGTATTTAGGATTTATTATTTGGTACCAAATAGGTAATTTTTCAAAGAAATTGGTATTTGAGTCACAGTTAACCCTATATGGCTAAGACTCCAAATTGTACACAGGAGCGTAGGGAGCCATGCAGGGCCATGGTAATGAATGGGGGTATGGCCTACGATGGGCATGTCCACACACCGAAAAATAATATAATGTAAAAAATAGTGTATGTGTGTGTGCGTGTGAGGAGAGAGGGGGGTGTAGGGGAGGATGCCCCCTTCCTTGTGGGAAGCAAGTCTCCCTCCTGGGCTGTCGCCATCTTCCCAGTGATATCTGAGTGTATGATGCATGTACACAGGGGTGCCGGATGGGGTCCCGACAGCCATTTACCCGACGTCGGGATCCTGACTGTCAAAACACCGACAGCCGGGTTCCACCGACAGCCGGGTTCCCAACGGCCGTCGGCTATTTTCCGTCGTGGGGGGTCCACGACCCTCATAGAGGGAGAATAGGTGGTGCAAGCCCGCAAGGGGCTTAGTTGTGCTCACCATGCTGTCTGGGTCCGGCCAGTCGGGATCCCGACGTCAGGATAATGACTGTCAGACCCCTGTACCACACCCGTACACATTAGGACAAACACTATGGCACAGCACGGGTACAGCTGCCAGCTTCCCAAAGATATCACTGAGAAGATGGAGTACAGATACACTCAGTAGAGGGGGGCAGGGCAGTGGACCCAGGCCCCTGTAGCAGCTTGGTCCTGCCCCCCCTCATTATGCCACTGCACATATACCATATGCATTAAATCCAATGGGAGTAACAGCATAGTAAATATCATTCTTGTTGCTGGGATTATTAGGGGTTTATTTACGAAGCATAGAGCTGTAAAACCCGCTGCTTGTGATCGTTTGTGTATCCGATATTTATTGTATGGTATATAAACAACATGAGAAGCATCGGGTTCTTAAATAAACCTGCTACATTATGCAATTGTTCAGTGTGTATGTACAAGAAGTGAAATTAATTTAGGGGTCCATTCAGACCCGTTGGTAACGGGCCGAACATACGCAGCCTAGCAAACAGGTCCTTAATTTCAAACAGCTTTAGGATATTGTCACCCGAGTTCCCCATGCACGATATACACAAAAACACAAAGAAGAGAACTTTGGATTCCTGTTATCACCATCCTGCACTTGGCCCACAGGCACCAAATGCAGAGAAATCAACCAGCAGCTCTGCTTGTCACCATACACTCCTGCTGCAGGTCCTCTATAGCGGAACAATATCCAGCAGTGTTTGTTGTTGGTCCAGTTGAGTCCGATTGGCCACAGCTCTGCTTGTCCACCAATCTAAAGGCCCCCATACATTAGGCCGACTTGTCCTAGGGACAAGTCGGACCCAATTTACCTGCGAGCCGCCCGGCAACTCCCCGGGAGGCTCACATACAATTTGGCACTTGATGTGCCATTTTACATGGGATAAATCGCATGCGATTTATCCCATGTTAAAAAAAACCCGGGGAGCTGCAGGGCAGTGAGCAGTAGTGGGGGCGGGCAGCGGCAGTAGTGGGGACGGGCAGCGGTGGTGGGGGCGGCCAGCGGCGGTAGTGGGGGCGGGCAGCGGCGAGGGGCGGCGTTTGCGGTGAGCGCAGTGTACTTACACATAGCAGCAGCGGCGGGGACGGGACGCGCAGTGGCGGCTATTATATTTTTAAAATACTTGTCAAATGACCGGCCGCTCTCTGATTGGCTGAGAGCTCTCCGGCCAAGCAGAGAGCGGCCGGTCATTTGACAAGTATTTTAAAAATATAATAGCCGCCACTGCGCGTCCCGTCCCCGCCGCTGCGGCTATGTGTAAGTACACTGCGCTCACCGCAAACGCCGCCCGTCGCCGCTGCCCGCCCCCACTACCGCCGCTGGCCGCCCCCACCACCGCTGCCGCTGGCCGCCCCCACTACTCCCCCGGTGTCTGTATGCATATGCCTGTCAGGTGGCAGGCATATGCATACAGGGAGGTCGGACGTGATCGTATGTACAGACCGTCCGACCTCCCTGATCCGGTCCGATGCGCACGGGACCGCGCATCGGATCGGATCAAATGTCACATACCTACGATTTTGGCCCGATTTCATCCGATTATCGGCACAAAGTGCTGAAATCGGATGAAATCGTCCCAAAATCGCATAGTGTATGGGGGCCTTAACAGAAAGGCCTGGTTGGACATGGTCTCAGTTACTTCAATGCATTTTGGGCCCGATTTCACCCAATGCCGGCAGATTGGGCCGACATCCGATCCAGTGTGCATCGTGTCGGTAGTCGGACCTGTTGAGTATAAGATCAATCGTAATTGGACTCATCAGTGTCACATCACTGGTGCTTTTTAGCACCCGCGATGTATCGCGCTGATTCCATCTTGTCGGTGTGTGCCAGTGGTGCCGCACCGCTGGCACACTCCTATCTGCTGGTCCGAGTGGTGGACCGCAGGACATTTGAAAAAAAACATTCAAAAGAATGGGCAGCTGCTGATTGGCTGAGAGAGCTCTCAGCCAATCAGCAGCCGCCCATTCGGTACTTATGTAATATCTGGGTTCCCATTTTTCTTATGAGACCGCGTCCCCTCGCCACGCTTCGGGCACGGTGGCTCGCTGCGCTCGCCACACTATATAAAATCAACTCCATGCGTAGTTGGATAGTAGGGGTATGAAAAAATGGGGTGCATTTAACATGGGAGCCCAGATAATACATAAGTACCGCCCATTCTTTAGAATGTTTTCTTTTACTTCTCCTGCCCCCGCCGATGCTGTAGCTCCCCTGGAGTCTTTACATGCGATAAATCGCATGTGATTTATCGTATGTAAAAAATGGCACATAAAGTACAAAATTGCAGGTGAACCTTTCGGGGGGTTGGGTGTCTCACGGGGTATTGGATGCGACTTCTCCGAGGGGTCACTTTAGGTATCGATGTGACAGTGGCCCAAGAGTATCACCTACTGATAGGTAAACATATTGATAATATTACTATAGACAAGTAATCATGTTGCAAACAGAATTGGGTCAATTGGGTTTCCTCCTGAATCTATTCTTCTAGTGGCATAGGCAAATAGGCTAAGTACTTACACCAAGAAGAAATGGATTAGGTCCTGCCTGACCCAGAGGTGGATTTAGACCTCATGGGGCCCTTGGCAATACTCCAGGTTGGGGCCCTCCTCCCTCAAACAATCAACCATAGCATTATATTTTTGCTGCTGATTGCAGGCGGCATTAATAGAGGATCGATAAAGCACAGTCAACCGATAAATGATCAGCCGCGTGACCATTAGCATTGCGTACAAACCTGAAACCTGAACACTTGTGTCATATTCAAAGTAAACTGGCTGCCCACATACAGCGGATGAAACCGGAGAAAGCGACTTTGGGATTGTGGGCAGGTCCATGTGATGCCGTCATGTCATGATGTAGCGCAATACTCCTCTGGGAACATTTTGGATGGGTAGAATATCATTATGACTCCCCTTGGAACCTACAGGTGCCTAGGTTGCCTTTTTGGAAATCCACCTCTGGCCTGACCTACCAATGTGCCGACAAGCCTGTATTTTGACCTTTAGATTTGGAACTACAAGTGGCGGCTTCAGAGCCGGGGCTGCAGGACAGTTCAAAATTCATATAGGGAGCCACACCCACTGCCAGTAAGTCAGTTTGGAATGGCAGTTGGTGAGATTCCCTTTTTTGAATTTTGAGCCCCTATTTGAATCCGCTCCGGAGCCGCCACTGGGAACCAGTACCAAAAACCTACAAAAGACAAAGAGCTGTCAGGCCATTTGGTGTTAATGTCCTTCTTTGCTCTCAGACCTCTCTGCTGCGCTTCCAATTCTAAAATGTGCCCAAGGTAAGTATTTTGGATCAAAAGGTCTGTAATTAGCTGCGGGTAGCAGGCAGCATCCCTCTGAATGGTGACACTCTTCACCTACTTCCCAAGCTGGCACTTTACACACAAATGCCATCATAAAAAGGATGTAATTATTTTCATTTTTGAAGTTCCCTTCTAATGAGAAGATTTTTCCTGCGGCGTGTCTGTTTCATGTAACGCAGCCATATGAACCGTGCAGCAGTGTGGCATCAGTGATAAGACGCTGGCATTTTTTGCATTCAGCCAGCTCTAATTTGGAACAAGGAAGGCCTGGCAGTGTCCAGCCCCCCATGAGCTTGCACTCTAATGGTATGTGAAGCACAATCAGGGGAATACACATGTAGCTAATCATTGCTCAGCCTTTGTCCAGTTCATGGTTTAGCACCTTAGGTCTCATTTCCAGCAGTACCGCGTCATATTGAAAGAGCACAAAATAGCAGATATCATTTAATATGTTTTATTAGTGCAGCCTGCCATAGAATGACGAGTTTGCAGTGGCAGGGTGTCAGATTTTTTTCCCCCGTTGGATCTGTTTTGTCGGAAACGACCGCAGATTGTCAAATTCATGGCCCTTTTTCGCCAATCTGCGGCCATTTGTACTAATCCACCATCTTTTTGACACTCGGAACATCACACTCCGACTGTGCAGTTGGTGACGGACCAGACGATCCGACAGTCGGAATAGCTGATTGAATACCCCCCAAAATTGAGCAAAAAATGTATATCTTTTTGATATAATCATATGCAGGGCTGCTACCAGAAATGATGGCGGGGACTGACAAAACAGGAGACGTATAGTACTTGGGTGGGAACAGAGATGTCTGTTGACTCTTAAAGTGCCCACACACTAGAAAGATCTTAAGATGTGTGCATAAATTAGCCTTGAAATCTTTTATCCGTCCTGGACAAAAGATTTCAGGCACGCGCACATCTTTACCAAAGATTTCTCTTAATATCCCGTGTGCGTTCCTATGGATCTTTTGTTAAATCTTCTGATCTTTAATGCAGCACGTAAGATCAGAAGATTTATCAAAAGATCCGCGGGAGCGCGCATCCGACCAATATTGTTCGATTTTCAGCCGATTATCGGTAAAAATCGGCCGATATATCGGAAATTAGCCTATCCGCAAAAGAATCGTTCTAGTGTGTGGGCACCTTAAAGGATCTGTAAGCCAGTGATCTGAGTAGTCTGAAGTAAGACAGTTAAACTGATTTTTCAAATAGTTTGGGTCACTTGCTGAGGAGTCGTCAGCTGAAAGTCAGCAACACAGAGGCGAGATCCCATGCTGAGGTGGTCAGTACCAAAGTTTAAAAACCGCTGGTATACACTATAACAACTAATATCCTAATGTGTAGCAAGGAGGGCATTACATAAAGCGTATATTTATACCGGAATGGCTCATTTATTTATTTTTAAGCTGTACTTAACAGTTGTGTCAACTATTGGCCAAGTTGTGTCTCCCTGTACTGTTCTTTGTACGGCGCTGCAAAACACTTGTGGCGCCTTATAAATAAAATTATAATAATAACAGTAAATGGGCACCAACCAAATACTGAGTTACGGCATAAAAATGTGCCACAGTAAGTTGTGTCACTTACCTGTTCCCTGATATTCACACACACACACTCAGTACAGCAGACCCAAGTCCTCAGGACTTCTGCCTCCCACTGTGGCCGCTAGAAGAACAACAGCATCAGATAGGACTCACGCAGAGCAGCTACAAGGGTACAAGGTTGGGTTCCAACGGCCAGTGCCGACCTCACATCTGCGGGCGGTATGCACTAATGCGCGGGGGGGGGCTTCGTCTCACCTGCAGCTGCTGGAATGGGAGCTGGGAGGTGCTGCGCCCGCATGCGCAGCAGACCTCCCACGGCCATTTTGGATTTGGCCAAAGTGCTGCAGCCGTGGCCCAGCCAGCCCAGGGGGGAGTGCGGCATGCCCCTTTTTAATAAGTTTTGGGCCTGCCCACCGGGAAATGGCCCAGTTTCATGGTGGGCCGGCCAATCATGATGTATATCGTATGTACTCTGATCTGCTGATTTGGCTTACGGCCAGGATCTGTCAGATCCAATTTACCAATCTGTCAGTTCAAGAACAGTTTACTGCTCAGCATATATTGTATGTACTCTGATCTGCCAATTTGTTTTATGGTCAGGTCCTGTCAGCTCCAATCCACCTATCTTTCATTGTAAGAACAGTATTGGATATATTACTACTTAGTACACGGTGTACCTTAAAGTCCATCTGCTCAGGACACCAGCAGGTGATACCTATATCTCTGAAATACCGCAAGTTTTGTTGTTAGGAGATATATGCCAACCCTCACCATATCCAGTCTGCTTATTTGCAACATTGATGCTAAGAAGCTGTATTTATTTGTAGAGAAAGATGTATGCAAATTGTATCATATGTAGTACTGACAGGAGATTTGTGCCATATCAGGAATTGATCACTACAGTGACAAGAATCTACCAATTTGGCTAAATGTCAGAATCTGTCATTTTTCCTTTGTTTCACTAAACAGTACCTAAACTAACCCCGGGGTGAACTGGGTGATCAGACCAATTAAAATCCTGACACCTAGAACACTAGCCATCTTTCTGGACTGAGGGTACATTCACCATCTTTTACATTTTTATACTTATCTGTATTCTTGTATCTCCTCACCCTGACATCCAGATACCCACTGAATTTTTACCTACCCTCACTCTTTATTCAGGGCAAACTGCCTCTTTCCACTCCAGGGAGGATCGCCTCTCCCCCTCTCTCTCATCCCCAATCCTATACATTGTAAGATTGGGGACAGCAGAAGTTGGGCCCAGGCAAAACATTTTCCCTCTTTCTGATCACCCCCTATATCTTTCTTAGTGGCTCTCTCATTGGCCCCCCTGCTAATTTTCACCCTGCAAGGCCCCTATGGTAACAGGGAGGATTTTTCTGCTGTGGGACCAACAGCAGAAGCGCTTTTGAGCTCATTCTCCACCAGCAGGGCTCTCTCATTATAACTATACAGCCATACCTCACTGAATCGCCTGGTACCATCCGAACCCAGAAGCTAAGCAGTGATGGGCCGGCCAAGTACCTGTCTGGGGAACTAACAGGGAATAGTCGGTGCCGTGACCTTTCATAACAGCAGAAGCCAATTAGCTGTGAGAGTGACACTGTATCTTTACCCATACCTTTGCCTCTCACTCGGTCTTCCTCTTATTATGCTGTGACTCTATCTTCTTTTTCTTTCGACACCTTATATAATTTAATTCCATTCCACTACTGAGGGGTGGTGTGTCCTGCGCCATCAGAACTGCTATTTCATACTTTGATGACAATCGGATGTTACAATCATTTTCTGTTATATTTTTCATGCCAGGAAATAGCTATATGTGTGACTAATCTTCGCAAAGTTTGCCTGTAATGAAGTATAATTTTGATCTATTGCTCGGAGGAGGAGGAACCAATTAAACGAATTTTGAAGTTCCTCTGCAAATGTATACCCCCTCTTATGCGGTATTTGCATTTTAAGTGTTTAAAAAATTAAAAGTTACGTTTTAAATAATAGACACCATATCAAACGCATATCATTATTTACAAGTGTGCCACAAAAAACCTTGTCGGGTTCCCTTTAAGTCATCTTCAGACTTCCCTTTTCCATTCTATACGGTCGCAGGAAAGTAGGCGGCACACATAAGGCTACAAACTATGTATATTATATATATATATCGTTCGATAATAACACCATTTTGCAAATTTGCTTATTAGAAGTCCGTACTGAATTAGGGCCTAAATCCCCAGATTACTTCTGTGTGGGTTGGAGAAAGAGGACCGATCATGTCTATCTAGACGTCTGAACTTGGTCGCCCGCGTTTAGCTAGACAGAGACGCTAGATCGATGCATGTGAAGGATCGACGGGAACATGGAGGACAGTAGCAAGGAGAACACGAGTTTTGTAAAGTAAGAACCAAGTGGACCGACACCAACAAAAAAAAACCCCACAAAAAAACCTCTTGTGGGCCATGTCCCCGTCGATCCTTCCCTTGCATCGATCTGGTGTAACTGTCTATCTAGACGCTGTCGTCCAAGTTTAGGTGTCTAACTAGCAGCCATAGACCACTAGTGGTTGACCATGCCCGACCTAAATGGCATGCGGTCGCACAAGAAATGTTTACACTCCTTAGGTTGACACCGGAAGGTCGACAGTCAGAAGCTGGACAGGGACAGAAGGTCGACAGTCAAAAGGTTGACATGGGTTTGTCACCCGACCTAAACATGATAGGGGGTGAAGCTTGCAACACATTTCCGGACAGGCCATCATTTATAGCTACAACCAGTTTTGGAGATTGGGGAAATTGTTCACCGTTTGCGCCACCAGTTGGAAGCGTCAGGTCGCCGGTGTAACACCTAGTTGCTGACATTTTGGACTAAGCTGTTCTCCTCCTGAAGTCTCACATAGCTGAGTTACGCCTGTTACCATCTCCAGGTCCACATTAACAAAGTGCAGCCGGCACAGTTTCCACTCATAACTGGTAAATGGGGTCCCAGTCTGCAGACTATATAACACATAGCTGATGCGGGGTCTCGTAAGTGACTGAGGCACAAAGGCTTTTTTCAGGATTTGAATGACATCGCTACAGTTGCAAACATCAAATGGGTCATAGGGAAGGTTTCCTACTCGGGGAAGGAATGACAAGGCGTTAGAGACATGCAGACTAAGTGTGGGATTCAGTTTCACTCAAACTCCAGGTTACTGAATACAGCGGACAACTTGGCATTAACCCTCCTCACGCTGGTAATAATGAGGAGTTTCTCTGTGCCAAAAATGGAGACACCTACGTGTGACTGGCTGAAGATCTTTCTGCTCTGGTGTAACAGTGGCGGAATATTCCAGATGATCTAGGTGAAAGTCAGTGGTATAAGCTTGCGTGGTTTACGTTAAGAATTTTTTACTAATTTAAAGTGTTGGGTTATAAAGAACAAATATTCACAAGTTACAGGATACATCCACAATTCTAAAACAAATCACAACAAAAAAACACATGGGGCCAGATGCACTAACCTTCAAAAGTGATAAAATGGAGAGTGAAAAACAGCCAGCCAATCAGCCCGTCTGACATTTCTTCAAACACAGTCGGTGACATGGTAGGTAGGAGCTGATTGGCTGGCTGTTTATCACTCTCCAGCTAATCACTTTTGAAGCTTAGAGAATCTGGCCTGTAGACAAGGCAATGTGTGTTCCTTTCCATGTCTGCTGCCACACTGCAGTGAAGATGCCTGTTTGGGACTTTGGATCCTGGCTGGATACACAAACTGTCCACTCCTGGAAGGGGGGGGGGGGCTGGAGTTTTCTGTTTTATGATACCAATGTGTTTTGGTTTTACAACAGGCCTTTTCATTGGCAACAATAATTAAACATATTATATATAACATATTTTTGAAATATTGAAAACTAGTGCATGACTCCAAGTCTAAATATAGCTATATAAAAATGTCCATTATAAAGGTTTTTTTGGGGTGTGGAAGCCATCATAAAGACAAGGCAAAAGATTGGAGCCATTCTGGGTCTTTGAGGCCCATCCCTGGCTGATTTCTCCCAGGTCTCTCCATGTTGTGCACCAAACACTAGAATCCAGACAGTGTGTTAGACAATTGCGTGGACTGGCAGTGGTTGTGCTGAGATCAGTCACTCATACAATGATGGATTACAGTCAGCCGGCGCTAATGTCAAATTCTGACGATTAAGATTTAAACGATTACATCCTCTTTTTTTACTCTCGGCTTCAAAGCAACGGCAACTTTATCGGTATTATCGCTGAAACAACACATCTGAAAGTAATCACTAGAGTGTCTCACTAGCAGGGAGAGGGTTATGGAAACGCTGCTATTTGTGGTTTTGTCACCCAGGGCATTTCATTACTGGAGATCAACCCACTGGCTGTCATGTCTCATTGCTCCTATATTTCATACACGGTGCCTGCAGCGTGCGAAGCGTGTGGTCTCTTCTCTCTGACAGGTCTTGCGTGGCTCCGTATGTTGAGAGCTACTTATTAGTGTGGTGGAAAATAAACTTGTTTTTCGAACATTCCATTAGCGTGAGCAGCTTCTATCCCACAGGGCCCGGTGTTAGAGCTGTCACTGACTAAAACAGTGGTTCAAGCATTTAGGAACGACGGGCACTTGGCTTGTGGTGGTGCCAGACCTCTTCTTGCGCGTTGTAGACGACGCGCTGTCTCCAGCGGAGAGCGAGGGGAGCGCAGCTCAGTTGTAAAAGGAGCAATAAATGTTTGCAGTAAGCACTGTAGTGTATTAGCAGCGGCGTGGCTCGCCGATTCTGTGCCTGAGGCGGTCATTTAAATTACACCCCCCTCTGGCTTTATTACATTCAGAGATTCATAAAGGAGACATTGCATATTGCAATGGGAACCGGTCATTTGGTCGAGGGAAGGTCGACAGTCAAAACGTTGACATGAACTTTTAATTTTTTTTTTAAGCCGACATGTGCGGAAAAGCTGTATTACTTGCCCTACCATCCACTACGGCATGCTGGGAGGAGATGTCGCAGGTCAATAGACCAACCCCAGCATCATGATGCAGAGAAAAAAGTTTCTTCAAACTCTGCTGTCACGCTGACCGCGCCGCCCGTGATCTGCAGTGACTGTGGCTGCGTATAAGGCAGTATTCTGGTTTTCTCGGCAAGCTGCGAACATTGCTGCCCGTCCAAACATCCGCCCCCGCCACCTCTGATTCCCCTCGGTAGCACGAGAGGGTTAGTGTTCCAAAGACACATCCCCCCGCAATCCTCTGCTGTAGGAGAAATCATTTAAGATCTTCGACCATCTAATGATTTCTCCTTGCTTCACAAACAGAAGTCAGTGGATACCGATCTTTATTTGTGAGTGCTGGGACAAAGATAGTGCAGACGGGCAACGTTGGGCATTACCATGCGCAACTCCCGTCTCCGCCCTGATCCTTGTGAACGACTCGGAGACTATGCAAGTCGCTGAAGAATTTCCTAAAGGGGAGCTGAACATGCGAATTTTCCCCGTTCCGAGTAAATCAGAATCACCCCAATAGTGCAACACAAAAGCACATTTTCTCAACACTGTTATTTCTGTTACAAGTTTCCACCTTCTTCCATCTCTTTATGGATGATTTTTTTTTTATTATTAATTCAAGTGTTCTAATTCTCTATAACTTAAGAAAGAAAGCACAGAAGGAAAATAATGCATTGTTCTAACCAGCTCCAGTTAGAATCGTGCATAATTTATCAAGTTCGCCCTTTGGCAGCAGTTAGTTTAAACAAATGATCACTAAACTCCTGTGTAATTTGCAGGTCTTCTGCCCAAAGCTATAAGAAAAGGTGACATGTAACATGAACCTTTCAAGAAAGCAGAACAGTGTAACGTCAAATTATCTGCCGTCTGCAGATTTTGGAAGCGGACGCGATGGCGGATGTGCAGGCCTAGGGGTAAACGGGCCACCCTACAAATACATTATGAAAAAATAAACTTTTTTTTTTTCTTTCGTGAAACACAAAATATTGCTAGTCCTTTCATTTCTTCTTAATGTCTGAAAACTGTTTTTCTTGGCTCCGAGTGTTTGGGAAATCAAGCTAAGCAGCTATTGGACTTATGTTCTCTCAGTTACATTAACGTTTTACTAATTTATCTCGAATTACTTGCTGGGTGATTTGACCTCTCTATGGGTAAATGGCTCTGTGCTGGAATTTACAATTAGGTTGTGATGGGGGGGGGGGGGGGGGGTATGACCTGGTCTAACACAGCAGTACTCCCTATGCGGCCCTTCTTGGCTGCTATTGCGGCCCCTCAGTAAGGGCCGGATTACTAGCGTGGGCTCAGATTTATTTGAACGCAAAAAACAGGATGCTACGAGTTTCACTGCCGCATGTACCTGGCCAGTGGAGGGGACCCTCTTCACCCTTTAGTCTTCATCGTCCACTTACACTTTGAAGGGGTATCCAATTATTGCGGGAAATTACAACTGCTTTGTCGAGGGCGAATTAGCCCAGATAAGTCAACACATGCTGCGGCTTACTGGGGATTTTGACCATGTCCCCTGAAAACAGCCCCGTTTTCCAACAAAAAAAGTCCTGTCCAGCGCCGATATCAGCACGATTTGCAGCGCTGTATTAGAACAACAAATGGTGCAGCACACCCCACTCAACCATATAGCATGTGGCGCTGTGCATATCAATATCAATGAAGGACAACAGAACAGTGATTGTTCTGTCATTCATTAAACATTCCTGATGTATTCCGACAATCTTGCATTTTTTCGGGGGGTGTAGGAAAATCGCCCGATCATCGCCAAGATTGCTGCTAGTCTTGATGTGTACCCACCAACAGATATCCTAATTTCTCCACATTTTCGAACATTTAACAGTTGCATGGCGTTTCATCAGGAGCCACACGGAGCGTGAGCAGATGTGTTTCTGGGACGTCAATCAGAGTGCCCTGGACTGACATGCTGCCAGCATTAGAGGGCAGTGACAGGGAGCGTCACAGAAGAACACTGGTGCTAGCGCACTGAAGCCGGTGGCTACGCAGTTATAACAGCCTCGTAGCACATGCTGGACACCCTGAGCAACGGATCCATGGTGGCTCTCATGTGATCTTTTAAGAAACTGCAGCTGTAGTCCTGCAGAACTGAAACCTGGCACCATCTACAGAAACACTTAAATCGGGTATAAAGCCAATTAGCACAGACACACCAACATTTCAGTTTGCCAGAGATACACTTAAGATTGCTAGAAAATGTTGCATTTCTGTTGTGCTTGGATACATGTACAGATTTAAGGCGCATACTGCCCAGAAAATCGCTCAGGGCATACACACTGAGCAATTTTCACCCGGCCCAGTGATTTTCTCGGACAGTGAACCACTTTCTACAGTTGGAGACTGTGGAAAGTGGTTCACTCTGCTGGCAAAACCAGCCGGCGTCCGTGCCGTGTGGAAGCGCGCATCGGCACTCACCGCCAGCCAGGCCATACACACTGGGGGATTTTCAGATGAAAGTAGCTCAAAACACCAAAAATGAGCCTTAACTTAATAGACACGCACTTTTTTGTTATCTGGGGACAGATTGACAAATGTATTGGTCGACGCCGTATAGATGCATTAGGTCAACAGGTACTAAAAGTCGACAGTTTTAAAAAATTCAAGAGATCTATGTAAGAGTGGTCGACGCATAAAAAGACAACACATTTTTGTTTGTTTTCCGAATAATAACCTGTGGCAAGTGAAACGAGCCCGCAAGCGTAATCATTTGTACAGATGGTGATCACATAACAATATTTGGTGTAGAAAAAAAAATTGTGTCAACAATTTGTGTGTCGACGTTTGTCATGCTGGCCTTTTAAATCTATACACCTTAAGAACTATTTGCCGTTCATGTGTCAACTCTTCGTACCTGTCCCCCTACCGCATGTCAACCATTTGATGTCGACCCAAAGATCCACACCCTATACTGACACTGCAGAGCAGTTTCATAACATGTACCCCATGCTATAGTTAATACAGTATGAATATAAATATATGAAGAATGCTGATATAGTAGTTTCACTGTAATTCCTGCATTACACCTCATCCTCCATGGTCCTAATAAGTCACAGGGCAGCCAATAATAGCACCACCCGACCCCCCCTCCCCAGTCTGTGTAGTGCTCCACTGGAAGTACTAGTTAATACAACATGGATCAAACCACTTCTGAATAAAGGTAAGCACTACCAATGGATACCAAATACCATTTAGTTGGATGGATATTGAAGGGAGGAGAGTCACTGTAAAGCTGTCTTTCTGAAGTGGCCACTTACCTCAAATATCCCGCTGACTCTGTCTCTGACGCTCTCTGGAACCTCCGGGGTGTGTAAGTCACTGTCCGTGGTGTGCTCGCAGTAATGCCTGCTGGGAATTGTATTTTTTTCACCCTCGGCAGTAAAGACAGTAGGCGGTTGCCGAACTACACCTCCCATGAACCTTTGCGCCTAGGGTTAATCCTTTAGATCCCTGCTGCGTCAGTGTTCCCGCCTTTACTGAGGTGACTGGTGAATGGAGGAATAATAGGTGAGATAACAGCTCATAAGATACAGTAGTAGGCACTTTTATTATGTAGTGTATATACATTGTTTTACTTCATATTTTCTGTCACCATGCAACATAAAACTATATATTTTTTTATAAATTGTAGACATTAAGTCAACATTTAATACTGGAGGTAAAATGGGGACATGCCATCACATGTGTTGAACAGGTTAATTGAGAAGAAAGGTGCTTCAACACAGATGATGGTAATCATACATTAAGAGTGAAGTCCAGAAGCAGAGCATTGTGCTGGGAGGTGTATGTATGCATATATATATATATATATATATATATATATATATATATATATATATATATATATATATATATATATATATATATATATATATATATATATATATATATATATATACAGTGGTCGAAGTGGGGCGGTATACGGGGGTATGGCATACCCCCACTTTAATCTGAAGATAAAAAAAAAAGTTTTTTTTCCCCCTCTGGATGCTCTCTGATCACTCAGCAGCACATATTGTGCTTTTGTAATACCCCTGTACAACGGGGCAGTCTGGCAGGGGACGTTGATGGACAGGGGGGTGTCCGAAGGTGCGCACTATATTCACTCTTTACTTTTCCATACCCCCACTTCAAAATTTCCACTTCGACCACTGTATATATATATATATATATATATATATATATATATACTAGGTGATTCATCGCGCCCTACGGGCGCTCTTCACACCGTTGTAAGGGGCTGCGCCCCCTTAATTTGTGAACATTTGTATATGAGAAAGATGGTTAGAATTGTATGAAAAATGGCCTGGATTGCAACTTGAGTTATAGGTGAAATGTGTTAAATAGAGAGCATATGATGTGGAAGGGGGTGTGTATTGTTTTGTTTAATTAAAAAGCGGTTACAGAGTAAGATGTACATTGATAGTGTGGAGGGTACAGTGACATTTGTGGGTGTGGGGGGGGGCTGTGTGTGCATGTTGTTTAGGTGTGCGTGTGCAATAGTATAGTAGGGTGTTTCTGAGTCAGCGGCTCCCCACTGGCGGAGGTCACGACACAGGAAAACAGGAGGCTGGGTAGTGATAGGGGTGTGTGGGCATAAGGGGGACTAAAGAGGAGGGTGAGAGATACTGTGCAGCTTCTGCCAGTGGGTGAGGGTCCAGTGTGGCAGTACAGGATGGTGGCCCTGAGTCAGTGTCTCCTCCTACTGGGTGGGAGTTAGGGTGCATGAGAGCAGGAGGCTGGGCTATGAGGCATGATAGGGGTATGTGGGCAAAACAGCGTCAGCGACTCCCCAGTGGTGGAAGTTATGCTTCAGGAGAGCAGGAAGCTGGGTAGTGATAGGGGTGTGTGAGTATTAGGGGGACTAAAGAGGGGCTTAGGGGTGCCGTGAATTGCGGGAGGGGTGCGGGGGGTGCCGTGAATCAAGGGAGGGAGGGGGCGCAGGTGTTGGCGAATCGCACGACACATAGTTCATAGTTGTCACTAGAAAAAAATTGCTACAAGAAAAAATCAACACAGAAAGTTCAACACATGTAAATGTTGACATAAGTGTGGCACTTCATCGGTGTCCATGTCGACACATGAGAATGAATATGAAAACATTCAAAAAAAGAAAAATAAATCTTCAAAAAACTCATGTCAACCTTTTTCATTGTCGACCATAGCCTTGCCAGTGTTTTGCATGTGCCATTTAATCCTGGGGTTGCCGTGAATCGCGCGCGGGGGTGGGGGAGGTGAGGGGTGTCCGCGAATCACGGGAGGAGGGGTCGTGGGTGGATGCCGTGAATTGCGGGAGGGGTGGGGGGGTGGGGGGGGTGCCGCGGATTGGGGGGGCGCGGGGGGTTGCAGTGAATCGCGGGAGGGTGGGTCGCGGGGGCGGGGGGTTGCCGCAATGACAGGAGGGGGGGTCAGGGGTGGGGAATCGCGGTAGGGGGGGGTTGTGGGGGGCACCGTGAACCGCGGGATGGGGGGCCGGGGGGTTTGCGCGAATCGTGGGAGGGGGGGTCGCGGGGTGGGCCCGCGAATCGCGGGAGTCACCGGGGGTGCCGCGAATTGCGGGGGTTGTGCTGCAAATCGCGGGAGGGGGGTCGCGGGGGGTGCCGCGAATCGCCACAAGAAAAAATGGTACTTGTTTCCTAGCATGGCCACAATCTTGTCCATCGTGTATCTTTAAGTTAAGGTACGCGATGGACCCGATTTCCTTTGAAATCAGGTCCATTTTGCCGGCAAAGGCAAAATGGGGTCCATCGCGTCGGTCGTGTGCATTAACATGGCACGCACGCGACCGACGTGATGGACCCGATTTTGCCATAGGCTTCAATGTTAAAGTAAGGCAATTTTGAAGTCTAGATTTAGACGTCTAAATTCAGACTCCCTGCAGTCCTGCGCACCGCTGACAACCCGGCCATTTACACTCCTCCGGCAATTTAGAAGTCTAGATTTAGACGTCTAAATCCAGACTCCCTGCAAACCGTTAAGATGGGGGCATCTAAATTTAGTTGGGTCTAGGGGTACACTATTAAACCTGTTCACAATGACACTAGTTGACGTAACAGCTGTCGACCTTAATAATTCCACTATCCACGTCAACCCGAAGCGTGGCGAGCGGCGGTGGTACGCGTCCTACGACCTTTTCATACCCCAACTATCCACGTCGGCGTGGAGTTGATTTTATAAAGTGTGGCAAGCCCGAAGCGTGGCGAGCGCACGCGGATACCTGTGAAGCCCGCGAGGGGACGCGGATACCTGTGAAGTCCCGAATGGGTCATAAAACCAACAAGGACAAAATCCCGACATTCAAAATCCCGACAGGGTCAAAATACCGACATTTAGAATGTACAGGTGAAACAGTACACATGACTTTCCGTTGACAGGTCGCGGGGTCGACATGGGGTTTTTCACAGTTTTTTTTACCCAAATGTCAACAAAGTCGACATGAACACAGTTGGAGGTGAACCGCAGCCCTTCGCATAGCTCGCAATGCTTCGGGCACACTATTTTATTCTCCCACCACGCCCTAGTGGATGGTAGGGCATGAAATACCGCCTGTCGGCACATGTCGGGTCAAAAAACAGTGAAAAAACCCATGTCGACCTTGCGACCTGTCGACGGAAAGTCATGTTGACTGTTTCACCTGGACATTCTATATGTCGGTATTTTGACCCTGTCAGGATTTTAAATGTCGGGATTTTGTTCTTGTCGGGATTTTGTCCTTGTCGGTATTATGACCCATTCGGGATTTTGACCCTGTCAGGATTTTGACTGCATCCCCCCCAAATATAGACCAATTCTATGTGCACTCGTCAATTTATCAAAGAGGAATCATTGTATTTTTATTTCCAACGATGGCATCAAAGTATGCTATCAAAACACAAATGAGCCCCGACGTTTCAGTCCACAATCCGGACCTTTATGAAGGAGATTTTAGTGGTAACAGGAGTCACATAATATTCAACTGAGCTCTAGCAGATCAGCATGGTGCTGATCATCTAATTTTCTCTAAATAAATATGTAAAAAAAATTATGAATCATGGTCATTAACAATTAATTTATATATATATACACAGATGGAGCTCCTGCTATCCTTGGCCAGGGCTCGCCACACCCTCCCCACGAGCGCCGGCGGCAGGGGCTTCACGTAACTTGGACATGTGTGCGTCTCACACGGGGACGCTGCGTGTCCCTGCCCGTCTCCGCTTCAGGGAGACGGGCAGGGTTTGGGGGGGCAGCGAGGGCGATGATCTGTGATGGTGGGGAGGCGGCGGGGACCGGAGGAAGGCTCCGTTTCCCAGGGGGCGCGCGTGCGTCTCGTGGTAAGAGATATTATAGATAGTGATAGACTCAAGATATTAGGGATATGCCTGAATATAGATTAATGTGGAATTGAGGCAGACTTTCTAAAAATGGCGACCGGAGCTGAGGATGAGGCTTGGATTACAAATAGTCCTGTATAAATTATATATACAGGATTTGAAAATGAGGCTTGGTAATAAACTATATAATGGCTTCGGAGATACTCCGATTAGTATGCTTAAAATGAGGCTTGGATATAAGATGGCCGCGGCTGTCTATAAAGGAGAGAGGTGATAACGAGGCTTGGAACACGAGTATTGTGAGCCCTACACAGTCCGGTCACTGCAAAGCTGGTAAATACCGCTGGGAATATATTGAGAGGTTCACCAACTCCAGGCCATTTGTGGCCTGCGAACTGCCGATACCTGAGCACCTGGAGTATACCCCTAATTAAAGGGAGAATTTAACTCGTAAGGGCCCTACATACGCAGAGATGTGTGCCAGAGATACATAACGGGAGATTCAGCACAAGAGATTTCACTCTTGTGACTCATTTCAGACAATGAGCCACATACAGAGAGATTTGTGTCAGAGATTCAAATTGGGAGATTCAGCACGGGAGATCTCAAATCTGTCACTACTGTCAATGCCATCAGACTGCACTGTGTATATATACACACACACACATATATATATATATATATATATAGACACACACACATATATACACACACACACACACACACACACACACACACACACACACATATATATATATACACATATATATATATATATATATATATATACACATATATATATATATATATATATACATACACACACACACACACACACACACACACACATATATATATATATATATATATATATATATATATATATTTATTGGTGGAGATATGAAATGGATGTTATATATAATGAAAAGATAGTACGCTGGTGGCATAGTGTTGCTGCACAGGGCTAAATAATTAAGCCCTGAGACAGATATTCACCCCCCAGACATTGGTGGCACAGTGGAAAAAAAATATATACTTACCTACTCCGGAGTCCAGCATCACGGCCTCTCTGTCCCGCGGCGTCATCAGGAGGGGCGGCGGTCTCCGGCGGTGCCTGATGTCATCGGCGGCGGCGGTGCGTCCTCGTCTCAGGTGTGTCATCTCAGGTGCAGCGGCGGTGTCATGCGGGCGGCGTTCAGCGGGGCTTCAGTCGCTCAGAACAGCCCTGCTCATCTGCCCGCAGCCACACATGCGGGAGATGAGCAGGAGCTTTATCAGCGACTGCTCTGTATTGTACAATCCGTCCGTTCTGAATCTTGGGTAGATTCAGAACGGCGGGTGCGTGCATGTAAATCGCTGTGTGGGCTATATACACAGCGATTTACATGCATTTTCAGGCATTTTCTGAGTGATTTAGTAAAATCGCTCAGAAAATGCCTGAAAATTGTGCTGTGTGTGGGGCCCTTTACAGATACTGATACAGCACCCAGGAAAGGATTTGGTACATACTAAAATCGCATGGCTATTGGAGATTACAGAAATTATTGCCTCCAATGCATTATTCACCACAAGACTTTAAAATTCAGACCATATAAGCAATTTAAGGGGGGTATTCAATCTGGGGGTCATGGCTGTCGAGCTTGCTCGACAGCCGTGACCCTGTCCTGTTCTTGGCCTGCTCGACCGAGAACACGCAGGCGGGATTCAATCTCCCACCTGGCGTGGCCGAAGTCGCGGCCGGGAAGAGGCGAGCTCGTCTCTTCCCGGCCGTTCTCGGCAGAACAAGCCCAACTGCTTGTGAAGTCAGGGAAGACAGCATTGAATAGGGCCCGGCGGCCATCTACCCCTCAGGAGATGGTCGCCGGTGATTGAATACCCCCCCTAAGCCTTATGAATTCAACTAATAGCGCTAGTATTTTTATGTTATATGTTGTGTGTCATGTAATGTCCTTGTAATATATGTATGAAGTGCACTTCGAGATTTTAATTATATTATTAATAAAATGTTATGTTGTATAAATTGTTGTGATTATTGCGCCTCTTAAAGGTAATAATTTATATTGTTACCACCCCTATAGTATATTATTCTGTTCCTGTCACAATGGGCCTTATTCTGGTCGGTGCGGCCAGGACCGTGCGTCCTAAACCCCGCCTTTCGTACGGATCGCTCACTCCGACCGAATGCGGTAATCCGCTGACCGCACGGAGCACGAGTGAATTTCTTACGGATACACCTCCTCCATCTCTTGGAACGTCCCCCTTCATTCGATGGTCGCAGAACATCGAATGCAGGACCGAGTGGTCCGCCAGCTCCCGCAACCTCAGACCACACAGGCATTACTCCGTGCAAAAGCAGGGATCTGGGCGGGCAGCTGACATCCAGCAATGTCATATGTCCGCCCCCTACACGTGCGTCACGGCCGCATTACCATACGTACGCCCAGCGTTTTCATGGGAACGCCCATGAAACGCGGGGTGTAAACATATGGTAATGAGCCCAAACAGCCCTTCACGCCCCTCTCCACCTCCTGTTCGTAGTGTACACATTTCATGCGGAATTTGGCCGTGCGTCCCGTTCGCACATGCGCAGAGACGCCTCTGCACATGCGCAGACACAAAACATCGGCGGCACGAACGCACGCGGACATTACCGCACCAACCAGAATAAGGGCCAAAGTGTGTGTGTGTGTGTGTGAGAGATATATACACACACATACACACACACAAACCTATGCTTCGGGTGTAATAAAAGTCCTGTGTGACAGCCATGCTTCCACTCTGTTGTACTCCTGTATTTGTAATGCTAGGTACAGCACTAAGCAGAATACGCATCCAGCAGATAGGGTTCTCTCTTTAATCTTCCCCATACAATGTGTCCTTATCTATCACCCAGTACAAGGCAAGCATGGGATTTTAATTCAGCTTCCTATCTGGAAGCGTCATTAACATAACTGGTTTAGTAGGTTGGGAGGTTTTATAAGGATCCGCATTTTTGGCAGGCTGATCCTCGAAACGTGAAGTCTCCCTCGCTTTTTATGATCTATGGAAGAGCCTTAAATACATCTGGCGCCAGGTAAAAGTGGTAGTAAATAAGTTGCACAATTAGTTTTTTTTTTCTAAAAAGGCAACATGTAGGTAATAGAAGCAATGTAATAAAACAGCAGAAAAAACTTTTCCAATATTGGCACAAGTTACAAAGTGAAACAGCAGGACCAGACAATAGGTGCTGGTTCCACCCCAGTCCAGCATTCCTCCCCCTGATCTTTTCCCCTTCACTCTTTCTCCACCTGTCTGGCTTTCACGTCTTATTGGGTGTTCCAATGCTTTCTTCATTTCAAAACTAAGCTTATTATCAATACCCCTTTTACACCGCCGAAAAATCCGGGTCAGCGGCGGGTCAGACCCGGATCCGCGGCGGTGTAAATGGGGGGTATCCGTTTCCATTTACACGGGTCCTCTACCCAGGTCCTGACCTGGGTAGAACACGGATAGGACCCGTGTAAATGTCGGTGTAAATGGTCCCGCTGCGGGTGCAGGCACCCGCAGCGGGTCCACAGCGTGCAGCGCTGGGGAAGATGTTCCCAGCTGCTGCGGGAGGAGGGGGGTCCCTGCGGCTGCTGAGGAGAGGGGGGTACCTGTCAGCCTGCTGTGCTGGGGGTACGGGGGTGCTAGGGGTGCTGGGGGTACCTGTCCTGCCTGCGGTCGGATCTCAGCGGAGAAGATGATGTGCGCCGCTGCTGTATCACCCCCCCCCCCCCCCGCATCCGGCAGCCGGTCCCTGCGGCGTATGGAGTGTCAGTATCGGCGGTCCCTCCAGCGCATAGGAACTAGTACTAGTTCCCATGCGCCAGAGGGACCCCCGCCACTGACACTCCATACGCCGCAGGGACCGTCTGCCGGGGAGGGGGGGGGGTGGTACAGCAACGGCGCACATCATCTTCTCCGCTGAGATCCGACCGCAGACAGGACAGGTACCTTCAGCACCCCTTGCACCCCCCAGCACCCCGGTACCCCCAGGTACACCAAGCACAGCAGGCAGGACAGGTACCCTCCGGCACCCTAAAAAAAAAAAAAAAAAAAACACTTAACCTGGGTCAGCCCTGATATATATATATATATATATATATATATATATATATATATATATATATATTATATTTCTATATATTATATATTTCTATATATATATATATATATATATATATATATATATATATATATATATATATTTCTATATATATATATATATATATTTTTCTATAAATATATATATAAAATATTATTTAAGGCAGGGCTGACCCAGGTTCAGTGTAAATGGTGCAGACCCAGGTCCGACCCAGGTCAAAGTGCTGTGTAAATGGGGTATAAAGCAGGGTCAGACCCTGGATACTCCAGCATTCAAAGACCAGGGTCCGACCAGGGTTTTTGGTGTAAAAGGGGTATGTCTCACGCGCACCCCACTGGGTCCCATTTTTCTTCAAAGCTCTCTAAATTTTGCCCACACTATCTCCTCTCCACCGCTCAAATCCACAGACTGGGAGTCACCCTTGGCTTCTTCCTTTCTTTCGCCATCCAACACTGCCATTTCCAAGTCAACAACATCTGTACTGCAACACCTTACTAGTGTTCCTTCTAGGAACAGGGGCAGGCAGGGCGCCGGTGCACGGGGGCAGCATCAAGGGGTCGGACCGCCCCCGATGTAACTGTTCTGGGCGGTCACAAACGGGGCGGCCCCAGCCATTGTCAAGAAAAGGGGCGGGTCCGGCCGCCGCCGTCACTGAAGGGGGTGGGCCCGGCCGCCCCGAAGGCTCAGTACTGCCTGGGAAGTCGGGCTTCCCCGGTACCACCAGAGGAGTAGGAGGCAGGCTGTTTTAGCGGTGAGCTGCCAGAGGGGCAGGGCGCAGTCTAGCGGGAACACTACTCACTATGGTGTATTGTCTGCCACAAGTTTGCACCTTATGTCAACTTCCCCTCTCCTTCAGCTTCACTGTCTCCCCTTCGTCTAAAGCCGGGATGACTGGACTTTTAGCCTCGGTGATCTATTCTAGAGGACAAACATCTTTCGCAATCTGCGCCAGTAAATCAGCATTTTTTAAGACTAAAAGATAATAAATTGAAACTAATAAAATATATTATTTTAACATAAAGCATGTTTTGGAGCTGGATAATGTATTTAACACCCCAAAATAAACAAAGGAAGAAATATTGAATGCGGGGACTTGCAAGCGGATGTGTAAGCGTACACATCCACTCGCAGCCTAGCGAGGGGATTCGGGGGGGTGCATTCGCTGGGGCTGCTTGCCAGGCTCGAGCAGGTTAGCCTAGCGTGCAGGTCTGAATCATCCGTGACAAAAGGTTGACACAAGCAAAAAAGTCAACATGAGTTTTTCAGGGGGTTTTGGTGTCAATGTCGACACCGCAGCCCTGGGATCCATAATTACTTTATCTCATTCCCTGTCTTTGGGCCAACCTTTAACGTTCCCAATAAGAGTCCACATGGATTGTAAAGCATGAAAAAATAAAGAAGGGTAATTCCATAAAAATGTCCTGTTCCTGTAACGTTTGTTAACAGATTTTATGACAGGCTTTGTATCAGAATGAAAGCCAATCATGTACCACACAAACATTTACTGTGCACATGGCGACATATTGCTTGTGTCGATCTTTTGTGAATGTCAGCCTTTTGTATGTTGACCGTTTTTCAAAGTTGACCTTTTTTTGACAGCCACGGTCAGGTAAGCGTTTCCCGGACAGCGTGAAATCCCACCTGGCAAATCAGGGTGTACGCGGTGCGAATAGATGTGTACGGCTTGCGAATAGATGTGTACGGCGTGCGAATAGATGTGTACGGCGTGCGAATAGATGTGTACGGCGTGCGAATAGATGTGTACGGCGTGCGAATAGATGTGTACGGCGTGCGAATAGATGTGTACGGCGTGCGAATAGATGTGTACGGCGTGCGAATAGATGTGTACGGCGTGCGAATAGATGTGTACGGCGTGCGAATAGATGTGTACGGCGTGCGAATAGATGTGTACGGCGTGCGAATAGATGTGTACGGCTTGCGAATAGATGTGTACGGCTTGCGAATAGATGTGTACGGCTTGCGAATAGATGTGTACGGCTTGCGAATAGATGTGTACGCCGTGCGAATAGATGTGTACGGCTTGCGAATAGATGTGTACGCCGTGCGAATAGATGTGTACGCCGTGCGACTAGATGTGTACGCCGTGCGACTAGATGTGTACGCCGTGCGACTAGATGTGTACGGCTTGCGAATAGATGTGTACGCCGTGCGACTAGATGTGTACGCCGTGCGACTAGATGTGTACGCCGTGCGAATAGATGTGTACGCCGTGCGAATAGATGTGTACGCCGTGCGAATAGATGTGTACGGCTTGCGAATAGATGTGTACGGCGTGCGAATAGATGTGTACGGCTTGCGAATAGATGTGTACGGCTTGCGAATAGATGTGTACGCCGTGCGAATAGATGTGTACGGCGTGCGAATAGATGTGTACGGCGTGCGAATAGATGTGTACGGCTTGCGAATAGATGTGTACGCCGTGCGAATAGATGTGTACGCCGTGCGACTAGATGTGTACGCCGTGCGACTAGATGTGTACGCCGTGCGACTAGATGTGTACGCCGTGCGACTAGATGTGTACGCCGTGCGAATAGATGTGTACGCCGTGCGAATAGATGTGTACGCCGTGCGAATAGATGTGTACGGCTTGCGAATAGATGTGTACGGCTTGCGAATAGATGTGTACGGCTTGCGAATAGATGTGTACGCCGTGCGAATAGATGTGTACGCCGTGCGAATAGATGTGTACGCCGTGCGAATAGATGTGTACGCCGTGCGAATAGATGTGTACGCCGTGCGAATAGATGTGTACGCCGTGCGAATAGATGTGTACGCCGTGCGAATAGATGTGTACGGCGCGCGAATAGATGTGTACGGCGCGCGAATAGATGTGTACGCCGTGCCAATAGATGTGTACGCCGTGCCAATAGATGTGTACGCCGTGCCAATAGATGTGTACGCCGTGCGAATAGATGTGTACGGCGTGCGAATAGATGTGTACGGCGTGCGAATAGATGTGTACGGCTTGCGAATAGATGTGTACGCCGTGCGAATAGATGTGTACGCCGTGCGAATAGATGTGTACGGCTTGCGAATAGATGTGTACGGCTTGCGAATAGATGTGTACGGCTTGCGAATAGATGTGTACGGCTTGCGAATAGATGTGTACGGCTTGCGAATAGATGTGTACGCCGTGCGAATAGATGTGTACGCCGTGCGAATAGATGTGTACGCCGTGCGAATAGATGTGTACGCCGTGCGAATAGATGTGTACGCCGTGCGAATAGATGTGTACGCCGTGCGAATAGATGTGTACGCCGTGCGAATAGATGTGTACGGCGTGCGAATAGATGTGTACGGCGTGCGAATAGATGTGTACGGCGTGCGAATAGATGTGTACGGCGTGCGAATAGATGTGTACGGCGTGCGAATAGATGTGTACGGCGTGCGAATAGATGTGTACGGCGTGCGAATAGATGTGTACGCCGTGCGAATAGATGTGTACGCCGTGCGAATAGATGTGTACGGCGTGCGAATAGATGTGTACGGCGTGCGAATAGATGTGTACGGCGTGCGAATAGATGTGTACGGCGTGCGAATAGATGTGTACGGCGTGCGACTAGATGTGTACGCCGTGCGACTAGATGTGTACGGCTTGCGACTAGATGTGTACGGCTTGCGACTAGATGTGTACGGCTTGCGACTAGATGTGTACGGCTTGCGACTAGATGTGTACGGCTTGCGACTAGATGTGTACGGCTTGCGACTAGATGTGTACGGCTTGCGACTAGATGTGTACGGCTTGCGACTAGATGTGTACGGCTTGCGACTAGATGTGTACGGCTTGCGACTAGATGTGTACGGCTTGCGAATAGATTTGTACGGCTTGCGAATAGATGTGTACGGCTTGCGAATAGATGTGTACGGCTTGCGAAGACTTTGCAGCTGTGCGAATATTTCCGAAACCATGCGTAAGCCGTTGAACATGAGATGATTTCCCCACTGGTCGCCACTGTCCGCAGGCTCTGAGCAGCCCTGAACTTACTGGACAGCTGCGATGAAATCAGCCTGATCGAGTCCGGAGCTGACATCACACACCCTCCCCTAAAACGCATAGGCAAACCTGCTTTTACCATACTCACGCCCTGGGTTTATTCTGGCACATTTGCTTTTTTTTTTAAACACACCCATGAAACAGCCTGTTACCACCCCCAAATGACGGCTTCCTGTCAATCACCTTGCAAACGGCTAGCAATCAAAAAAGTAGCCGGATTTCTTCGCTGGATGAAGTTGCGCACTTGCATTGCAGCCCAGACGCATGCGCAATCTATTCATCATCGGCCGCTGTGCAAATTCGCACAGCAACAATCATGTCTGAATTAGTCCTACTGTCTGTGAGCCGCCCGGATACCTGACTGACAGTACGGCGATCAGTGTTTTTAGCATCATTGACAAACCAATTTTCTGGCTTTATGAGGTGTGTTTTGAGCATGGGGACCAGTCATTTCATTTATTTTTTTAAACTCCAGGGACTCCATCTGGGTAGTTTGTGTAAAAGATATCAGTCCCCACGCTCAGATAGTTTCTAGTAGTGCTCACTTGAGTTTCTGCTTTATACAGTCCCTATTAGATGTCATAGACAATCCTAAATAATAAAAAGCTAATACAGCTCCTCACCTCTATGGGGGTGTTTTCAGTGGCGCTGTCATTACTGTTATGTTGTTCCGCCACTACGACGGGCTGGTAATATAAGTGTCTGTTTTTGCTTCAGTATGTTGTTGCTGTGAGGCATTTAAGTGGCTCTACCCAGACACATCTGAATTTGTCTCAGTCTGACATTGAACAGACAGTGCAGAATTTATCTATGTTTTTTTTATATTTTACATAAAGATAAACAAAAAGATCCATTCATGCCGACAGAGTTTAACAGTTCACTTAATGAAAAGTTTACTGACGACGTACTTGAAAAAGTCATTGAGGAACAAACAGCCATTATTACTATAAACTGGCCCCAAGTGCAGATTGTACACTTACTCTCTGTGTAAAATCCTCCAGAATATATATACATAAAAGCTGTTTACTTCAGGCCTATTACCATAGTATTAGGCTTTCTTTAATGTCGGAGGGCCGTCATTTTCTATAGATTTATTATTTGAGGGGGGGGGGGGGGGGGGGTGAGAAACAGTGTGAGAAACAAAAACATGTTTTTGAAAACAACTGAATGACTGGAAACTGGGCAAAAATAAATATTGCTGTACAATGGCATTTATAATACACCATCATGTGTCCAGTAATAAGGAAATGCTGTATTTTATCATATAAAATATTACATCTTGGGAGTCACAGGACATCGCCGTTCATAGGGCAAATCTCAGTTAAGCAAAAAAAGCAAGTCATTTTGTGTCTGTGAAAAGTGAGCAAATATATTTATGTTGTTTCTGTGCAGGGTAAATACTGGCTGCTTTTGCATGTAACCCACAGATGTTAGACAGCTTTATGTTTACACTGCAATTTAGATTTCAGTTTGAACACACCCCACCCAACTCTAACTCTCTCTGCACATGTTATGGGCCATGCACTCCCCACGATATGCAGCAACGATATTGGTGGTAGTGAAAATGAGTGACCCGCGGATAAACACAAAACAATATCGTTCAGTGCCCTCCCGGACCCACGCCTAACATACATTCACTGAGGATATCGTCAGATTGTACTGCATACCTCCCAACTTTGCAGCATCTTGAACTTTGCAGCAATCTGTCTGGAAATTAGGGGGTGGAAATGGGGCATGGCCTATAATCGTTTCTTCCCACGAGGCCACGCCCCCATTTTGCCGCTGTGGGGGCATGGCCCAGAGGCTCTGTGAGCCTCTAGCCATGTCTCTAGCGCCGCTCCCGCTGATGGCAGCGGCTTCCTCCTCTGCCCGGCTCCCTGCGCCTGATCCCTCCGCCCAGCTCTGGTAGGTCCCCCGTCCGACTCCGATCCGATGCGCACGGGGCCGCGCATCGTGTCAGAGGGGATGTCTCCATATGCGATTTGGGATGATTTCACGGCCCGATTCATCCGAATCAGGCAAAATCGTGCCCAAATCGCATAATGCATGGGGGCCTTAATTGTCAGCGGTATCTGATGTCAGATCGCTGTGCTTCAGTCCATTTGCACTAGTTTTCACGCTATGTTTGAAGTGTTTAAAACTGGCAGATTATGCACAGAAATCACTAAAACTGGAATTTTGTATTGCAAATGGCATGTTAGTATGTGCTTATATTTGGATGCGTTCTGTTTTGCTGGGTAGATCATGTGGTACTTGTGTATTATCTGGGCACCTGATATATCGCATCGCATGCCACTAATTAAGGCATGCGACGCAATGGGACCTGATTTAGAGCCTTTCCCGGGCAGAGTGTACAATTTAAATATTGCTTTGCATCGCATGCCATTATAATGGCATGCGATGCGATTTAACGCGATTATACCCAATATTACATTGCACAGGCACCCTGATGCCTGATTACAATGTTAAATGCACCCCTAAACCCGATTTTTAATTGTACACCCACCCTGATGGGTGATTACTATGTTAAGTGGCCCCCCATTGTTAACGCCACCCCACTATCAATGGCAACCCAAAGCGTGGCAAACGCAGCGGTACGCGTCCTCCAACCTTTCAATACCCCCACTATCCACGTCGGCGAGTTGATTTTATATAGTGTGGCGAGCGCAGCGAACCACCTAGCCCGAAGTCTCGGTGGGTATGAAAAGGTCGGAGGGCGCGGACCGCCGCCCCTCACTGGCTCGCTGCGCTCACCACGCTTTGGGATGGCCTTAACAATAGGGGGGGGGGGGGGGATTTAACATAGTACTACCCATCAGGGTGGGTGTACAATAAAAATTCAGGTCTGGGGGGGCATTTAACATATGAATCAGGCATCTGGGTGCCTGTACAATTAAAAATCGGGTCCAATCGCGATTTTTTGCCCTGCGATGAAAAAATCGGGCGCCCAGATAATACACAAGTACCGATCCTGTTTAGCACTTTATTGCTTGAACATTAATTTCAACTGGTTTCTTTGGTGTGTCGTGGCGCATTATATTAGACATGCACTTTTTTGAGTTTATAAACCAATGAATTTAAATGTTAATATGAAAAAGCATGAAGCTCAAAATAAACATAAATATCCTCCCCCCCACACCCCCTACCCAAGTTATATAATGAGGGTCTAGGGCACCATATCATACATATCAGAGTCAGGATAGCAGTGATACAGGATTCTTATATGTACTGGCTAGAACAATCTCTATCATGTTTTCTATCATTATGTATAATTTGTATCATAATCCCCTCAATATACAGTTTTGTAATACATAATAATACATAGTTTTTTTAAGTCTTCAGTGCCCAGAGTTTATTATGGGCTATGATATGGTAAGGAGATAAATAAACTGTGTTATATGGAGCTAATGAAGTTGCACAGGAGGAGGAAAAAAATATTTAAAATTATGTTTTGTTGTTAGAAAGCTTGCCATTAATGCCTAGCCCTAACCCGGACATCCCCCTGCAGCCCTAACCCGGACATCCCCCTGCAGCCCTAACCCGGACATCCCCCTGCAGCCCTAACCCGGACATCCCCCTGCAGCCTAGCCCTAACTTCCCCTGTAGCCTAACCCTAACATCCCCCTGCAGCCTAGCCCTAACATCCCCCTGCAGCCTAACCCGGACATCCCCCTGTAGCCTAACCCTAACTTCCCCTGCAGCCTAGCCCTAACTTCCCCTGCAGCCTAGCCCTAACTTCCCCTGCAGCCTAGCCCTAACATCCCCCTGCAGCCTAGCCCTAACATCCCCCTGCAGCCTAACCCTAACATCCCCCTGCAGCCTAACCCTAACTTCCCCTGCAGCCTAGCCCTAATGTCCCTCTGCAGCCTAACCCTAACTTCCCCTGCAGCCTAACCCTAATGTCCCCCTGCAGCCTAACCCTAACTTCCCTCTGCAGCCTAGCCATAACATCCCCCTGCAGCCTAACCCTAACTTCCCCTGCAGCCTAACCCTAACTTCCCCTGAAGCCTAACCCTAATGTCCCCCTGCAGCCTAACCCTAACTTCCCTCTGCAGCCGTTGCTGCAACGGGAGCAAAGGAGCAACATGCAGCCACTGCCTCTGCAAGCGCCTCCGCACATGTGCCTGAGGCATTTTCCTCAGCTGTAGCTGATGAACTCATCAGAAGACGCCTCAGCAGCAAAATAAAAAGCCACATCACATGTTTAAAACTGAAAAACCCGGGTAATACCATTCACACATAAGCTGGGTATTATACCCGGGAGTAAAATACCGGGAAAAACCCTGGTCAATTGCAGGTGCTCAGTATCCGGGAGTGAAATCCCGGGTATACCCTTTCAGACATACGCTAGTCCCGGGTTTGGGCGCGTTCATGTGAAAAAACCCGGGATTTTCACTTATGTCTGAAAGGGGTATAACTTCCCCCTGCAGCCTAACCCTAACTTCCCCTGCAGTCTAGCCCTAACTTCCCCTGCAGTCTAGCCCTAACTTCCCCTGCAGGCTAACCCTTACTTCCCTCTGCAGCCTAACCCTAACTTCCCTCTGCAGCCTAACCCTAACTTCCCTCTGCAGCCTAACCCTAATTTCCCTCTGCAGCCTAACCCTAACTTCCCTCTGCAGCCTAACCCTAACTTCCCTCTGCAGCCTAGCCCTAACTTCCCCTGTAGCCTAGCCCTAACTTCCCCTGTAGCCTAGCCCTAACTTCCCCTGTAGCCTAGCCCTAACTTCCCTCCCACAGCCTAACCCTAAGGTCCCTCTGCAGCCTAACCCTAAGGTCCCTCTGCAGCCTAACCCTAAGGTCCCTCTGCAGCCTAACCCTAAGGTCCCTCTGCAGCCTAACCCTAACGTCCCTCTGCAGCCTAGCCCTAACTTCCCTCTGCAGCCTAACCCTAACTTCCCTCTGCAGCCTAACCCTCTGCAGCCTAACCCTAACTTACCTCCCGCAGCCTAACCCTAATGTCCCCCTGCAGCTTAGATCTAACTTCCCCCTGCAGCCTAACCCTAACGTTCCCCTGTAGCATAACCCTAACGTCCCCCTGCAGCCTAGCCCTAACTACCCCTTGCAATCTAACCATAACATTGGCCTGCAGCCTAGCCCTAACGTCCCCCTGCAGCCTAGCCCTAACGTCCCCCTGCAGCCTAGCCCTAACGTCCCCCTGCAGCCTAGCCTTAACGTCCCCCTGCAGCCTAGCCCTAACGTCCCCCTGCAGCCTAGCCCTAACGTCCCCCTGCAGCCTAGCCCTAACGTCCCCCTGCAGCCTAGCCCTAACGTCCCCCTGCAGCCTAGCCCTAACGTCCCCCTGCAGCCTAGCCCTAACGTCCCCCTGCATCCTAGCCCTAACGTCCCCCTGCAGCCTAGCCCTAGCGTCCCCCTGCAGCCTAGTCCTAACGTCCCCCTGCAGCCTAGCCCTAACGTCCCCCTGCAGCCTAGCCCTAGTGATTCTAGCACAGTGTGGTCTGTATATCAGCACTGATATGCAAACCAGACCTGTACTAGAAACACCACAGCAGACAGCGACACCCCAGGAAGGGAAGAGGAACTACATGGATTTTCAAAGATAGCGGGTGCTAGAATGAACACTACGTCCCCCTGCAGCCTAGCCCTAACGTCCCCCTGCAGCCTAGCCCTAACGTCCCCCTGCAGCCTAGCCCTAACGTCCCGCTGCAGCCTAGCCCTAATGTCCCCCTGCAGCCTAGCCCTAACGTCCCCCTGCAGCCTAGCCCTAGCGTCCCCCTGCAGCCTAGCCCTAGCGTCCCCCTGCAGCCTAGCCCTAACGTCCCCCTGCAGCCTAGCCCTAGCGTCCCCCTGCAGCCTAGCCCTAGCGTCCCCCTGCAGCCTAGCCCTAGCGTCCCCCTGCAGCCTAGCCCTAGCGTCCCCCTGCAGCCTAGCCCTAGCGTCCCCCTGCAGCCTAGCCCTAACGTCCCCCTGCAGCCTAGCCCTAACGTCCCCCTGCAGCCTAGCCCTAACGTCCCCCTGCAGCCTAGCCCTAACGTCCCCCTGCAGCCTAGCCCTAACGTCCCCCTGCAGCCTAGCCCTAACGTCCCCCTGCAGCCTAGCCCTAACGTCCCCCTGCAGCCTAGCCCTAACGTCCCCCTGCAGCCTAGCCCTAACGTCCCCCTGCAGCCTAGCCCTAACGTCCCCCTGCAGCCTAGCCCTAACGTCCCCCTGCAGCCTAGCCTTAACGTCCCCCTGCAGCCTAGCCCTAACGTCCCCCTGCAGCCTAGCCCTAACGTCCCCCTGCAGCCTAGCCCTAACGTCCCCCTGCAGCCTAGCCCTAACGTCCCCCTGCAGCCTAGCCCTAACGTCCCCCTGCAGCCTAGCCCTAACGTCCCCCTGCAGCCTAGCCCTAACGTCCCCCTGCAGCCTAGCCCTAACGTCCCCCTGCAGCCTAGCCCTAACGTCCCCCTGCAGCCTAGCCCTAACGTCCCCCTGCAGCCTAGCCCTAACGTCCCCCTGCAGCCTAGCCCTAACGTCCCCCTGCAGCCTAGCCCTAACGTCCCCCTGCAGCCTAGCCCTAACGTCCCCCTGCAGCCTAGCCCTAACGTCCCCCTGCAGCCTAGCCCTAACGTCCCCCTGCAGCCTAGCCCTAACGTCCCCCTGCAGCCTAGCCCTAACGTCCCCCTGCAGCCTAGCCCTAACGTCCCCCTGCAGCCTAGCCCTAACGTCCCCCTGGCAATCTAACCCTAACGTCCCCCTGGCAATCTAACCCTAACGTCCCCCTGGCAATCTAACCCTAACGTCCCCCTTGCAATCTAACCATAACGTCCCCCTTGCAATCTAACCCTAACTACCCCTTGCAATCTAACCATAACATTGGCCTGCAGCTTTGCCCTAACATTCCTCTGCAGCCTAGCCCTAATGTCCCCCTGCAGCCTAGCCCCAGCTACCCCTGCAGCCTAATCCTAACTTCACCCTAACTTCACCCTGCAGCCTAGCCTGAACTACCCCTGCAGCCTAGCCCGATCTACCCCTGCATCCTAGCCCTAACTTCACCCTAACTTCACCCTGCAGCTTAGCCTGAACAACCCCTGCAGCCTAGCCCCAACTACTACTTGCAATCTAACCATAACATTTTTTATTTTTAACAGAATTCAGATGTCATCATTGTAAACATGTAGACATTCTGAGGATATTGACATAGTGCATGTCCAAAGTTTGAACCATGTAGATATGCAGTTGACTCTTTGACCAGATTCCTTGAGAATATGAGTGCCTATACGTATTATTATTATTATTCTGTTATATGTCTATTAGTTTGGTTTGTTGTTGTGATAGTTCCTCTGACTGCAAAGTTGCGCAGCACACAGATGTATAACACCGACTCTGTAACATCAGTATATTCCCATATTGTTGCTGGTGTGAAATATTGGGTGGCCAAAAGGACCGTCCTGTTCTGTACGTCATTGGGAATGTGGCTACATTGGGTACTGTATCTGTGCAGATAAGCCTTAATGACAACATCGCCTAAATGTCCTCATCACCATTAAATAATGCAACTGCTAAATGTGTTTTATTTTGGCCTTAACTTCTTAGTTCCTGGGTGAATGATGCACATAATTCATTTGTGATTCATCAGGAGCCATTTTTATATATTTATATATATTTTTAGAAAAGTGTGTAATTTGTACCGGTGTTGAGTAACACAACAAGTTTATTTATTTTGTACACAGAAGACAATTCTAAATCCAGTGACAACTACAGGCAGTACTGTTACAGATTGAGGATCTAGGCAGATTAGAGAAATGGTCAAGAGAATGGCAACTACAGTTTAATGCCAAAAAATGCAAAATCATGCACTTGGGTCTCAGAAATCCAAAGACTCAATATAGTATAAATGGCACTATAATGGAAACTACTGAGGAAGAGAGGGATCTAGGTGTCACTATTTCAGGGGACTTAAAAGCAGGAAGGCAATGTAACAAAGCAATGAAGAAGGCAAGTCAGATGCTTGGTTGCATAGGGAGAGGTATCAGCAGTAGAAAGAAAGAAGTAATAATGCCACTGTATAGGTCATTGGTACGACCTCATCTAGAGTATTGTGTTCAGTTCTGGAGGCCATATCTCCAGAAGGATATAAATACATTAGAGACTGTACAAAGAAGAGCAACTAAAATGGTGCATGGCCTACATCACAAAACATACCAGGAAAGACTAAAAGATCTTAATATGTATACTTTAGAGCAGAGAAGGGAAATGGGGGACATGATAGAAACTTTCAAATATATCAAGGGCTTTAACAAGGTACAGGTGGGAGACACAGGAAGAGGAGCAACAGAACACGAGGACATGCACTGAAACTAGAGGGAGGAAGATTCAGGGGAAATGTGAGGAAGAATTTTTTCACAGAAAGAGTAGTAGATAAGTGGAATAGCCTCCCAACAGAGGTGGTAGAGGCAAATACAGTAGTACAATTTAAACATGCTTGGGATAAGCATATTGATATCCTTACAAAAAAATAAGGATCAAATATGGTTTGAGGTAACATGTTTAAAAAAAGGGGCAGACTAGATGGGCCAAGTGGTTCTTATCTGCCGTCAAATTCTATGTTTCTATGTTTCTAGATTACTGCCGGGAAGGATATAGCTTGTCCTACTACCATCTACTTCAAACAACAAAAGTGAGTCATATGTTGCAACCATCTACGGCAAAACCTGGAGGGACAGGTATCTGCTTTCCTGCAGTCTGCTAGAAGCTTTGCTGAATCTCCTATACTTATTACAAACAGAGTTAGCTGCCATTAGTCATCCATGGTAAAGGTTATTTCTAAGCTGGACTCTGTATTCAGTCATATATGACGAACTGTGTCCTGCTGGTTATTCATGTATTTTATTTAGCTTATTTTAAAATTAAATATGTTAATTGCATTTAAATTTTTATTTTTTAAATGAAAGTCATACTTGTTAAATATTTGCAGGATTATTTCTTATTTTCAGTGTGTTTACCTGTAGACTTTTCCTGTGGACTGACTCGCCAAGGTGCGACATTCTTCTTAGTGTAAAATATACTCTGGCGTTCATGAATTACACGCTGTGAATGTGATGACTTATTTCAGATATGGGCATAGGAAATATAATTATAAATTCTGCTGTAATGCGTATTTGGCCAGCCTGATAGAGGCACCTTTGTTGCACAGGCAGCTGTTCCTGATGGAGGCTAAAATCCAGATTTATATTTAAACAAGATCTTCTTGAAATAATAATTTCCCACTATGTAATAATCCAACGTCTTATTCCTGAAGGGGCAGCAAATGTATCATATTCATGTCAATATGATCAAGAATAAATTATTGTCTTGTAATATAAAATTCTACAGCCGTGCCCCACTCAACTAAGTTAATTAATAATTATTCATCTGGGGTACAAATGCAAGGAAGCATATTTAAACTCACACTAAGCAAATTTGGAAAATGTACTTGTTCAGCTGCCTTTACCGACCAATAGAGGGCAGTAGAGAACTGAAAACAGTTCCCCTTTTTTATGCTGTGAATGTAAAATGGCAATGGGGCCCAATGAAAATGATGATACATTGTGTCAGGAGCAATATGCATAGTAGAGTATACTGTGCCAGCCTCAGATATATAAGCAGTTAATAGAGTAACAACGCTTTCTGGTATTTTAATGTCCTCAACATAACTGGAAAATCAATTTTGCTCATATATTTTAATAATTGTGTTTAGGATATTTATAACGTAAAATAAAAGATACTAATTTTCAGTCGGCAGAATAACAAACTTTCCGGAAGAACCCTGCATTCATCTATTTAAACATGGTAGATAAATATGGCTGCTGCAAAGCTATGCGCTTTATGATCTAATTCCTCTGAGGACTATGACGGTTCTGCAAAGGGGCGATGTATACACATTTCCTAGCAGCAATGCAATAGATGGTCATATTTAGGAGGAGCGCGGAAGTCTGCTGTCTGCTAACCACACACGTTTTATTTGGATGTGCCATAGGCAATAGTCGCACCTTTGAAAGTCTTGTACATAGTGTATAACAGCCAACTGGTGGCCATAGCTTAGTGTATAACTGGTGGCCATAGCTTAGTGTATAACTGGTGGCCATAGCTTAGTGTATAACTGGTGGCCATAGCTTAGTGTATAACTGGTGGCCATAGCTTAGTGTATAACTGGTGGCCATAGCTTAGCCAGAAGGTAGATAATAGATGACTGGTGCCATAGCTTAGCCGAAATTAGCATCTAATGTTCTTTTTGTGAAGTTATTGTATAGAATATTATGTTATTATATCAGATAGTTGTGTAAAATATTACATTTTAAAATATCAGATGTTTGCGCTTTATAAATAACTGCTACTAATAATTTATTTATTTACAGATTCTTATATAGCGCAGAATATTCAGTTGCGCATTACAATGGGAAACAACAGTGATAAAACCAACTGGGTAATATCAGACCGACATAGAGGTAGGAGGGCCCTGCTCGCAAGCTTACAATCTATAGGGATAAATATTGTGAAATACATTTTTTTATTAATGTTGAGTTATTGCAGTTTGTGAAATGAATTTGTCCTCATTAGATAATCGGGGGGGGGGGGGGGGGGGGGGGAGGGGGGGGAATCTCCTGACATGAGTTTAATCATAATACATTTCCCAGTCTAAACTCTTTTAAGACATTAAAATATTGTTGTATTGTCTAGTTCTTATCATTCTCGTCCTGAGCTGTTTTCTAAGGCTACAGTGTTTAAAAAATTCCTTTTTTTTTGTTTAATTTCGTGACAAAGTTGGCAAAATATTGTTTGCAATGCATGCGGGGAAAAATGTCAACAAGCAATTTATTTGCAAGAATCCGTAAACTTCCAACAAAGGAGAAGAAAGGAGGAAGACGATGGTAGTAAGATGCTCAGGCTGATTAGGGCTGGATGCATATTTCAATGCAGGAAACAATTCTTTGTTGATGCTACTTATTCAACATGCTAGGCATAGTCAGATCCCAAATTATAACCTGGAACTTGCGGCTGTCCTGTAACGTGTCTTCTGTTTGCTTCCGCGTTTATTTTTTGTTTTGTCTTCTTACTGAACTTTGGTTACATTTTATTTTTAAATAGTTTACTTTATGGATTGTAAATAATGCAGCCAGCCATAAATATGATATATTAAAGACACATCACAAGACAACGAGTTGTCAATATTTGGTAAAATAAGTGTACACGTAGGTCTTAACTACATGCGTGTGCTAGGAAAACGGGCAACACTGCAGGAAAAGTCACGCACTCTTTCAACGCATGTCAGAGAGGTGTTTTTTAGGTGTTCTTCTTTTACGCCTACATGCCAGTGTTCATTCTAGCACCCTGCACCTAGTCAGCGACTAGGGCATATTTTCGATGTATCGCTGCTGTAGCGATAAATCACATATAAAAGTTTGACCGTCATAATTTAAATGTCTTCCTCACTGATTTTTGGGGTTGTTACAACCCAAAAATATGTTTAGAAAGACTTCAGCTGTTTTGTATTAATTCCTTGTCGGCGACCGATATTGAGAGACAACAGTTATCTATTTGTCGTTCCATGTATTTTTACTACACGTCTCATGTTTCCAATGACAACTGAGGTGAATTGTGGCTGCATTTACTGAGTTAATGTTCGTGAATGTTAATTCAGCACAATCTGGTTGGACAATACAGAGCTCATGTAATTATCAAAATATGCCTTGGATTGATCAGATTGGGACTATCGTGTCTGGAAAATGCTATGAGACCAATATAGCATCATCCCGTCTGTGCACTCAGAATGTATATGTCATTTTCCCTACCGATCTGTGTAATATTAACCTCCCTATATGTGCTACAAATGACTGGCAGTTGGTCCATACGCCATATAGCCCGGTCTCCTAAAACCACCACGTGCTATGCTGCATAGATAGCATTGTTCCAGTTCTGTGCGTTATAGTTTGATGCTTGTACAGACTGTGTAAAGACTGCCTGATATATTATATTGGTATGTTTCAGTAAGGATACCATGCACGGACTTGTTACTTTTCTGATATGATTGACTGTACTGTTATTTCTTTGGTGACCCCTCTTTCCAGTGAGGCAGCCATTGGTGGCTGAATGACCGCTCGTTAGCGACATTGTAGAGCACAGATTTGTAAGTCTCCCGAAGCCTGAATAGGACGAATTGAGCAGAAGATATCATTAGGTCCCTGTCAGTGACGTGCATTCAGGAGAGAGAAAAGCATTTTATTTATGTAGAATGGATTATTTAGCACTGTCATCCAATATCAATAAAACAAATGGGAATTGTCCCGTTACTCACCGTGTAACATTATTCTTCATACCAGGGGACCCAGCAGCAGTGGCGGCAGTATAGAGCGTTATGGGGGGCTTATACTCCAAGCGGTCCTCATTCTGACGTTCAGGGGTAATTGACTAATGTTCTGTAATGTCGGGTGGGACGTCCAGGTGATAAGGCACAGAGACAGCATACTAGGACCCTGATCATGGACCCTGATGATGGGACGGTGTAGGTTATAGTTTATTGTCAAGTTTACATTTTCATAAATTGTAATACAATTCTAATCTTGTGTCATTTTCTATTGTATCTTTTTAATTCTTGTATAAGCATTTTATATAATAGCAATTATATCCATTGGAAGTGAATCGCTTTGCAAATGTTGGGGGGGGGGTACAAATAATGCAAATGAGCTGTACCCAGGTGACTGAGAACGCGGAACCCTCAGGAAGAAGGTGATCCTGCAGCAGAAAGTGATTATGTACAATAAGTGTATGTCTGATTATTTGTTGAATTATAGAACAAACGGTACTTATGTAGTATCTGGGCTGCCGATTTCAAAATCGGGTCGGATCGGGAGATCGCATCGCATCGCATGCGACCATGCGATTCGATGCGATGCCCCGATTTTTCCATAGGAATCAATGTTAAAATGATTCCTATGGAAAAATGGGTCCTTTTCATACCCCTACTATCCAAGTGGGCATGGAGTTGGATATAAACCTGTGGCGAGCGTAGCGAGCCACCGAGCCCGAAGCGTGGCGAGCGGACGAATACCGTCCCCTCGCGGGGCTCGCTTCGCTCGCCACGCTTCGGGCTCGGTGGCTCGCTACGCTCGCCACAGGTTTATATCCAACTCCATGCCCACTTGGATAGTAGGGGTATGAAAAGGACCCATTTTTCCATAGGAATCATTTTAACATTGATTCCTATGGAAAAATCGGGTCATCGCATCCGATATCGGATGCGATGCGATGCGATGCGATATCGCATCGCATCGCATCTGATTGTATGCCTTAACTTAAGGCATACAATCAAAAAATCGGCAGCCCAGATACTACATAAGTACCGAACAAACTAACATTTTATACAATTCATTTTGTACCCTCTGAAAACCTTTCATCTTACTATATATTCCCACTTTGTTGTTGTATTTCTTCTCTCTCACTTGTACAGGGCCCTGGGACGTGTTGGCTCCTTATAAGAAAGGGATATGAAGCTAGGAATTGTATTTAACATAATCTATCCCAGAGACGTCAGACGACCTCAGGTCACCAGTGAGATAATCATCTAGTGAGTGTTTTTTTTTTAATTCCTTAATCCAAAATAAAAATTTGGTTAAGTATGTCTTAGATGAAACAGGCGTACATTGCTATCTAACCAGTGACCTGGAGACAGCCGACTTGCCTAACGTTCTCCCAGAATGCAGTGCTGCCCTGTAGAGACTTTGTGGCCTCCGCCAGCCCTGCACAGTGACATAGGAAAGCACTAGCACCAGTGACATTAAATCAGTAATTATGTCCCGCTACAAGCAGAGCAGCCTGCATGTGTATGTAAGATAACATGCAATCAAAGGGAAGCCTCTTCACATGATCTGTATATAGAAAATGTACATGTGACATCCAAACACATTTTCAATACACATTTGTTTATGTATCATATGTTTAATAAAGCCGCGTGTGGCAATGCTGCGGGTTATGCCGGTTACAGCAGGGTTAAAAGATCACATTAACTCCACGTGCACCTTATTGTATCGTTCTAGACAATGCTGCTGTTCACTTCCCCCTGCTTGAATAATATCTTCCACTTCAAACATTACAAGTATGATCATATTACATAGGGAGCTGATGATAATCTTCTCTGTTCCCCCAAGTAATATTTAACACATGCTAACTTTTAATTGAGCAGCTGAAAAATCAGAATGCAAATATAGTTCTAAACCCAGTGCCGTCATTGGAATGGACAGAGATAAAGACCAGTGACGTCATCATTATGGACCAAGAACTGTTTGCATCAGTTTATTAACACTTATGCTGACAATGATTTACCTGTTACTGTGTACATCTATGATGCCTTTAACAGCAACTACAGAGGATTAACTTTGTATGCAGTAATTGTTGATATTGGGGAAACCCTATTCAGTCATAGAAAACATACAGAAATATTTTGTTGTCTGAATAAAGTTTTTTTGTTTCATGCAGGTTATATGGAAGGGGGAATAACTGCTACAACTTCTACAAGTGGATTTACGTACTGGTAGCAAGGTAAGTTTGTATCTATTGTATTCCATTCCCAGCTCTGCAAATAATAAAGTGACGCATGGATAATTACCTTCTATTCCGCTACCCAATCAGCCCTGCACTGTGTTCAGTAGTTATGTGGCAAACACCTATAAAAAAACAAAAATCTAAATTAAAAAGGAAAAAAAGAAAGAAAATGAAAAGAACAAATATTGGAAATTGTGGCTAGGACTATTCCTTCGTTTCGGTTCGTCCTTTGCATTATGAGAACTTTCTCCGGTGTGAAAATATTTGCTGGTTTCCTGCTGCAGGATTTCAGACAGAACTCCCAGAGAAAGCAGCGAGCGCATAATCCCTGGCTGTATTTGTACAGACGGAAGTGCAGTGGGATAAGGAGAAGTTGCTGCAGCACAGCACCACTCGCGTATTTATAACCTGTCAGCAGTGCCCTGGTCGGTTCTGATATTATCTGAGCGCCACAATAATAGCTAAACGTGCGATAATGGATAGAAAAACAAAGTGTGCACCATTAAATGGTGCTGTGTAACGCATTTACAATTGTATTGGTAATATGTGTTCCTGTATCAGAAATAGGCTGAAATCGGAAGGCTCAGTCTGGCTTTACACAGCGCAATATAATGAACAGCACCACTGACACCACTGATATGCAAAGCACCTTTAACCTTACAGGAGTAATAGGCAATATGGCACACAGCATTGTAAATGTAAATATATATGTTTGTGTGTGTGGGTGTGTCTCACAATAATATGATTATTTATACCCACAGCAACATTAGTATTTGCTGAATGTCAGCCAATAGATACATCAGAAATGTACAGCATGTGACTTTATTGATGCCTATTTAGACAGTGATATAACATTGACATTTCTAGAATTAAAATCTATCCTATGATATTAGATTTGGTGCTGTGTCTCCTAGAGAGATTCTTCTGTGCCAGTCTAACCTTTGCTCCCTGTGACCATTCTGTTCAGAATCAGAGATTCTTAAGCAGTGATTTTAGAGGTACGGAGTGGGAGACTGCGGGCCGCTGTGGTTATCTATAAGCCAAACCCCCCATACCTCCTAATGCAGTTTTTATTGTGCTTCTGTAATTATCTCAAAGTGTAAAGTTCCAGTAATCACAGCTCTGACTTTGTATGTAGACTGGAATGTAGCATTTTCATTTTTGGGAGTTTAGGACACTTCTCCGTAGTCACAATGACAGAAATGTCCAATAGTTCAACTTTCTGCAAAAGTTTTTCTTTGCACATTTTATAACTGTCCCTATAGAACGCCCTATAGAGTGTATTCTGTGTTCAAATTTTATTAGGTTTTTTTCCCCCTACTTCTTAACCCTTTGGGTGCCAAGCACATTTGTCAAAAAATGGCCAAGCAAACATTTTCATTCATCATAATGACCTGTAATGTTACCTTTTATAGGAAATATAATGGTTTTATTTATTTTAATTTATATAACAAATGTGAGCGACGCTGGCATTTTTAACAGATATCTCTCACAGGCTTTGTGGTTCCTTTAAAAAATTTCTATTCTTATTCCCAATCAATAATAACATTTCCCGTTATTTCAGAGTAAGAATATTTTTTTTTTTTTGTGCAACTTTCGTGGATCCATTCTGATGTGGAGGGTCACGCTGTGCTCTATTATCTCCTAAACGAATTAAGCTGGAGTCATTTGCCAAACAAAGCAACAAGGGTGATTGACTATGAATTAACTAGCATAGAGCGCTCATTTGCATGCCCGTTTCCCAGAATGCCTAGCAAGTGGTAACGTTTTCTGCCTATGTGACCGCTGAGTGAGGTGTGTATCCAGCGTGTTCTTAATCACGATGATCCCATTAATGAGCGTGAAACATACATAAAGAAACCTACTTTTCTTATCACGCTTGTAGTTTGATAAGGTGTTTATCAGGGACATGGATTAAATGTGAAGCCTGTTCTAAACTATATTGACTGCATCACAGCAGTAGCTGAACCGCCTCCGTTCAGAGAGTGCGAGTAGACTAATTCCTTTCTGCCGCAGTCATGACATGAGGGCTTGTTACCTTGTTGTGCTTATCTATACCTCCCTTATCTTCAGGGCATTGATTCCTACTTAATGGAGCCAGCGATATACAAATGAAACAGCCAGATGTGCCATGTTGTAATACCCCTGCCACAAATCAGTTCCTTCCCTTGTAAATATACCAGGCCAGCCTGTAGGAAGAGGCAGGGAGCCGAAGTGAGGAAAGCCCTTGGAAAACATATCAGATGTTTGCCGAAGGGAATCTGCCGCTATTTTTTTTAACCCCTTTTAATCTTCTGGGCAGATTCATTTACCCGCCAGTTCTGCGTTGTATTGCCCAGAGCTAATTTTAGGTAAAAAAATCCACGAAAAAGTATGATCTAATATAACAGGACAGTAAGGAGGCTGGTAGTGGCATCAGCGGCATTCAGAAGCCGGTTATACGGTGTTACACGGTTAACTTTTATTACTGAACGAAGAACAAGAGCCACCAAGTGTACTTTCTTGCAAATGAAAGTGTATAGAGTATTGTATGGTACATTTAAATGCCCCTATTGGAGTTTTGACGTGTTTACATAAACTGCTAATTAAATTTTTTTTGGGGGGGGGGGGGGCACTTGTATCTCATGTCGACTTAAACAATTTCCCCATCAGTACAAGACCTCGACATATACGCCCCACATATTTACACTCAATGTTCTGGTATTAGAACATTAATTATCTTTATTGCCCATCCTTTACTATTCAAACACTTCTATGCACATTGGGCCAGATGCACTAAGCTTCCAATGTGATAAACTGGAGAGTGATAAACAACAAACCAATCAGCTCCTGACTGACATTTTTCAAACACATTCTGTCACCTTGATAATTGCCTCCCAACTTTCAGATTTGTCCACGTTGGAACCCTCGCCTGAAATTTAGAGTTGTGGCCTGCTGACAGGGGAAGGGGGGCCTACAAATCACGCCACTCCTGTTTTCCCGTACCCTGTTTTGCCGCTGTGGTTGTGGGTATAGACATGCGCACAGCGTCTATTTACAGGTGACAGGGGGACTCCCAACAACCCCCTCCCCCGCCGCGGGACACTGCTGGGGTTGGACGCGAGAACATCCCAAGAAAACAAGATATTCCCGTGACAATCGGGACAGTTGGGAGGTAGGCATCGGTGTCCTGTCCCCTCCAATTTTGCATTGTACTGTATGTTGTTATTTTCTTGTTATTCACTTATCTGTGTATTGTCAGGCATTGTGGAACCCTTGTGGCGTCATATAAATAAAAGATAATAATATCCTTCTTTTTGACAATAACGGAATAATTATCATCTTCGTTGGAGGTGCAATTTAAAGATCAGCATTTCTTTGGATGAAACCCGCATTAACATAATGCAAATTCGTATTTAAATAACAAAAATAATTTGTGACCAATCTCACCATAACTCTGTTCTATGCTCGCTGTCTAACCCATCTGTGTCACCCCTGGTTGTTTGCCCCTCCCATTTAGAATGCAGGGCCCTTTTCCCTAATGTGTTTTTTTTAATCTCTTTGTTAAACCATATTTGATGGCACCAAATACTCTGATACGTACGCCAGTGTCCCGTGCTGAGGCAGCTATGTGTATGTACCCTGTACTTGTCTTTTATTGTATTAAAATATAAGTCACTGTTTTGGGTTCTGTGGATTCCTTGTTGCGCCATATAAATTAAATATAATAATAATAACAAAGTTGTGTGATGTAGTTTGTGGTGAAACCACCTCCTAGTTTTCAGTCACAAATATAATCTCGTCTCCCTAACTGTGTGTGTGTATATTCCTGTATATCAAGTCAGCAAGGAATTCTGGGATGTTCCCACTTGTCCTTCTGACCTGTGAGTTTAGTTTTCTTTGGGACATACTGACCCATGGCCGGGCCTAAGGCCGCTCTGACTTGATCCCACCCGGCTCCTGCTCACGTCATCTCCCTTTTCTGACCAGCTCTGGTATTCCTGTGCCCCAGACAGCACACGGGCCTTACCTGAGATAATGCTGTGTAATTACGCCCTTTAACACAGCTTAAACGACCCGCTCTTTGTTTTTACTTGAAAGAAATGACAGTCAGTCTCTTCTATTCACACCAACAAAATACCCAGGGATTGTCATTTGCTGACCATTTACTTCTCATTAATTCTGTTTCATGATGTCCACAGTCCCTAATGGCTCCCTGGGTGCGGGCTGCAAGCTCTCCCAATTATCTCACTCCCAAAATTAAGATACAGACATTGATTAGTCTGAGTGATAATCGCACAGAAAGCGATATTATATTTTATTCTTATGTGCTGGTATTACTGACTCGGATCTATATTATTGGTAACACTGTAACATACTTCCTGGGGTCGTTTTGCTGGTGTACAGGTCTAAGCGCACTTTGTGCGGTGCTTTATCGCGAGACGTTAATGAACTATGCGTCTGACCTTTGTTTTACCTGGGTTTGCATGTAACTGGTTTTACAAGGCCTCCTGCAGGTTTATCCTGCGTGTTTTCACACTGTGTATGGTCAGGAACATGAGATCATGCAAATACAGGTATAGCAATGTCGTGCATATTTCAAGTGCACCTGTATGTGCGAATGAAGTGGGGGTAGTTATTGGGCTAAATCAGGGCAAAGATGATAGACGGTGTGTAGATGGATCTGCAACACAAGGATAAATTTCCTCTGTACATAAGGTAAATATATGTAAGTTGTAAAGACTGTGGTGATTTAGCTCCTGTTACTTGTTAGTTATGTACTTGTTGCATTCACAGCTAATATTGAGTCCCCACTGGGAACTCTAGAGAAGGGGTGGCCAAACCAGTCTTCGAGATCTTCCAACGGTCCACGTTTTCCAAATCATCTAGCTGGTGCACAGGTGTAGTCATTACTAACTGTCACATTTCCCAGGTCACCTAGTCGGTGCACAGCTGTAGTCATTACTAACTGTGACATTCACCAGATCACATAGCTGGCGCACAGCTGTAGTCATTACTGTCACACTTCCCAGGTCACCTAGCTGGTTCACAGCTGTAGTCATTACTAACTGTCACATTTCCCAGATCACCTAGCTGGTGCACAGCTGTAGTCATTACTAGCTGTCACATTTCCCAGGTCACCTTGCTGATGCACATGTGTAGTCATTACTAACTGTCACATTTCCCAGGTCACCTAGCTGGTGCACATGTGTGGTCATTACTAACTGTCACATTTCCCAGATCACCTAGCTGGTGCACAGCTGTAGTCATTACTAACTGTCACATTTCCCAGATCACCTAGCTGGTGCACAGGTGTAGTCATTACTAACTGTCACATTTCCCAGGTCACCTAGCTGGTGCACATGTGTAGTCATTACTAACTGTCACATTCCCCAGATCACCTAGCTGGTGCACATGTGTAGTCATTACTAACTGTCACATTTCCCAGGTCACCTAGCTGGTGCAGAGCTGTAGTCATTACTAACTGTCACATTCCCCAGATCACCTAGCTGGTGCACATGTGTAGTCATTACTAACTGTCACATTTCCCAGGTCACCTAGCTGGTGTACAGGTGTAGTCATTACTAACTGTCACATTCCCCATGTCACCTAGCTGGTGCACATGTGTAGTCATTACTGTCACATTTTCCAACATGCTGCATCATCCCTGCTGTAGATCCACAGGTTGGCTGAGACACATGAACTGTTGGTAGATGTTGAGGACAGGTTTGGCCGCCCCTGGTATAGACATTAGTCTGCGATATAGCGTATGCGATAATTGTACATGCAGTTCTGTATTGCCGGATGATTTCCTCCTTGCCTGACAATAATCAGGCCACAACTGATCGGGTCAGTGTGATGCCGACCAATCAAGTCCTGCGCTTGTCATAGTCATTAAGGACCTAATTCATGTTGGCTCAGTAAGCAGCAAAGATCGCTGCTTACCAAGCGATGAAGCGTCGGGCCCCCTCACTCCTCTATAGCTGCACTCAGCGCACTTCACTCCTCCCGGTCCTAGTCCACGTCGTGGTAAAGTGTAAGAATTTTTTTGTTTTTCCAAAAATTGTGAAAAACTCTTGTCAATTTTTTTCATCTGTCGACCATGATCGTATTGACCTTTTGCTTGTGTCGACCTAATACATATTCATCAGTTCTTTGTAGGGGATCTTTTTGTCATGGCCATTCTGGGAGTGTCAGGGAGAACGCAGGCGTGCCCAGGTATTTTCAGGATGGGCCTGTGACGTCAGCTCCAGGCTCCATCAGCCTGATGCTGCTGAATAGGTTCTGGATTATGCACAGACTGGACACTGGGAAATCATCCGATGGTGAGTGAGTTGCAAATGGATTTGTCGCTGGACTGCGTGATATTCGCAGACCATTCGCAATCACTCACAGGACGTGATGTCACTGTGTCTGGGCGGTGGCTTACTGATCGCAGGGCTCGGCAAAATCACCCATCAGGGATCAGGTGTGAATAACCCCCTATATTCCCCGTCACATTGATACATACACGAGGGTTATATTTGTTGTCAGGAGCCAATTAATTGGCCAGTATGTTCTTGGAGTGCACAATGAAATACACAGCATCCGGAAGAAACCCGTGCAATTGTAGAGAGGACAAACAAACTCTGCACAGATACTACCATGGTCAGGAAGCCATAATGCTAAAACGTGCTGCAAAATATTTCAGTTACACGGCAGGGATTTAGTCTGTGGAGCTTAGATGTCACATTTGGAACCCATGTGTCTGACTAAATAGCATCCTCTGGATGACCATCTACATGTGGCTCGCTAGATGTTGTGGTACTACAGATCTCAGCATCCTAGCTGGCAGAGCATGTTGGGGTACATGTGGTAGGGAATATAGATTGTAATCTCCACTGGGGCAGGGACTGATGTGAATGTTCAACTATCCTCTGTACAACGCTGCAGAATATGTGTGCGCTATATAAGTAACGGGTAATAAATATGTATTTATATTGGTAACAGCGAGAACCACATGGAAAGGGTTTTTAAGTTCCCTTATTGTATGTGCTGTCTGTATAACAAGTGGATGAGCAACAGCCAAAGACTTTTTCCTGCACCAGAAACACCTCTGGTATCCGGTGTATGGCAAAGTACAGGTCATGGGGGAAATTTACTAAAGAAAATTTGTAAACAATAGGTGTATTTGTATCCAGAAAAACACTTATTTTTGACATTTACAATCCCGAAAATACGGCAATTCGTATTTGTATTGATAGCACATCAATACGAATACGAATTGCTGTATTTTCGGGATTGTAAATGTCAAAAATAAGTGTATTTCTGGATACAAATACACCTATTGTTTACAAATTTCCTTTAGTAAATTCCCCCCTACATGTCCTCATACCTACAACCTCCTGTTTATTGTGTATCCTTTCCGAAAAGGAAATTGACTAAGATGGGAGATCTATTTCACATAAAATATTGCTATGGGCAACCAATCAGAATCTACTTTTTATTTATTTAGCACCTTCTACAGCATGCATTCACAACCACGGTCCTCAAGGCACACCAACAGTGCAGGTCTATCCAGGCTTCAGCACAGATGGATCAGAATCACTAAGGTACTAATGAAGTCACCTGTGCTCAAGCCTGGATATAACTGAAACCTGCACTGTTGGTGTGCCCTGAGGACCGTGGTTGGGAATGCCTGTTCTACATGATAATAGATAGTATGTGATGCAATAGACCTCCCATGTTAGGAAATATTCCCCAGAAAATGTTATTTAGTGACCTATTGGGAAAAGCTCTGCAGAAATCCCCAAACTCTGCCATCTGATAATGACGATCTCTCCAGTCATAGTTCTATGTTATAGTCTCTGTATTGGACAAGTGACTTCAGCTACCTAGGTAGCGACATTTAGTAAATACATCACTAGTTATCAATGTGAAACTGCTAACACCTCACGAATACAGCAGAAACAACTCTGTACTGTATATACAGAGGGTTATGCAGTACTCTGCCTTAAGCAATAAGTAGTCTCCCACCTAACATACAAGTATTACATGGGATATTTTGGGCCACTTTTACTGCAGTGTCTGGCACCATGGTGGAAAATGGTTATCATTGCTACATGACATAACTGGGGTCATGGTTTTTATACCAATCAAGACACAATCTGAATGGAGTTTGTATGTTATACCCTGATTTTGCGTTGGTTTCTTCTACGTCTACAGATTTCCTTACACAGTCCAAATTCACCCACATAAGCTGAACAGGAGACTTTTCTGAAGGGCTAGGCTTTCTGCAAAAGTGCTGTGTGATATCATGGCACTATACATAGGAAGGCTAATAGTACTATTTGTGCTTTAGTCTATTATCCTGTGGCTTTTTTAAAATTATCCCGTGTTCGGTGCCTTTTTCTAGAATAATCTCATGTGCCTTTTCTACAATGATCCCGTGTTCTGTGCCTTTTCTAGAATGATCCTGTGTTCTGTGCGTTTGCTAGAATGATCCCGTGTTCCGTGCCTTTGCTGGAATGATTCCATGTTCTGTGCCTTTTCTAGAATGATCCTGTGTTCCCTGCCTTTGATAGAATGATCCCGTGTTCTGTGCCTTTGCTAGAATGATCCCGTGTTCTGTGCCTTTGCTAGAATGATCCCGTGTTCTGTGCCTTTGCTAGAATGATCCCGTGTTCTGTGCCTTTGCTAGAATGATCCCGTGTTCTGTGCCTTTGCTAGAATGATCCCATGTTCTGTGCCTTTGCTAGAATGATCCCGTATTCTGTGCCTTTACTAGAATGATCCCGTGTTCCGTGCCTTTGCTAGAATGATCATGTGTTCTGTGCCTTTGCTAGAATGATCCCGTGTTCTGTGCCTTTGATAGAATGATCCCGTGTTGTGTGCCTTGGCTAGAATGATCCCGTGTTCCGTGCCTTTGCTGTAATGATTTCATGTTCTGTGCCTTTGCTAGAATGATCCTGTGTTCTGTGCCTTTGCAAAAATGATCCCCTGTTCTGTGCCTTTGCTAGAATGATCCTGTTTCTGTGCCTTTGCTTGAATGATCCAGTGTTCCGTGCCTTTGCTAGAATGATCCCGTGTCCTGTGCCTTTTGAATTTTTAGTTCTTATCAGGGACTTGTACATTTGTTATTCTACCAAATGTGAAAAATGGAATTCAGAACGGACAGATTCTTTTACATTATAATAAACATACAATTACCCATAATCCTTTGGCTACAGGACATTATTTCTTTGTACTTGGCAGATTTCTTTTATATTGACCAAAATTCTTACAAACATTTGCAAAAAGATTCTCCTTCTGTATTCTGACCATCCATCGATACCGGTCACAGTTTACCAGCCGACCCCTTCATCAGAAAGTCTCCTGGCAACAAGTGGGTTAAACCCATATCCACCCATCCTTATCCCTGGTAAAAGGGGCCATTTACACAAGGCCTTTGTTGGGTGATCTAAAGACCATCCAAATCCACTGTTCTAAAGATGCTAATTATTGTAATGTAGATTGTTAATCACTCACGCTGCCTAACACCCGGGCTCCCTCTCCGGTGACAGGCACCTGCCATCGCTGCCTCCCTTCCCACTGTACAAATACAGCTGATCTGTCTGCGTTCCCCAGCTCACGTGCAGGACAAATAAATCTCTAGCTGCCTCACTCTGTCCCCACTCCCAGTATGTGCTCTCCCTGCAGCTGCAGGCTGCGCAGCCCATGAGAGGTGAGGGGTGACTGGCCGGCCCCTCTTGTTCATTTTGTGCTAACCCCGCTCTGCTCACCCAAGCTGACATTTCTCCTGAAATTCCCTTTTGTTCCTAGTGCAAACAGACACACTGTTTCCTTGCAAAGGCTAATGAGAAAGCAGCCATCTGAAATATTGTACTGTGCAGTCCCCAGGTTAAAACAAACATAAACACTTGCCTTGAATACTTTGCCCTGAGAGTCTTTTCTTATGAAGATAAGCTGGTTATCTCATTCATTCAGATTTTAATCTGACAGGTCCTTTGCTCGCTGCCAGCTGAATTTAGGATATGCATACCTCAATTTTGTATTCAAATCTCTAGGTTAGCGAAAATTCTAAAAGCAAGCACAAAGCACCCCTCTAATCCAAATTCATCTTTACTTCTAATTGACACATAATTTAAAAAAATAAAAAGTTAAGTACATTTGCAACTTTTAGATTTAAAAGAAGATCTTGAGATAAAAAGTTAAAAAGATTTCCCTTACCGTTTCATTTTTAAATTTAAATGGGAGGGACTGGCAATCAATGCTGCTAAATATTGATGATACCAAATGTTTTGTCTAAACAAAAACTTTTTGTCAAAGAATTCTATATGTTTATTATTATGCACCGTTATATGAACGGAGTGCGGATTCATGATTTGTCTTGATTGATTTCTATCTACTGAAAGCCTAAAACCAGGGCAATATCGCACAGAAAAGTTCTAGAACATAATAGATCATACAGCTGATGGTCCATTTACCTTTTTACAAATGTTAAAAGCATATATGTTATTTATTGTAATTTATGTCTAGTGATTGATAAAAATAAAACCAGTAAAAATGGGGCATAATCTTATTCAAACAAGTATTTCAAGTAACACAGATATACTGAAGTCAGCCACACCTGGATTATTTGAGCAAGTCCTACGGAATTATTAGGGGACATAAAACACTAATTAAAGTTTAATGAGTAATATAGTACAAAAAATAAGCTGAAAAAAATAGTTAGAGAAATGAAAGAACAAACATACCCCGTCTCTATAAGTTTCAGAGGATAGTCACCAGTACACAGGTTAGCCTTCTCTCTCGGAAGTGTTGGTAGTACAAAGCACTCATGCAGGAGTACGCATATCTCCCTTATCCCATGGTGACGGGGAAAAAGTCACCGGAATTGAGACGGAAGGAGCAGGGCTTATGAGGCCTACACACGTAACGATTACGGGGTATTTTCTAAGCGATCTCACTAGATCTTATACCGCTCCGTGTGTAGAGGCATAGTGATGAGCGGCCTTGTCGACGCTATCGCACCAGCGACTAGTTATTTATCGGTCAGGGCCAGTGTTGTTACCGGAGAACACTGGTCCTGACAGATCGCACAGCACACAGCGCTAGCACATTGCTGTGTGCTGAGCGATCTAACATTGTTCAGAACGCTCAGCCGGGGAATCTCCTGCACAAGTCTCTCCATGTGTAGGGCCCTTAAGTAATAGTACTATGAACTTACTATGTTTTTTTGTTTTTTTTCACCAAAGCTATAATTATATTCTTTAGATGTACTCTACCTGTTGTAAGCATTCCATTTTTAACAGAAAGCATAACAAGGAAAAAAACTTGCAGTTCCTCTACCCCTATCGTTGTTGTTCCCCGCTCCAGCATGTACAGAACATCACCTGACCAGCATGAAACCCTCACCGGTCTTCTGATTTTTGTCATTTATTTTTAAAGAATTCCTGCAATAAAAGGGGAGGGGGTGCTCTTGTGCAAATCTGATAATCTGATCAATAGCAGCCACCACGTGCGATGCATTCCTGTTAGTTTTACATTTGTTCATCTGATAGTTAATGCTGTAGTACTTAATAGAATGTTTACGATAGGCTCTATTAGTGTTTAAATATAGGAGAGACCTATTTTTTATAACTTTTTACTGATTGAAAAGTAAAAATATATTAGTTGGCAAAAAAAGAACAAATTCCCTAAAAATCCCATAGCTGTATGGTGATGCTGCACTGATGGGCATACTATAAATACACCCACTGGCCCCAGCTCTGATGCGTCAATCATTATCCGTCTACAAAAAGTTGCACCGTCGATCAGATATCAGCCGCAACATTGGACATAAGAAAAATATGGCAGCTCAAAATGTCTGTTAGTACACACCACTGACAGTGACACTCGCACACCCCCCAGACACGCCTGTCGGCTACAGAGACTCCTCCCCCCACACCAGTTACCACCCTGGAACGATTGTCAGAATTGCATTCCGATCTGCGTCACCCTGTGGTAACTATCCAATGCATGCACATTGTGTTTCTGATGCGTGGGCAGAAGTAAAACATTGGCCGCTTGCTTCCGTCTTCGAATCCGACCCTATATTTCTGAACCAGGCTTGTGGCCCGACAACGGAATGCTTAAGTTTGAACCAATAAAAACAAAATCAATTTTCTTCATCCCGGCCAAGTGAGAAATGGTCTCTAAAGGGAATGGAATTTGCCTGATGAAATAGCTATCCTCTCTAACATTACAGCAGCCTTAAATTATGTCAGCAAAATTTTACAATCAAATTAGATCCTCGTCATCGGATATGCACTTCCTTCCAGTCCGCCCGCTGAAATGTGACTCCTAAATCTCGCTTTAATCTCCGCGCAGTTTATGTTGTAATAAAGAAATAACAGAGATGGTCGTTTTGTTCAGAAATCTTTACTATAGCAGGTTATCATTTTCTGGTGCTTTGATTGCAAGCTCTGCGGGGCACATAACTATGTTTCTAGTGACTGCATTTATTACAGATGAGGATGGCAGTGTTGTCAGGGGCTTCCCATCGCTCCTAGAGAATAATGATATTAGAGGTTTCATTATTATGGCAAAGGGTTGCTTTGTGTAATGTGTACACTATGACGATCTATCTGTTGCTCCATTCTGGATCCTACTTATCTCTTACAATACACAGAGACAATGGGTGACATTTAAGAGGATGCGAAAATGTGATTTTTGTGATTATTATTTTTTACAAAAACGGCCGAAATCGCACTTTCCCCCCGAATTTGCATATTTAATAAAATGCGAAAAACGGCAAAACCTCAGATTTTTTGTGGCGCCGGAACTCGTATCCAGATGTTTTGCCATTGAAAAGTATACAATTTGCATATTTAATTAGATGAGAAATTGTGAAAATGTGACTAAAATTCGCCACATATGTAAACCAGGTTGTTTTTTTTTAACACAAATTCGCATATTTCCTCAAATTCGCACATTTTCATGACTAAAATTTGCACATTATCGCACTTATTCGCACTTTTTTACCCGGAATACGCACCCATTAAATATGCAAATTCGCAGCAAAAAGTGTGATAATGGGCGAATTTGAAAGTGTCTAAAACTCACATTCTATTAAATGTCACCCATAACTTTTAATGGGCCTGATTCAGAGTTGATCGCCGATCAACGAATTCACGAATCGAGCGATAATCGAAAGACTGTGCATGTGCCAGTCCAAATAACGACAGAAAATGCATACGGATCGTAAACGCATTGCGTCCTGAGGTTTACTGACAGGAAGTCGGCATTTGTCAGACATTTTCTTGAAGTGTCAGAAACAATGCAGGAGCGCCCAGGTGTTTTAAGGGAGGGTCTGTGATGTCTCAGTAGCAGAGTGTGGAAGGGTCGGACTTACTCACATTCGCACACACTGGAGAAATCGTTCGATGGTTCGGGAATTGCGTATGGATTTGTGGATAGTGATCTGCGATAGTTTTGCAATTCATTTGCAGATTTGCTTGTGGAGTTTTGTCTTCCTGTCTGGGTGGAGGCTTCCTACTCGCAGTCATCTGCAACTGCACACAGCGATCAGGTCGGAATCATGTTGCTGCACAATCTAGCTTAGGGGTGGGCAGAATACACCCCACAGTTCTGATGTCAGATGCACTTTCCCTTGAACTCCCCCTGCACCTTTCCGGGAGTGATTCATACGATTTTGTACTTTTGTGCCATTTTTACGTAAGATATTTCGCATGATCAAGCCACAATAAATCACACGTGATATATCTTATAGTCTACCATAAGATATATTTGAAGGGCTGGATTAGGGGCGCTGGAAATGCCATTCAATCTTCCTGCTATACATCGCATGTGATATATCACATGACCAAAAAGCATGAAATTTTCCATACGATTCCATGCGATTCCGATAAGTAAAGCTGCAATACGAGCGAACTAGGGGCTCACGGGACCGCACATTGGATCGCATGGAAAACACATACGATTTGCCACTTTACAAACGGTATATCGTCCTGCAAGGTTTAAATCAAATTAAATTATGCAAAATCATTGTAGTGTATTGGGGTTATTAGCCTAATGCTAAACTAACTGGGAATCAGCTACGTGTTGCTTTTTTACCTGTGTGCATGTAGAACATGCGGATATATCTGCCTGCATGCAGAGCTGCAGGGATTCTGCACTGCATCCACCACTATGTTTACACCTGGTTTGATGCTAGTCATCCCCGTAAGTGGCTTCCTATACTATACTATGTGCAAATATGACTCCGTAAGTGTTGTATGTACACTTATATACTGGAATACATAGGGCTGTTTAGGATTCTCTGCACATTCGCAGGGTTCCGGAGGGCTGGAGCATTCGCTGCCAGCCCTCCCTCTCCCCCTACTTTTAATCCCCCCGGCGAATGCTGCCGGGAGACGGCGGAAGGCAGGGAGATGGAAGCCTCCCTGCCTGCGCCGGAATGTGTGGGAGAAAAGGAGGGCTGGTGGGAACATAGGCAGCAGAAGCTCCCCCCCCCCCCCCCAAGAGCTGGCAGGGGTAGGCGGTGGAGGAAGCGCTGCGCTGGTCCCGTTCCATGCATATGTAATGAGCAGGACCAGGCACAGTGAATATCTAATTAGCGGATCCCAGCCCCCCTGTGATGTCATGTGTAAAAAAATTAAATAATTTAATATATTGCAGCACATGAATCCAAATAGCATGCCCCTTCACATAATAAAATTACTGATATTTTGACACCCAACCCCCCCCCCCCCCCAAAACCCTTTATTTTAAAAGAACACATTCCATTTCACCTTCAAAAGATGTCGAATGCAAAATGGTGAATCATGGCGAAAATCACGTTGAAAGCAATTCGCCATCCGAGCATTGAATACACTCACGGCGAATTACAGCGAATCAAAGTGAAAAACAACAGAGAATTGCGGCTACTAAACAGACAGCGAATTGGCCGTCATTCACTGTTCGCCTTCGGTGAATAGTGAGCGTTGAATAGGACGAATCACTTTTTCAGTGAAAAGATTCACCTGGGAGCATGAAAATAGCACCCATTCGCCGTAATAAGCGGCGAATCAGCGGCACTGAATACTGTCCACAGTCCACAGTTCTGCTGACATGTTCCCAGCAACCTCTGTCATATCCCAGATACACTTCTTCGGTGTTGGTGCGATGACTCTAAGGTGGAAATTGTAATGCTCCAAAATCAAACACACACACAAGAATGGGAGATATTAGGTGAAATGTAATAGGGCGAGAGAATCAGAAAGTGAGAGATTTGGTATGAAATCTCCAGGTTTTTTAAAAGCGGTTTGATATTGCAGTGTAAAGGATTGCCACAAATTGGAGATTTCTTACCAAATCTCTCACTTCCTGATTCTCTCGCCCTATTACATTTCACCTAATATCTCCCATTCTTGTGTGTGTTTGGTTTTGGAGCATGCATATTGTGAAGACATGTAATGTACACTGTGACCACGATACGTCCAACTCAGCATACGTCTCTTTATCCCTAGTGGTTGAACATCACGCCTCTCTGATAATACCTAGCAAGGTTGAAACAGGATGTCTATAAGTTGTAGTCATTTCTTTAAATTACAGGGTATATAAACATAGCTGCATCAACAGGTGACACTGAAATAAGTATCCGGGTGGCAGTAAACCGCAGCATTGGTTTATATCGAATATGGTTTAAATAAGAGAAAGAAAAGCACATGCGGGAGGAGGGCCCTGCTCGTGAGAGCTTACATACTAAACATTGGTTGTTTCTAAATCTTATTTCGTATATGAGGTTAAATGGATGAAAAGAAAACTGCTTTGTTGTCCTTTTGCGACCTCTCCATCCTCTAACTATACAAAGCATACATTGAGTCATTACAAATGATTTGAGTTAAAAGGATTGCTTCGAGTCATTTATAACATAACCTTCGATTAGATCAGCAGTGTATAATCCTTAAGCATTTCTTCATTGCGGATCAAAATATTATTATTTTTTAAATACTTATATACACTTATACTTGTTACGCACTGTTGTGCTTAACAATTTGTAACTAAAAAAACTATTTAACAAGACTGGGGAGTAACAGACAGACGGCCTGTGGTCATGAGGGTAAGTGCGACATATTGCATATTGGGTAATGTCCCCCCCCCCCCTACATTATGTTAACTGTGATGTTGACATATTTTCATATAAAACTAATTAGTGGAGAATAATTATAATTGTCATGTTTTTACCATGTTACATGTCTGTAGCTGAGTAATAAGTCATGATGTGTTCTATGGACTAGATGATGTGCTTCCTGTGTAAGTCCTTGGCGGCCTCGCAGGCTCGGCATACATAAGAGGGCATATTTGGTGGCTCTGACGTACATTTTGCCCACCACCACCAACTGCAGCCTGTTTAGAGCAGTGAGTGCTTTGTGGTTAGTCATGCCCCCATCTCATGATCTGTGGACCTACAATCGAGCACTGAACAAGGGCACAACCCAAAGCAGGCCTGAGACAAAGGCTCCTCTGTGAAGATTAGATCAGCAAGGTGAAGCGACCCCTGCTTACATGGATTCAGCCGGATCGCTGCAGCCAGAAGGAATATTTTTGTCGTTTAGCCGCCCAGGAAAGAACATAGACACCCACCGATGTCATCTCAGAGTCCTGCACAGCAGTGGACTCATAGGCTGCAACGACGCAATAACAAGGAACACCGGCTCCTAGGATTGCCCCAAGGCTGCACAGACTGGCTGTGTAGCGACACTGGCGCCATGTTTCTCTACGAACATGGTCACAGCTGAAGGCAGATGCACTAATAGAAAATGTCCATAACACTCCTGCGTTTATGCTGGCACCCCACGTTAACTTCCTGTCAATCAAAATAGTCCGTAAGATAGTTTCCAAAGGATGGTTCTAAACGTTACCACAGAACCACAGAAATTGCCCAAACTGGTGCGTTTCTCACTAAATGTAGTTTCCGTTAGACTAATCTCTTGCAAACTGAATCCTCTACACCCATCTCATATTTGCACCTCCTTCATCAGAACCATCTGTTCTTTATATTTTGTATGATTAGTAACTGACATTCTGGGGCTGCAGAGTGTTGTAACACCTTATAGATAACATGATCCAGAGATGTGCAGTGATGTGCCTCCTATCATGCCAGCCAGCAAAGGTGTCAGGTGAGGGATTTACATAAGTGTGTCTGCTTTAGCTGGTCTCTGCATAGGCTCTTTTACATGATTGTAAATACTATACTGCCAGTGTTGTGCCTGTTGTACCATCCAGAAGGGGCTGTGTATAGGTGCAAGATCCCCACAGTAATATTAATGTCCCTTCCTACATAAAGTAGGCAGCATAGCCTGTGTACCAGGCCTGTAATTATTACCTACTGCAGGGCTGCAGAGAAAAAGAAAAAAAAGACTCTCTCTTTTTTGGGGCACTCTTTTGCTAAGATTACGCGTGGTAATCTATTGAATTCAATAAATTGAGTTTGAATATCGTGGTGATATGAGATGAGGTGCCCACAATCAAACTCTGTTGGCGTATTTCAGAGATTGAGGCCTCTCATGTGAGAGTAGGCGCCTGCATAAAATGGTAATAGTAACCGTAGTTATGCGGAAGCTGCTGGTTATTCACTAGTACACAATGTTATGGGGAAGAAATATAAACGGCCGTATATACTTTTGAATGGTGATTCCTGTCGTATTCTATCGATATTTACAAATACGAATATCCCATCAATACGAATACGAAAATTTGTATTTTTGGCATAGTAAATGGCAAAAATACGAATATGCCCCAAAAAATCATATTTTCCTATGAAAATACGAATTCTTCTACGAATTCATCTTAGTAAATTTCCCCAACTGTGTATATTTCTATAGGGACAATATGATGATCTTAACTATACAGAGTAACTTTAAATATTTCCCATCCATCCCTGCCCCGGTGGAGCTTATGATCTACACTTACTAAACCACACATATTAAAGGTACAAATACTTAAATAATAAATAAAGAGTAACCCCCCCCCCCCCAATAGCACAGCCCTAACACTCTCCCTAGTGCCTAACCCCAGCACTTCCCTTCAGTATCCGTTGGGATACCACTGTCAGCATTTTTACCATGGGGATCCTGAGAGCTCGGATGTTATCTACATCCCATCTTAGGAATGCCAGTATAGCAATAACACATAAATTTGTGGTGTTGAAGCACCCATAGACCTGCTGCCTAGGTTTGGAGCAAATTTACATAGAAATCCAGGCCAATTTTTTGCATATTCAAATTTTTTTAAATATTTAAATAAATATGTTTCTAATCTGTGTTTTCTCAAGAGATATTCCTTCTGTATCGCTTCTGATGTTGATTGTCTATACTGCTAACAATACAACAATATATTTTCCACTTACAATCTGACTATTTCTAATTTACATATTTTTGTTTTTTTTGGAAACTCATGCAAGGGACATTAACCAATTAATTTACAGCATTGGTTAATAATTATATTATTAGATAAATATATTCGGTTATAAGGACATATTTAAGGATGAAAAGCCGGGCGGCTTTTTACCCTCTTGTTTGTGTTTTGGGAATTTGTAGTGCCAGAGAAATCTCCTTATTCTACATATGAAAAGCAGGTATTCCTTTGTTTGGATCTGAACAGGCAAAAGTTTTTCTTTGGGTTTGGTCAAAAAAAAATCTCTTGCACCCTTAGGGTGACAGTAACAAGACAAAACTTGTCCTGTGTGCCAGTTGTGTAACAGGATTGCACTAGTTTACAATCACCAATGTTTGTATATAACTTAATGGAACACTAGGTAGCGTTTGTATGTTTCCCCTCGGGATGCGTTCAGACAACGGCGCTGGTTTAGGATGCCGGCGCCGAACTCCCAACTGTATGTATGCCGGGGCGGATTAGGGTCAGGCTGGGGAAGGGAGGAGGACTACATGGGGTGACATAGGGTTGAGCTGCAAGGAGCACTAAAAAAGGGAGATTAGGATTAGATTTGGGCAGCAGGCTACTGGGGTTAGTGTAGGCTGCAGGGGGTGGTGGTTAGGGTTAGGCTGCTGGGAGGAAGGATTAGGAGGCCAGTTGTAAGGAAGTATACCTACCTGACCCCTGTTGGGGTTTATTCCTTTGTGGTGACGGCATTGGAATTCTGAACATTGGCATTCCCACCAATGGTCATCCATATGTATCCCGTCTCTTCAGTGCTTCTTGATTTGCTCACTTTCCTGTTACTTCAGTGGGTATTGTATATGAGGGAACCTGTTCCTCATTTGCTTCCAGAATAACAAAATAAATTATCTTTAGGATCATGGGCAATTGCTGCAATAGCTGCCAATTATTTTGGAATATGCTACAGTGTTTGGGATCTCTCGGATAGGTTTGAGGTGAATAGATGTTACGAGGTTAAACTTAGTCTATGTGGGGTAGATTGTGGTTAGGTTGGACGGCAACAAGATTCCGACATTCTCTCTAGTGATAATGTTTAGGCTGCATCTGTCTTGTAATTCCATCAGTTTATCTATGATCACGGTGAAGTCTTAGTGGATGACTTCATGCACTGAGATTAGTTCATTATGTCAAGAGACTAATAGCTCTATTTTGTTCTCTATATGATCAATACAATCTCCCAGCTCCGTTATCTCAGTCTCCATTTCTCTGAGTGAAGATCTAAATTCTAAGATTACATTGGATGTTGTAGTTGTCAGTAGTTACTGTATAGAATGAATGATAATGGAGACTCCCAACTCCAACAAACGTAGGGAATACAGCACGTGGGCGCAGGAGTGTTTTGGAGAGATGAACAAGAATTGATACCAGCAGTTTGGTCATCCTGGGTGGTATCCGGATGATGGGTCCACAGTTAATAGTTCCATCCCATATGGTCGACAAATACAAAGGCCAACATGGTCAAATTGTCAACAGAGTTAAAGGTCAACCGGTTCATATGGTCAACATTAAAAAACAAATGTGAATAGTAATCTGTGCTGAGCGCAGTGAGGAACTTTACTGGAAGTGTGGCGAGGGAAGCGAGCCCCCGAGGGTACACGTTTCCACTCTTTTGGATTTTATATGGTTTAACATACGAAGAGCTCCAACAGGTTGAGTATCCCTTATCCAGATATCTGTTATCCAAATTATTCCAAAGACCAGTTTCTGGAATGTACTTTTTTTCCTTTTGATAAAAGCACTAGCGGGGATATATGTAACTGGCACTACTGGGGACATGATATGTTACTGGCACTACTGGGGACATTATATGTTACTGGCACTACAGGGGACATTATATGTTACTGGCACTACTGGGGATGTGATATGTAACTGCAATTATTTGGGGACATAATATGTAACTGGCACTATTGGGGACATGATATGTAACCGGCACTACTGGGGACATGATGTGTAATCGGCACTACTGGGGACATGATATATAACTGGCACTACTGGGGACATGATATGTAACTGGCACTACTGGGCACATTATATGTAACTGGCACTACTGAGGACATGTTATGTAACTGGCACTAAATATGTATTGCTTAGCATTCAAATTCATACTCAACTTGTATTGTAGAGTTACATTTCTTTTTATCTTTCAAAATTATTTTATTTCTTTTTTACCCATTTTCTTAATGATATATATATGCTATTTGAAGACGGATTTGATGCATCGTTGATGTAGCCTACATATGACTACTATATATATATATAGTACTTGTTTAGAAATAGGATTGGGTTATTTTGGAACCCAGCAATAATTCTGCATCTTTATCACTGTGGTGTGTACTGATTTAGCTAACCTGCTTGGTAAAAGCTTGAAGGGTCTATTGATAGCCAGGCGATAGAATCATGTGGGTCCACTTATTGCTATTGCTATGGCAACTGCACATGGAGTGATCTAGTCAGATCTCTTAGAAAATGCCCTAAAATCACCACTTTTATAGCCCCATAACAGTAAGACTAAGGGCAGGGAGGTTAGTGTTAGGCACCAGGCGGAGAGTCCGGATGTAGCAATGTACTCAGTACTAGAACTGCTGCCTGATGCATTGTATGTCATTGTGATGTCATCACTGGATCCGCCATACCATGTCATTCACAACTAGAACATTTTAATTAAGTAGACATTTTATCAGTGTCAACATGATGAGTGTCATCGAGATAAATGTCATCATTACAACCATGTTGACTTGATGAGCATGGACATAATATTCCACACCCAGCTAACTTGCATATAGGATAATAAGTTACTATCCACGTACTACAGGGAGTTCCACGACTAGACCACTGGCTTATATGACGTAATGGATAACGCATGTAATATAATTCATGAGACATGATGGGATGGGGACATTTATCTGTTATAGGACATTTATCTGTATTTGTAATGTAGTTCCTTATTCCGACAAGCAGGAAATTCTTCTGCGTTTAACCTAGCAGCGACACGTCCCATCGGACGGCACATATCAGCTGGGTGCACTGCTAGGCTTAGTGTCTCAGGTCTCTCCATCATTCCAAACAGTAAATACAACCTAGAGGTATAGAGAGTTCATGTGTCTATTTACTTTGTGCTACCTGCTTCCTGACCTAGTTCAGTCTCCTCCAGGGGACAAGGAGAAATAAATAGGGATGGTCATCAGTTCCAGGAATGATGCAGGGGGTGTGTTATGTGCCCTGGAACCACACAGTGAAAAGTTTAAAAGGTTGTAATTTCCTCTTAAATTAGTACCTTGCTGCCGGACTATTTTCCACTCCATGTCACCCAGGTGGTTTCTTAAAAAAAGAGCTGCACACACACACTCACGTTATAGAATATTAATTTGTATCATTCTACAACCTGCTCTGTCTTTCTAAATGCAAATCTAAGAAAGTCTGAAGGTTAATAAGTGTGGCATCACTTGGCCCCTTTCACCTGTCCTGCTTTGATTGATAGGCACCAAGGTTGATTGATTGATTGATCTGCTATTACGTAAAGACAACGATGTCTCATTTTGTTTTTTAAAGGCGCTGTCCACATTTAAGATAACTTTAATTTATTGACTTGCTTACGTCCCCTTGCAACTTTTGGAAAAATCAATAGTTTTTTATTCTCCCTTCTAGCTTCCATCTGCGCCCTTCAGCCTTGCATCTAGTAAACTACATGATGTCACGGTGATGTCACCAGCTCCTGGTGATGCGTTAGGCTGCACTTTTGCGAACATTGCAGACAATAGCGGATACGCTGCATGCAAAGGAAATGTTTCTTCCGTTGTAACTCTTTGGTTTGTACGTACTGCTGCTTTCTTCTCGTTATAGGGGAGTGCACTGGGCTATAAAGGAAGGCTTGTTTAATGCTGGTGATTTGTCTTTCTTGGCATAAGTGATTTAATTAAGTGTTTTGTACTGTGTGAAAGTCTGCGGGACCTTGCAGATGTGCGTAGACAAGCCACAGATGTGTCCGTTTAAACGTTTTCCTCGCTGAACAATATTATCATTGAAATAGAAAAATAAAAATCTATAATGAAGCAATGAACGTGCTGGGGATGCGTGTACCATTCACACCATACATATCACACGCTTGCAGCCGTGTTTGCAGATATTATCGCAGTGTCTTCTTCCGTTTACCTGTTTATGAAGGTGTTCCACATGCAGGGGCGGTTATGGTAATAAGAACCATCCTGATGCAATGGTATACAGTGAGTTCTGTTCTCCTGTAGGCATGTCTAGTGTGAACGCTCAGGATGAAATAACCCCGATAGACCCTTATCAAAGGCATTCCTGGGAATTAATCTCAATGGAGTATTGTGTGTGTTGAGGGCTGTGGGGTGGAAAAGAGCAGGACATGCCACCAGCAGATTCTTATTACAGATAATAGAGAGGCAGTGTCTTCACTGTGGTCCAGGAGACGTCGTGCTTTGACGATTGCCTTCAAAACCTGAAATAACCCCAATGACTGAGGTGGAGCTGTGAGAGTTGGTTCCTACAGCGGCCTCTTTTACAGTTCGGCCGACCTTTGTGACCCTTTCAACTTTAAGTGATCGATCTCAGTCCTAAGATAGAGAGGGAATACAGCACAGATATCACTACCTGCCGTTCTATAATTCAATAAAAGAAGGTCTCTGTACACTCCATAAGTGTGACGTATGCAGATTCAAAATGTATTTCAATAAGAGGTACTTGTGTGTTTGCTGGGCGCCCAATTTACATACGTTCTGTGCGATGCGTTGCGATTTTTCATTGTATAAGCACCCATACCATGAGATGTGATGGTACTTAATTTTAAAAGCACCCATGCACACCCCCACTATCCACGTCGCCCCAAAGCCTGGCGAGCGCACACGGTTATGCATCCTCCTGACCTTTTCATACCCCCACGAGCCACCAAGCCTGAAGCATGGCGAGCGCAGCGTGCCCCGCGAGGGGACGCAGATTACTTTACATGTATTACGCGTCCCCTCACGGTTCACGCTACGCTCGCCATGCTTCGGGCTCGGTGGGTCTTGCCACACTTTATAAAATCAACTCCACACCAACGTGGATAAGTGAGGGTATGAAAAAGTCGGGAGGCTCGCTGCGTTCGCAATGCTTTGGGGTGACGTGGATAGTGAGGGTGTGCATGGGTGCATTTAAAATGAAGTACCATCACATCTCATGGTATGGTTGCTTATACAATGAAAAATCACATTGCATCGCACAGAAAAATTGCATGCGATGCGATTTCACTACCCAGAATAGCCCACTAAGCAAATAGCTTAGTGGGTGCCCTGCTAATACACAAGTACCCAATAAGGAATGGCTAATATATACTGTCTTCCCTGGGTGTGACGACCGTTAGTAGCCTCTACGTGGCGTGGTCATGTTGCTGTGTGTGGGGCTTGCCTAGTGCTGCTGCAGATTCTTAATACACTAGGTCATAGCCCCTGGGAGTCACCATTGTGCTTCGCTTCAGGTATTTTTGGGCTTTGAGAATGGCAGGAAACACACTGTGAGCTGTTCCCCTGAACTCACTAATTGAGCAGGGACAATATCTGGGAAGTAGCGAGTGAAGGACTTCGGCAGTGCTAAGAGAAAGTGATTATATCATGTGTGAGCCAATCCGGCCACAGGGGAGTCTTGTTTATTATGTGCGGTGCTCGGCGGTTTTTTGATTAGCTTTTTTTTTTAAACTTTTTCTGATCTTTCACTACAGAAGTTCAAACCTTATTGGTCAAACCGGTATGGATCATTGGATAGACAGCAACTAGGTCGACATGCATGAAGGGGGACATGGGGTTAGGTCGACAGGGTCATTAGGTTGACATGGAAAAGGTTGACATGGGGTTTTTCACCTTTTTTTGTCCCGAATGCAGTAGCGGCTCTTACTGTTTTGGATGAGGGAGGCTGCTGCAATGTGTCCCCCCTTCCGCTGTCACCGCCGCCGCACTCCACTGCCGCTGGTCCCCTATACGGTATCTTCATACATACTGCGCATGTGCTGGCCCAATCCTCCATGGGCTGCCTTTGCAGCAGCCCCCGGAGGCTTGATTGGGTTCCGGCGCTTGCGCAGTATGGTCCGTGATACTGCGCATGTGCAGAACCCATTTTGGGGGCTGCCGCACATTTGCACAGAGATGTATCCCGGAGGGAGGGAACACCACCTGATGGGATGCTTTAAGTGACTGGCAGGTCGGACTTCCAATAGGAAGTCACTGCCAGTCACAGTGAAGCCAGTGCAGTCTCACAGACTGCATCTGGCTTCACTTTAGGCAGAGACAGTGGCAGATTGTACCTGGGGGGGCTGCAGCCCATAGGTAAAAACTGCCACTGGCCGAATGTCAACATAGTCGACATGGACACTTAAAAAGTGCAACGCATCCCCTCACCCTGCTTCCGGCACGGTGCCTCGCTACGCTTGGCACACTATTTTTTTCTCCCACCATGTCTTAGTGGATGGTAGGGCATGAAATACCTTCTGTCGGCACATGTCGGCTCAAAAGGTGCAAAACCCCATGTCGAAACTTATTTATTTTTTTATTTTCCTAAACGAGAACTTTTCTTTGGTGGGACAGTGGTGGTGATTGGACACATGAGATCTTTTGGAATAAGTTCTAATGTCATATATGCCCTCACATAGCCAGAAAAGGCAACTGCATATAGGGCCTGATTTGAGATCAGCACAGAACTCTGAAAATCACTACTCAGTTTAAAGAGAGCTGTGCATGTGTGGCGCAGGCTCGATCATGCCATGACCACAGTTTAAGTAGTGACAGGGTCAGTGGCAAATAGGGGTGTGAAGGGGCAGAGGTGGAACTGGCCCTGTGCTTGCTGCTGACAGCGTTATAGTTTTGTGAGTTATCAGAGTCTATATGGAGCAGAGCAGAACTGAAGCCACGTGCAGACGGTGCAATGTGCTAGGCAATTTTGCAGGTTAGCCAGAATTGCACCATGTGTACGCTTCGGGCAAAATCAGCCATGGCTTTAATCAAAATTGGTCATGGGCTAAGTCAAAAATCGGCATAGTCAAAATCGCTCATGCCTCGCACCATCGGTAGACCCCTTAATATTGGAAAATGCTGAGGCTGCTACATGGTAGCACTTTGTGTACAGATTCAGCCATATCAAATTAGCCATCACAGTCTCCTCCTTTTTGCCGAACTTGAGTATGGAATTTTCTCTTTATAGAAAACGAGTCCTTAGCAAATGCCAAATTCATCTTGAGCTGTTCCAGCCTGAAGAGAAAGGCTTGGTGTTTCCATGACTTGTCAATCAATCATTGTAGAGTGCTTTATTGTGATAACATGGCGAGTAATAACATTTTGGTTCCCTGCCAGACCTCTGCTGAAAGGCCTAACTGTTATGTGCGGCAGTTCTGAAAAATGGCCTGTTACATGCACTGCAAGTATACCACCACTTACCTTATTGGGCTCATTTACATAGCTGTGGTCACTGTGTTCAGAGATCATTAACCTTTTAAGAAGTTGTCTGATCCTTCGTCTAGGGAAATGGTTGTTTCCAGATGGCTGACATTCTCTCTGTTGCTTTCTGAATATTTGTTACATGTACATTATTGTTCTCTTATATATTTTTCTTATTACTGCACTTAGGGCCGGTGAACATAAAGTACATATCTGTTGTGATTCACAATGCTTTTAGGCACCGGTCAGCCTGTGTAAACTGGAGCTTACGCCATTGACCGTTGGATATGGACACCCATGTCATTGTATGCGGATACCCAGTTTTGTTGACGAAAACCTTGGACCCATCACATCAGCATAATGGGGGAAACATGCTAGCATTTTTTTAAACATTTTTCCCGGCGTGTGGCTGCGGAAATTGAGCACTTCAGCGCCGTCAGCGGGGATAAAGGTAGGAGTGTGGGCGGGCTGGTGGGTGTGACTTCTCTCCTCTGCCGCCAGGCCACGCCCCATCAGTACTGTAGGGCGTATGTACTAAGCCTTGGAGAGAGTTCCAGCCAGTCAGCTCTCAACTGTAATTTTTTAAATGTAGCCTGTACCATTATAGTTAGGAGCTGATTGGCTGGTACTTTATCTCACTTTATTTCTCTCCTATGCTTAGTACATAGAACCCACTGGGGCAGATGTATTAAGCCTGTTGAGGAGAAAAAGTGGAGATAAAACTCCCAACTGTAATTTTTCAAACACAGTTGATTGGCTGGTGCGTTTTCTCCTTTCATTTTATCTCCACTTTTTCTCTTCACCAGGTTTAGTACATCTGCCCCATATATTTTGTATGTGTTCATCACATGCAGACTACCAGATGTAGAGTGATATTTTGGGTACTTGTTTCCTAGCACGGTGCCCAGATTTGCTATGTACACAAATGTAGTCAAATCGCATCACATAACGCATAGTACTAGCATGCGATGCAATGCAATGCGATTTATTGCATTAATGAGTGTTCTTAAATTATTTATGCTACATGAATCACATTTCTTAAGTAAATTCGTTTTTATTTAACACATGTCGTCATTACTTTGTCAGCTGTATGAATGTGCAGGTGTGAATGTGTTCCTAAAACACCAGCACTATCCACGCCACCTCGAAGCGTGGTGAGCGGCCGCGGAACGCATCCTCCGACCTTTTCATACCCCCACTATCCACGTCGGCGTGGAGTTGATTTTATATAGTGTGTCGAGCGGACAAGGATTACTTTACATGTATTCCGTGTCCCCTCGCGGGGCTCGCTAAGCTCACCACGCTTCGGGCTCGGTGGCTCGCTGCACTTACCACACTATATAAAATCAACTCCACGCCAACGTGGGTAGTGGGGGTATGAAAAGGTCGAAGGACGCGTTCCGCCACCCCTCACTGGGCTTCGGGGTGGCGAGGATACAGGGGGGGGGACGCAAAATAATGCCAGAGGTGCTTGCAATTGTAAGCACCCATCACATGTCATAGTAAGCACCCATCACATCTCATGGCATGGGTGCTTGTACAATGAAATATCGGATCGCATCGCATTTGGTGCCATGCCATCCTATGCGATATTTCATTGTATAAGCACTCCTGTGCACTTAATATGGACATCGCATCGCTATCACTATATATGGTACGCGATGCAATGCGATTTTCCTACGCAGCTATTTGCTTAGTGGGCGCCGTGCTAGGAAACAAGTACCATATTTTGTATATTGGTGATTCACTTAACGTTATTATATACCTAGGTCCTAGCTCTTTAGCAGATTGTAAGACCAGTTCACTGTTGTCAGAATATAATGATCTCGCTTGTTATAATAAATAGTGAGAGGTATTACACGGAGCAGATTACCATTGGCTTATAAGAAATGTTACTTTGGAAAACATTCTTTGTTCCTAGAGTTAATGAGTTTTCTGTTCTATAGGAAACATTTCCTTCTCTATTTGACACTGGGTACTTTACATTTTTGTCTACGCTCCACACTGGCACATTAACGTTTGATCCTTTCCATGTAGGTGTCTTGCGCTGACTGGCCTGACACTGATTACTGTAATTGCTTTGGGGTTGCTGGGATGGGAGGGAGCACACTCACATTTAACATACTAACATACTTAGTAGCGGAAACTGTTGCCTAAATTACATTTTAATTCTCTGTTACCGCTTGCAGAACAAGTGAGTTTGTGGGTTCTGTGACAAGTCGTGATGCATTGTACCTGGGGGAATCCTGGCTTTTCCATAATCCGATTAGCACCGTTCAATTGTCATTTGTCAGCCTGGTTCCATTATGGAGGTTACTCTGTAATCAAATTACTTATGAGGGGGGAACAGGTGATTACGTACTGCCGAAAATGTCAACTTAACTCCATCATAGATTTAGGCAGCGGGATAATAGGACAGCAATGTGTTTTAATCTTTCTTTTCATTTTCTGATTAAGAAACATTCTTGGCAGGTTTTTTTTTGTGCTGTATTTTGTAGAATGAAATGTGTCCATGGCGTGTGTGGTGTCTTCTGCGTTTTATATTGAGATCAGTGACGCTCACGTTTTCATTGGGACAATGCATGTGTTAGATTTTAGATTGTAAGCTCTCAGGAGCAGGGCCCTCTCTCCTCATTTGCTTCTCTAAGAATACTGTATATCTTTGTGACTGGTAAAATAGTGTCCACTACCGCAACTGGTTTTTCTTCACCTATATAATATGTACTTGTCCTAACTTGTATTTGTACTGTCAATCACTGTTTTCTCGTATTTTTGCTCATCTATATATTATCAGATGCTGCGGAATACTTGTGGCTATAAATAAAAGATAATATTAATAATAAATAATAATGTGTGGTTAAAGCCCAGTGTCATTGGGCTAATTCAGGCCTGTCTGTACGGCTGTGAATTCACACGCCGGACGATTATCAATAGGCTGTGCATGCATACGGTTCATAATACACATTCTAAACCGTATTATGACTGAATAAAATCCATTTTGACTGAGCGGAATCATTTTTAGCCTGTAAATGTAGACATCAGATGATCACTGAGCATTCGTGCCCATGAGAACGGACAATATGGGATAGAGGTCCTGTTGGCTGGTACCCGGCTGGAGTGGCAAGACTGGCAAATGTGTTGCCAGCTGAGGAGGGGCTGATTGAACAGTACCTGTAACATGAAAGTATCTCTGGGATACTCTGCCCGTCATCATTTTTTACGTGATTTGCCCACGATGAACACACATAATTGAGCCCTAAGCTTATTGGCTGCCATTGGACACAAATAAATGATAGAGGCGCAACCACTTCTTTAGATCCCCCGTAACAGTATTCTGCCCACTGCTCTCAGTCATTGCAGGTGGGAAGAGGGCTGGTGATGCATTGCAGAGATATCACTGGCTGCCTCAGGGTTTACAATGCAGCTGCAAAGAACATTCCTGCCTATGATGGGACAAGATTTACGCCGCTCTCCTCCTTCAGCCGGCTGGCTCCAGCGTGGTCTGTGTCTCTCCCAACCTGTCCCTGGGATGTAATTGTTCCTCTAATGCTGCCTTTATTTGAAGCAGATCCTCCTGGCTCACAGAGGAGAATGTCATTATGTCGTATTTTAGATGTATTTACATTTTCTTTGCCAGGGGGATGACATTCTAATTATTTCTATAGCTGACAGCACAAGAGTCTGTTGGCATCACAGGGCCCCCTCCCCGGTCCTGATTACATGCTCTGTTTTCCTTCAAATCGCCCACAAATGACTCAGTGCAGTCGCTTTATTATAAGGGATGTGCTGATTCTTCTGTCTGTCCGACGGGCGGATGTAGAGGACTTAGGGCTGGGACCACTTGTGACATTGTAGCTTCTAGCCGGCAGATCCGTGCCGGTTTTCTTCTCCTATGAACGGTTCATTGCCGTGTGCGGAATCAGGGAATAAGTTATTTTCTTACATAGTATGTTTAGAGAACGGGAACGATTGTCTCGTTGCAGGTTATCTGCTACATCACATTGGGTGATAATAACAATAATGTACACCCAAGCATAGCGGTTCATCACGAAGATGGCAGTTCTATTGAAGATGGGCAACCAATCATCTTCTAGAATATGCTAAATAATAAGAAATAGATTCTGATTGGATGTCCATAGCAACATCTCATGCTCAATAGAACTTACATGTGAGGAAATGAACCCAATAGAATCCGTATACAATAGACCTGGTGCAGAGCTGAAGGGAGTTTCGGCAACTTTGCTCCGGCACAGAAGAGAGATGCGTTTGTGGGTGGAGCATATAAGGGACTGGAACTTAGACTTGCACTGTTGGGGTGATTCAGGTTGGTTTACAAAAGCAAACTCCTTTAATGGACAAACCCATGTGCACGGCAGGTGGGGCAGATGTAACGTGTCTGTATTCTGCTGGCAAATTCAGTATTATGAATGTGAGTTTCTCTGGCCAAATGAATTGATGCCCAGAGGATGAGCTAATAGAGTACAGTGGGTAGATCATATCATGGGTACTACATGGGGATTGTTTTGGAATGTTTGGATACCTACCTTTCTCCCATGTGCTGAGGCGGCAGGACTATCCCTCCCCAGTACTGCGGGTTTATAATGCCCATTGTTGCTAAGCACCCAGGGCCTCATGCAGAGTTGTCCTCAGTAGTTCTCCAAATCTCTTTGGCAAGTTGCCTACACTAAAAATAAGCATCAAAATAAGCGCATAGGCAAAGTGTCAGTTATGTTATGATGTGGGACAGTCGCCAACAGTCGTATATGTGTCTGATTTACACCAGGCGTGCGTGGCAGGCACCCATTGTAGTATCTTTCATTTAAACTTAAAGAAAACATCTGTAATACATCAGAAATAACTCACCAACTTGTGTACGAAAAAACAGGCAACACAAATGCCAAAATGACAGAACCACCAGTCAATAGAGCATTTGCCAACACCAATCAGAATTGGTTCTATACCCTAATGGTTTCTGGAGCGGGCAGATGCTTTCTATATATTTATACCGACAGAACTACAATTTAGAACAACGGTTTTCAAACTCGGGGGTAATTGTATGCCGGGTCATTATGGGGGAGAAGCGGTGCTAACGCTATAATGTGCACTAATACCACTTCACCCCCATGTATGAAGGACAGTTGTGTTGTGGGATAGGGGCGCTGCGTGTCCCTGTCATTATCAGTGCCGCGGCTTTAATATAGTTGCAGTAATGTATGATCTGACCATCTCGATGCCTGCAGCTATCGATTTTGACAGCTGCATGTGTCGTTATCCCATTGACAGTCATTGTAGTGGCTGATGCGGCTCCAGACTATGCGCGGGATATCTTGCAATAATAGCTAGAATCCTATACTTGCGCACTGGAGCAGGTGGGGGGACAGGTGGACACACAGCGCATCGCCTGACTGAGAAGCTTTTACCCCATTGCTCCAGCAGACAAGATGCTTTGCCCTGATCCATGCTGCTATAGTACATTGACCCCTCAGTCCCCGGGACCCCACACTGCTTACATTTCCCAGGTCTGCCAGCAGGTGCAGTCATTACTAATACACATTTTAAAAGATCCACAGGTGGCGCCAATTATTTCACTTTTAATTCTGTGAGAAGGCCAAGAAAACATGACCTGTTTAATGTTCTGAAGACCGAGGGGGAAATGTAATAGGATGAGAGAATCAGAAAGCGAGAGATTTGGTAAGAAATCTCCAGTTTTTTTTAAATCCGCAATCATTTACACTGCAAAACCAAACTGGATTTGCAGTGTAAATGATTGCCGCTTTAAAAAAATGGAGATTTCAGTCTCTCACTTTCTGATTCTCTCACCCTTATACCCCCCCCCCCCCCCCCCCCCCCGATTTAGAGGAATAAGAAACATTTATTTAATAAAAAACTGACATTATTATGTTAAGATGGTAAGAGTTAGAAATGACAGTAACGTTAGTGGTGAACCACGGAGTATAAAGCTCTTTGCTTATTACTGCATAGACCAGGTTCCAGGACTTATACTGGGATAATACTGGGACATTACCACAATTGATGATACCCCATTTACACCACAGCAGTAACCATGGTTATTGCTGGGTCAACCCAGGTCACTACTTGGCGTAAAAGGGTCCCCAAAATACAACTTCGGTCACTCTGGAATCCAACCCAAGTAACGAGCTTAATCCCAGGAAGGACCCAGGTAACGGGGCATCGTAAATGGGTGACCAAATGGCATGATCTTGTATAAGCCTATGGAGAGCCGGTTCACCAGCCCTTGTACATGTAATCTCCAGGGAAGCCCCGGCAACAACCCTGGACCAGCCTGTGGTGTAAACGGGGTTTTAGTTGCTGTTGTACGGCTTGAATCCTGTGTTCAGTGACTTGTCTGTACCCGGACTGACAGTGTAACAGGGGTATAATCCACAGTCTGGAAGATGTTAATCCTTGAGACACTGTATTGGTAAGTATGGACAGTTTCTGGAATTTTTTTATTCCGTTTTGGAATGGTCACCTGTGCAGGTGTTCAGCGTCCTCTATTCAAATGATGGGATATAAGAGGCTCTGGTGCCTAGATGTGACTTGAGTGGCACCTCAAGCTGCTGGCCTAGCCGTGGTTCTTGTTGGCAGCATCTAGATGTACTAGGTCCTTACACTGTAGAACACGGAAATAGGTCCAAATTTTATGTCTGTGGGTAAACGTTAGGACAATCACGCGTGTATATCAGCTGCATGGTTTAGTCTGCATGAAGCAATATTAATTATTAGCCAGCAAGAAAGCACGCAACTGGGCAAAACCATGTGCACTGCAGGTGGGGCAGATGTAACAACGTGCAGAGAGGATTAGATTTGGGTGGGGTTTTACTTCAAAGTGAGATCTATATTGCGGTGTAAAAATAAAACAGCCAGTATTTTCCCTGCACAGAAACAAAATAAGTCACCCAAATCTAATTCTCTCTGCACATGTTACATCTGCCCCACCTGCAGTGCACATGTTTTTGTCCATTTGAGAAGGAATTTGCCTCTGAGAGTGAACCAGAATAAGGCCCAAAATCACTTGCTTTTTTTGCTTGACTGAATCTGGTTCTAAGGTTTCATATGTTACTGTCTGCACTGCTGAGACCTATGCATCTCCACTTGTTGCTGAGGAGGTGTGGCTTGGTGGCACCTAGGCCAAGTTGAAATGATCGGATATGTATAGAGGCAGTGCAGTTGCATAGATACGGCCAATTATCCGCGTGCAGTCTGAGTGCGACCCTGAATTGGCCAGCTAATACTGCCTTGTTATTTTTCGTGTCCCCCGGCCAAATGATAAGAGATTCTGCTAGCTCAGAGTAGAGCACGGGCAAACTGGTTCCTGCGCCATACAAAATGCATCTCGTACAGCCAGGTTGCATTTTGAGGCATGTTGCAGATAATGGCAATGGGAGCATTCTTGTTCCTCTCCACTAAACATGAAATGCTGCTTTAATTAGCAAAGCCGAAACTCAGGCATTAGGGAGGAAACGCAGAGAAGAAACATAAACATCAAGGACTTGTTAAGTAAATGTAATGTAATTCAGGCCATCTCTTTATTTGATCAGGCTTTAATACTTAGCAGTTCTGTAAGCAAACATTTATAGATCAAATCAAAAGGCTGGCAAAGGAAGCACTCTGGATAAATTAGACGCTAAACTGATCTAAATTGACAGAGATTTAGGGATAACCTTTCCTGGCTAAAAAGCATATCCTATCAGCTGCACACAGATAATTAAATGAATGAGCTTTTTTCTATTGAACAACTGATTCTGCAATTGATAAACTTAATTAATAATTAACTTTTTAATTAAATATCAATTTAAGACAAGTGTGGTAATGTGTCACTTGCATTTAATGTTATGCTACCTTTTTTTTTTCTCTTATTTGAGGGTTTATCTATGTGGTGTTATCAGTATGCGGAGTAACCCTTTGGGCATCAAAGACTGTGGGTATGTCTTCAGCATGAAGGGAACTGTGTGAGTTACAGAAGGCTCAGCGGGAGATGGGAAAGGGGAATCTGACGAGAGAAGTGGTTGAGTGTTTCGGATTGGCATCTCGGGAAAGGATGGAGGGTAGCAGGTGTATGGCGCGTACACACTATATGGTATTATGTAACGATAAGCGACATAGCGATATTATCTTGCATATCAGGTCTCAAAGTGGGTCGCCACCATCTCCGCATGGGGTCGCGATGCCAAGTTGCTGATCATTTCTCTAATCTTCAAAGAAAAGGAAAGGGAAAAGGGGTGAGACCCACGCACAAAGATGCCACAGTATCAAATTAGATTAGGCAGAGATTATATATATTCCAGAATTTTGTGTATCAGACGGGAGAGATTAACAAGTTGGTTTTCTGGAGGTGCTCCACAGAGAGTGGGTTATCATTCAAGCAGGACAGGAGAAAAAAGAATTCTCATTGGTTTGGGGGCACTCTTATAATGAATATTTAACTTTTATTGATTTAAAAAAAAAAAAAATAGGGGTCTAGAATCCCTATTAAGACGCACTATCAACACCACAAAATTGGATAATTAATATCCGTTCAATAGTTAAACAATATCTTTACTTGTAAGTAATGTTAACCACAGTCTCATGATTCCTAGATATCGGATAAAAAAATCCTCCAATGGACACACATAGTTAAATCACAAACAACAAATAATTAGACAAAAAAAATCAAGAAAAGTTCAATATTAATTATAAGACTGTCCCCAAACCAAGGAGAGTTCTTTTTTCTCCTGTCCTGCTTGTGCTTCTCTGGTCTCAGAGTCAGTGAACCAAGGAGTCAGATAAATCGGTGGAATTGTTGGAATATTGTTGGTGTTCTGAGGAGGCCATCATGTTGCCTGTCATGATTACTAATGTGGTGTAGACATTAAGAATGTCTACTATATGAATGCGTCTGAAACAATCTTTCTAAATGACAGATTAGATGCAATATGATTTGAGTATTTCCAAGAAATATCTGTACAACCATTAATCTGTGTGCGTGGGGCTTTGAGCCAGTGGCGTAACTATAGCTCCGCAGCCCCCGCGGTGGCGGGGAGGCGCAGAGAAAGTTTGGGCGCCAGGGGTCTGCGGGGCTATAGTTACCCGCTGCTGTCTCTGCCGGTACCTGCCTGCCGTGCCCGGTGCCGTCACGGTCCCGACTCCCGTCTCTCCCAGTGCTGGCTAGTGGCTCCTGCTGCTATAATGAAAACGGACACTTAGAAAATGGCTGCCCCCATACTGCAAACAGTTTTCTGTCTGCAGTATTGGGGCAGCCATTTTCTAAGAGACTTTTCATTATAGCAGCAGGAGCCACTAGCCAGCGCTGGGAGAGACGGCACGGCAGGCAGGTACCGGCAGAGACAGCAGCGGGGGGGTGGTGAAGGGAGGGGGAGTGGGGGCGCCCAAAAAATTTGCGGCTTGGATTGCTTGCTGATTGACAGGATCTGTCCAGTTTGCACCAGTTTATTCTACTTGAAAGATGCAAATGGTTTCTGAGGTCCATTGGTCCATTGCTTTCAGCTTAGACTTTCCAGCTCTCTACAAAAATTGGGCTCTCAAGAGTAACTTCACCAAACCCAGACAACTATCATTGTAACCCTCAGTTCCGTGGTTGACTCCTAAAATTGACAAAGCCGTCTGAGCGCGGCGAAACGCGTCTTTGTGAGGAGCTATACAAAAGTGCTGACAGCTGAGGACCGGCGGGGTACACTGACGGCATTGGACCGAGAGGAACTATCTGCCAATTGGCTTAATCCCACCCGCGGTAACCTGGTCCACCCAGCTGATACACTTAGCCGGCAAAAGGACATCATCCGGCAGCTGCCACACACGGTGGTCTGTGCGTCTGACAGCGGCGTACCTAAGAGCTGCAATCACCTGCTCCATACCCCTTGGAGTACCGTGCAGTCTGGCTGCAGCTAGATCCACTGGCCGGACAAAGAAAGTGTGGAAACTACGCAAAGGTACTGTGACCCAGCACACACACTAAGCAATCTACAGGTCAGATGGATACAGGAGTTTGCATTGCTAATTAAAAAGACTGACATATCCTACTAAACAAAGTAACTACTGTATTACCAGCATTAAGGAAAGGACTTATGCTATAAACCTTGCTGGAAAGGACTTTTTCTAATTATTACCTACACCACCACTGAGTGTGATCTGTTGGAAATATTTGCCAAATTTCAACGCCCCACTTGTTCAAAAAGGAACTGGTAACTATAGTTACAACCTTATGCACTTGCATTTAAATGGCTTTTTAAAATAATTGTGGTTTTGTGCATTCATGCATTACTGTTTTATTGTTTATTGATCTATATGTTTTTATGTTTTTTTGCGGTATTTGTTAATAAATTGTTTTAAGTGTACAGAAGGCGCCTACTGGTTTTTTTTCTTCTCAGTTACGTGGTGTCTACCCATCTTTGTCACCTCTGTCTGCCTCTCCCCTTTAGAATTTAAGCTCTCCCTAGCAGAGCCTTCTTCCCTCATGTATTTTTTCTTCTCTTAAACCATCTTCGATTGCACCAAAATCTTCTGTTTTCTGCCACCCTGATACTTATACAACATATTTGTTGGTAAGCTGTTCAATTGGAGGTGTGTCACTCAGGTGCCAAAAGGGAGGGGTAATTCTGGCTAGGAAAAAAAAAATTGTATCCCAATTATACACTTAGTGACAAATAACTACATAATAATCAGATAATACAGAGATCTTGATTACATATATCTGCAGATATAGGGCTAAGCCCCCAGGCCATATGTCAAGGCGTCTGTGTTACTAGGGGTCCCTAATACTGGGTATGGGTCTGGAGTGTGGACCCCCATCATGCCGGCACAGGCTGAGTACTCCAGGGCAGCACACAAATGAAAATTAGTAGTGGTTAATAAGAAGCACATAAGTGCTATGTAAGGAAGTGAAGGTGTGATTAAAATAATACAAAATAAATACAATGTGATAGGGAAACCATAAGTGTTAATAAAGTGTTAGGGTGTGCTTACCTGGAGCAGACCAGCCCTACCAACACAGGGGGGACCACACTCCCAAACCCATCCCATAAGCAGTAACATATATGTCTGGGCTTAATAGCCCGGTGTAAGGCCACATGATAATTGCGTATAATATCTGAGAGCCAGCTTACCTGGAGATACCCCTGGTTCTCCAATGGCATGCCAGTGTCCTCTGCTCATGCAGCTATGGTTATGTACCCTGTACTTGTCCTTAATTGTCTATAAGTCACTGTTACCTGTTTTGCTTATTTGTTTATGTACTTTCCAATTAGGCACTGTGGATCCCTTGTGGCGCCATAAAAAATAAAGGATAATGCAAATAATAACCTACAGTTTGCAGACTATGTTTTTTTTGTCTCAAGAAGGACACATATGTATACTCCACAGTAAGGAACAATAACAGAAAAGTGTTGGAGACAAGTGTTTCCCGTGTACATGGACAGTAAGTCATTCTAAACAAGGTTCTTCTTGTATTATAGCATTCCCTTCTTGCAGAGAACTGAGTACATGACGTCTGCTGCATGCTGATAAACCCGCAGAATACAAAGTTACTATTCTAATGGAATACAAATAGCACAGAATTAGGAAGCACATCATATTGCTTCTTTTGCAATTAACCAACATTGTGCGTATATAGATTGTAAGCTCTTTGGGACAATGATTTTGTTGTTTGCTTAGTTTGTTTTCCAGCAGTAATATCACACTAATTAATGATGTATGCTCCTCTAAAGCGTGTGTCCTTACACAAGTATCTAAAGACAAAAACTGTCATACGAGGTTATCGTTCCACTTATCACATTTTTAAGTCTTGTATTTTTTTGTCTTCCCAGACAATTGGATGTTTAAAGCCCACTTTAAGGCCTGCCTGGCATTTTGCTGATAAGGGACAAGTTTCAGGAGCCGTAAATATTTAATGGGCCAGATTTAATCATGCTCATTAGCATACTGTATACTAATGACTTGACCCTTACCATAAAAAAATTCTGCAGAGGTATTGACTCCATGAAGTCATTAGTATAAACGGCAAAGAGTCAATGCGACCGTACACCGCACATTCACGCAGCAGAGCAGTCGACATGGACTGAGGATGCGCTGACTATCCGATAGTTGGGACAATTATATATGTATATATATCGGATGAATCAGACAGGTTTGGACACCAAATGAGCCAAACCACTTTTCAGCAATTTTCAGGCTTCAATGATTATCGTTTAGTATTATACACTGACCGATTGTTGTTCAATTCAGTCATTCAATTGGCTGGTTTGCCTAATTATTGTGTAGTATATAGCCAGCTTTACACTGTGTGTTTCTGGGAAATGGTCCCTATTCCATTGGTGGTTCTTGTTATCTAAGGATAGGCTTTAAAGCTGAATGTAAACAAATTTAAGGCCCTCTTACTCTAGTCCGATTTGGGCGCTCAATTCCGACAGATCGGGCCAAAAAATTGGTTGAAGTCAGCCCAAATCGGATGTGTTTGACATCTGTTCTGACCTGATGCGCTGTCCCGATAGGTTGGATGTTCTGCACATGTGCCGCCATCAGCAGCACATCGCAGGTGCTGAGAATGTATCGCATGCAACTTCCCTTGAACTCCCCCCACAGGTCCCCGGGAGTAGTTTTACATGCGATAAATCACATTCGATTTATCGCATTTAAAAAAGGGCACATCGAGTTGGATGAAGCCCTCTAGAGGAATTCAAAGGAAACCTGGTCCGACCTGTTCCTCCGACGAGTTGGACCAGTGTATCGGGGCCTTAAGTCTTACGGAGCTTATGTAGTAGAACAATAATGGGCCAAGTGCTTACATTTTTTTTACCTTTCAGTAGCATGAAGGCATCACTTTAGGAAACTTCAACAGCGGGATGCAGTCAATAGGTCTATGTTTACAATGTTGACAGTTATGTCGACATTCTCAGAATGTTGGCATATGCAATGTCATTGTGGGAAGTCGGCAATAGGTTTATTGGAGGGTTAGAGTTAGGCTGAAGTGGGAGGCAGTCTTAGGGTTAGGAACAAGAGGGAGGGTTAAGTATAGGGGAGATATACTGGAACATCAGAAGTCCGACCTTAAAGACGACACTGTAGCTATCAGGAGCAGGTAAGTAGCAGCCTGGCCGCAAGGTGACAATATGTTAACATTCTAACATGACATTTCACCAGTTCCTATGTCAATATCAGCATGGCTAATGTTGATGATATGACTGGCAACATATCATACCAGACCCTGAACAGCAATATTAAGCATGTTTTTCTCTCTGTTTTATATCCATTGCTTCCAATTCTTAAGGTGCCCATACACTGCTGCGACGTCTCTCAGCAGTGTTCGGACACACGATTCCCTGCAAGCCGCCGGGACCTTCCATTGTGATGGATCGCATGCGTCCCTGCTTCCTGCCCGCCTAGCTGCCTGGAGGGAGGTTCCAGAATGGGTGGTCGGACGGCCACCCGGTCCGACCACCTGGTCGGGTCCGATGCGCACGGGGCCGCGCATCGGACCTGACTTCATGTCAGTGAGAGTCAATTTGGTCCGATTTAACGAGCTGATTGGTCCCAATCGGCCCAAATCGGACCAAATTGCCTCCGTGTATGGGCACCTTTAATGTTTGGATGATAATATATTGACAAAAATAACTAAGGATCAAAAAGGGTTGTGATTATACCTAAAGCATAAAAGAGGGACAGACTAGATGGGCCAAGAGGTTCTCATCTGGCGTCAAATTCTATGTTTCTATGTATACAGTTATTAAGAATTAGTACTTGGTGCTCATCTTTAATTTATGCGTAAAGAAGAATATAGGTTTGCGATACCTTAACAACGACAAAGTGGGTAGGGAGAGAACTGCGGATAAATCTCTTTAATCCAGTGACATTCTTGTTATAATACAGATTACAATATCCAATTTTGTACCTAAGATCCACAAACACCCTATCGGTATAATATCTCACAGTATCCCAATCACTTTCTGCAACTTTATGTACAACAGAAAAGTTTACGGTACTTGTGAGTTATCCGGGCTGCCGATTTTTTTCATCGCGCCCGAAATCGTGGGCATCGCGTCAGTCGTGTCCGTTATAAGGAGCCGCGACGCGATGCCCACGATTTCCCATAGACAGTAATGTTAAAAGACACGATGGACCCGATTTCCGACACGATTTTCCATAGACAGTAATGTTAAAAGACGCGATGGACCCGATTTCCCATAGACAGCAATGTTAAAATAAAATGACAATGTGAAATTGGCCAATATGGCCATTTCACATTGGATATGTTTTAAAAAAAAATGTTTCATGTCCCCCCACCACCGTTAACGCCACCCCGCTATTGACGACAACCCGAAGCGTGGCGAGCGGCGGCAGCGCGCGTCCTCCGACCTTTTCATGCCCTACTATCCACTAGGGCGTGGAGTGACAATAGAATAGTGTGGCGAGCGCAGCGAGCCACCGAGCCCGAAGCGTGGCGAGCGCAGCGTGCCCCGCGAGGGGACGCGGACACCTTCACAGGTGTCCGCGTCCCCTCGCGGGGCTCGCTGCGCTCGCCACGCTTCGGGCTCGATGGCTCGCTACGCTCGCCACACTATTCTATTCTCACTCCACGCCCTAGTGGATAGTAGGGCATGAAAAGGTCGGAGGACGCGTACCGCCGCCCCTCGCGGGCTCGCTGCGCTCGCCACGCTTCGGGTTGGCGTCAATAGCGGGGTGGCGTTAACGGTGGTGGGGGGCCATGAAACATTTTTTTTTAAAACATATTGGCCAATTTCACATTGTCATTTTATTTTAACATTGCTGTCTATGGGAAATCGGGTCCATCGCGTCTTTTAACATTACTGTCTATGGGAAATCGGGTCCATCGTGTCTTTTAACATTACTGTCTATGGGAAATCGTGGGCATCGCGTCGCGGCCCCTTATAACGGCCACGACCGACGCGATGCCAGCGATTTGGGGCTAAATCGCGGGCAGCCCGGATAACTCACAAGTACCAAGTTTACACCTCAAGGATATCAACCACATACTGAAAGAATTGAAAACTTCACATGGATTCAAAACATATGGTTAGTCACAAGTGATGTCATTTCCCTGTACACATCAATCAATAACAAACAGGGCATTTGAAGCATCCTACTGATTCGAAACAAAGATGACACACTGGACGAAGCACAAGTAATTTTTATCCTAGATGGTGTCACGGATAGTCTTTACCACAACTATCTCTGGTTTGAAGGACAGTTAATGTACAAGAAGGGATAGCCATGGGAACCAAGTTTGCACCAAGTTATGCATAGCGTTTCATAAGGAAGAAGGGCAGATTTGGAAGAACTAATCTTTTTGGTGAAAAGTCGTTTTATGAAAATGTTTGTACCTTATCTGGGAAGGAACAGAGAATTCTCTAAAATAAAGTTATATTGCACATGTAATTCAACCAGAGTCTCTGGCGGACAGAGAACAAAGGGTCCTTCTTTTTTGGTGTAACCAGTGAAAATAAACGGAGAGTAGGTGCTGGGTCAGAGGGGCTAAGTAATAAAGTGGAGGGATGATAGACTTGTATAAAATCTTGAGGTCTCCGTTGAGGTTGGGGGAAAGGTTTTATAGGGCGAAGGGGTTCTAGATCAGTGGGGCAGCACGAGACAAGTCTTGCTTTTAAAGGTGTGATGGGGCGACCAGACTGGAGGTGATATATGGTCAGTGGTTAGGACTGGAGAGAGTGTAGACCTAAATGAAGTTGAGGTGTAGGAGTGCGTGGAGTGATGGAGGTTTATGGTGAGGAGTTTGAAGCAAACAGCAAGCTTTGGTGCAGTGGAAGACTGCTGAAGTAAGAAAGGATAAGCACATGAGGTAAGAGGTCCCTGCTCGTGAGAGGGGGGGCAGACAGACAGGGGTGACACCGGAGGGGTAGACAGGGCGAGGAACAGAAGGTTAGGACAGTTTGCTGGGTTTGGTGAAGAAGTGGGTCTTAAGAGCCCATTTGAGGTTCTGTATAGAAGTGGAGAGTCTGAGGGGGAGAGGTAGAGAATTCCAGAGTAAGGGAGCAGCACGTGAACAATCTTGGAGGTAAGAGTGGGAGGAGGTAATGAGTCTGCAGGAGAGGCGACGGGTGTTAGCCGAGCAAAGGGGACAAGTGGGAGTGTAAAGGGATATAAGGTAAGAGATTTAAATGGGAGAGGAGTGAGTGACGGCTTTTTAAGCGAGTGTGAGAAGTTTGAATTGAATTCTGAAAGGGAAGGGAAGCCAGTGAAGGGCTTTTAGAAGAGGGGAGGTGGAGGTAGTGCGTTTGGTGAGGAAGATGAGCCGGGCTGCAGCATTGAGGATAGATTGGAGTGGAGACAGGCATTTGTCAGGGATACCAGTTAGGAGGAGATTGCAGTAGTCAAGCCTGGATATGATCAGTGAGTGAATAATGGTCTTAGTGGCATCCTAAGTGAGAAAAGGTGTAATTCTGGGAATATTTTTGAGATGAAAAATTGCAGGTTTGTAAGAGGTGCTGAATATGTGGTTTGAAGGAGAGGGAGGAGTCCAGTATTACTCCAAGACAGCGTACTTGGGAGCTAGAGGTGATAGTCTTGCCATCAATAGATAATGAGATTGTGGGACGCGAGGTTGTGCGGGAGGGTGGGAAGATGATCATCTCAGTCTTGGACATGTTTGAGAGAGCGCGGAGACATCCAAGAAGAGATAGCAGAGAGACAGTTGGAGATTTGACTGAGGAGAGCGGGGGAAAGGTCAGGGGATGAGAGGATACAGAGAAGGAACGATAAGAGAGGTAGGAGGACAGCCAGGAGAGAGCAGTATCATGCAGACCAAGGGAGTGAAGGATTCGGAGAAGTAGAGGGTGGTCCACAGTGTCAAATGCAGCAGACAGGTCAAGAAGTAGTGGTCCTTAGATTTGGCAGCATGAAGATCATTGCAGACTAACAAACAAACCTCCACTGGGCGCTGTATTATATCTCTAAATCTTTGTTTGACTTCCTTATCCAAGTGGTAAAGATGTGAAGACCAGGGAGTACATTTGCTAAGATGGGATTTCTATTGAAAATGGGGTGTTGCCCATAGCAACCAATCAGAATCTACTACTTGTTTATTAAGCACCTGCTAGAAGGTAATAGAATCTAATTGGTTCTCCTCTTCAATAGAACTCTCATGTTAGTAAATAACCCCCTAGGATTCCAAGTTATCAAGTGAGTGAGTGTGTGTGTGCGCGCGCACACGCATCTGGTATTCACTATATTTGTGATGGTGATGTTGCCATAAACACAGAATATTATTAGACACCCTGTATGTATATTACTTTCAGGTTACTAGGCTTGGTGACAAACCAGCAACCTCAGAGAATTCTGGCAGCTTACAGCTCAGTGAGAAGACTAATGTGTACAAGACGGCACTATTTTTTTTTTTTTACTTTATTGGCTGACATTATACAGTTTCCTCTGTGTACTGGCCATGGGTATATGAATTCATTGTTTTTACAAATCATTTTGTTTCTACGTATCATCTTCAAATTCCTCTTTAGTTTCTGATAAGAGTAAAAAATGATGTAAAACCGCTGTCATGAAACAAACGTCCGGTGGGCGCTGTATTTGGCAGTCAGACCACCGATATTACCCAGTGATGTCACCACATTACCATCTCATCCACCCAGCGTTTTTGCACCACGTAGCGGTTGTGATTTTCAGCACAAATAACAATGCTTAGCCCCGATCACTGTGTTAATTTGAAGCAGCAGTGAGAGATTTAAAAGGCAGGCTCACCCTTTAATTTACTGGGTAATGTTTATCCCTTGAGCATGTTGTATATATTTTGCTCTTGCTGGTGTTATCTTATAAATGTGACTGCATAATGATATGAATACTTGGTTCCTTTGTGCATCTGCCAGGAAAGCACTTATATTGGAATATTATTGTGTTATTTGGCTTGTACATCACATAGTGCTTTTTTAGCAGCCTGTGTTAGACCGTGTTCGACTGTGTGTTTATCCTGTTTAAGTGACAAGTCTGTTAAGCGTTGCCTGGCAGTCTTATTTACTAGGAGGAAACGGGATCTTACTGGCATATATATTTGGCCACCGGTAGTCCTCACTACAGATGTAAATATTGGTTCACTTTGGCAAAAGTGTAATCGGTCCTTTTTATCTGTAGTTGGATGACTGACCGTATTGCATTGTATGCAGCAGATCCTTTTCTACTTGTGCACTTGTTGCTGTCATTTCAATAGAAAAGCAGAGCCAGGGCGGTATCACATGTGCCTATTTAAATGGCCTATTAGGAAACTTTCCCTAGCAGTGAGCACCAGATTGCTTCAAGGCATTGTAAGCTGCAAACAGTATCTGCTCAGTGCGTAGCACGTTGGAAGGGATTAAAGTGTAGCTTTCTGTTTGTGGCATCATTGCTCGGTCGTGGCTTCAACTGGGACCAAACTTTATGGAGTTTGTATGTTCTCCCTTTGGGGTCCTCCAGTGCAGTCCAGAGATATATTGATAGGTGACTGATGTGGATGATCACATTTTCTCTGTATGTTGGTGCTATATATAAAGTATATATCCCTCAACATGGTACCAGGCATACTTTGGGATGTCAATCAACCACTTTTTTTTTCTGTTTTTCATATGTGACCACGCCTCCAGGGAAACCACGCTTCCTGTGATGTCATACCATGTGACCAATGATGTGATGCTGTCGCACATACACACTGTTAGAATTCGCGAAAATATTATTTTCTGAGTTGGACAGATGGTGATAAAAGGTTTATGAAGTAGATACAGAGAGCTTCTGCGAATACATTGCCTGAGACTGCCTTCCCCTATTTATTATTTATTTATTTATTACCCGTTTCTTATATAGCGCAGCAGATTCTGTTGCGCTTTACAAAGGAGACAGTGATACAACAAACTGGGTATTTAAAGACAGTCAAAGGTATGAGGGCCCTGCTCGCAAGCTTACAATCTATAGGGATGGTACTGATATTCACAAACAATGGTTAGACATATGTGCTATGCAAGAAATAATGATGATATAATCGTCATTTCTATTTGCAACATCTAAAACAATTAAAATTACTTGGTATGAAATGAAGGGTAAAGGTGGCCATACACATGCAGATTTATCTTCAGATCTGGCTGGTTGGAATAAAAACATGGTTATGGATGAGAGCAAATGACCGTTTGCTTGGAAATGCTGGAAAACTGAGAAACTGTCACTCATCCATAACCAGGTTTTTGTTCCAACCAGCCAGACCTGAAGATAAATCTTGCTAGTGTGTGGGCACCTTAAGGATGTATAAAGCTGAGGTGCACTGGTCATATGCCTTACTTATGGTAACTCATTCAGGTGGGTTGTTGTAGGGAAGGCATTTGAGAAACAGCTGCTCCTCACATCTGTGGTGGTGCCGCCAACTACAGGAGGGCTCCCAACAGAACTCCATTCGGGACAAACACAACAACCCCTATGTACACTGCACCCCCACCTTATAGTGCAGCTATATATACACTGCAACCCACCCTCTACCTTATTCTGCACCCATTATATTCTGCCTCTTTATACACATTATGCCCCCCATATGCTTCCAAATAGTGCCCCTTATATACAGGGCACTCCCTTATTCTTATACTGCGTGTGCCATATACTGCATACTCTGCTACCATCCCGGGACTCCACAACAAGTAGCAGGCAGTACCCAGGAGACGGATGCAAGAACCACCAGGCGGTCCCACAGCACTCAGAGCGGAGGCAACAGGGGAGGAAGGTGAATCACTATGTTTTGGAAGCAGTGCCACCCTGTATGGAGTGAGCAATGAGGTGACTGGGTAGAGGAGGCGTCAGAGATGGAGCTGCCGATGAGTAGTAGTCAGATAACCGGCTCAGCTGCTTTGCATATACTGCCCGCCGGCGGAGAGGCAGGGTAGTGTGTTCGCACATCCTGCACAGACCCCTCCCACCAGCTGCTGGTGGCTACTGGGCTCCTCTACCACCAGACTGGCTGGGGCTCTCAAGCAGCAAGAGTTCCAGAAAGCCTGTAACTCCTGTTTGAATAGCGCCCCCCCCCCCCCCTTCCTTCCTTTAAGCTGGATCTGGTGTCGGTCATTTAGACAGGCTTTTAACTAGTTTCATATATTTCTTAATAAGTCGCTATTTGTAGCTGTAGCGTATAGATTGTGTATACTAGTTGTGTTATATCATACATCAGTGTTATATCATATGTTTGTAAGGTCCAGGAACCCATAAACATTCCTGCTTTGCTACGTCATGTAAATGAGCACCCCCCCCCCCTCCCGTTATAGACAAAAGCGTTCTAGATCACAGGAAAAGATGTAGACAAATTTGCCAGTTGCATCAAACAGCAGCCTGACCTCTGCTGTGTGAGCCAGCCTCATATACTGCAGGTGTCCTATGGGAAGAAATGCACCCAATTCATAAATCACGCCAAGCCTTAGCACAGTGTAGTGATAATGACAGGAAGCTATTATGACATCACACATCCCTGGCTGGACCAATGGGGAGTTTAAAATATCTCACAACAGGTCAATAGCGCACTCACCCCTGACCTTGTTCATGAGCTAAGCAAGCATTTAACTGTGCATTAGCCAGTGACAAATAATCCTGGCTGCATTATCCACTTGGAACTCTTGTGAATTCTGCCACTTAAATGTAATTGTTTGGCAACACAGAAACTTGACACTGATTGATACAATTATGGAGAGAAACTAGTTTAACTTGGAGAGAAGTGACTGATATAATTGGAGTTTATTGCCGGATCCCTTGGGAAAATCCCTGCTGAAGATTTATCATAAGCAGATAGCAGTGTTACCCGTCTTTCCCATTTCCCACCGTGGCGATGGCTATAAATTCAATCAAGTCTGCATCAGACACATGACATGGAGAACTCTGCAGGATTTAATGACTCGGTGGTTATGGAAAAGTGTTTTTCATGACCATTTATTTCAACTTATTAGCAATTTGTCATAACAAAAGATAACGTAAATAGTAAACAGGGTAATAAAACTCCTTAAAATCCTCAGTGAAACTAATGCTGTGTACACACGGTACAATTTGACATCTGATTTTGACTATATAGTCAAAATGGAATTGGGATTGCATATACATGGAATGGAGATAGAACATATTTTTAAGCTTTCTATCCGGATTTGATGCCAATGTGCGCTCCTGTTCAGCTGACATCGAACCGCCAAATAGACAGGGCAGCAATGACTATATAGTGTAGATTGCATGTAGATAGTGTGAATTGTATGTAAATAGTACAGAGATAGCACAAGAGGTACTGCTTTCCTAGCACGGCGCCCACGATCTAGATTGTATGTGTGGGGCTGATATCTAAAGCATCTCATGCATCTTATGTGTTTGTGCGGCATTAGATGCATATGATGATGCAATTGACGAGATTTTTACATTGCAAGCATCTCATGCATCTTATGTGTTTGTGCGGCATAAGATACTTGAGATGATGCAATCGACGAGATTTTTACATTGGAATCAATGTAAAAAGGCCCCAAAACCCCAATTTGAATTGCTAACCCCCCTCATGGGTGAAATGCCCCCCCCCCATTGTTAACGCCACCCCACTATTGACGCCAACCCGAAGCTTGGCGAGCCCGCGAGGGGCGGCGGTACGCGTCCTCCGACCTTTTCATACCCCCACTATCCACGTCGGCGTGGATTTGATTTAATATAGTGTGGCGAGTGGTAGAAGGTGATAAATAAATAGTGTCACGCTAGCAGTGGCACCACCAGCTGGAGTGTAACAGAGGCTAGGTGCCTTGATGTAAGGTTTTTGCATAAACGACAGAAGGGAGTGATGCAATTGGATAAAAGAAAACCAGTTTTAATAAAGATACTGTAATACAGGAGATGAATAGTGGCACAAAGGTAATACTGAAGATATGCGATAACCAAAGTCAATGATATATAAAAGTTATTGTAAAGTTCGTAGTGGGTGGAGCACGAGGTTGATATCTGAAGATGGCTTGAAGTGTAGATTGGATAATAAACGTAAACTTGAATAATCAAACTGAAGAATATACTTGGAAAGATGATTGGATTGATGATTGAAGAATTGAATGAAAGATTGGATGATTGGATGATTGGACGGTTGGATGATTGGAAGTTGGAATCCGGAAGGAATAATAGCAGGCCTGAATGGCTGTGACCAGGAGGGTTGCAGGTGAAGTGACCGTCAGGTGAGGAAAAGGGTGATCCCCTTTTGGGGGCTAACCTTATCCGGACCGTAGAGGCGGCAGCAGGGTCCTGCAGGTGGATGGTCGAGTACAGCAGGCAAGCAGAAGGATTCCTCTTGGAGATACCTGGCAGGCAGCAGCGCTGTCAGCAGGAGGGAGTCAGATGTCTAGGGAAGGACATCAATGTACTGACTGACACCTAGACCTAGTCAGTCAGTATTTATCAGGAGGCCTGCACTGCAATTGGTTGGAGCTGATTGGCAGTGCAGTCCCATTGGAGAAACCAGATGGCCACCGCCTAGGGGAGGCGACAGTTCCCAGCCTGCAGGAAGCATGTGCAGCACACTCCAGGCTGTGTGTGTCCAGCAAGTCCCAAACAGAGGCACAGAGCATCATGGAGCCTCAGGCCCCACACCGAGCAGTACTCACATGTCACCAGCGCGCACGTCATCGCTGTCACCAGCAGGTGACAGCGTGACAGTACACAGCCCAGCAACCTGGGGACTGCCAGCGGAGGTAAGCACCAGAGCATGTACTGCCCTACTAGGGACCCAGGGGTAACCATAGTATGGGAGGCATGGGTAGCAGCCATGGTGGTCGTGACAAATAGGAAGTAGAATCTGATATTGATTAGCTATTTCAGTTGATTTCAGGCAGTGTAGCAGTCAGGTGTATAGGAGAAGAACGTAACACATTTCGCCTTGTGTACGCTTCTTCAGAAGATTTCAGGCAGTGTAGCAGTCAGGTGAATAGGAGAAGAACGTAACGCATTTCTCCTTGTGTATGCTTCTTCAGAAGATTTCAGGCAGTGTAGCAGTCAGGTGAATAGGAGAAGAACGTAACGCATTTCGCCTTGTGTATGCTTCTTCAGAAGATTTCAGGCAGTGTAGCAGTCAGGTGAATAGGAGAAGAACGTAACGCATTTCGCCTTGTGTATGCTTCTTCAGAAGGAAAGTGTGAGTAAGCTTCCAATACACAGTTGGGAAAATTTACTAAGATGGGAATAAGACTTCACTTCTTATTTATTTAGCACCCTCTAGAAGATAGTAGACAGGATCTGATTGGTTGCCCATAGCAACATCACAAGTAGAATACACATCTTAGTAAATGTTTTTGTGTGTTAGTAGCAGCTGCAGCATAACGCTAGGTTATTTGCTAATGACAACCACCTATATGGAGAACGCCGATGCATACACACATTAAAGGCAAACGTTTTGTGATGTGCGCCAATATCGATGACACGAAGTACAGTATTTGGTTCTTAGCGTTTTATAAACTATGGGCCAAATGTAATAAGGTGTGAGAATTTTTAAAGCTGCAATCTACATGGGAAAATTAACCTGGCAATGGGAAAACTCTCCCAAAATCTCTCTCTGATTCTATCTGATTCTATCCCCTGTTACATATGAGAGTATATGCACACAGTCTATTTCTACATTCGATTCAGATGCCGCGCATCGGGAACAAATCAGGATCGGGTGCTTCATATCGTGGTGCGATTTGCACTCGGGAACAAATCAGGATCGGGTGCTTCATATCGTGGTGCGATTTGCACTCGGGAACAAATCAGGATCAGGTGCTTCATAGCGCGGTGCGATTTGCACTATGTGCTATCCGATTTTACTGTATAGTCAAACTAGTGCAAATCACACGGGGGACCGATTTTTAGTGGCAGCACATGCTCAGTTATGCGCATGTAGACGCTTGGCACGAGCGGGCACGGCGAACTGTATCTTCAACGTCCCGCTTGCACCTAGCAGCGTGGGGTGCCGGCGGGGGGCACAGCTCATGGGAACGCCTAGCGTTTCATGGGAGTTCCCATGAAAATGCTGGACGTTCCCATGGTAATGGCCTGTTGATGCGGAGAACTGGCAGCTGACGTCAATGGATGTCAGCTTCCCGCCTGTTTCCCGCACAGGGTGCTCGGAGATCTGAGACACCACAGCTCTGTCTCAGATCTGCGAGTGATGGAGAAACCATTGGATGTGGCCCCACACACACACAATGCCATGACCACACCCCTCTAAACCAGAGAAGCTCTGTCCACAATTGTGGTCCCGCCCCTTACCGTGCTTCATCTCCTCCAGTACAAAGACGTATCGCTCCAGCTAGAAAGGACATGAAGGAAATGTAAACTTGGAGGTGTCCAGGCATCACTTTCCACATTATGCAAGCCAGATCTATAAGTCATTCTTCATGTCTTAATGTGACAGAGCTGCATTCTTTCTGCAAAGTACATGATTTAGTATTTAATAAATACATGTTTGAAGATTTCAACAAATCAAGCGCAACTTGGGAAGAATTTCAGGAGGACGTGCAGCCTTTGTAGCTGTAAATTCCCTGCTTTACCTTATGAGAGAGGTAGAATAGGCGGCTAGTGCACATTATACTCAGAGGAAGACCTCCCAGATTGTGTCAGGTGTCCTGCTCAGTGCGGTCATGCTCACTCCACCCGGAGGCACCATTCATCATGTATACAGACCTAACCAAACAGGAGGGAGGTCTTCCCCCATCCACCTTATTACAGAGTATCCGTTCTGGATAGTACAAACCACCTGGATAGCGCCTTGGATTTGAACTTGGAACTTCACTAAACATTTACATCATGTACATGTCACTTTCTGCCCAGATCCTGTGCTTTTGTCATTGAATAGTTCTAGACGCATATGTACATTATTTATTTATTAACAGTTTCTTATATGGCGTACCATTTCCCATTCAATTTGCAGACAGTGATACAACAAACTGGGCATTTACAGACAGTCAAAAAGGTCCCTGCTCGCAAGCTTACAATCTACACATTAGTGGTCTTTTCACACCAGAGAACCGCTGTTACTGGACCAAACATGAACATGTTTCCACAAGGCCCATTTGTTCCCGTTCTTTGCAGACTACAATGCTCTTTATTTACTTTAGTATTCTGGATGTTGTGGTGATAATAGTGTGAACTGGCAAGAAAGGAATCCACACATGTTGTGTTGTTTTAGTTGTGTTTCCATGTTGTGTTGTTGTGATTGATGGTGTGAATGCAGCACAGTTAAAGGTAGGATCTAGCAGAGGTAGAGGGCGTATTTCATCCCATGCTAAGCAAACAGGTCTAAATTTGGGATTGTAACAGAATGGAAGGGGCGCGATTAGTCGCCAACTTGTCTAGGGCTGCTGTTATTGGTATTCTTTGCTAACAATACTATGTTCCCAGCTCTGGAAGCATCAAGCATACCAACCCATTTCAGCTTCCTGTACTTGTACAGCAGAACTTAGGTATAGGTTTGTTATATTATTAGCGTGCCATGTACTACTCTGCATGGCTCTCACTTCTAGAATGAGATGTAATTCACGGACCCCAATTCTACTGCTTGGGTTAATCTCAGTAGATCGCTTAGAAAATGCCCCTACATCGCTCCGTGTGTAGGGGCCGTAGCGATGTGCAGCCCTGCACATCGCTATCGCCCGGCAATAAATATACAGCATGCTGGAAAGGATAATCGGTCATGGAGGTATGTTCTTGCATTTGAACCCATGATATGTAAAAGAACGAGTTGGATGTATGAACTTTGTAACGAGCTGTGTTAGTTTGTGAGAACCTGTGAGTGCTGGTGGTGATGTGTAGTATAGAGGTTAAGGCCCCCATACACTATGCGATTTTGGGACGATTTCATCCGATTTCGGCACTTTGTGCCGATAATCGGATGAAATCGGCCCAAAATCGTAGGTATGTGACATTTGATCCGATCCGATGCGCGGTCCCGTGCGCATCGGACCGGATCAGGGAGGTCGGACGGTCTGTACATACGATCACGTCCGACCTCCCTGTATGCATATGCCTGCCACCTGACAGGCATATGCATACAGACACCGGGGGAGTAGTGGGGGCGGCCAGCGGTGGTGGGGGTGGCCAGCGGCGGTAGTGGGGGCGGGCAGCGGCGGCGTTTGCGGTGAGCGCAGTGTACTTATACATAGCAGCAGCGGCGGGGACGGGACGCGCAGTGGCGGCTATTATATTTTTAAAATACTTGTCAAATGACCGGCCGCTCTCTGATTGGCTGAGAGCTCTCCAGCCAATCAGAGAGCGGCCGGTCATTTGACAAATATTTTAAAAATATAATAGCCGCCACTGCGCGTCCCGTCCCCGCCGCTGCTGCTATGTGTAAGTACACTGCGCTCACCGCAAACGCCGCCCGTCGCCGCTGCCCGCCCCCACTACCGCCGCTGGCCGCCCCCACCACCGCTGCCGTCCCCACTACTGCCGCTGCCCGCCCCCACTACTGCTCACCGCCCTGCAGCTCCCCGGGTTTTTTTTTACATGGGATAAATCGCATGCGATTTATCCCATGTAAAAATGGCACATCAAGTGCCAAATTGTATGTGAGCCTCCCGGGGAGCTGCCGGGCGGCTCGCAGGTAAATTGGGTCCGACTTGTCCCTAGGACTAGGTTCATCTCCTTGTAACAGAGCAGAGAACAAGTAAAAGTAATGATCCATGCGCCAAGTTTTATAAATGCACATTTAATAAGGTCTTTTTGACGGGATGCAGTTTAAATCCCGGCGGTCGGGATCCCGGCGTTCAAAATCCAGACGCCGGAATCCCGAACGCCGAAATCCCGACACTTTCTCCCCCCGTGAGTGTCCACGACAATAAATTAGTGTGCCGAGCGCAGTGAGCCCGCAAGGGGGGGCGATCCATGCCCCCCCCCCCCTGTCGGGATTTCGGGATTCCGGCGTCGGGATTTTGAACGCCGGGATCCCGACCGCCGGCTTTTCATGCCGAATCCCTTTTTGACATCACTATTTTCCTGCATTAATGTAGTAAGAGTCTCTGGTCACTAGTACGTGCTTTTGGAGATCATGCTGTTACTTTTGTTATCAAACTCTTAAGGCACCCATCCACTAGGGCGAGGTATCGGTTGCTGGCTTGCAGGATTGTATACAACACATTGATTGCGGTCCTTTTGCATACAATGTATCGTATGCGATTCCAGGAAGGGATGTGATAAATATTTATGGCAGCCCGTAGGATCTGCAATGCGAGCAGTACGGTATCTTGCATCGCAATTGCTGGAAAATTACATGTGATGTGTCCCTTTTCATGCGATCTGTTGCAGCAATGCGTTGGAATCGAATAAAAAGTATCCATATTGCATTAGTGGATGGCTGCCTTTAGTCTGTGTCTTCCCAATTATCTCCATTCCCCTCCTCACATAATGTCACAGTGTCCATGTCAAATGCAGCCGTGTTCTCACCAATATATCCCTCATCTCCTGATATACTCTGTGCTGCTGGGGACCCTGCTCCTCCCACTATATAACTCTGTCTGTGGCTTCCTGCTGCCTCCATTCCCCTCCTCACATCATGTCACTGCCCCTGTCACATGCAGCCCTGTCCTCACTGACACATCCCTCATCTCCTGATATACTCTGTGCTGCTGGGGACCCTGCTCCTCCCACTATATAACTCTGTCTGTGGCTTTCTGCTGCCCCCATTCCCCTCCTCACATCATGTCACTGCCCCTGTCACATGTAGCCCTGTCCTCACTGACACATCCCTCATCTCCTGATATACTCTGTGCTGCTGGGGACCCTGCTCCTCCCACTATATAACTCTCAGCCTGTGACTTCCTGCTGCCCCCATTCCCCTCCTCACATCATGTCCCTGCCCCTGTCACATGTAGCCCTGTCCTCACTGACACATCACTCATCTCCTGATATACTCTGTGCTGCTGGGGACCCTGCTCCTCCCACTATATAACTCTCAGTCTGTGGCTTCCTGCTGCCTCCATTCCCCTCCTCACGTCATGTCACTGCCCCTGTCACATGTAGCCCTGTCCTCACTGACACATCCCTCATCTCCTGATATACTCTGTGCTGCTGGGGACCATGCTCCTCCCACTATATAACTCTCAGCCTGTGGCTTCCTGCTGCCCCCATTCCCCTCCTCACATAATGTCACTGCCCCTGTCACATGTAGCCCTGTCCTCACTGACACATCACTCATCTCCTGATATACTCTGTGCTGCTGGGGACCCTGCTCCTCCCACTATATAACTCTCAGTCTGTGGCTTCCTGCTGCCTCCATTCCCCTCCTCACGTCATGTCACTGCCCCTGTCACATGTAGCCCTGTCCTCACTGACACATCCCTCATCTCCTGATATACTCTGTGCTGCTGGGGACCCTGCTCCTCCCACTATATAACTCTCAGTCTGTGGCTTCCTGCTGCCCCCATTCCCCTCCTCACATCATGTCACTACTCCTGTCACATGCAGCCCTGTCCTCACTGACACATCACTCATCTCCTGATATACTCTGTGCTACTGGGGACCCTGCTCCTCCCACTATATAACTCTCAGTCTGTGGCTTCCTGCTGCCTCCATTCCCCTCATCACATCATGTCACTGCCCCTGTCACATGCAGCCCTGTCCTCACTGACACATCACTCATCTCCTGATATACTCTGTGCTGCTGGGGACCCTGCTCCTCCCACTATATAACTCTCAGTCTGTGGCTTCCTGCTGCCTCCATTCCCCTCCTCACATCATGTCACTCCCCTGTCACATGCAGCCCTGTGCTCACTGACACATCACTCATCTCCTGATATACTCTGTGCTGCTGGGGACCCTGCTCCTCCCACTATATCACTCTCAGCCTGTGGCTTCCTGCTGCCTCCATTCCCCTCCTCACATACTGTAACTGGCACTGGTGGATTAAGCATGGGGCGACAGGACCAGCTGGCCTGCGTTGCCCAGGTACCAGCCTCCCCTCGGGGGGAGTGTCTGGTGGGGCCCCCACAATTTTGTTGTCCAGGGCGCCCCACAGACCTTTATCCGCCCCTGCATCACTCCTCTCCTGATATAAAGTGGCCCATACACCAGCAATACCTCCATCCCCTGACAGTCACGCCAGGGGATTGGGGATATTAAACATTAAAAATCATCCCGATCCCAACGGGAATCCCAGGATCTTGATTTTTCTTTTACAGCCTTAATTTCCCCGATCTGCGGATGGATCACTAATCATTGATGGCCGCCGATTGGCGCATCTAGATGTTGTATCGTGGCTTCCAGCAGGTCGGAGGGTTACTCCTGCTGGTGTATGGCCCCATTACACATAGATCGGATCTAGAACGTATTAGCAGAAGATACGGCAAGGTGATCTGACCATAAGAGAGAGAATTTACTTTTGCAAGTGAACCTGAATCAGGCCCTTAGTCTCCATTGCCTGTGCTTTTGGTACAGCACATGCGCCACAGCCACAGTGGCATTTGTCGTGATGGTGCTGCGGCTGCCACATCCTTATTAATAGAATGCAGGGGTTTGTGGGGCAGTGGCGGGAAGCTTTGGCGAAAACAGAAGTTTGTCCACTCTGTTCTCTGGGGGTACTGAAGCCAATGGCTGCATCCTCCGATGCAGTTATACTGGTCCTGGCATTGTAGATTTGGGGTGTGGATCATGGGGTTGATGGTATATCATACCTGAATGGGGAGCGGGACGAGGCAAAGTTTCGGGGGCAGGGCGAGGCTGTCGTCACCTAGCCCCGCCCCCGTCCCCACGATAAGCAGCCGCATTCATTTGCGGGTCTGTGGATGGGGGGAGGGGCTAAAATTATGTGGAACTCGTCATTTTAGCCCCGCCCTCCTCAAAAATTGGCATTTTATTCCGTGGGGAAGGGGAGGAGCAGAGGCTGTGGTCAAAATGCAGGAGACTTACCCACCTTCCCGGGGGGCCGGGAGGGGGACCCAAATTGCGGGACCCTCCCAGCCATTCCGGGAGGGTACGCAAATATGTGGTATATTGGTGTCTAGTACAACCCCAAAAGGTGAAGATGCACATGGACGAAATGGGAAAAAGATTGACACAGAAATGGTCGGCTCAAGAAAAGGTTGACCTGAGTGTGTACCATGTCCTCTCACATGGCGCGATTCACCATGCTTACCATTCCCAATTGTAGTCCATGTGGTTGATTAAGTATAAAGAAAGTCCAAAAATAAAAAACAATCGGAAAGAACTCGACTTTTTGCTTGTGTTGAGCTTTTGCGTGTGTCAACCATATGATGTCGACCTAGACAGGATTATCTGGATTTCATCGTTTTTGGCGGTCATCCTGTAGAACCTGAGAATTAGTCATATCTGATGATGTTTGGGCGGAGGATCCAGAGCTGCGCGGTCAGACATCGGCAGAGCATGTGACGAGCCAGTAACGTGTGAAGACGCCACTTGGGGCATTGGCATAAGCACTCATATCTGCTGCGACAGAAGACCAGCACCGGCCCATACGCCACTCATCTCTGAACCAGGCCAGATGAAGCTGATATACATGTCTGTCTGGAAGAAGGGAAAGCAATGCAACATTTGGTTATATAAAATATGTCATTACGTAAAAGTGACATTTTTGGGAAATTCCTGAAAGCTGCTTAATTTCACCCACAGGTGTTTTATATCATCCTTGTAGTACGTGATTGGATACAACATATATATACAATGTAGATTCGGGGGGACACCTCACACCTGTCGATGGATAATCATTTATACATACTAAAGACATTAATGTGGCTTATGCAGATCGTGCTCTTGTACTTGGCTCAGAGGGAATCATGGCTTCTGACACTCTTCTTTCATGACGGATTCCGCTTCCAGTGTTCTTTTCCTCCCTACAAAGCTTGTGATATCTGCACGGCTCGCTCGCTCCCAAGTCACATCTCTTCCCAAAAGTCCTCTTCTCTTCTACTTCCTTTGCCCCTTAGAGCATTTCTTTTTCCTCTATTATCAAAGCTCCTCCTTCTCTTTATGCGGCTCTTATCTCTGATTTTGGCTAAGAAGCACATTTATTTGGGAGTAATATTCCCATGGCAACCGAGCAGATGGTTACTTCTGATTAGCTATTTTTCCCCCTCCCTGCCAAATCACAATCCGTCTTTGAAATTAAATCAGACTGTGATAACATCAGTTGTTCTGGAGAGGGACGAAGTAAATAGGCTTGGATTATTACACTACAAGTCAGGATGTAATGCAAATTCACCCTCCTTTCTCTCCCTTATATATATTTATATATAAAATATTTACATGTTATATATATATATATATATATATATATATATATATATATAATCAAAGTAATGAGAAACAGCGCTCTCTAGTGTAATAGGTATATAAAATTCACCATGGGTAGTGATAATATCCGTACCGTGTGAATAACATAAATGTGCTCATCAAAATAATCAGTGATCTCGTCTCAGGACTCCGTGGTTACCAGGATGTTCCCTGATGGTGGCAAAATTGGCCTTCAAAGCGGTCTCCAATCGTGTCCAGAGATGTCACTCTGCCGCAGCGTATACTTAAAAGAGAAACTCCAATTAAAATGAAATGAGTTTATTAAAGTGCATAAGGTATAAAATAATATGGTGTTATAGCTTACATATATAGGAGATAATATACAGTATATGCAGCATCAGCCTCGAGGCTGGAGAAGATGAAGAGACAGCAGGTACATGGGACATTATCTTATATAGCTGTGTTAGATTCCTATGCTCCCATCACTTCATAGTGACATATGTGATATGATTGCCTTTTTACATACAGATGGGGCCCCTCTCATTCAGCTCCAGCGCTCACAAGCATCTCACACGCATGCGCGTCCCAGTCGCTGGGCGGCAGGACCATGCCCGTCTCCCTTAGGCGGAGACAGGCAGGGCCCAGCCGCCAAGTGACTGGTACGCACATGTGTGTGAGATTCTTGCGAGCGCTGGAGTTGAATGAGAGGTGCTCCATCTGGGGGTTGTGCAGGGAGCGATGGGGACCAGCGACGGCGGACAGCAGCGGGGAGCTCCGTCAGAACAAAAGCATCTCGTGCGCGTGCCCCCTTCCAACGTATGGCGGTGCCTGGCGGCTGGCTAACGATCCCAAGCCCTCGCAAAACTGACCGGCGCTCCATCTGTAATCGTCATTACTTCTTTTATTTCTAGGGTTCAGTCTGACCCATACTGTGTTAGATGAGCAAGCGTGTTCTGCTTTCCTACTCCCCCCAGTTCCTGGTCTTAGCAACATTTGTGGGGGTACAGAGTTTACAGTAGATCTTTTTTCTGTCTTCTAGGGGGGGGGGGGGGTCATAGGGTTGACAGCTATGTGACCAATATTATCAAGGTCAACAGACAAAATGTTGACACAAGGAAGTTGATGAAACTACAGTCAACATGATTGTTTGAGCTTTTTGGTGTCAATTTGTAGATTTCAGCACATAGGGTCTGATTCAGGCCGGGGATCAAATATAGGGTGCGAGAATAAGAAAGTGAGAGATTTCCGCTTTAAAAAAAAAGTCGATCCATATGCATTTTCTGTTGTGATTCATCGTTGAGTATGTGCGATGCGTATGTTACGGATACGCAGTATTTCGAAAATCGCTGGATTTGTGAATTCTCTAATTAGCAATCATCTCTGAATCAGGCCCAGTGGCGGGCTGGGCAGGGTGCCATGTACCCCCCGGGCCAGTACATTTATGCAGCGCTATGGCCACGTGTTGACATGCCTGCCAGCCAAAAAGATTCTGCTGCATATCTGCTTCCCTGGCTGTCATTGTCAAGCAACATCTCAGTCACGGCTCAGACTGTCCGCTTAGCAGGGCTCCAGAAGGGGGCGGAGTTTAGCTAGACTAACTGGCGCAGTGTGTCAAAGGAGCTTTAGCTGGCGCAATAGTGTTCACTCTAGGATTTTTTTAGGGCAGGGTGCTGACCACCAGGCAGGGCACTTTTTTCAATCGGGAGGGCACATTTTATTTAAAAAATTTACATTAAAAAAAAAAAAAGTATATGAAAAATTGCACACTGCACTAGGATTACGCCCACTCAACATCGTCACACTCTGCTATGCCCATTACATATTCTGTCGTAATGACGTTTACACATTAGGGCACACACTGTAATGCCTCTTACACATTACACCACACACCATAATGCCCATTACACATGATGGCATACACCGTAATACCAATTACAGGTAATGGCACACACCAAAGCTCTAAACGGCATGTCATCATGGTGGGGGGCATCGTAAGGGCACAAAGTGCCACACACAAAAAGGGCAGGGTGCATTGTGAGGTTTTAAAAAGGGTCAGGGTGCAGCACCCTGCAAAAGAAGGCTAGAGGGAACACTACACAATATATAAGTGGCACTACTGTGGGGTGTAATGTGAATTGGCACTATTATGTGACCACGCCCCTTCTCCACAAAGCCACCCCCTAAAAATTTTTGCAGCACACCTTTAGTGCCCACTGTGTCTGTTTTTAGTGTGTGTGTGTGTGTGGGGGGGGGGGGCACTAATTAGTTTTCTGGCACAGGGCACCAATATGTCTACTTACAGCACTGCTGCTACTGGGCACATTATGTACATAACAGCCACTACTATGTATACAGGTATGTGCCCCTTTGGCACACGCTGTCTCTTTGAGAAGTAAAGTATGGGAGGGTGCAAATTTATACCTTGCAGGGTGGTGCCGAACACCATAGCACTGGCCTTAATCAGAGCCGTACCTAGATATTAGTAGGCCCCATAGCAAAAGTTTGTAAGGGCCCCCTATTTAGCAACTGATGGTGATAAATGTATGTAAAACATATTAGTTAGACAGCAAAGATGGGCCCCCTTCAGCTCTGGGCCCATAGCAGCTGCACCCCTTGCACCTATGATAGTTACGCCTTTGGCCTTAATCAGTAATATATGTTTGCTAGAAGAAAATCTGGGGCCACTTGTTAGTGTTTGCCCCCCAGGCGGAAGGTGGCCAGCCAGACCCTGATCAGGCCCATGGACCCCAAATTTGTGTACTGCGTCTCCTTACATAACTCTCTTTATTCCCCGTGTTTTGGGCAAGGTGGATCACTCCGCTACTGCTCCGTGCACTTTACCGTTCCTAAAGGATAGTGACAAACATGGCCAAGAAAAAAAAAGAAACTGGAAAGACAAAGTGATATAAACCTAAAGTTGCTGAAGGGTTTTTAAAAGCCATTGAATTGAAATGATTTGAATTTGCCCCCAACTTTGACTGGCCCGCTGGCGGCTGCGAATTAACTGCGGATTGACCTGCAGATCGCTGGATGGTGGAGCCTCACAATGTGACTGTTATGTAAGCAGTTTTTTTGTCTTAAAAGAATCCTTTGAAGAGTTTGTATAACATAAGCGCTTTCTGCCAGGCTAAATGAATGGTATCATTTGTACAAGGCATTGTCTGTACTTTGAGAAGCGCACAAATGACATTTAGCAGCCTGATTGTAATCATGGGACACATCATACATTTGCGTATTGCCTTATATTCATTTCTAATTTAATATCTCATGATTCCACAGCAATCCACACAGGCTGCTGCTGCTTGTTGTAATTATCCCCATGTTCCTTTGAAGAGCTTTATAAGCGTGCTTTTCTTTGAACCTTGGGAGGAATTGGTCTTGGTGTCGTTCTAAGAACCTTTTCTGTATACACTTTATGGTATGACATCCCACTCTCTGATTGGATAACTAATGTACAATCATAAATAACACTATTTCGCTTGCTCCAAATATATTGTACCGTTTCAAGAATTCCGTGGTATTTAAAGCAAACATATTTTAATAAACATTTCTATTAATCTTCCTTACTGTCCTGGATCGCCCAGGAGGCCCCTATAATGTCTCCCAGAGGCCACCCGCAGTCCATACATGGGTAGGGGGTAGCTAGGTATGGACTGCCGGGGGCTTCTGGGAGACATTATTTGCGCTGAATTGTGTCAATATGGCCCCACTTCACATTGTCAGTGACTGGGCAGACCAGGGCCACAATGATTGAATCACACCCCCACCCCACCCACTTGCCAGTGGCACCCCCTCTTCAACAGTGCAGACGTTGCTGCCCCCTCCTGAAGAGGGGTGCCGGATGACTCACCGACAGTCGGTATTCCAACGGTCGTTTCTTCTACATCGGAATCCTGACTGTCTGGAGCCCGACAATCGCAATCCCGACACATGGGTTATTTTCCCTTGCGGGGGACCACCTCGGGATTCTGATGTCAGAGAAACATCCATCAGAATCCCGACTGCCAGTATGTTATACCATACCCTCTGAAGAGTATTACCTATTTATTCATTCATTCATACATTTATGTCTGGGCATGCGAGTGGCTTTATAATTATATGCAAATAAAATGCAAATGCACCAGGAGCCATCGGTAGGATTGCTATCACGTCTCATGACCATCGGATGTTATTTGCGATGTCTGTGGACTGTGTAAGCAAAAGAATAGTTGTAGGATCCAGACACTGGGGTTCAGGAAGTCTGCGCCCATTTTGTGCCGGTTGTTCTTTGTGTTCTCACACACACAAAGGGGGGTGGGGGGTGTTTGCAGGGATTGCAGGAGAGTCTCAATACCCGATGTACACATTTAGATCTCTAAACATCAGATTTGCACCTAAACAATCAGCTTTACATGCAAATCCGAATTAGGCCCAGTGTGTGCAGTCAGGAAGTTGTTGAGATAAGGCTGTGAGTATGTTTATCCTGAGAAAAGTGACAGTGGTGTAGCAGCTAAAGGAGCCACAGAGCGAAATGGTAAAATCGGTCCCATTTCATTAATAACCAAAATGTTACACAAATTAACATTGCTCAGGCCCCCAACTCTATTGTTGTCCCCTCCCCCCCCCCATTTATTTCCTTAGCTTTCAACTTCCATAGAAGAAAATTTAACGTATGCAAAGCAAATGAATAAAATTATGAGAAACATGAGTGAACCAGGCAGCGGTTCTGCAAACCACCAATTTATGAAAAAGAATTTGCTGTAGCCATATTGAAAACATTAAAAAATATTTTAACGAAATCAAATATAGATGCAGTGATATACAAACATATAAAGGTTAAATGTTATGGTGGTTACACACTGGAGCAACGGGCATTCGTTCTGGCAATGGAATCTATGCCTTTGGGTCCAGATTTAGTGTACACACTGGAACGATTTTATAAAGGACAAAATGTCATCGTTGCGGGCTCATGTGGGACCCCCACAAGGGAAAATAGCCCATGTAAGTCAGGATTCCGATATGTCGGAGAAACGACTGACGGACTCCCGAAAGATGGTGCGTCATCCGGCATCCATCAAAGCCGAGTTCCATAATTCTTCAGCAATGTCTGCCTTCCGTGCTAATGTTACAGCCGATTTTCCCATAACTGAAGCTCACTTACAGCGTCTTGCATCTGTGTGTATGTATCTATATAATTATTTAATTTTTCTTTGAAATGTTTAATTGAAGATACGAGTTATGTACGAGTACCAATTCTGGAAGGAGAAGGCCATACCTGCTGCATACAGCCCTCAGACCTGTTCAGCTGATCGGTATTGATATAGAATACATGGCCTATTGGAAAGCGTTGTTCAGCGGATCCTTCAGTGGGGAAAAGTGACAACTCCCTGTTAGACAGGCTACACCTATTCCTCTAGCACACCCGAGGAAATGTGAGATACTGGGCACTGAATAGCGCCCCCTGAGGCCATATTATCTGGAAAAAGCATAGAAATCCTGTGTTACCAAGTCATAACTCGGAATGGCTTTGTCACTGAGTTAGGTTTGTTCTACATAACATATATTATTTTAAACAATGTTCCCATGGACTGCTCTTTTCAGCCAGCTCGTTTAAACCGCCACAACTCTCCCGCTATTCTGTCTGACATTGATTTCCACAGTCCACGTTGACGTTTTTACTTCTCCGAGCAATCTTCTGGAGGCAAGCAATTTAGAAAGGAAATGTGCCTCTCCGGAAAACTATAGACGTCCTGTCGCACAAATCATCAGATAGTTGCACCCATTATCCATCAGTATTGCTTGTGTGACATTGGAGGCGTTTTCATGTTATTGGTATCCGTTGTTTTCCCTCCGTGGGCCTGCGCTCCTCACTGCGCAGCGAGCAGGGGATTTAAATCCTATTACACAATTCTTAACAGTGGCAAAAGAGATAAAATAAAAAGCAAAAGAGAGAAAACAAAAGCAGAGATTCCCCGGTGGAGATTTAAAGATATTGCGGCGTAATTGGATTTTATTAGCAGATGTCATTATTGTTCAGCTGTCTTACACTTGATATTTATAAGTTGTTTGCAGTCGCCTGGAAAAAAAGAATGCTTGCATTATACAAAGGTCACATTGTCATATTTATTTCTTATTTTAGCGTTTTATTAACTGTGATGAAGATGGAGGGGATTATGGACAGTATGACTTGTGCATCACATTCTGTAACCTTGTTTGTCTTTAACAGATTTCATTTTCAGTATGGATAAATCATTCTGCCCAGTGACTCCTACATCTCAGCATATTTGTATATAAGTCAGTAGGGTAACAGTAGCTCCGCAGACCCCGTGGTGGCTTGGAGGCGCTGGGTAAGTTTGGGCGCCACGTCGTCTGCGGAAGCTATTGCTGCTAATGGGGCTGCCGCTGAGTCTGTGGCTACGGGCTCGCCGGGAGCAGCAGAGCTTCCTGTCTGCTGTCCTGGTGCTCCTCCTATTCCCATTATAAATATCCCTCACAAAATGGCTTCAGAGGGTGACTAGGTGACTAATAGGGGATTGGGTTACTCCAATAGTCAGTAGTTCGATAGGATTCTGATTTATACAGACTAGTATTTACATTAACGGTACACAGTAAGCTGGTGCGGCCCTCATCCCCATTCCCCTTTTCCCTTTCTCAACAAATGTGACAGTTAGTAATGACTACACATGTTCACCAGCTAGGTGATCTGGGAAATGTGACAGTTAGTAAGTGCACAGTTTTTCGGTACTTTAAGCATATTTCAGACCCATACTGCGTATGTTCGCATATGTTAGGTGCAGTACAGCATCAGACTTCAGGGATTGGCAGTCTGCAGGCATTTGGGGATGGGTAGGGGTTGGGGCAGCCATTGTTGTGGGAGAGGGACAAGGCAAAGATCTCCAGGCCCCTTGGTAAGACCTGCGATGTCACATGCCAGTGTATGGTGTATCAGATGATCCAATGCATCTTGGATCACTAATGCAAGTGCAAAACTATTCATGATTTCTTCGTCACACGAACAGATTCTGATCATAGTAGTATCAGAACACCTATACGTTGTAATGATATTCCGTAAGTACAAAATAGCAAATTGTATTGCTTTAAATACACTCAATTTGCTGTGTCCTGAAAACATTTTATATTGGAAAGGGTTTAATGCCGGGGTAGTGTCACGTTGGCTGCCTGCTCTCCCGTGGCATTCACCATCACTTCCCGTGCCCTGGCTTGATGTGTTCAGAGGTAGACAGCATGATCGGATGTGGGTTGGTGTCAGTGGAACTATACTAACCACTGGCAGCTGATTGAGTAAGGTCTGGAGGGGAAGAGGAGGTGATACAAATAATGATGTGTTACTGAGACTACCACTAACCGCACCACACCACCGCAGTGTCTGCAGCATGGCTAATCACCAAGCACACAGTGTTCATTGCCCCTCATCTCTGTCACTGCACCCTCACTCACCGCACCACACCACCGCAGTGTCTGCAGCATGGCTAATTACCAAGCACACAGTGATCATTGCCCCTCATCTCTGTCACTGCACCCTCTGTCACTGCACCTTCACTCACCGCACCACACCACCGCAGTGTCTGCAGCATGGCTAATCACCAAGCACACAGTGATCATTGCCCCTCATCTCTGTCACTGCACCCTCTGTCACTGCACCCTCACTCACCGCACCACACCACCGCAGTGTCTGCAGCATGGCTAATCACCAAGCACACAGTGATCATTGCCCCTCATCTCTGTCACTGCACCCTCTGTCACTGCTCACTCACCGCACCACACCACCGCACTGTCTGCAGCATGGCTAATCACCAAGCACACAGTGATCATTGCCCCTCATCTCTGTCACTGCGTCCTCTGTCACTGCACCCTCACTCACTGCTCCCTCACTCACCGCACCACACCACCGCAGTGTCTGCAGCATGGCTAATCACCAAGCACACAGTGATCATTGCCCCTCATCTCTGTCACTGCTCCCTCTGTCACTGCTCCCTCACTCACCGCACCACACCACCGCAGTGTCTGCAGCATGGCTAATCACCAAGCACACAGTGATCATTGCCCCTCATCTCTGTCACTGCACCCTCACTCACCTCACCGCACCACACCACCGCAGTGTCTGCAGCATGGCTAATCAGCAAGCACACAGTGATCATTGCCCCTCATCTCTGTCACTGCACCCTCTGTCACTGCACCCTCACTCACCGCACCACACCACCGCAGTGTCTGCAGCATGGCTAATCACCAAGCACACAGTGATCATTGCCCCTCATCTCTGTCACTGCACCCTCTGTCACTGCTCACTCACCGCACCACACCACCGCACTGTCTGCAGCATGGCTAATCACCAAGCACACAGTGATCATTGCCCCTCATCTCTGTCACTGCGTCCTCTGTCACTGCACCCTCACTCACTGCTCCCTCACTCACCGCACCACACCACCGCAGTGTCTGCAGCATGGCTAATCACCAAGCACACAGTGATCATTGCCCCTCATCTCTGTCACTGCTCCCTCTGTCACTGCACCCTCACTCACCGCACCACACCACCGCACTGTCTGCAGCATGGCTAATCACCAAGCACACAGTGATCATTGCCCCTCATCTCTGTCACTGCACCCTCACTCACTGCTCCCTCCCTCACTGCTCCCTCACTCACTGCTCCCTCTCTCACTGCTCCCTCTCTCACTGCTCCCTTACTCACTGCTCCCTCACTCACCGCACCCTCTGTCACCGTTTTTTTACCCTGTAAAATAAACACACTAGTAAACAGTAAGGTTGGTATTTTCTGTACAGCACTAATGGTTACTGTGGCAGAGGGGTTGTCAGATAGGTAATGCCAGAGTTTCCAAAAGCCATCCAGCCCAACAGTTCAGTTTGATGTTCTCTTCCATCTGCTACGTTATGTCATAATAATAATGACTAACTAACCTAGTCTGTCCCCGTGCCATAAACAGGGCTTCCTTATTCTGTAGAATGTCTCTTCGACTTGGCCCTGCGGTCCCATAATCCGCAATGGCTCTCCTCTCTGAGATTACAATGATCCTGCTATAGATGAAGGCGACCCCAGGTGACAGGTGTGACCGGCCCCAGGTGACAGGCTTCTGTGTTTGTGGTTTGGAGGTCCTCCATTGCAATAGAAAACATTTAATGGGGTTCTTTTATGATGTTTGACAGCGCAACGTAATTGAAAGGTTAAGCATATTGAAACTCAGCCAGGCGGTTTACAAGACCCCATTCTACTTGGTGTCCCCAAAGCCGTTGTTAAACAGGCCTTTATGGACGCAATAACAAATGTTAACGGTATATCAGATCTGAAGAAGAAACAGGGGGAGAGCAGCCAGCCCCACCTGTGTTCTATGAAGAGAAGGTACCGGTGACCTAAAGTGTTTTTTATCAGCATTAGTCATTAAGATTACTCCTCTGCAAAACTGAAGGCAACACTCAGATTCCATACAAAAACCTCCCAAGTCTCAGGGCGGAAATCAATAGTAATCCGTTGTCACCGAGACTCCTCCATAGGGTCCCAAGGCTGATAGAGGTGAGATTACAGCAGAAATGCAGTAGCAAGGGAGCAGGCCAGGTTTACTCTCTGTCTATTTAATTAATGGAATGGTTTTTAAAAGGATTCTAATCATATACGATTGTATCTGTTTTATCAACATTTTTGCTAATGAGATGATACGGAGGCTGTGCGCTGTTCTAATTCCCTCATCCTAACAGAATATCCTGCACAGATAACAGCCATTTTTGTCTTATATATGAAACAATCAGGATTCAAAGCAACCTTAATGGCTCTTGTTATCGTCCAATCTCGGCTGTGGGGGGAGCATTGGCCGAGTTACCGTCTTGATGTTTGCACGTAACTACATTAAATTCAGAACAAGCGTTGTTTACAGAGCCCTATGTTATGCAGGAGGCGTCTGGGGATTTTAATTGTTGCAGCAGAATACATGGATATTGCTGTGGAAGTCTCAGTCAACCTAGTTTATTCCTTCACCTTTTTCCCCTCATACTTTCTAAGCTGTGAGTAAACAAGGGACAGCAGCACACATGGGGGGGGGGGGTTCTGAGTACCCAGAAACACCCCGGACACCCAGAAACTCCCCTCAAGGCAATTTGCCGCAAAACAAAAGTCGGTGGAGAGGGGGCGGGGCTAATATGGAGAAATTCCATTAGAATCGTGACCTTTTTAGCCCCTCCCAAAAGACTCAGGAATTGCACCATTTTGCTGCTGGGGTGGGTTTTAGTAATATTTAGTAAAAAAATCCTGCACTTGTCAGGTCAGTTCTGTGCCAGTCACCTACAGAGTGGGAGCAGCCATGCGGGCTGATGAACAGTGACTGCATTGAGATGAAGCCTGAAAATGTAAAGCTTCAGCAGTCTGAACTGCCTATTATTTCTGCCGGAAACGGGTTCTAATCTGGCCCCGTCCAATGGGGTATGAATTAGGCCCCATGTGCGGAATAGTGACGATTTGCAATGCAGATGACTGCTGCAGAGCTTCCTGGGCAATGCTGGCCAGTGACATTGCTCATCAAAGTTCCCCAAGTACTAGCTGTCTGTCCTTCCAGTCAAACTGCTGCTTATCAGTAAACTACTGGTGTTTTATTGGCTGTCCCCTAACCTCTCCATGAGGCCTTGAAATATTTTATCGCAATCACCACAGGGAACTTTGGAGGGGGTCAGCTTCAAACAGGCTGATTGCTCCTAAATAAGCAAGAGACACACTTTTTGTCACCATTCAGCTGTCATCAGGGGCTTCAGTGGTCTCTCCGCTGTGTGAGGTGCCACCAGGCTGTGTTTGTTTGGAGTCAGCCCCAGAGGTCATGCCTTAGAGGTAAATATCTCCGCAGATATGGGAATGACAGCACCTACTGTGTCCTTACTGCAGCAATTATCAGTTGTATTGAGTTATAACAACATTTCTCTCAGTGTTTTAGCATAAATTGTCTGCCGACCGTTTCGCTAAGAATACAGGCCTGAGCTGTTGTTATTTATATAGCACACACATATTACAGAGCCCTGTTCAGCCGTTCACACCAGTCCCTGTCCCCGTGGAGCTTGACATCTTATATTCCCTATCACATGGACACATCTACATACCCCTGAACTTTCCTGATTTTTGTGCTGGACATCATACTGATGGAAATGGGGCGGTGCTGTGGGTGTGGCATCCCATTAGATCACGCCCCTTTTGCAGAGATCACACACCCTTTTCCCGCTTCATCTATTTAGAATGTTGGGAGGTATGCATATATACTGGGTTTTAACTAACCAATGTAAGCCAATTAACTAACCAATGTATTTTTTTGGGAGGAAACCAGAGTACCCACACGCAATTAGGACATACAAACCTCACGCAAAGAAAGCCGTGCTTGGAACTGAACCCATGACTCTATGCTGTGAGGCGGCATTGCTAACCAGCACTCCACGATTGCCATAAAATGACGTTGCCTCCAGTGCGTTGTTATTGACCCCCTCCCTCGCCATGTTCAGACGAGGGAGTTCTCGTTAACGACAGTCATGATGCAGCCGACTGTCCTAGAGCTGCTAGTAAATTACTAAAACGGGAGTTCTGTGGAAGATGAGATGTTGCCCGTAGCAACCAATCAGATTCTACTTCCTATTTATTTAGCACTTCTACAAGATAATAGACGGAATCTAATTGGTTGCTATGGGCAACATCACATCTTCAATAGAATTCCCATCTTAGTAAATGTACCCCTACGTGTGTTCTTTAAATAACTGTTTATAAATAACGTGTTACGGGGGATTCAAGCAAACTAGCCTGATTCCATTCATATAAGGGTTCCAGACCTCGCTATTGCCACATGACAGTATTGAGCAGTTGTTCCCGAACCCTAACCATGTCCCACCTTGTCCATTGTTATTTCTGTCTAACTACTCTAGTGTCTCATGGATGATACCACCGGACTCATCTTCAGATGATACTGTACCATTCCTTATCAGTTGTTCCTTACTGCCATCCCTAAACAATGGTTTCCCATATCCTTTATATAGGGCCCCACCTGCTTACATGTCTGACCTTTACAGCAATTATTGTAGTAATTATCCTCTATTCACCTCTGCGCAAGCACATGGTAACACCGCCGTCCTGACAGCTGACTCCCATACATTGCTATAGTGCTACTCATGTGCAGCTGGCAATCTACTGCACTGTCTGAGTGCTCCCCGCAGACCTATCTCTGTATAGAAGCCTATCTCTAGGCTACATGGGTGCAATCTAGTTCACTGATCTACACTGTGACCAGTCTGAGGTTAGCCACCTAGCGCTGCCATTGCTAATACCTCTTTGCCTCTATGCAGGTATTCCTTGTTCCTCATATTCACACTGTCGTCTCTATCCACTGTCTCATTATTTGATCCTATGTAACGTGCCTGATTTTTATTCCTTTACTGTATAATGCGCTGATATATAGAAATATAGAATAAGATAAGAACCATTTGGCCCATATCTAGTCTGCCCCCCCTTTTACCCTTCAGGTAATCTCAGCCCTATTTGATCCTTATTTCTTTGTAAGGATATTCATATGCCTATCCCAAGCATGTTTACATTGTTCTACTGTCTTATGCTGGGTACACACCAGCCAGGACGACTATGGCCCAATCCCATCAATCTAGATCAAATTCCGACCGATTGGATGTAGATTGTGTGGTGATTGGGCGCTTTTCTGTCCGTTCTGATCCGATTCCGATCGGATGCTCGGGTCGGTCGGTCGTTATTCAGATCCTACCTGCAGCAGGTAGGATCTGGAAACGACCATACACCCGGGTGGGGGTCGCCATCAGATCGGTACCGCTCACGGTGCACATCGTGAGCGGGTTGTGCGCTCCGCGTCCTCGTGAGCGGGTCGGACGAGACACTGACGACCCGCTCACAATGTGCATCATGAGCGGGTCGTCCTGGTGTGTACCCTACATTAGCCTCTACCACTTCTGATGGGAGGCTATTCCACTTATCCACTACCCTTTCTGTGAAGTTGGCACCACACGTTACCGTTCCAAATCTGAGTCTACCTGGTATCTTGTGAGGGTGGAACCTGCGGAAGCTATTTCCTAAAATGCCTGCATTATGTTATGCTGCATTCTCATTGCCGCCCCTGCAAAATCCCAGGTTTTTCTTGCCGGATTTTTGGGTGGGCACAGAGCTTGTCAGCTCAACAGACCCCCTTCACACTGCACCTCAGACCCGGGAATTTCCCGTGTCTGCCCCTTTCACACTGCTTTCCATGGTCTGCCTTCCAACAAGTGTGTGGAATGTAATAGCAGCTTTGATTGGGTGTTGGGAAATTTGTACAAATTGCTGTGATAGGCTGTTTAAAAGCAGCTTTTATTGGCAGGCTAACGATGATGTCACATATCACATGATTACATTCCCCAATGAGCTAGTTTTTGTGTGAAAAACACGGGTCTGTGCTGTTCACACTGCCATACACCCGTGTATTACCCAGGAAAAACCCTGCAAAAAACCCGGGTGTTATTCCAGGGGCATAACACCCGGGAATTTCACAAAGACCCTTTCACACTGAGTCAGGACACGGGAAATTACTGCTTGCCCTGGCAAAAACCCGGGTTTTTGCGGCTGTGAGAACAGGTTATTACTCTATGCGCTCGAGGTGTGTGCGGCTTGTCTATTGCTGTGTTATACCCCTTTCAGACAGAAAAATCCAAAAAACCCAGGTATTTCCTGGACAAAAACCCGGGTTATACCCCTTTCATACCCCTTTTAGCCAGGTTTACCCGGGATTTTCAACCCAGGTCACTCCCAGGATTTTAGTAACAGACCCCCTTTCACACTACACCTCAAATCCGGGAAAAACCCGGGTATACCCCGTTCACACATAAGCCAGGCTTTTCAAGCATTTCAGTGTTTCACCATTCAAATGGGACACGCCCCGACAGCAAAAAAAAAGCAACATCACATGTTTAAAACTGAAAAACCCGGATAAACCCATTCAGACATAAGCCGGGTATTATACCCGGGAGTTAAATACCGGGAAAAACCTTGGTCAATTGCAGGTGCTCAGTATCCGGGAGTGAAATCCCGGGTATACCCTTTCAGACATACACTAGTCCCGGGTTTGGGCGCGTTCATGTGAAAAAACCCGGGATTTTCGCGTATGTCTGAAAGGGGTATCAGACATACGTCAAAATCCTGGGATTTTTAACATGCACGCGCACAATCCTGGGACTAGCGTATGTCTGAAAGGCTCTACCTGGGATTTTAGTCCTCTAAAATCCCGGGTCCTGCGCACCTGCAATGGACCCGGGATTTAAAAAAACCTGGGTTTCAACCTGGTCTAAAATCCCAGGTAGTAAGTCTGAATGGGGTATAAGACTCAGCTAAAAGCTCTTACCCCCTTTAAGACAGCATGAAAAACCCGGGTATTTCCGGTGTCGACCCCTTTCACACAGAAGCCTGATTTTTCCTGCAATATACTCTGTGTCATAAGAAAAGGACAGTTTTAAAGGCACACAGAGATGAGGTCATGAAAAGTGGGTGGTGACTGCTCACTTCATTGCATTAACCACGGCATGGCACAAGTTTTATTGTTTTTATATACTGGTAGGTACATGTTACCTCACATGGCTGTCAGTATATTTGCAATGTTTGAGTACACTGTGGCATCTTTGACTGTCCCAGTCATCTGTTTGCCGATATCCTCCTCCCCTCTCACTGTCAGCAGCTCTCACCTCTTGCTCCTTCCAGTGGGCCATGCTATACTTTCTTCAGCTCCCTAATGACCTCAGAGGCCAGCCCCATTGTCATGCCCTCCCAGCCAATCAGAGAGGCCCATCCTTACAGCCAGCACCCCACCAGGAGAGCTAATCTGTGCCTAAAAATGTGTAATATTCCCAAAAACCCCAGTCGAACCCTTTCAGACAGCCGGCGACCCGTTTTTTTTTTTAAATTCAGACCCGGGAAAAACCCTGGTAAATTCCAGGGTTGAAGCCCTGGTGTTTTAGACCAGGGTTGACCTTTGGGAAATTCCCGGGGTTTTTTTCTGTCTGAAAGGGGTATAACTTAAATCTTGTGTACTGTGTGCTTTTTTTAAATGAATTTAAAGCATACTTACCTACCCTCCCGAAATGGCAACGAGGGTCCCGAAAAGCAGGCCCCCTGGAAGAGTGAATAAGACTCCCGCTTTCAGTGGGGCCCCCCTGCCTCAGCCCTGGATCCACTCCCTCTGACGGTCAAATACCAGCATTCGCGTTTCTTTGAAGAGGTTGCGGTGCTACATGACACCCTGAAGTGCCACAAATAGGGGCAATTACTGAAATGGGGTGAGGTTTTATGATGGCAAGCCCCGCCCTAGGAAAAGGCTGCACAGAGTCTCCTCTCCACAATCAAAGTAGGCCCGTATGCTGTAAAGCGCCTCGATTCCTGTTACGAGAAAGACCGCTATATAAATAAAATGATTATTATACTATTATTAAATTGCTACCACGGACGTAATCCATAGTTCTTGGATTTTATCCTTTTTTCCTCGCTATAGATATAAATCAGTTCATTGGATGGGACAGGCCACATGGAATGTACGGAAGGGTTTTATTAGGGAATAATAAGAACCAGAGAGTAGGTAGACATAGAAGGAGAAACCTTCCACTGGTAAACTGAGAAGGTTCATTGCAAGGTCGTTTATATCTGTCAGTCCTGCCGCTGGGTTGTGTTTACACTGTGAATGTGATGGCTACTTAATTTGGGAAGTAACGAGGAAACAGGAAGAAGGAACAGACATTAAGGCAAAATCCATCCAAAAACGTGTTTGAGAAAACAAAGGAAATCAAAGTCGTCTTATAAATATTTAGCAAACTCATGTTTTTATTTCTCTCTTAAAAAGCAGATGTGGAAAACCCTCACTTCCTGTAAGAGAAAACCAAGTCGGTTTGTAGAACCATGCAGTCTCCAAGGAATACAATAAGGAATCACAACGGAAAGCATAAAAAAGTCAATAAAAGGACAACCTTAGCAGAGTGTGTTTGTTTTGCCAGTACCGCACTATTTTAAGGATGTTGTTTTGATATATGTGATATAAGGAGAATGTGCTTGATTATTTTATTTTACAAGGCAAAACCATATATTCTCTTACATTTGGACAGATAAATTATAAATAGATTCTATTTTTGTTTTGTTACCCGCACCTCGATAATTTGATGCAGGAAGCAGACTTTGTTTTATCAGTAGCTCTTCTACCTGCGAGCTGTCAACAGATCATCTGCAGGTGAGCTATCAAGAGCTCTCCTCCCCTGTAGTCTTTCTGGAGCTCTTCACCTTGTAGGCTATCAGGAGCATTCCATAAGTTCTCACCCATGTGGGTTTCCAGAAGCTTTCCACCCTGTGGGTTACCAGGAGCTCTGCTCTCTGTGCGTTACCTGAAGCTCTCCTCCCTGTGGGCTACCAGAATCCCTAATTTCTGTGAGATAGCAGATGTTCTCTCTGTAGCTACCATATGTGCCTTCTATATGTGTAAGAGTGCTTCTCCCTGTGTGCCAGGTATATGCTTACCTCTATATGGGTCACCAGAAGCTTGCATGGCTGTAGTCCTGAAGAACTCATATCTCCTACTTGTGAATAAGAGGGGGTATTGTTCTTGTAGGAAACAAGAGGAGACTCTTCTTTCTATGTTCTTCATGGAGCCTTCCTCTTTGTGGGCTACAAGGAGCTCACCATAGGGTGACTGTAAGCTCTCATCCCTGTGGGACACAACACGTACTCTTTCTAGGCCACCAGAAGTTTTCTATGCTGTGGGCTTTTCTGTAGGCTTCCAATGGCTCTCTTCTATGTTGTCCACCAGGTGTTCCCTCTAAGCAACCAAGAGCTCTGAATGTGATGGATTATTATTATTGTGGGTTAGTTGGGGCTTTCCTCCATGTGGCTACCTGAAGCACCCCTATATGTGGACTTGTAGGAGCCCACTTCCATATGGGATACTCGGGTGTCTCTAATTGAGGGCTACCAGAAGTCTCCTCCCTGTAGACTATTAGGAGCTCTTCTCTGTATGTTATAACTCTCCTCACTGTCTGCAATCAGGAGTCCTCTACGTGGGCTACGAGGAATTGTCTCCTTATAGATCTCCATCATTGGCCACAAGCCTCTAGTTGTATGTTGATTGGGTCCTCACTACTTACATTTAAGCTGTAATGTGTATTGAACTGTGCCGCTCTTTATTTGTTCTGTATTTTTGTTATTTATTCAATGGTATGACAAGTTTTGTCTCCCTGTACTGTTCCTTTGTACGGCGCTGCGAAACACTTGTGACGCCTTATAAATAAAATAATAATAATAATACTCCTTCTAGATTATCAGGAGGTCTTCTCTGTAGTTGATCATAATACTCCTCACCATGGGCAATCAGGAGTCCCCCTCTTTGTGGGATACTAGGCATCTACTCCTTATAGATTATCAGGAGGTCTTCTCTGTAGTTGATCATACTTCTCCTCACCATGGGCAATCAGGAGTCCCCCTCTTTGTGGGATACCAGAGGATGTCCTTTTAATGGACATCCAGGGTCTTCCCTGTCTGTGGGAAACCAGGATATCTCATCTTTATTAGGTACTAAGAGCTCTTCTCTCATTTGGGCATTCTATATGGCTGCCATGGGCAGTTCTCTCTGTGGGCTGCTAAGGGCTCTTCTATCTCTGAGGTACCAGGGACTACCCTTTCTGTGGCTACCAGGGACTTTTCTGCCTGAAGGCTACCAAGGGCTCTTCTCACTGTGGCCTAGCAGGCATTTTCCTCACAGGGTAATCCAGAACCTCCCCTACCTGTGTGTTACCAGAGATGTATTTTTGGTGCCTCCAATGATGGCATATGCCTGGGAGATGCCTGAAGCTTTCCTCCTATTGGGCTGGTAGCCACCATTCAAATTTGGTAATAAAACAAGATTGTTGTTCTGTATGAATATTAAACTCTTTTGGGATCACATTTGGGAGGGACAGCATTAAACTCTTCAGAGAAGGAGAATGTATACAAGCTGTATAATAAAAAGCTTGGCACAGATTCCTTTCTTCACATAATGTAAATGAATATATTAAGAATATATTAAGATATTTACTTGCTCTTCATGTTACTTTCATAGACAACGTATCCGTGCTTCATCAGTAGTTCAGCACAGGATGCTGGCGTCTGTTCCAGTCTGTCGGAGGCCTCAAGGAGTAGCATTTTCTTCTAGACAAGCTCATCTAGAATGAAGCATTACCAGTTACAGAGCCCCTGAGCTTATACCATGCAGTATTATTTAAATATAATTAAACCTGTATTTGTAGCATTAATGTTCTTTGTGTAAAATAAAATTATTTTGCACTACTCTCTGTAAGCTCATTACCAAGCCAGGTGACTAATTATACGCCATTAATTCTAAATGCCCTAAATAATTCAGTAGCTCAAACTCAACAGTATTTTGCTTTAGTTAAGCCTTCATCAGGGCCAGCATTGGTGATCCATAGAAGTGGCCGATCCTGCCAACTGACCCAACCATTGTCATTGTGGGTGGCCAAATCTAATGAGATCTGGCTGCTGAACTCCCAAGAAGTGCTGGCACGTGACTTCCAGCTTTGTGCATTTAGAAGAGGTTTGCACATGCAGGCCCTTAGCAGTCATCTTTTGGCCCCATCTTCCACCATCAGTGATTCATTGTCCTGCTGATTATCTCTTTCATTGTGATTGCACAGGCCATAATATCGAGCCAGTGGTCTGGTTATCGGCTGGGATATTCCAGTATGTATCACTCCTTTTATTGTATAATTCTCACTGACTAATGGAAAATAATCTTTATGTCTATGTCCAAACATATAGGTTTTTGTTGTAAGTCATTTAGAACAGTAATGTAAGATCACGGAGCCTCTAGACATGATGACAGCTTTGTATGCTGGTGTGAGCAGTCTCCTAATTCTGTGAATAATCCTGTTATACTTAATCTTGGAATTAAGGAACAGCTTCTACCCTAGCAGTCCTGGTCTAAATAACCAGACTCTTCGTAATGTAGTGTAGGCATTGTCTATGGGAATGTAGCTTACAAGGACATGGGTCTGCATTATCGCTGCCTCACGGAACCGGAAGCCACTGGCACTTCGGACGCTAGACCAATCCCCTTTGTCATGGGTTGGGGGTATAGGGGTGCTGGTTTAGGGCACTATGGAGCATTGCTCCCATGTTGCTTTTATGGAGTTTGGGAACGGTTGATGGGTTGGTTACAGGATCCCAATGCTAAGAATACCAGTAGTCAGAAGGCCGATCCAAAGCCATGATCCTGACAGGGTAAGTGTTCTTAAGCTCCGTACAAATCGTTGAGTGTCCCGTTTTCATCAGTGACCAGAAACGGTCGCTGATGAAAACTGAGATACTGCAGGAGAAAGCCGCTGGTCACAGGAGCGTGCTCCTACGACCAGTACTGGGCTGGTCAGGGGGGCTGCGGTTTTAGCTACCGGTGCCCCGTTCATTGACCGTATCCCCACAATATTGGCTGAAATCACTTCTCTGTCCCCTAACTCCCTGCAGCCTAACCCCCCCCCCCCCACCCCACTCACCTAACGGTAACTCTCCCTCCTGCAGCCTAACCCCAACCTACCCCTGATACTTACGTTTGGGATGCCAGGTATAGGGAGTCCGGTGCCAATTGCATCACCTATTGAAGCTTCTTTTTTAACAATCTTTGGTGATATATTTTAGTACTGCAGTGGAGTAGACATCACCACGTAGGATATTCAGACTGACCCTTTAGAGAACCAGTCTAGTCCCAGCCTGGAGATGACTGTTTATCTAACTCTGATCTTATCTAACTATAATAAGAACATATTTAAAACAACATTCCTGTCTGAAGAAAGCAAACCTTAGTATTTATGCAGCAGAGGGTCGATGTCATGCAAATTATTTTTAATTACGATTTTATTTCTTGTTATTTCTAGTTACACCGCTGAATGAATGAGAATACTTTTGTAAAGTATTTTAAGAGTGATATTCCATTTTCTCTTATAACTGAACCTGGCATGTATACAGGAAAGTAAATGTAAAGTCATATTTTCTGGGGGTTTTATGAATTATCTTTAAAGACATTTGCGTGATATAATGAAGTTACTTTATGTGCAGGGGCGTAACTAGATCTTCGCAGGCCTCATAGCAAAAGTTTATAAGGGCCCCTATATACCATATATTGGCAATAAATGTATATAGAAAATATAAGTTATACAGAAAAGATGGGCCCCCTTCCGCTCTGGGCCCCATAGCAGCTGCATCCCTTGCACCTATGGTAGTTACGCCTTTGTTTATGTGCACAGTAAACAGCCCGTTAATGTTCTCTGTTTTCACAGATCAATCTTTAGGCCCCCATACACTAGTACAATATGGGAAGATTTCTTCCGATCCGGACGGATCAAGCTGAGAACTTGTCCCAAATCGGAAGTGCTTGACATCCCCTCCGACCCAAGGTTGGACCCTGGATATCGTACCCGCTGCACATAAAATCTATCAGATCAGACCCGTTAGCTGCACATGGCGGGTGCTTTTTAGCACCCGCAAATGTGTTGGCTCAGTTTCCGTAGGTTTGTGTCAGCAGTGAAGCACCGCTGGAATACGCCTGTGTGCAAGTACGGAAAGGGGTGAGCGGTGGCCGGGCGGCGGGTGCTATGCTGCAATGAGCGCGCATGTGTGTGGTGGTTCAGCAGTGGGTGCTGGGCAACGGTGGGGCGTGCAGTGGTGGATACTAGGAATTGTCGTGCACCCAATGGCAGCACTCTCAGCAAATCAATGGACGGCCTGTCTTTTGAATTTTTTAATTCTGTTGCTGCTTGCCACTCGGCACCTGCCGCTCAGCGCTTCCCGGCACCCGCCACTAACCCCCCCACACACACACACACACTGCTGCCTGTCCTGACCGCTCACCGGTTTTGTAACAAAAATCTCCGGTACTCGTGTATTATCTGGGCGCCCGATTTTTTCATCGCATGCCACTACTTAAGGCATGCGATGCGATTTTTCATTGTAAAGACCCGATTTTTAATTGTATAGTCATCCATGGGTGATTTCATACCCTCACTATCCAACTACGCATGGAGTTGATTTTATATAGTGTGGCGAGCCACTGAGCCCAAAGCGTGGCGAGCCCCGCGAGGGGACACGGATAACTTTACATGTATTCTGCGTCCCCACGCTGGGCTCGCTGTGCTCGCCACGCTTCGGGCTCGGTGGCTCGCCACACTATATAAAATCAACTCCATGCGTAGTTGGATAGTGTGGGTATGAAATCACCCATGGCTGACTATACAATTAAAAATCGGGTCTTTACAATGAAAAATCGCATCGCATGAATTGTATGCCACTATATTGCATGCGATGCGATGCAATACAATGAAAAAAAACGGGCGCCCAGATATTACACAAGTACCAAATCTCCTGCTCCCCCGCAGCTCCCCTGGAGTCTTTGCATGCGATAAGTTGCATGTGCCAAATCATAAATGTGCTCTGCCAGGGGTCTTAGGACAAGTCGGACGAGTGTATGGGAGCTTGCTCTGGCCGTTTGCATGGTGGCACATCCAGGTTCCGCTTCTGGGACAATACACCTCCATTTCTAGGATTGCGGACCTATTACTAGGCCCTTTTCCCCCAGATGTAAAATCTCTGCTTATATAATTGTCCTCCGTAAGACCAGAACCAGAGAACCGGGCAGCAGCAAGATTTTGGTGATTCTGCCTAGATATTTAAAGCTGTAAGTTATTTTTAAAGCAAAACCAAAGTTGTTTTTGGAATGGAAATTAGTCATCACAAGGAAAGCGTGAACCCAGTGACATCACACTGACCTCCCTACCACACTCCCATACTGTATGTAGTAAGAGGAAGAGGAATTTCCCTGCACCAGGAGAGTCATAGTTACTATTTCCTGTAAGGAGAGTGACTACACACAGCAGCTTGGTCAGATTGGTTCCTGTATTCCAATGGTCATCTGCTGCTCAATGATAATAATAATAATAATTGTGGTGTTCTTAGAAACACATTTGAAGCATTTGGCCCCTAGAGGTCTGCAAGCATGGGGGTACGCTGACTACCTATACACTGGGCACGGGCCTTGCTGAAAAATGCCACTGTGTCTGTCCATCTACATTGATCCTTATCCTAGAGAGGGCGCAGTCCTGGACATTGATTAAACCACTTTTTCCCCAGCATGTTAGGAGTGCGAGACCTAGTAGTACACAGGCCTGCACACCTTTATACTTATTACCCTATGTAACTCATTTTACCTTAGCACTTTGAGGCTTTACTGTGTTTATTTTTTGTGTGTGCTTTTTGTGGGGTTTTTTGTGTTTTTTTTTTTTTTTTGCATGTCTATGCAATGCACATAATGGGAGTTTAGACACTTATTAAATATGGATCCTTTGTCCCTATACTACATAGGTTTTATAGGGGAAATGTCAACAGTCAAAATGACAAAATTGAAGTTCTGCATGTGGACAGGCACCGTGTCAGCAGCTCGTGCGAGGTTTAGGCTGCGGTTAGAGTAGTGTCACGGCTGGAAGGTTATGTGGACAGTCAGACCATTCTGCCGGATCTCAGGCCTCTGTGCCGTGCATACAGTATATTCTCTTGGTAGAACGTCATTATCATGACATAGCAGGATTGGGGAGTAGGTGCACTTCTGTTACTGATCTCATTATCTAGATGTCATCTTGCAGGCAGTGTTCATGAAAAGTCTCATCCCTTTACCAAAGCTTAATCTGCATCATCTCAGACCATGGCTGCGATTGTGGTTATCTCCAGGTTGCAGTGATTCCGCCTTGAGAGCCTTTATCTTGATGGTGGCTCCATTGTATAGGAAAGCAATCAAGGCCACAGCTCCCACCCCTTCATTGTAGAAGGGGAATCATAAATGTGTTTCACACACATTACCAACAGGCTGCGTCCAGGCTGGGAGCCTGACAAAGGGAGATTACCCAACCAGTGGGGGAACCGAAGCTTAGCTGGGACGAGCAGGAGTTGTTAGAGCCCTGAGCAGCTTCGCTAGCGGTCCCCGGGAGATTTGCTTTTATCGCCTTGTTTCTACAACCCTGTCACTAAATAGGATGTTCTCATTATCAATGATCTGCATGTGAATAGCTGTCTCATGGCTTGATATCCGCCGGTACCCTTCAGCCGAGGACAAATGACTGTGTACACTGTAATGGGTAAAGGATTAAAGACATAGGGCCATATTCAGAGTCAGAGGTAACCCCCCTTTTTTTGTCAGCTGCAGTTTTCAATTTTTTGTATAGAGCTACTCTTGTGGGACTTGGAGCGCTACGACTGGAATTGGGGTGCAGATGTGGCCAAAGTACATTAAGGGCGCTGTGTATGAGCGTGTAGTTGTGGACTTTGGGTAAGACGTCCAGAGGCGAATTTTCCACAAGGCAACCAAGACACCTGCATAGGGCCCTGCAAGTACCAAGGGGCCCCATACATATATCCTGGCCTTCCAAAACATTCCCAGAGGAGCAATGCGTGACTACCTTATGGCGCCATGACATCAGATGGACCCACCCACACTCCAAAAGTCTCTTTCTCTGGTTTCATCCGCTCTGTGGGCAGTCAGTTTACATTAAACGTGGTAGCGCTCCCCACTGGGTGAGTTTTTTAGGGGGGCGCTACCTAAAAAAAAATACCACTGTGTCCCCCTGGGCCGGGCAGCGCCGCTGAACACTATATCAGCTGCTGCCCACCCCGGCGCTGTGGCCCTGCACCCGGCGACCCGGCATGTTAGTAGCCAGCGCCGGAGACTTGCATAGAAAAGCCGGGGGGGGGGGGGGGGGGGAGTGAGGCGCAGCAGAGAAGAGGGAGCCGGGCAGCGCTGAAGCTGCCTGAGTTCAGCGATTGAACTCAGCAGCGCGGCCCTGCTCTAAACAGTGGCAATCCCGAGAATTTTCCAGGCTTGCCATACTGGACACTGAGGGCGGGATGCTATATCACTCACCGCCGCGGCCCCGGGTGTTTTTCGGCGCCGCTGTATGATATATCCTCCGGCGGCTCAGTGCTTCTCTCTGCACTTCCGCATTCTCTGGGTTTTCTCTCTGCACGCGCCTCCCCATAGATTAACATTGGGCAGGCGCGCGCAGCTTATTCTGTATGCCCCGCTGAGGTAATCTACACACTGCATTTATTCGCCTCCTCGGGCTAGCGGTGATGTATAAATGTTAGCTGATTTAAATAAGATTGTTACAGCATCTCCCCCAGAATGCTTAATAATAACTTAGGAGCAGCATACCTCCCACCACTGCCACAGCCCAGGAGCTAGGAGCGTGAAATGCACGCACATACACCACGGGACAGGCAGCGCCTGGATGCAGCAGCCAGTGCGCATGTCTGCTCTTCTCGGGGCGGGCGCATGCACGGTAGGGAAAAAGCACTAAAAATGTATCGCGGCAGAATGTCATTACCGCAAAATGAATGCGGAAATCAAAAGAATAGAGAATATGGAGAAAAGAAGAGGATAACCGCCGCGAAATGACTGCGTAAAAAAACGGTAATTTGATTAAATCGCCGCGATTGTTACAGCATCTCCCCCTGAGGCACAGCCTGGAAAATTCTCGGGTTACCACTTAAGGGGTTAAGCCTTCTTCCAAAAGACCCAGGTTCAGGTTTGTATGCAATGCCGATGTTCACGCAGCTAAAAAAATTATCAGTAGACTGTGCAAACACTAAAGTAATCTATCGATACTGCCTGCAATCAGCAGCAAAACTATAGTACTATGGATTGTTTGTGGGAGAAGGGCCCCAAACCAGAATCTTGCCTAGGGCCCCATGTGATGTAAATCCGCCTCTGAACATGGCTAGTGTAAAGTTACACACATACTGTAGCTAGCTGGAGAGGACTACTCCGTGCATGCAATGTTATTTGGGTCCAGCTCTGAATGTGGCCCCTAATCTATAAATTGTATTCAGCATTGCAGTAAATAAAATAATCCTGTTTTACTTCTGTACATGGGCCGGAGTTAATTGTTTCCTCAACATACCGTATTTACCGGCGTATAAGACGACCCCCCCCAACATTTCCACTCAAAATATAGAGTTTGTTATATAAGTGCACCCGGCGTATAAGACGACCCTCCCACTTGGAGGCATGTTTTTCAGGGGAAAAAAGTAGTCAACAAATACAGTAAGTAAATAATCCTAAACAATAGCTTAACACTGTACAATGTAACGTTGTCATTTGATTCATAAACTGAATCATACGACCCTAATATCTAATGAATTACTAATTGTTGCTGATTGTTAGATTGTTCCATTAGGCTGCGATCTGGGCTGTTCCAATGGAATTTGGCATCCTCTGTGCCAATGTATCTACTGATTGTCTGTCCCAGCAGTGCTAACATGTGAAGACGTCAATGTAACAGGAGCCTCAGATTAGGAACTATTTCCAATGATTAAGCGATTAGCCTCGGAGTTTGCTGATGTAGATATTGTGTTGTTTGAGCACAGTCTGTAAATGTTGAACAGTTTCGGGCACAGTGATTAGCATTGCAGCCTCCCAACACTGGGGTAATGGGTTTACTTTCCACCAGCCCTGAGTGTGTGTGTGTGTGTGTGTGTGTGTGTGTGATGTATGCGAAAGGCATACCGGCAGGCTATTCCGATTCTGTAACCTTATTGATGTAGTAAGATATATAGGGTCTGATTCAGCTTCTTACCGACTGCTTAAACGCTGTCTGCCAGGCGAGGGAATGGCAGCCCCCTGGCATCAAGCAGATGCCTGCAGCAGCATGCTCCCTGGCACATCCATTCTGCACATAACAGTCAGTCTGAGCCGACTGTTATCTGGGCCAGACATGGCAGCCGCCCGCCCAGCGCAGGCTTCGGTTCACCCATGAACGCCAGCCCCCTGTCTGCCCACTACCCACCCCCCTCTGTACGAATGCCTTGGCGACTGTGGTAGTCGTACTAAGTCCCTGCACTTGCGTATATTTGCTTATATGCATACGCAGAGCCGCAACATCCGTCAACCTGAATCGGGCCCAGTATGTGATCTGCTTGGGGCATTACATGATATATAATAAGCAGATAAACACAGAAAATATAATATCAGACGTTGCACATGCTGGGAAGGATCATACCCAGTGGTTGGTGCATGGGGTTCAAGGCAGAGTCACTGCATCCAGAGGGTTCGCGCCCATGTGCGGTCTGCCACTCAGGGCTCTTTGCCAAGGCTGGTGTTACATAATAAAGCACAATCCCAGTCTTGTTAATGATACTCCCTGCCTTCTATTGCCCATGGTGACATGCTGGGGTGCAGGTACCACATATGATGCCGGATTCTTTGTTATACCCGGCCACCAGCAGCCTTATTGATTGTGTGTCACTTAACCTAAGACTGGTAAAGTTCTAGTTTGGCAACATTGGGCCTAATTCAGATGTGGTTGGAGCTGCTACAGCTGCTCATGGAGAAGGCCAGGAACGACAGAGAGCCCCGGCCTCAGCCTTCCCCCTCATCGGTGTGGCAACACAAATCCATTTTCACAGCCGCAGGCTATCGAATCTCTTTCATCGCCCACCAAACAGAAGCAGGACCCTCTCGTGCAAGAGCAGAATGAGTCCAGTACATGCGTAAGGTACCTGTAACCCAATATCCCCCATTGTTTGCCCATAGCCAGAACTATCTACATCACATAATGACGTGAATAAGGGGCAGATGTATTCAGCCTGGTGAAGTGATGAAGTGATAACACACCAGCCAATCAGCTCCTGGCATTTTTCAAACCCAGCCTGTATCTTGACTGTTAGGAGCTGATTGGCTGGTGCCTCTATTGCCAAATAACGATCCGCAGAGTGGTGATATCAGCAGTCACATGATCCTGATAATGATTTATCCTATCATATTTGCGGCTAATTTATTTGGTGGGTTACCCGCAAATATAAGGTATCCCCCGAATGTATGTAGGAGGGACCGCAGCAGGAATCTCCAGTCCCTCCTGTACCGCTGCCGGCCGCATCCCCATAGGTTTCTATAGGGATTGCCATGCTGCCGATGTATCAATATCGGGCAGCATGACATCGGCTACATATATACTGTGCGTGGGGGGTAATTCAGACCTGCTCGCTAGGCTGCATATATTACTCACCATCAAATTATTTTCCTTGTGTTCAGTATGAATTAGTAAACCTAGACATACTCTCCACTGGAATACAGGATGGCGCTGACGTCATGTGATCTCATCCGCCCACCCCCAGCAGGCAGGGCCACTCCTCCCTTTGTTGGGGTCCGCCCAGTATTTCCATGGGTGCGCCTACCCTGGGCATGCCACTGAAACGATGGGCGGACCCCAGCAAATGCCCCCTGTGAGCGCATCGGGGCCTGCGCATACCCAAAGTATCGGAGACAGGGCCGAAGTGGGACCTGTATGAACAGGACTGAATCGGGCCTTGGTGCTTAAAAGCAGTTTCAGTATTTCAAAAATAGGAAATGAATTACTTGCAAATGCTTTATTGTACCACCCTAGTAATTATTGGCTGACATAATAGGTCAGTCCGAGCTGCGTCCTTCTACACAAGTGTTATTTGTGTGATAAATACTGTCAGAGTCATGACCATTAATATCATGTCATTAGTCCTGGAACTATTAGTGAGACAAATAAGGTTCAGTGATTTGGGAGACGCATCCCATTGATCCCAGGCTGAGAGATGCTTTTTGGCTTCCTTTCTCACACTGACTGAACAAATGCTGAGAGTGATTAATGTTTGAGTTTGGGGGCATTGTGGTGCCTTAAGGGACCCTCCCATGAGTGTACACTGTCCTCTCATTATCAGCATCTGAAAGGAATGCAGGGTCCAACTCTGTCACCGCAGCCTGTTGCCTGTGCCCCAGCCAAAGCCGCCTGTCTGTCATAGTGCCGACTGCTCCTTCTATTACACACGTCCCACGCCACATCCTGTTGGAAATCTCATCGCTGCCAATAGTGGCTTTAGTGTGTGATTGTGTGCTGGCATTGCAGCAATGATCGTTCTAGTGTGATACGGTTCTCCTGCTTGTGCTGATGGCTTCGCCGGAGTATCTTTTATGCCCAAAAATAAAAGCTTGATAAACTGACCAAACACGGTGGTTACAGAAGCATCCCACTGGTTTAGGATTATTGTAAATGAATCGCTTGACAAAGGGAGATCATAAAACCAGTACACCTTTATTAAGGCAGGTGGGATTTTAACTCATGCTCAGCATAGGAACTGCGTCCAATGGCAGCCCAGGATTCCAGAGGCTATTTCTGTACAGCATCCAATAGAACGCAGATCAGCATAAATATTATGTGATCACGTGATTGGCAGCAGTAGGGAGAGATTCTGGGTCTTAGAGAAATCAGATAATAAGAAATAATAAGAATTTCATTGTAAGTCTGACAGAAACAATTATGTGAGATGGTACGCCAGCTCCAGATAGGACAAGCAGCTTCTGTAACACTGAAATTATGGGCGTGATTCAGCCCTGGTCGCAGCCTAGTGAACAGGTAAAAGCCGACCGGCCAAACATGTGTTACCCCCCCCCCCCCCCCCCCCCCCCCCCCCCCGCTACGTGAATCCCCTTGGTAATGTGTACGTTATCACATCCCTTTGCATGCAGCTGCAAGAAGGAGAAATTATTTGATGGTCGCTCAACTGTAATATAGGGTACACACCACGACGGGTCGTCAGTGTCTTGTCCGACCCGCTCACGGTGACGCGGGGGGGCACGACCCGCTCACGATGTGCACCGTGAGCGGGTCCGATCCGATGGCGACCCGCACCCAGCTGTATGGTCGTTCTTCAGATCCTACCTACAGCAGGTAGGATCTGAATAACGACTGGCCGACCGACCCGGGGGGCCGTGCATCGGATCGGGATCGGACCAGAACCGGGAAAAAAAGGGCCCAATCTACCTACAATCTACATCCAATTGGTCGGAATTGGATCTAGATTGAGGGGATCGGGCCCTAGTCGTCCTGGTGTGTACCAGGCATAAGTCAATACATACTTTTCAGATGGCTTCTGTAGTCCGAATTCGGGCGGGCGCTGACATATGATGTCAGCTACCTGTCCCACGCAGGCATCGCCACACCTGCATTCCCCTTCTGCTGGGAAAAGGGCAACATGATTTTTTTTTTTTACATTTAGAGGTGTCAATGTTGATACTTGAGCACATGTACCCCCAATTAATGTACTCACCATGCTACATCCCCAATCGGTGTCCACATGGATGGTATAGTATGAAAAAGTACCACAGCTCCCAAAAGTGATTGAATACACCCCTTAGTGTTCGTTGTAAACCTACCTACTTATTGCTATGTATTACATCCGTATCACACGCTCTGTACTTCGCCTATATGTATTTGCTGTGTTGCTCTAGATAAATAGAACTGGTACTTGTGTAGTTTCATGGCGCCAGCATGTCATCTGAGTCCCCTTGCGGGCTCGCTTCGCTCGCCCATGCTGCGGCCTCGGTGGCTCGCTACGCTCGCCACGCTATCTAAAATCAACTCCACGCCAACATGGATAGTGGGGGTATGAACTATCCATGTTGGCATGGAGTTAAGTTACTTTATTTTAGATAGTTTGTGGCGAGCATAGAACCCGGAAGTAGCTGGCGCCGTGAAACTACACAAGTACTATAGAACTAAATCGGGACACGCTTGTTTAGTTTTTATATGTTGCTACTGGTTATTCATTCATTTTTTTTATATCGGTGAGAGTAGTGGATTAGAATCAGACGACCATCTGATGGTTAACCAGCTAAACCAGGGGTGGCCAAACCTGTCCTTGTAATCTACCACCAGGTCATGTGTCTCAGGCCACCTGTGGATCTAAAGTAGAAATTAATGCAGCAGGTTTGACAAGGTGACAGTTAGTAATGACTACACCTGTGCACCAGCTAGGTGATCTGGGGAATGTGACAGATGGTAATGACTAAACCTGTGCACCAGCTAGGTGATCTGGGAAATGTGACAGATGGTAATGACTACACCTGTGCACCAGCTAGTTGGTCTGGGAAATGTGACAGATGGTAATGACTACACCTGTGCACCAGCTAGGTGATCTGGGGAATGTGACAGATGGTAATGACTGCACCTGTGCACCAGCTAGGTGATCTGGGGAATGTGACAGATAGTAATGACTACACCTGTGCACCAGCTAGGTGATCTGGGGAATGTGACAGTAATGACTACACCTGTGCACCAGCTAGGTGATCTGGGGAATGTGACAGTTAGTAATGACTGCACCTGTGCACCAGCTAGGTGGTCTGGGGAATGTGACAGTTAGTAATGACTGCACCTGTGCACCAACTAGGTGATCTGGGGAATGTGACAGTTAGTAATGACTACACCTGTGCACCAGCTAGTTAATCTGGGGAATGTGACAGATGGTAATGACTACACCTGTGCACCAGCTAGGTGATCTGGGGAATGTGACAGATGGTAATGACTACAGCTGTGCACCAGCTAGGTGATCTGGGGAATGTGACAGATGGTAATGACTGCACCTGTGCACCAGCTAGGTGATCTGGGAAACGTGGACCGTTGATAGATCTCCAGGAGCGGTTTGGCTAGAAATAAGCTAAACAGATTTGTTGGAATCACATTCTGCTCTGCCAGACCTTTGGTAGTGAAAGGGTTAGCGTGAAGTGTACGATGATCTTGCATAAAGTGGAAACATAAGCAATGGTGTTTCCGCCTCCAGCCTTCTCATGTTGTGGCCATATAACAACTTCTTTCCTGTTTCACCAAGGGTGACTGTGCTCTAGTTGTCACTGTCCTTGGCTACTTCTCTGTTGCAGGAGAGTGTAAGAATGGTGGGTGGGTACCGCAGCTACTTCACTGTATGATGACCAAACCAGTAGGAAAAAGTAGGCCACACTGGGAATTATCCTGTACTGGGTGCGGCTAATGGTTTTACATGCCTTCCAGTCATCAAAGCTAAGACTAAATAGATAAATGTTTCGTCAGTGTGACGAGAGCAGGGTAATGCTCAGTACTGATAAAGGTTAAAGCCACCCAGGACCCTGTTCCATTGCCATAAATGCCAATGGCAATTGTTAACTATGTGTTAACGGTGTATTGTATTTTTTAACATAACTATTATAAATTAGTAAATCATTTTCTATTATTTCCAAACTGTGGATCCAGCACCAGGGAACCCATATTGGTTAAGTGATAATCATTTACAGGGCAAAACCAACCTGACTCACGCATAGTCCCACACAGCCTAATACATTGCACCCCAAGTGTCAAGAAACAGCACATGTCTCACTGTCACACTGGGCCTTATTCTGATCGGTGCGGATTTCTCCGCATGCGGTCGTCCCACCGATGGTTATCGTCTGCGCATGTGCAGAGGTCACTCTGCGCATGTGCAGGCGATTTCGCCGCACGTATTCTTTACACGCCGCACAGGGGGCGTAGAGGGGCGTGAGGGGCTACTTAGCCTCATTACCCTATGCATACGCCCCGCGTTTCATGGGCGTTCCCATGCAAACGCGGGGCGTATGCATGGTAATGAAGCCGTGACGCGTGTGTAGGGGGCGGGCATCTGACATCGCCGGATGTCAGCTGCCCGCCCCCACACTTGTCCGTGTGGTCTTGGGTGGCGGGACCTAGTGGAGCGTGCGGCCCTGCATTCGATGTTCGGCGACCATCGAATGCAGGTGCTGCTCCCAAGACGGAGGAGGCGTATCCCCGTCCACTTTCATGCGGATCGCCACATATCCGCGTACGGACGGAGGTGGCGATCCGTATGGAAGGCGGGGATTCGCCTGCACGGTCGTGGCCGCATATTCTGATCGGGCCGCACCAATCAGAATAAGGGCCACTGAAGGGAAGGATGAGCTATATTTTAAAATATACAATTCACTGGGGTCAATTGACAAAGCTTCTACAAATTAAAAGAGAATCTGATTGGTTGCTATGGGCAAAATCACTTATTTTCATTTTTAGAAGCTTTAGTAAATTTACCCCACTTGATTGGTCACTGACCTAACATTCATTGTAGCTTTAGGTTTGCAAAGAAAAGGAATTTAAAGAGACATTTTAAAAGTCTGCACAGGAAGCAAGGAAGGGATCCAGTATCCTGTTTATTGTGTTTCTTTAGGATCCATGTGGTTCAGTGGGTCTTGAGTTGTACCACAATAAGAGGATGGTAGATCACCCTACAGTGAGTTCCCAAAAAGTAGTTCTTATGTGCCCAAAGTCAGGTACCTTGGTTCCAGAGCGATTAATTAAGACATTTATGCCTATGAAACACTGGGCATTCCACCCTCCCGGCCGCAAGAATGGTTCGCCGTGGCAGCACACATCTAGCGCATGCACATGTCACATTGGGGACAAGCCCAGCACTCGGGAAAGCTGCTGCTGGTCTGCCCTCAGTCTACGTCTGTGAGTTGAGTGGATGCCGCAAGCAAGCAGGCATCCATTTACCTCTGCACTGGCACTGCTGCTGTCTGCATAGTACAGCAGACAGCAGCGGAGGCTGCATGCCGCCTGGCTAAACCTCCGTACTGACCGCAGGAGGTAACAGCTCTCCCATTACTGTAAATGGATCCCAGGTCGCATGACCCAGGTCACCCGTTTACACTGCTCCTGAACACAGGTCTTTCCTGTGTTCAATTTGGAGCATTTCATGTGCTGGATTGCATTTTTGGGGGCCATTTACAGTAGCGCACGCAGGGGGGGTTTCTGAGTACCCAGAAACCCCCCAGGAGTCTAAGGAGAAAGCTGGGACTCTCCCCCTTTGATGGACACTAGCAATAGTCTCTACTGTTCCCAGAACCAGAGATATCAGCCTTCCAGCAGCTGGTTACTGCTCCAGCTCCACACACCTGGTATGTAGTTTTATATTCTCATTGGCAGATTGCTCTGCCTCCTGAACTCTAATCCCCTAGTCCCCAATACCATTTGGTAGGTGGGATTCTCTAGTTTTTAATTCCATTAAAATCTAAGAAATCTATTTCCGGGAACTGAAGATATCTGCAGTCAAGCAAGCTGTCCTCCCACCAGAAAATTATGAATAATAAGCCCACTCCACTATACACCCCTCCTCTGCGTATTAAACATCCTCTACCACCCTCGAAGTTATGTATCAGGGCCCCTTCATTCAGCCCAATGCCCCCTTCTCCCACCATCTGTGCAGTAAAGGGGTAATTAGTGGAAATTACTGATCCAGGCCCTACATGCTGAGCGGTTGATATAATACCCCCTACCCCCCGCGGGACATCATAGCTTCCCCCACCCCTAACGCTGGAGGATCGGTAGGGGCCCCAATAAATTGCTATGCCCAGGAGTTTACACTGCTGTTTTATATATATATATATATATATATATATATATATATATATATATATATATAAAATATTATTTATATAAATTTGGTCTATCTATAATATTTTAACTGACCCAGCATATACTGGGTCACCTAAGTGTCCATCTCCGTGTTTTGCTCCGCCCCTCTGGAAACCCCCTTCTGAAAATCCTGCGTTTGCCCCTGATTTACACTGAGGCCCAACCCAGGTCGACTCTAAAAATTGGTTTGGTGTAATATCACTCTGAGAGCTGATGGAACTTGTACTCCATCTTTCAGTCGTTCTTCTTGTGCAACACTTCAACATACGTACACAAGAATCTTATAATACAGCTTTACTGCCTAGTCAAACTCACATTCTAGCATTGGCGCCTAAGGCACAAGGAGACAGTGACTGTTCCTGAGAGGGATGCCGGTTTTCGATTCGATTCGTTTGCCCTTTCTTCCTTGTATGTTCAGCCCATTAACCACTGAGCTACCGCTCTCATGTCATAGTGCAAATACCTAGAATAGCCCCTATTCACTTGCACAAATTGTAAAACCTAGGAAAGCAGAATGTTTTGCAAGTTAGGAATAAAAAGTTTGGAAGGGTGTAGCATAACGACCCTTATGTCTGTAAGTACATGCCGTTTGTAAAATCTTATTTTCCTTTGCTGGAGGCCTTTGAAACCCTTTCCAGATCCCAAATATTACATAGTTTCTGCGAATCCTGCCAGTGACGGGTTAATGCCCTTTTCTGAACTCCGTGAGGCCAAAGGTGATATCATTTACTTGGGCTTTGATGAATTTGATACAGTTTAAGCGCAGAGGAGGGGCAAGAGAAGGCTTAATCCTGTTTACATTAGGACCGGATTAGTGTAAAATTGACAGAGTCATTTTATAGTGGAGGGGGATGAATGTGGAAGGATTTTTGGAGAATGGGGAAAAGTTAGATTTGTTTGGATTGACAACACTAGAGAACAATAGCATCACAGAGGACGCATGGAGGATTGTTTAATGCAGACAGTGGGGAGCAGGGGGGTCATCTGTTACTTATACAGCATGACTAAGTGTAGAAATGGCTTTCACATTTCCCCTCTTACATTTTAGCTGTTTTAACTGATTCAGCATGGAAAAAAAACCGTCCTTTTTACAGAATACATGGCTGACATCCATTGCGTATCTCTACATCAGCAAGTTCCCGGTACTAAAATAAGCACTTTAATGTGAGAAACGGACTCACTCATCAGAACGGTGTAGGTGAGGATACGTTAACATGGAGATTACGTTTTATTTGTACTTGTACCAGAACAGGAATTAGACTTTTTTCGACATGCTTGCCTGCTGTTGGACTGTGGCAGTGATCATAACACCAGGGATTCTACCGTCTGCCATGTGTGTAGATGGAGATGTGGGCTGAGCTTTAAAACATAATCAGATGTCTGTTAAACGACAATGATTTAAAATCTCAAATCATAAAATTAATTACTACCCACGGTACCTGGAAAATGAGTGTCGCTTCCCTTGGGCCGTTTCTTGTGCACTACCGAGACTAAAACTAAGTTGGACCTTCCGGGGATTTGCAGATGTTGCTTCAACGTAGATGATGATGTCAGATATATCTTGTATCTAGTCATGTTACGGCTTCATTCAACTAGGTAGCACATTGACCAAAAAGGTAACATTTCCCAGAAATCTGTTCTCATAGTGACCTCAGTAGTGACCTCAATCCATATACTGTAGTACACCCTCAGTTCTATGCCACCCACCAGTGCCCTTAATTCATAGTATGACACACAGAAGTGCCCTCAGTTCATAGTTTGTTGCACGGTAGTGTCCCTAATTCACGGTAAGCCACAAAGTATGGCGCCCTCTTAATAGTATGCCACATGGTAGAGCCCTCAATTCATAGTATACCACACAGCATGGCCCCCAGTTAAAAGTATGTCACAAAGTAGTGCCCTCAATTCATAGTAATCCACACAGTATGGTCTCCAGTTAATAGTATGCAATCACAGCGCCCAAGGTATAGGGATTTTTTTTCACGGCACCCCTTGGTCAAGAGTTTCTTATTGAATAATTAATTAAAACATTTAAATGAAGTAAATGGAGTTTATATGTTACCCTTAGGTTCTATTAGGTGTGATGGACAGGATGTGTGTCCACATATTATATCATTGGAAGCCACAAGCAGTGGTTTAATGTAGAAAAATGACCATAAATCATTTTAATTGATCCTGGACCACCAACCCAAGGCATTCCTGCAAGTGGCCTGAGGCACCCTAGGGTGCAACGGGACACAGTTTGAGAACCACTGGTCTACTTCTTTGATGCTAATCCCTATTTAGTCTTGATGTGCTATTTTAGGGTTATATGTTTTAGTGCGCTGCAGTCTATATATTTTGGGATATGGCGACTCACTGGCCCGAGCACAATAAAGCCCCGTGGGGTTAGTACACTTCTCTATTGCTCACTAATTCCTCCCATCACAGCACAATGCCGGGAATTTGGCTGGTCTAGCAAGCCGGCTAATTCCCGGGTCACAGGTCCGACCGAGGTAAGGAACAGGGTCGGCGGTAGAATAATTTCATAAACAAACAAATCCCAGGTTGATGGGCGTTTACGTGTAAGAGCTCGGGAGTTTATCTGTAGTGTGTAAGGGGTATAATACAGCAATGTGAGCCCCTGGACAGAGATCAGAGACTGCTGCACTCAGCTGCTCCCGCTGTAATTGTGACACTGTGACAGGGTCAGGAGACTGTGTCCTTCATGCCGGGTTTTCACAGTAGTCAAGCAAAAAAATCTTGTGATGTATGATCCTTTGTCAGGACGGAGTTTGCTGACAGAGCTCTGAGGAACTGGAATAACTCATGTAGGGTAAACTTAATAAATTAGATTGCAAACTTCATGCTCATTTCAGCTGTGAGATTGGTCTCAGTGTTTCCTTCTAACTTTGTAATCTTTGTACAGAATGCTTCAGGTTCAGGGGCTAATTCTGCTTTCTGCTGGGGACGGTATTGCAAGCGCTACATGATTTTTTTGCACAGTCGCAGAGGCACCTATCTGCAAATACTAGACTCAGCCTCCCCTTGTGTACTAGCATGCGCCAGACTGTGCAAGTAGTGAGGTGCCCGTGCCCGTGTGTGCCACTGTGTAGCTCTGACTGCTATCATTCGATGGGGAGAAATCATCCTATGCTTTCGCCTCTTTGTGGACACCGGCGAGCGGATGTAAAAGCGTAAAGAGTCGTGGGGATTCTGTCGGCAGGGGGGTGCGTTCGGAGTGGTGGTGCTTACCTGTTTGCTAGGCAGGAAATATATACAGCCAGCCTAGCAAGCGGGCCTGAATTACCCCTGAGTTCCGTGCTGCCAGTTCTAATGCCAGCGACTCTGCATGCAACAGTGATCCCTGCGTACAGTGAACTGAATGCATGCACCATTGTGGTCTTTAGGACTATTGGCGCATGCATAGCAACAAACAAATGCGCAAACATCGGCATTAAGTTTACCTCTGAATCAGGCCCACGGTGTCCAGGCTTTGCTTTGGGACTTTATGGTTTTCACCTATAGTGGGACACAGATTACAGCTTGTAAGCATTAGATAGTTGGCAGTATATGAATATAAAATACATACCAAGTAATCAACCTCAGAAACCGTACAAACGTAACACGAACAAGCGCACAAGACTCACAGTACAAACCAGTGTAGAACATGGGATACAGCTATATAAATATTGCTGCATATACACATAATACCCACAACACAGCGCTGACTGGACCCTAACATACGGTGCTGGTTATGGCAAAGGGGGAGCTGATTGTATAAGTGAGGGGAGGCGGCCATGCTCTTAAGAGCTTACCATCTAAAGGGGAGGGGCAACATTAACATTTTGTAAAAAAAAGAAAAAGCGAACCCTGTGATTTACTGCCAGTGTGTCACTGGACCAAGTCACGCAGTTCTGGGAAATAATACATGTTCTCAACCATCCTTGATGCAGGAGTGCACCCATCAGTTTAGGTTGTCAAGATCTTACATTGAGGCTATTTATAGACAGTGACCGGCTATTAGCGTCTCCAGCAGAGTGAGTCCTGGAGCCCTCATAGCTAAAATAAACAAGCAGATTGACTGTGTCTCCATATCGCTGGGCATGTGAAATCTGCATCGCAGCTTATCATCAGTAGTAAAAGAAGAGTATATGTATTATGTATATGTTTTAGGCTGTACCCCAAAATCATCCTCATATTACGTAATTATTCAGAGAAACAGACAAAATAGTTAAAAATAGACAATTTATTTAACAATATATAAAAGTTAGCTCATATAAATGATATAAAACATAAGGGGGGGGGGGGGTAGTCAATCCCGGCCGCTAAATAGTGTCCCTCATCTATTCATTGCTGCCGTTTCTGACATCATTGAAGGCCGTTTCCGACAAAACAGATTCGACTTTAAAACAAGCCGGATTTGTTTTGTTGGAAATGGCTGCAGAGGGTCGAATTAACGGTGGTTTGCCGCTAATCTGCATTCATTTTCGACAATCCTCGGACTTTCTGACACTCGACAGTCGGAACATTGAATTCCGACTGTTGAGTTCCTGTCAAACGGAACAATAATGGCCCTGGATTCCGACTGTCATCCCGTATTGAATTCTCCCCCAAATACTGAAAGGAAGGATTGTATGGGAACACAAGATGAGGAGCCGCAGGGGTGATGCCCTTTCAAGGTGCAGAGTGAAAGCACTAAAGTGAATTAACCTGGGTCAATCAACCTGGCATTTTAAACCAGTTTAAAAGAAGGGATAAACACGGGTCACAATGATTATAATGGGTGACCCGGGTTCAGTGTGAAAAGGTCTGACTTGAGTTAGAGGTGTTCAAAATTCAGGATCAGGCCCAGGTTTGTGATCTGAAAACCGTATTAGTGAGCAGATTAATCAGGAATTACCCTGCTCTGTCAAACGGGCCCACAGTCAGCAAGTGATGTCCATTGGTAAAGTATCCGGTACTGATGCGTTTCAAGACATGTAGTCTCTTAGTCTCTTCCTCAGGATTTACACTCTGCCTTTTCTAGAAGTGGGGATGAGGCAGCTGTTGGAGCCGATGTTGCCTCCTTCCTATAATGTGTTTCAAACCCTGGTCGCTCGACCTGGATTACCGCTCACACTGCCCAGAATCCCGTTTCCTACCTGGGTGAAGCCCTCTTTTAACCCAGGATGGATTGCCGTGTTGCTGGACCCGGGATTTTTCAAAAGGCCCTTTCACACTGCACAGTGACCCAGGTGGGACCCTGGTTATTTGTAATCTCCCCCCTGTATTTGTGTAGTTTAGGTAGGGACTGAGCGGCCCACTTATAATGTATCGCATTTACAATGCGATCAGGGGGGAATATTACTGCCCAGGAGCCCGTCCCTGCGATGTCCTGACCCGGGAGCCAGGGGGTCCACATGCGTGCCGACCCAGCTGACTGCACTGCTGGCGGGGCAGTACGATCCGTAGCTCATGGGCTACACTGGGCTATCGTCATCTCAGAATAGTGATAGACCAGGGCTGCCCAATGTTGATACATCGGGTAGCTTCACATTCCCCATAGAAACCTATGGGAGAAGCGGTCGGGCGACGGTGCAGGGGGGATCTCAGCAGGGATTAGCGGCCCCGCTTTGGTACATTCGGGGGATACTTAATATTTGCAACTAACCCCCGAAAACAATTGTTTTCGGGGATTTAGCCGCAAATTTTGTTTGATAAATTCGTCCCTAAATGGTCAAATACATTTTCTTATTTTAGAATTTATTTAATTTTACTTAAATTCTAGCACTGCCAGACGCGGTCGGACAGGAGCAACTTTCTGGCCATGTTGGTGATTCTGCCAGCAACCGCAGGGTTAATGAACTCCGAAGCGACATAAATATTTACTTTTCAGTGGAGGCACGGGTAATCCGAGATAATAAGTAATGAGTAGGACAAGCACCCGACGCTGCTCGCAAGTGTAACGTGAATTGTGTCTGCGGTGTCAGGTTTACACTGTCCCTGGTGACTTCGCTCCTGCGCTTATGCCACTCATTCTACATAGATGTCACTACTGCATTATAAGTGTTTTCTCAGCTTGTGCGCCAGCGGCTCGGAGTGGCACATTACAGTAATGGGGTAAGTGTATGAAGCACTGAAACACAATCTCTTTAAACTGATTTGATGTCTGTCTGTAGCACAACATTTCCTGCTAATGGTCTCCTTCATTTTGTAGCCATGTTCTCTACCTGATCAGGTTACAGCTGGTTTTAATTACCCAGCTAATAGAGTCCTTATCCGCTGTCCAAGTGCACACACTACGATGAGCAGCGAGCCATAGTGCATAATGGACATGTTTGTTTTATCCTCCTGACCACAACATGACAACCCAAGAGGCCGCTGCATCATTTGGGTACTCTTACCCACCAAGCCTTTATGTATTCACATGAGGCGCACCTGCTCAGCGCACAATGCCACGTTCACTCGCTCATTCGTTTTCATTAGTCCAGTAGGTGTGTTCACTGCCAGCACACCTTCTCTGGCCTGACACTTAAACATCAAGTGTCAGCCACAATCAAATCCTCATTCTATCACCTAAGGAATATAGCCAGAATCAAGCACTTAATTCCCTCAGAAGACCTGCCTAAAGTCATACATGCATTTATATCATCACGACTAGACTACTGCAATGCTCTCTACCTGGGTCTCCCAGCAAAAGAATTGCACCGCTTGCAGCTGGTACAAAATGCAGCCTCCAGACTATTAACCAATCAGCCCCGCTCCAGCCACATACCTTCCATTCTCTGCGCCCTTCACTGGCTACCTGTAAAATGGCTAATAGTTTTCAAGATTGGCTTACTCACTTTCAAGGCCCTACATGACCAGGGCCCAAGGTACCTGCAGCAGCTGCTGATTCCTTACTGTCCCACTCGATTACTACAATCCGTTAAAGAAGGTCTACTAACAGTACCCAGAATCTCCCTGAATTCATCTGGGGGTCGAGCTTTCAACTTTGTTGTTCCAACTCTATGGAACTCTCTCCCTCGCACAGTGTGAGAAGCCCCCACTGTAGAATCCTTTAAAAATAACTAAAAACCTACCTATTTACTCAGCATTTCACTGACATCTACTGTTAAGCTTGTTGTGTATTTTGAGCTGTAAAGACAATGGTAAAGCACTGAGTCCTATTGGGAGAAAAGTGCTATATAATTATTATTATTCTCTACACATCTCTGACCTCCCGTTACCGCCTCCTCCTACGTTGTATGATAGCGGCCGCTGCAGAGATATATTAGCCGTTAGCCTTATAGTAGCCGCAGACAATTATGCGGCAATACTCTACGTGATGTATACTGGGTATTTACCTTGCCAGGGCCAGGATATTGGAATATGCAAACCCTGGTCCCAGAACACCTACGAATGGTTGGTAAGACTATCTCCCTTACACCCTCATCCTAAATGTCTGCATTTTTAGCTTAGGGGCACTACGGGCAATCGGGCAGGGCCCATTCTGTGCATGCGCAGTACAATCAACCTCGCAGATGTATGCAAACCATCGGGGTTCCTTATATCGCTGAATTAGCCTCTCGGCAGCTTTTGGGGAACATTATATTTTGTTTCTGTAGATAAGTAAGCGATGGCTTCTTATCACCCAGTCTTATTACATACTGTGTATAGCGGCCTGACAATCGGGATTCCAACTATCAGTATACCTACATCAGAATCCCGACTGCGATACTCCAACAGGGGGTGAGCACATCTATGCCCCTGCGCTAGCCACAGGTTCTATTCTCCCTCTATGGGGGGCGTGGACTCCCACAAGGGAGAAAAGCCCCTGTAAGTCAGCATTTAACAGTCCAGATTCTGATGTCCGAAGGTCATGCGGCACCCACTGTATGCTGGTCGTACCTAGTGTAGTTATATGGTAATTATCAGCCTGATATTGGCAGGTTGCCCACATAATTATACTGTGTATGCGAGTGGTCGATCGGAAAATTGTCCATCATGTCTGTCCAATATGATATGTTTTATGTTGCTGTCAGCACATTTGTCCTGTTTCTTCTTCACAGTGTAGAATTGGGTAAATGTCTCCAACAGTGGTGACTTCTACCTATGGGCAGCAGGACTGCAGCCCCCCCCCCCCCCCAGGTATAATCCGCCACCCCCTCAGTGTTATGGTGTGTACACACTTGTACAATCTGCGTGAGCTCCAGATGAGATTTTGACTATATAGTCAAAATCTCATCTGGATCTCATGCAGAAAGTCTTTGCTGCATAGACTATATAGTGCAGATCTGTACTATATGTATATGTATGCAGATAGTCTAAATTGTATACATAGTCTAAATTGTATACATAGTCAAAATCTCATCTGATCTCATGCAGATTGTACAAGTGTGTACACAGCATAAGTGAGCTAGCTGCAGTCATTAAGGGGTGGGGGGGGTACTGGTATGGGGGAACAGCATGGACTTACAAGCCAGTAGCATATTTCACCTAACGCCCCAGACTCTGCTGTGCCTTAAAATGAGCATACAATATAGATCAGTAGCGCTACTATATGTGGTATGGAGCCTCACTTCATATATACAGATGTAGAAAGTAGACATAATTAACTGCGTTTATCTCGCGGATCCATCAGCGCACCTTTACTGGAGTGTGACTGTGTTTGAACCCACCATTGCAGCCCAGTTATGCTTCCTGAATCATGAGTGGACATATGTCTGCCTTTGTCGCTCGTATGTTATATACCTCAGGTTCCACAGTATGCGCAGTGTGACACTGTTCAGCGCCGCAGTAGCCCCATTTTTTCAAGATGAAAGAAGGAATGTAGGTCACATGAAATGCTCCAAACCCACGGATGTCGGAGCGGAAGATTTCTGATGTTCGGATCAGAATCCCCGTGTTGTGTGCCATACAATAGGTTTTCAGCAGAGTGGATTATGGCAGGAATTTTACAGTAGCAGAAAAAAATAGCCACAAATGACGTAAAATAAAACAAAAAATGACCTGTCTTCCAACAATGCGATTACTAGGCTTCGGGTCATGTAATGGAACGCTTAGTAACCTGCCTTATATCTTCACTCAGATCTCTATATACAGAATTATGACTTGAAACCCATCACCAACTAAATAGATATTAAATTAGCGCGCTCCTAGCAGGAACTGCACATTACCGGATATCATTTATGCCACATAATTGTTTAAGAGGTGACCCGATGACCGGCCTCTTCTTGTTTAGTCTATAGCGTGAGGGAATTACCGATCTGAGAACTCGTGACAGCAAAATGTGATCTGTTGTCAGCTATCCAAGTGCTAATGGTTGTGTATTTATTACTATTGTCATTGATGCTTTATTAGAGTTCCAGTCCCTTCTTGTCCCATCTGGGTGTCGGTATACTACAGGGATTGGCCACTAATTTCAAGCAATTCTACAATAAATCCTCATCGTAATGAGATATATGTCCCTTGCATTGCGAATACAGACAGCCCCGTATCCTGACAGACGGGGTCTAATCTTTACACTTAGCACTTTTCCACCAATCACTTTCCACAATGCTCATCTAAGAAACTGTGGCCAGATCATTGTACAGTCCCCGTTGGGCCGTATGATGTTATGTGCATTACACCAGCAGTTGTCCAAATCTCCTTTTAACCCTTTAGTGCTGGGATTTCCGGGGACAGGACAAACCCACCCAGACAGGTTTGTCCTGCTCCAAAAATACTCACCACTGAGGCTGCAGCCGCTGATCTTCTGCAGCAGCCCTCTGCTCCCCTGGGGTTGCTACTGCCAACTACAGCTGTCTGGGGGCTTGGGTGCGTTTGGGTGCTCGTGCATTCGTGTGCTCAGGCCCCGAAAGATGAAGAGTGCTCAGCGGGGAAGGGGGGTGTGCAATGGGGAAGGGCTGGTGGGGGGAGGGTGAGCAACGGGGGTTTACTGCCGTATGGTGGCACGCCACTGACGCAAAGTTGCAGATGACTGCGAGTAGATAGCCAATGCCCATGCAGAAAGAAAACTCTCACCATGTAAATTTGCAAGTGGATTGCAAAGGGATCGCTATCGACTAACCACCCGCAGATTCATTCGCAATTCACAAATCAAATCAAATGATTTTTTCCAGTCTGTGCAAATGTGAGTAAGTCTGAATTCTCCACAACTGTGCGACAGAATCAGGCTGATCGAGGCCAGCGCTGACATTACAGAACCTCTCTGAAAACGCCTGGGCGCACCTGAGTTGTTCCTGAATCTCCCAGAAAATGGCTGATTTTGTGATTAGATTCATACGCTGTTTATGGTGCTATATGGCCTCGCACATGTGTGGCTCGATCCGTACGCATGTGCAGTCATTCACGCAACCATCCCGTCAGTCTCTGCCATCAGAACTTCGGCGCCGTAATTTGTAAAATGTCAGGGTGCCAGAATACCGACAGTAAAGGTGCCCATGCACTGCGGCGGCTCCACGTTCCATTCTGCATTAGCCCCATATGTGACGCTGTGTAGGCTCCACATTCCAGCAGATGGATAACAAAGTAGGGTCATCAACAGTGTTAATAGCTCCAAGCAGGTTTTCCTGGTAACTTCAGTGATATACATTTGAGTCATCGGGACATTTTAATGTAAAGTGGAAACAATGAGAAAGGCGGCAAATGCTGTTTCCTTATTTAAAAAGTATTTCCTGCATTGTACATGTATCTATAATTACACAGCTATAAGTTTCCTCGTTGTCACGTAGATCACATTACGGGTGTTTCACCCCATAGGGCAGGACCACATAGATCACTCACAACTGCGCGGGCAGAAGGAATGTATGCAGCATGTTGTGACAGTAATGACTACACCTGTGCACCAGCTAGGTGGTCTGGGGAATGTGACAATTAGTAATGACTACACCTGTGCACCAGCTAGGTGGTCTGGGGAATGTGACAGTTAGTAATGACTACACCTGTGCACCAGCTAGGTGGTCTGGGGAATGTGACAGTTAGTAATGACTACACCTGTGCACCAGCTAGGTGGTCTGGGGAATGTGACAGTTAGTAATGACTACACCTGTGCACCAGCTAGGTGGTCTGGGGAATGTGACAGTTAGTAATGACTACACCTGTGCACCAGCTAGGTGGTCTGGGGAATGTGACAGTTAGTAATGACTACACCTGTGCACCAGTTAGGTGACCTGGGGAATGTGACAGTTAGTAATGACTACACCTGTGCACCAGTTAGGTGACCTGGGGAATGTGACAGTTAGTAATGACTGCACCTGTGCACCAGTCAGGTGATCTGGGAATCGTGGACCGTTGGTAGATCTCGAGGACTGGATTGACCAGCCCTGTTCTAGATGATGATAGATAGAATCTGATTGGTTCAACGCTCATCTTTCTTAAATGTATCTCAAGTCTCTTGCCCTAAGGAAATAGTTTTCATCATCGCATGGTATTGTCAGACGTCTGATATCCAACCGGTTAGCAGCTATTACTAAATGAAGTACCATACAATAAACCTCATTGTACATCTGCTTTGTCACACCCTTTGTCTCCTCCGCTGCTCAGTAGCCCCCATTCCTTACAATGGCTGATTGCTAAGAAGAGAAACAGAAAAACAACACTGAATGGCTGCATTGGGCATCCTGACAGAGTGCCATATCCTGTTGAGTGATTCTGTAGGGCAAGTCCATGGGAATGTGACTCCTGGAGCTCTCTGCGGGCTGAGTGGG